>NC_143460.1:3470658-4176316 GCF_987193195.1 Phasianus colchicus
GTGGGATGGGATGGGATGGGATGGGATGGGATGGGATGGGATGGGATGGGATGGGATGGGATGGGATGGGATGGGATGGGATAGGATAGGATAGGATAGGATAGGATAGGATAGGATAGGATAGGATAGGATAGGATAGGATAGGATAGGATAGGATAGGATAGAGTGAGATAGGATGGGATGGGGCATGGGGTCAGTGGCTCTGCTGGCAGACAGCATCTGGAAATAGCTGCAAGGAGAAGGACAGTCCTGTCCCATACATTCCCTGCCCATGGGAGGGAAAGGCTGCAGTTCTCCTCTTCCTCTTCCACCCAAGCACTGGTTCAGCTCTAAGAAGTGTGAAATGTGTGTTTTGTTGCCTGGCCTTTGATCAGCAACCTAGAGAAAACACTGAAGACATTTCCTAAACAGGAAGGCAAAATGCTTCTTTGTTATTTCCCCTCCCTCTCAGCTCCTGCCTGGGATCCTGAAACAATGGAGCTCTTCAGGCTGCTTGCTCCGTCCAGAGATTGGAGGGACTTGCCATGCCACTCAGAACCTAAATTTAGCTTTGTTTAAATGTCACTTCCAAGAGTTCCTATGAATATCTTAATTTCATTTATCCTTGGTTTCACGGCCCTTTGTTTGAAAACCTTGCAGAAACATTTTTTGGATACGAAGGGCTCAGATTTATGGAGTGCAATCTGTGAAGAGGATGCTCACCGTGTGCCCCCACCCTGCCAGATCAAACTCGCCACGTCTGAGGTGGACCAGGAGTGCCTGCTGCTCGTCCTCGATGGGAACACAGGTCAGGAGCTGAGCCCCAGCCATCACCACGCCTCAGGCCCCAGAGAGGGGCTGGGGAGGTCTCTGTAGGGCACGGATTCTCACTTGCAGCTTGGGAGGAGCTCTTTCTTCTGGGGTTTTGCTTCAGCCATGGCGTTGCACCTGGAGGGGTGAAGGGGTTGGTGGCTCCTGGGCTCCTCGTGCTGAGGTTAACTGCAATGTGACGCTCATTGTAATGCACTTCTCCTGTTTAACAATTGCAGATCCTGCTATGGATGTGCTCCGGGAGTCTCACTGGGAAAAGGTAAATGCCCAGAGAGGTCGGGCCCTGGGAGTGGGGTGTAGGCAGCTCAGTGTCAGGATGGTCTCAATGCCTGGAGTGCATTGCTGTGCCAGGCAGCAGTGAGCCCAAAATCACCACAACGGTGCCCCAGGATCCTCGATGCAAGCACTGAAGGTAGAATTGCTTGGAATAGTCACTGTAAAATTGGGTAGTATCCTCTTTAAAAAGGGCTAGATCCCAACAATAACTCTTAGGATGTAATTGGAACTCCACATCTTCAAAGCATTGCGTGATGTTAATTAATTCCTGCTCTCAGCACTGCAGTGAGGCTGCTGCCGGCTCGTAAAGCCGAGCTCCAGGTGTCCAAATAAAGGCAGCCAGCAGAGCTGCAGCAGCTCACAGAGATACTCCATCATGCAGATGCATGCTCTAAATCTCAGGTTTGGGGTAGCAAACCTCACCGTGCAGCAGCAGATACTGCACTGTGAGCAAAGCACAGAGCTCGGGCAGGACAGCCCAGCCCTGTTTGTGTGCATCTCCAGCCCAGCCCTGTTTGTGTGCATCTCCCAAGGAGGTGAAGAGCAGCTTTGTTTGAAAGCTGCAGAGCAGACGCACACGTTTCCTGTTTGCAAGGCTCTTGGCTCTCTTTGGCAGTCTTCTTTTTTTTTTTTCAGTTCGGAATCAAATCCCTCGAACGGGGCAGCGTGCGGAGCCATCAGGACTTTTCTCGGAAGACACTGACGGCTTTGGTCACCTCCGGGCTCCTGCTGGCAGCTCTGGGCACGGCTGGGTACTTCCTGATGCGGCGGCGGAGCTGGAGCCCTGCGGGACAGAGGCTGGTCAGTGCCTACAGGTGGCAAAGCGCCCGGTAGCCAGGAGCCGGCGCCCCACCGCCCATTTACTGATGCTGTAAGAAAGGCTCTTCCTCCCCTCGCTTAATAAAACGTATCAAGAAAGAAAGAAGAAATGCTCCTATGTCCGTGTTACACCCTGAGCGCTCAGAACTCCTTTGCCATGAATTTCAGGGCCTGTCCTATCATTGCTTATGGGTGGTGCTGCAGCCATTGGAGTGCTTCGTTGCCAGAACTGTCTCACATCAGATGTGCAGCTGTGCAAGAGGCAGCTGGAGCCCAGCACTGCTGGGTGCAGCTCTGGATGGTGGCAATGGGGCCAGCAGCACATGGTGGGAGCTGCTGGTGTAGATGCTGAACAGCGTCACACCACTTTGCCATGAGTAGCACAAACCTCACTGCCACAGATATGGGGTGAGGAATGAACAGAGATCAGAGGATGCACAATGCTGTGCCCACGCTCTGCTCTCCTCTGCTGCTGGCTGCAATCTCTGCCCACAGCCCAGGGTCACCAGGTCCTGCTGAACACCAAAGGATCTATTGCATCCCTATGGGACCTGCTGCATCCCTATGGAAACTGATGCATTATGGGCACATGGAGTGAGTATGCCTGAGTAAGAGATGATGGCAGCTCCGTGCAGCAGTATCAGTAAAGAGCACAGAGCATAGCTGTGTATGGGCAGGCCCATATGCATCTCCATGCTGTGCAGTGTTGAGCTGCTGGTGTGTTGCTGCAAGGGATAGGGGAAGAGAAATAGGAAACCCCCATAGCTGTCATTCCATGGTGGTTCTTCTTGGCCAAGGGGCACTTGGCAGAGCCACTCAGTGCTGGGGCAGCTCTGCCAACCCAAGGTGGGTAATCCAACAGCACCCACCTGACAGCTCCTCTTTTCAGGTCCCAGAGGACAAGCACAGCTCCTGGCTGCCAGCAGGGCTCCATGTCCACATGGCTCTGTTAGCGGGTGCCAGTCCCGTGCCCACAGGATGCCACCCACCCTCTGCTTGGTGGCAGAGCCACCCACCGCTAGCCTTCCCCTCCCTAACACCACCTCTCCTCTTGCTGTCTGCAGGATGAAGACCACTACGACCTGGAGACTGGCAGCCAGGGCAGACCTGCATCGCAGGAGAAGCCGAGCGCCAATGGGGCGCAGGAGAACGGCGCATCCCGCAACGGCCGCGGCACCGCGCAGAGCCTGGCCGACACCTCCATGTGACCCCACGGAGTGCACGAGTGCCTCACACTGAACTTTTCCATCCTTTTTTATATTCTTTTTCTCGTTTCTGTGAAGAACTTCACCGTCGCCCCAAAGCGCGTTGCGCTCCAGCGCTGCTTGGGGCCGTTTCTCTGCTCTCCCTCCTTCTTCCAATGACCACACAGGGAACTTCTTTACTGCCATCCTCTGCTTTTGTTGTTAAAAGCACACGGTGAGAAATGCAGCTGAGCAGAGGAGGCTGAAGCCACGGTCCAAGTTGCAGCTGTGATCTGAGCACCAGCAGCCCCAGGATTTGGTGGTACCGTGATTTAAATAGTTAGATTGGGATTCCAGTGACACGAACCTTTCAGGTTTCAGGGAATGATGTTTTTTTATCTCGTCTTTAAGCACACGACGTCTTCCTCCTTTAAGAGCATGGGGTGTTTAATCCCCTCCTCGCCCTTTGTGCCATCTTCGTCTCTTAGAATGTACTGAAGCTCCGTGTAACACTTCCCACGTGGCATTGAAGGCTGAAATACAAACAGACCTTGAGCTCTGCTGACCCCACCGGGGTGCAGGTAGATGTTTTAGGGTGATGTCTCACCCATCTCCCAGCTTGGAGATGGCATTAACACCACAGTAGTGATCCATCATCGTGTGGTCCCATCACCCAACCCCACAAAATGGAGCTTTGGCCTCCATAGGATTTTGGGAACAGAAGATGCCAAAGGGCTCCTGGTCAGACATCTGCTGGACTCTATGATGGACGTTTCCATTCAGACAAAAACAAAGTATTTTTACTTTACAGTAACAAAAAGCCAATGCTGAAAAGCCAATAGCAGGAGCAAACCGAGCGCCATTCCCCTGTGAACTGCTTCTCCCAGCCCTCATTTTAATCATCTCAGTGAAAAAAAAAGAGAAAAAAGAAGCATTACAAATGAATGTCCTCAGAGCTGCCGCGTGTTCATCCCGCTGGGACGTGGGGCTCAGGACCACACCTCAGTGAGCCCTTGTTTTGCAGCACAACGTGATGACTCAAAGCTGTCCGACACGTCTGCTGGACCGAGTGACGTGCATCAAGTTATTAAACAGCGTTTGTTTGATTTGCTGATGTTTACCATGTGCTGCTAATTCCTGGAGAAATAAACGAGGCTGCTGGCTGATGGCTGGGGGCTGTGCTGACAGCAGGGTGTGTGCGTGCATGCAGGAGGAAGAAGGCTTCCTCTATGCACCCAAGTAATGGTGTTGGAACTGCACTGATTGCCTCTGCCTGAGCAATGGGGCAGAGCTGCAGGGCATGGATGTGGGTGGGTGCCCACAGGTATCCATACCCACACCCATATCTCCACATCCATGGGTATGGATAGCATGGGGTCTCTGGGTAGAGGATGAAGATCTCGCTCCTCCCTGTGCACTGCTGGAATAGTCCAGTAAAAGCAGTGGTTATTTTGGCTGCTGTGTTTTTCAGTGCATACATTGCTCAGAGATTTGGATTCCATAGCATCTGAATGGTGCTGCCCTGGGTGTGGGCTCAACTGTTTCTGTCTCTCCCAGATCCAGGGGAGCACTGACCTGCAGTGCCAATGGGTCGGGGAGGCTGAGCTGGGGTCCCCCAGCAGAAAGCATGGACTCAGGTGGGGCTCACTTAGATCCCAGCTCACTGCAGCTCCTTCCACGTATTAACACTGAATGCTTGTCGCTGCTGTGCAGGAGTTGCCCTCAAAAACCCATGAGTTGGACCGGGGCTCTACTGGAGGCAATCCCAGCAGCACAGTATGGAGGTGGGGGGAGGTCCTTCCTGGTGTATTTTCTGTTTCCTTTTGGCAGCTGCTTATCTAATCAGTACTATCTGCTGCATCAGAAAGGAGAGATCTAATCAAAGCTCAGGTGCATTTTTCACAGCTCTGGGTACGTCCTACAGCCAAACTGAGACAACAACAAAACCAGCCATCAGCTGCTGGGGCAGAACAAAAGGCTACACAGGAACATCCTGGTGGGCACAGAGCCGAGCAGGGCTGTAGGACTGCAGGGCTGCGGAAGGGGCTGTGGGCGGCCCAGCCAAGGCAAAGGGGCTGCTGTTGTTCCTTCCTTATCAGACCCCTCACGTCCCTTCCTAGTGGACTTTGCTGGGACTGTGGTTTTTCTTCTGCTCACCCAGTGCTGGCACAGCCATTGAGTGTTACATCTGTGCATCAGCCCGGAGCAGAACGGAGCCCTGGTGCCATGCAGGCTGCCCCAGACCCTTCCCCAAGCTGAAAGCAGAGACTTTGTTCAGCAATGAGAGATACTTTTGTGTCTGAGCTGCCACGCAGTGTTACTGTGAGCTTCAGGTTTGCTCAGTGCATTGCTGAAGCCAATCAAATTCATCAGAGCAAGCAAGTTTTAATTAAGTCTTATTAACTACTTCTCTCGGCAGATCTTCCGTGGAGTGCATAGCAAAACCAGCACGACCTTGCCAGGTGAGCCCTGCACAGCAGAACAGCCCATCCCACATCAGGGGAGAGCAGCTCCCCACTCTGCTTTCTGTGTCCTCATCCTTTTTCCATTGATTTGGTGCAGAGCCCCCCAGCAATAGGACCTGCCCTACACGAGCAGCCCTGTCCCACCTGCAGCCCCAGCTCCGCTCCTGCTGCTCCTTGTGCTCCCCCAGGGCACCCACCCTTTCTGGGTACTAAAATTCCAGCTCAGTCCCTAACCCTAACTCTGCCCCATTGCACTGTGACAGCCACCAAAAGCAAAGCCACATCCTGCTGAAACCAGGGGCACCAAGAGGCGCTGCAGTGCTGTTTGCAGGATGCAGAAGTACCACTTTTATGTTGGATTTTCACACGTGTGTGTGTAGCAGAGATGTTAAGTCATGGCCTGAAGCAGTGATTGAGCACCTGGTGGGGAGGCAGGGCTAATCCAGGGAAGCTCAGGTGCAAGCAGTGTACCTGAGTGGAAGGGGCAGAGTCAGGATTCATCCCTTCTCACACCTCATTTAAGGGTTGGAGTGGAGCTGAGGGCATCTCTTGCTGGGGATCTCTGTTTGCTTGTGGCTTTCTAAAGATAGGCAGCTCTTTTCCTTCATTTCTGCCTCTGTGGCTGCTGTATTTAGGCTCGTTCTCATTTGCTGTAGCTGTATCCTTTCACCCTGCTATTATCATGGCACTTTCTATCCCATTACAGTACGTAAGCAGCAGCGCAGGCTGCAGCCCTACGGACCAGCATTGCTGTGCTCTGTTCCCAGCAGCACCGGGTGCTCAGGCTGTGCTCTGAGGTTCCTGCACCACTTAGAAACTGCAATAGCCATAGCCTGGGGTATATACATACATACGTATAGCAATGCTGCTATCTGCTGGCTGTGCTCTGCTAGAACAGTGGGACTGGCACCCGGGTAGCTGCGAGCGCTGCTGCCCGTCAGTTCCTGCGTCTTGCATAAGGCAGACCACATCCCTGGGGTGTTTATTTTTAGCTTGTGTATTTTTTTTATTCCTGTAATTTAAATAATGCATTACCTACCCTAAGTTCTTTATTTGCTATTTCTGCTTCTTTTACTCATGATTTCTTTTTTTTTAATCTTCATGTTTGCATCTTCCTTCTTTCCTTATCTACCGCCTGCCCCAGAGGCTCTCTGCTGCTTTGGCAACGTGCTAACATGTTTGGGAACGATAAGACATCTAATTAATAGTTTAATTAGCAGTACAAGGTCCTAATAGCTTATTAAAGGAAAATCATTCAGAAAATTCTTTTCCTTTTCTCGCGTTGGTTCCATACCCTTTATGAGCACATGATAAAAGGCTTTTGAATGGTGCTTGGAATGTAGCAGGGGAAGTGGATGCGTGATTTCATGGGGGATTTTACACCACTAATACTATTATATTTTTTTTTTTTCTTGTTTAAAAACAATTTAACAGCTTAGCAGAACCGTAAGGGAACAACACTGCTGTGGCGTGGCCGGTGGTCCTGGAGGAGGAGTGATGCACCGCAGCCCTCCTCACCGCATGTAAACACAACCTGGATTTATCAGAGCCGAATGGGTTTGTTGGGTGGGAGTCTTGGCTGACCACGTCCACGCAGCGCTGAGACCCCCCGGCTCCTCTCCCTTCCCCTCCCAGCCCGCAGGCTGCAGCAGGAGCCGCGGAGTCGCTCTGCTCGGATTCCAGAGGCTGCGGTGTTTTTCCTCTGACCCATACAAAGATTTCTTTCTAAATTTATCTCGGTGCTCATCGCAGTCCCACTTAGCAGCAGATTACGAGGCCGGGCCAATTCAAATGAGGGCAGGGGAGCCTGGATCGTGGCATAGCCTTGACGTAGGGCGGGCTGGCAGCACGCAGAGCTGGACTCAGTGCTGCCTACCCGCACCGTGGCTGCATCCAGGGGCTCTGCTCTCTCCTCCATCCTACGGGGCAGTTCCAGCATGCTGCTGCTCCTGCATGGATTGCAGCACAAAGCAGGCTGCAGCTGGGTGTGCTGCATGTGAGTGTGTTGTACCCCAAGAAGCCAAGCATCCTTTGGTTCCCCCCCATGTCACAGCTGCACGTGGCAGCACTGCACCCCTGCCCACCTCAGCTGCGGGGTGCAGAGCCCACCACGCTGAGGATGCAGGGGATGCAGTATGGATTAAACCATCCCAGCAGAACGCACGGGTGCTGCTAATGCTGTCTGCACTCTTTGCGTTCAGCAGTGCAGCCCCGTGCAGGGAGTACGTTCCGTTTGGAATTACAGAGGGATATTATGCAGTTACAAGGATGGCATAACTGAGAGAATGCTCCGCTCGTGCAATTTCCTTATGTGCTGTCAGCAAATCACTTCGTCTGTGCTGTGCCAAGTTTCCCATCCATTAAATGGGGGAAGATTTTTCCTCTGCTTCCTAAGGAGGAGTGGAGCAGCACCTTCGATGGCTGCGGGCGCAGGAAGGTGCCACGGCGACGCGCAGTGACACGAAGAGCCGCAAAGAGCGAGCAAGGATTGTAGCCCTGTAGCACCGACCTTCGGAACCGGATCCCTGCTCCTCATCTCCCGGTGCTTTTATTTGATTTTTTTTCTTTTTTAATTGCAGAAGATCTCCAGATAGGTTCATCTCTTTCGTTCAGGATTTAAAAAGATCTCCCAGGTCCGGACGTCCTGAGAGAAAGGAGAGGAAAAAGCTGAGCGGGACGCACCGATGGATCCCGAGCTCTTCCTTCGCCCGTCCGCCGCCCCCTTCCCGACCCCCCCATGGGCTGTGGGGGCACGGCCTCCTGGGACGTGTAGGCAGAGCGGGGTGACCTTGTGGTGCGATGCGGGGGGGGGGGAACGGCCACGGCTTCCGCCGCTCGGGAGCGCCGGGGGGGGACGCGCCGGGAACCGCTGGGATCTGAGCGCTCCGGGGCCGGGATGGGAGCATCCCCTGCGCATCCCATGGACCACCCCGCCCCTTAACACCCCCCCGGTGCAGGTGGGGGCACGGACAGAGCCCAGCCAGGCTGCTGGAGCTGGGAAATAAGAGATAGCAACAATATAAATTATAATTATGGAAGTAGTGAACTGTGGGGGGATATTTGTCCGAGTGGAACCTAATAATAATAATAATGGAGCATAACAATAACAAATGGGACGTAATAATAATTTAATTAATAATTCTTAATATATTGTAATAATATACGATGATCACTACTTCCCTGTGGGTAAGTGGGCCTGCTGCCCCATGGGATGCAGGCACACGAGGCTGCCCAGATGGGAAGCAGTTCCTTTACAGCTTTGTGTTTTCTCAGCCTTCCTTCCCAAGGACGGCTGTTCCATAAAGCCTTACAACTCCCGTGCGATGCATTGCCGTGTTCTTTATTGTTTTCCTCGCTCTCAGAACATCCGATGCCGTTTGTGTTTGTAGAGCCTTTTAATAGCGAGGTGGCAGAGACAAACCTGACTCGGTAAACTTGCCTTCCCCCCCTAAGGCAGCTGTAGCCCAGAGAAACAGAGCGAGAGCCGCAGCTCAGCCTGGGAGCAGCGCTGTTTACAATCCATCATTGTTAGTTAATTGCTGTTTGGTTAAATATTTACTTTGGATTAAGTTCTTTTGTGCTCTTTTCTTACGAAATAATAAGTAGGGGTGTATCTGCTGGGCTTCTTAGACGGCTTTTTTCGAGATAACTCAGCAGCAGAGAAACTTCATGAAGTTCTTCTCCATATTTTGTGCATTTGCCTTGTATTGCTGTGCTATCACCTGCAATGAGCCAAACTGAAGTAGTTGGGATATCAGGCCCATTCCTTCCTGCCCCATTTTCTGAAGCTATGCAAAGTTACAAGGCACATCCCAAAGGGCTGTGATGTTTCATGGGGTGACTGCAGACTTGATGTCAGGGCAGCTGAATCCCATGAGCATCCTCCTGGCTGCAGCTCTGCTCCCCACCTGCTCTGAGCCCTCAGGAGCAGCTGTTGGCTCCATGAGAGCCTTTTTTGGTGCAAGGCTGCAAACTTCTGTGTTCTGCAGCAGTGACCCAACCGTTATATAAACAAGGGTTTAATTTTGGAACTTTAATATTTAAGAGGCTTAAGTTTCCTTTTGCTCAGACTTGTTTTTGTGCACTGCTCCTTTGCAAAGCGCTTCTTACCTAAGTTATGGGTTGCTACATCACCCTGCAGATGTATTCATCGTCCATCTGAGTGAGGGTTTTACTCAGGGTCACTCCCTGCCCTAGCATTGCTCTGCCAGGACGGGGCAGGGTTTGCAAAATTGCAGCAGGCTGTCCCTGCAGGTTCTCAGCCCAACTGCTCCCTCTGAAAAACAGCAGAGAAGTAACACAGAAGGGAGTGCTGATGCTGAGCAGTGAAAGCTGACGTGCGGTTACATTACCTGCACAAATTGGGGCACTTGGGAGAAAAACAGCCCATGATGGGACCTCAACCAGAAGTAACTTGCATAACCCATATGCCCCAACAAGGAGCAAAGCTGGAGCAGCACTGACTTCAGCAGGTAGGTGGTTCATCTTTGCTTCTTTCTGTGCTCAGCAATCATTCCACATGTATCCAGTTTAGTGATGGTGACGTAGAAATCTCCCTGCTGGGACAGAAGCACCGTCCATCACTTGCTGCCAAAGACAAAGACTGTTCCACAGCTGCTGTCCTGCTGACAACCCTCCAGCCCTCACTGCTCTGTTCTGGCACCAGCCAAGAAGCTGGAGGATCTGGAAACAAATTAGAAGCGCTTTGAAGGAAAGAGTCCACGGCAATGGGAAACCAGGTGTTTTCATGTGCTGTTAGGAGGTAGTAGGTCTTCCTCAAGCTTGTGTGTTCTTGATAACACAACTTTTGTCTCCCTTTCTTTGCAATGCTCTGTTGGTTTTAGTGGCCTCCATCACAACCGTCCCCTCCAGTCATTGAATCACCAAATGCCCAGTGCTGAAGCTCAGAGATATGCTCACCCCAAGCAGCTCCCTTCAAACAGCCTCATATTTTCCACCTTGTGATCTCCGTGAAATGCATTTACAGGAGGAAGCTTCCATTCTTTGTTCTGTAGGAACTGCATTAGTATTCTGGAAAAAGAATAAAAAGCAAGACTTAATGCTACGTTTCTATTGCAGTCCTATACTTTCTTACCTGGCCTTTCCGCGGCATACTAGTCATAAAGCAATTATGGAAGGAATAATGTAGACCTTGAACCTTTTAAACATGCTTAAATGGTGCGCTTTCCAGTGCACCAAAGGGTAACACCTGGGGCTGGCTGCAGCACAGAGCTGCTCTGTGCTGTGTGTATCTGGCACCCTGCAGCTCCGCAGTGCCCTGTGACCACAGCCCGTCACGCTGCCTGCTCAGCACAGTTTGTCACGTAAACAGGGAGATGCAAATAAAGAAATCGAACTGATTCCACACCCTGAGCACTCAGGAGACTTCCAGCATCCTGGCCTATGTTTCTGTATGTTTATGTTGCAGTGCTCCCCTGCGTGCAGTGCTCGGTGCAGGCAGTGGATCGTCCTCCCGAGGCGGCTGCGGGCTGCAGGCAGCTCCCATCTTGGACGACCTCATTTTAACCTCCCTGTTTCAAGGCAGCAGTGGCATTATATAACCCAGATTTCGGCGGGTCTGCTAGAGAGGCTGCGCAGAAACAAATGTGCACTCACACGGGTCAGGCTGTAATGGGCTCCTTCCGCTGGTGCCCTCGCCCACGTCTCACCCGGAGCTGCCAAGGAAAGCTCCCACTCCAAGGCTGCAGGGCTGCAGCTGTGGAGCTCTGGACTCACAATGCAGAACACATTCATGGCAGCTCAGGGAAGGGCAGTGCTAAGGATAAAATGGCTCTCAGCAGCTGAAAGGGAACCAGCGGAAGCCTGGTGATCCTGCAGGTGGACCTATGGAGGGAGTGTGTGTCAGAGGGAAGACTGGGACTCAAGGCTCAGCCATTGGCTCATGGCTCATGGCTGTGTGCCACCGATAGCCTTATTTTTCACTGTCACGTCCAATCTGTTTCCCTGTGTCCCCCTGGAGCACCTCCCTCTTTTCGCCCAAGGCTTATTGATGGTAGAAACAGGGCACAGCAAATGCCAGAAGACACTTTTCTGTAGAAGCTCCCATTTCGCTACTCCTTAACTTCCTATGAGAACCATGGACCTTCTACCTTGCCATAGATTCACCCGTAGGGACTGTAGGAAAACAATCAAAACAGAGCAAGGAGGTTAATGCAGTCACAGCCCCAGAGGCATGCAGAATTTCATCGTGTCCTGGCACTGGGAGGCAGAATTACCAATGCATGCTGACGTCCCATTCAGCATTCCTCACCTCAGCAGTTTCCCTGTGCTTTGCTGGCCTTGGCCACCAGTCCTTCAGAGTTAATGGCCTGGCATTGAGCACCCATTGCGTCCCCTGGGCAGCGCTGCTCATGTGTAGGTAATTCTCAATTGCTATTTACACCAGCTTTTACTTTTCTATGGAATTCTTTGTCTCAGAGATATAAAACTAACTGCTCTATTACTGTCGTGCAACAAGAAATGAGCATGGAAACCATGTTAATATTGTTTACAAAAGAATATAGGTGTATTTTCCACCATACGTCCTTTCTCTGTTTGGTGCAATTTGGCTTTCTGTAAAGTCTTGCAAAAACCTATGGTTTAGGTTTCAGGAAATCCGAAGGCTTATTCCTCTTTTGAGGAATACCAGTTGTTACTACTGAGCAGATCCACAGCACTTCCTGAGCAGCAGCAACCATTAAATCCCTCCATTTCAGTGCAGAAATTTGTGCTGTCCCCTGAGCGTGGAACCAGCCATCTCTCAGCTGCATGAGAAGGGCAGGACAGGCAACTTTTGTTCTGCTGAACACAGTTCCACCAAACAGCATTGCATGGAAAATATGGGCAACAAGGTTGTTGTGTAATGTGCTCAGTGGGAGGCTGCTTCCAGGTGTTACTTAATTCGTTAAGTGCTCCATAGCAAAACCAGATGAGCCATATTAGCTGCGAGTTCTGGAGCTGTTGCTGGGGCTGGTGCTTGTGTTTGTGTCCCATCCACTCTGACACACCTTGCTCTTGTTGCCAAGTAACTAATCGTACTGCTGAGAGCCAGCATTGTGCATGAACTGCACTGGCATTCGTCCTCTTCCTCTTCCTTCTCTCCACCTCCCACTGCCTGTACTGGGATTGCAAATGGCAAGGCCACAGAGATGTCCTCCTGCTCTGTGCAGGCTCAGACAATGCCAGACATGGTGGGTTTGGAGGAGCAGCTGTGTCAAATTGGCCTGGTGTGCACCTCTGCTAGATAATTCGGGTTACCATGGTTACATGTGGAAAACAGGGCTGTGGGTTAACCTGAACCAGTGTGGCATGGAGTGCAGCATCTTGTGCTGTGGGGACTTATCTCATGGTAAGAGGTCTCATCTCGTGTCAGGCCTGGGATGGAGGAGGCCACCATCCATACCCCAAGGTGCACAAGTTCACCCTCCCTGCTCCTCCAGACATGTTCATGCTCTGAGTCTTAAAAAGGAGCTCTCCAAGTCAGTCCAGAATTCTATATTATGGCTCTCTGCTTGTACTGCGTGGATCTGCACAGAATGCCCGTGTGTTCAGCACCAGAGTCTGTAAGCTTAGAGCTGGCATCCACGTTTGCTGGAAATGCCCAAAAGCTGATCCCACAGAGCAAAGCTGGTCAGTGCCAGAACCAATCTTTTTTATCAGCCATTTCTTCAGAGAGGAATGTTTGCTATTTCTGTTGGAAAACAGAATGCTCACCTACTCCCCCAAAGGCACGGCTGAAGACCTGCCCAGTCCATGGGCATCTTCTAGTCCTCAACAGCACAGGAGAGCTGCTGTGTGTCACCCTACCATATAGGAAAACAACAGGAGCAAGACTGAGTCCCCAAATTGCTTTCAGCACGATTTCTACGAACACCAATATCAAATTGTGCTTTGGAGGCAAAGCAGATGATTTCAGCTCAAAGCTGCTGTCCCACCTTCCCCAGGTGACAGAGCTGACACAAGGCACAGGATCCACTGAACCATCCCAAACACGACCATCTTTATGACTCGGTAGAAACCTTCCAGTCTGGGAAAAGCCTGTCAAATGAAGGGGCAAGTGAAGCCTGGAGTGAGTTAAAGCTCCTTTGCCAAGCAGTGCTTCTACTGACAGAAGGTTTTGGAAACTCCATTAAATCACTTTGGGACTCTGCTATTTATCTTTCACAGCAACCTGCTCAGAGAACGCAGCAGTGGATGGCAGCACAAAGGCCTCAGAAGGAAAGGTTCTGCCAGGCTGTTTTTGGCATATTACAGTGCACTGAGGCAGTGCTGCCTTCCAAAGAGAAAACTGCACTCTCACAGGTATAAATGAGGAGGCAGAAGCCTGCTAGAAATATCACTCTAGGCTTTTTGATGTGTTAAATGCCTTCTTTTCCTGGGCTGGCTGTAAGAAGCATGAAAGGACAATAAGGGAAAAAAAATTTAAAAGTGGTGGTTTGGGCAAATAAATTGGCTGAACTCTATTAATCCCTCAATAATATGGCTGATCTTTGGTTTGCTATTCAAAATACTCGTTCAAGGAAGCCTTAAAAATTCACACTTTTGTTAGAATATACCCTTACTGCCTCGTTTTTTGGGGAGGAATAGCACTAGATGCTGGTTCAGAGGCTTAAACCCAGACCTTGGCCACTGCGGAGCGCTCATCCTCAGTCATGCCTTCCCCTTTAAAGGAGTAAAACGATACAGTCGTGCACTGGCTGAGAAGGGGTTGGTTTGTGTTTTGTTGGTTTTTTTTTTTTATTTTTTAAGAAAAATAGTTGGCAGCAACATGAGCAAAGCTGAAAGTATTTTCATCTGTTTTGTTTTGTAATGTTTAATGTTTTGTTTTCTACTTTGCGGATTATCCAAAGGAATTGCTGAAAACAAAGGTCTCCCATTCTGGAAAGGGAAATCAATCTACAGTTGGGTTAAGATGAGTAATCAGAATTGGTCAAATAAGGAAACCAAAAACATATTGAAAAATGAAAATATCTATGTTTTCTTAGGAATTAAAAAATACAGAAAAGTTCTAGTTCTAATCAAGATTTGTTTGCAAAATAGTTCCCGCCTGGGAAAAGTAACCAGGGCACTTCCATAAAAATATTTTTGAACTTAATTCTTATTTTCTTAATGGTAGCTTGGATTTTAGAACTTACTTGTGGTCTCCCAACGATTCTGGTTGTGTAAGTGCAAAGTACGCATTCTAACTTGGAGCTGTTGTGCTCTCCTGCTGTATGAATGGCTGCAGAAGGGAGCAGATCGAAAGAACACCGGTTAGAAGCAAATTAAAAAAAATAAATTGGTAGTTTGAGGAGAAAAGAGATGGGAAAGGAGCGCCTTCTTGCCTCCTCTAATAAGTATTTTAAGGAGATAATATCTTATAATTACTTATTTTTAGAAGTGGTGAGAAGTCTTAACTGAGAGGCCAGAGCAGCTCAGCACTGGACAAGCAAAGACAATTTATCGCTGGCCAAAATAATTTACAATCCCAGTTTGAAGGACAACAGGAAGGTACAAAACTCAAACAAGACTTGCATGCACTGAAGCCAGCAGAAACGCAACAACACCCCGGTTAGTGACAGTGCAGGGTTATTCCTGCAGAGCACGGGCAGGAAGGGGAGGTCTCACCTCGGTGAGGTCTGTTGGTCAGCTCAGCTCCCAGATGCCTTCCAGGGCTGGGGGCTGAGCGCAGCGACCCTCCATGCATTCACGGCCTCGGTGTCCCCATGTGAAACAGGAAACCTTGGAAAAGTAGAAGTGTGGCTGTAATTAGGATTAATCTATTTTTAGCAAGCTGTCTGCTGCCCTGTCCCTGCTCCAGCTGAGATGTTTAATTCTATCTAGCTTGACCCTTTCTGTGGCTGTACTCAGGATTGATACAGAAATTCTCTTTCGAAGCTCCAGTTTGGGTCCAGTTTATTTTTGTTTTGGTTGGGCAGGGTGTTTTTACAAATCAGCCTTCTATTTTATCTTATTTTTTTTTCCTGTACAATAGCTGGAGAAATCCAGCACTAAAACGACACGCAGATTGCTGTACAAAAACAGTTGTACAACTTTTACTCTCATTATTATTCCTTTTACTATGTAGTTTGGAAACGTAGTCATGGAGCAGGAATGTATCGTACTCTGCACTGCACAAACAGCATAAAAGGAAACTCTCCCCTTAGCAGCTGTATGGAGTGAAAACATGTCGTGGTATTGCAACAATTTGTCCTAAACAGCACCATGGCAAGATGTTAAGATGCATGTGAGAACCAGCTCTCCCCAGGCCCTCAGCAAAATGCTGTTCTCCGCCCCAAAATCCAGTAATTTGCACAGGGAAATGCTCTATTTCATATGTAAAGGGGGAGGGGATAATTTTCTCTGCCCCCTACCTGTCCCCTCACCATGTATTTCGGTGACTCATGAAGCTTCAAAGTGCTGAGTGTGGAGAACGGCTATTTCTGTGCTTCCACTGCAATCCCTGCTACCTCCAACTGTGCTGTCAGTGCACCTCAGCCATGCAGAGCACCCCCGCGGGCTCTATTCTTAGCAGCTAATAGCTGAAATAATTACTTTTGTCTCAGCACTGTTGGCTCCTTGGATTTGGAAGCAAGCAAAACCCACAGCTCGGGAGGGTCGGGACTGCTGCAAGGCAATGAGCTGAGCTGGGGTTGGGGGATGCTGATGCCCCAAACCTGACTTCATCACAGGGCATCCACTGTGCTTGGAAGCAGCCTCTGTGTTCCTGTCGTGCCATCCCTTTGAAAAGGATCTCAGCTCTTCCAGCTGGGATTTTCTTAGGCTTCAAAGGGCAAATGCCAGAATACGGCTTTTCAAAGGGATGGCCAGGTTTGTCACCTGCAGGTTCCCATTTTGGTGCCTGCCTTATTGCACAGAAAATGCAAAGATTTTATGCAAACCCCATTAATTTATGCAAAGCCCAACACCATTGCACCTGTGGCAGTTGTTGGGATCTAACTCACACCTCTAGTTTTTGATCTCAATGGCAGCTATTCTATCTCCTCCCCCTGAAACCCCCAAACCCTGAGAGGACGATGAGAACCCAACAGCTGAACAGTGCCTACAATACTGAGAGAACAGAATGAGCTTTATAAACAGCCAATTCTTTGCCCTGCACACCTGGGTAGGTGCACAAAAGCAAGCTCAGAAGTGCTTCAGAAGAGGTTTGTATTGTTATTTATACGCCTACCTGCTCTGTGGTTGGATGGGACTGCAGTGTGCACACGCTGGGCTGGCAAAGATGTGTGTCACAGAGATGGTGGCTGAGCTCATCACAGCCAGGAATCACTGCAAACACTCCAGAAGCCATTCCTCTCACATCCATTAATCAAAAATCATCTGGATAGCAATAAACCTTTCAGGAAAAGCAAAACAAAACAACAACATGCTAAACCTAAACGTTTGACTCGGTAACTTTCCTATTATTGTTGCAGCAGAAGGAAATTCGGCACGCTGTACTGTGTAGAACATTCCCCCATGGACCCAGCTGGGCTCCTGAAATCCGGACTGTCTGGCTGACAGGACAGCACTGTGGGACCACAACCCATCTGTCATTGCCTACGTCCATGTGAGAACAGAAGCAAAACTTTAAAGTTTTATTTCTGCTTTTCTTTGAAAAACGAAAGAAAATACCTCCTCTAAATAATTTCCTATCAATTTCCTCTAAAAGCCACACTGTTCCGGCAGCTTCTGTTTCAGATGGCTGTTAAGTCTTTCTAATTGACTTCTATATAATAAGGACTACAATTAAGCAAGAGGCGCAGCTGGAGTAAAATTTAGGATTTAGGAACTCCCAAATTTCCATCTCAGCTTTGACCCTGAATCCACATGCAATCTGAGCCAAATTATTGAACCTCTATTTGATTCAGTCCTCCCATACACAAAACTGCATTCATTTCAAATACAATGCAGGATGCCACGTCAGCACCTGAGAAACATCACCACTTGGTTTTCAGGGCATTTGGTTGGCAAACTGAAGACCTTTGTGCTAAGCATTATTACTCAGTAAGTGTGACATTAACTTGCCCACGTTCTCCTGACTGCCTGCTCCCAGGGTGACGCGTTGAGACGTCATTCACGTGGACGCTGAGGTCGGGCACTGCACACATTTACAGCTGCACAGACTTGCTGAGTCTTGGGCAGGAATTTGTTTGGCATTGCTGAGGCCTTTGGCTTATTTGATCTCAGCCTTTTAGTTAAACAGGAACATGCCCTGATTTTAACAATCGCAGCTTCCTGCAGTTGGGAGGAAGGTGTGGCTGATGGCATTTAAAGTGGAACTGGAGCCAAGCCCTCACCAGAGGGAAGTTGAAGCACTGCGCAGCACCACTGGGGCTCTGCTCATCATTAAAAAGATCAAGGACCTTTCTCCAGGGACAGCCAAGGTTATTTTATCACCCACAACACCACAAGGCATTGGATGACATTTGCAAGCGTTAGATTTTCATAACTTCACTCTCCATATGTTATTGCTATTAAGGCCATTGTAGCATGACAGCAGAAAATAACACAGAAGATGCCAAAGAACTGAGGATGCAGCTCTATGTTCTGTTGGCATACAAGCAACAGCAAGCCTGCACTTCTGCTCACTGATGAATTGCTTTCCTCTCCTTTCCCAAACACCTGTCCCACTTCAGAATGGACACAGCCACTACAACACACACACACAGACCCCCTCCGGCTGCCTCCCACTGCTGCCATAGGCTCTTTCCAGCTGCTAAGCTCCCTTTCTAGCACTGGACATTGCTTCCTCACGGTCTTTACAAAAACAAAATTCTGATGATTAAAAAAATAATAATAATAAGGTGGTACCACGTACGTCCATAGGCTCCACTTAAAACAGGAGACTTGATTTCTACCATGGAATCACAGCTTTTTTTTCACTTACTTCAGCTCACAGGCAATGCCATATCCCAACCAAGCTTTCCATCACTCTGTGTGTTTTTAGTTGCCTACCTGAGTGCTTCGCAGGGCACAGTGGCTTTGATCCTTCTTGGGAGCTGAAGTGCCTCCACAGAGTAAATACTTTATGATCAGGTAAAGACAGAAATGTCCCACGGCTGGTCATTTTCAAATGAAAGTAACCCATTAAATAAACACTGCCTTTCCCTTGAAAGCAACCAAAAGCATATAATTTGAAATAAACCAAAGCTCCATTTTACTTTCTTAATATACCAGCGTTGCTGGGAGCCAAGCATGCCCATCAGCTGTCCCAACTTCTCAGGCTCTGTCCATCCCACTGCCACGCTCAGTGCCTGGGGGCTGCGGGGTGGTTGCACACTGCTGGCACCTCCATGGGCACCGTAGATGGGCTGCAGGCAGACACAGCAACAGGGAACACGGAAATCCTCTCTGCCTCTGTGTGCTGGTTGAGCTTCTGAGATAACTCAGGGGTAACGGAAACTGACTGCGTAACCTTGCACAAAATGCTGGCCTACTTCACAGCATCGCTGCTGAGTGACTCATTTAAGTAGCCAAAGCACGCTTACAATTAACTGAAACACTTAACGCTTGCAGCTTTGGCCACAGAACAGATCTGTAAGGCTTGAAGTCCCATGTGTTTGGGCGTGTAAGAAACCCCATCTTGCAGCATTTCGTTGATCGAGCATTACTGTTCTTGGTCACAGGGAGGTCTGCATCAGATACAAGCCTTGTGCTCCCTGTACTGCTGACTATTCAGTTCACAAGGGTCAGCTCTTCACCCCACGCCAGCACCCACACTGCCCTCCCACATCCCCAGCTCCTATCTTTTTTTCCATGGTAGAATTGTATCTGAGAAACCAGGAGCTTGCAATTCTTCTCATTTATGTCTGTGTGTAACAGGTGTCACTTTCAGTGTAGTACAGACAAATCCCAAAATAGCTCAGGCTCTTCAGACGCTGCAAAGAGAAAAAAAAATAGTGGTTACTTCAGCCCTGGTTGTAGTGAAAAGCCCAAAGCTCACAGCCAGCTCCACAGTTCAGCACTAAAATGGCAGATGCCTCTGCGTAGTGATCTCTCCTGATTCCGAGGTTTTCAAACGGGCTGCTGGCTCTGTTGTACATGCAGTCTGACGCATGAACTCCCTCATGCAGGGCTGGCTTTCCATTAGCTCCGCTTTGATTCCCAGATGCTCCATCTACCACTGATCCTCCTCCACATTTTCCGGTTTCGAGGCTCCGAGACGGGAGCAGCGCTTCCTCTGCCTGGTGCTGAAGTTGACTGCACTGGAGCTAACACAAGGCAGAGGGCTATGGGAGAGGAGAGCCGCTCAGCAGCAGCACTTTGCTTGCCTGGCTGTGCCTGCTGTGCTGCAATATGCAGCTGCTGGTGAACCTTTTTGACAGAGATGATTGGATTCTGGAGACTCCCGGAATGCAGCTATTAGTTCCCCTGCCTACACTGAGCATTCTGAATCTGTGTGTGCAGTAACACTTATTAATACTGTTCAGATTAAGTAGAGCCTATAGCTTCCTAGCACTTTCAGTACCTTATCCTACACACTGCATCTGCTCAGTGGCTGAACCACAATCAGATCAATGTCTTGCAACCAGCATAACACGATCACGTGGATCCAGCAGCATTTTCATGCTTTTATGTCCAGAAGTCCTGCATCCATTCCTATGAGTTGCTTTTAAGTTGCTCTGTGTTACAAGGTAATGCTGACTGAGTATTTGCAGGATGTAGGCCCAGATCCCTTTATTTCAGGACATCAAGCAGTGGTTCCTGACACCGAAACAGTTAATTGAGAAGCACTAACTCTCTACTGGAACGTGTGTGTGTGTGTGTGTTTTTGTTTCTTAGAGCCAAGAAGATTTGCTTTGGTTTTTTTAAAGCAGAAACCACCACAAAGTTGGCTGTGGTTTCAGCTGCGCTCGTTTGAGATTTGTGTTGCTGACTACCAATCCTAAAAGAGTTAACCCAGCAAGCATGACTCAGAAGCAGAAAGGGAGATGCGAGGCTGAGAGGCTCGGAAGGCAGCACAGAAGCACAGGTGAGGAACATAATAATCACCAAAAAAAAGGTGCAGCGTCCAGGAGTGAAGCTCCCTCGGTGTGCCTGGCCCTGGCACTGCTGGCACGGGCTCCCTGGAAGGCTGCAGTTCCGCTGTTATAACACAGGGAGCAGGCTGGAGAATTTAGAGCTGCGTCACAGAGCTCAGAGAGAGAGCGAGAGAGCAAGCTCCGTCGATAGGTCTACCAGCAACAGCCCTGCTGCAGCAAGAGGGGAGAGAAGAAGCCGGAGAGGGAGAGAGGGCTCAAGAAAGAGAAGTAATACCAACACCAGGGACGGAGCTCCTGTCACCAGACGGTGTCATTTAGAGAACGTATCTGGGCTCGGTTGGCGTAGGAGGCTTCGCCCATTGACGATGCTGGAGACCCGGCGCACTTAATCCCGCGGGGAGGGAGAGTGGGCAGACACCGAAAGGGTTAACGGAAAGGAAATTTCTGGAACCTTCTATTCTGCGGCGCTACACAGCAAGCAGAGGGCTGAACGCTGCGCAGCTGGTGGACGGGCAGAGCTTCTCGGTCCGGTTCGTCTTTCCCACGTACGTACCCTTTGATCAGGATGGGGCTGGAGCTGCATCTACGTTTTGTAATGCTTTGCAGGGCGTCCCCTTCCCCCATCGTCCCTAAGTTCAGCTCCCCAAGTGCCTTCATTATTATTTCGGCTGGGTATGATTGCTCTGCTCTGCGTCAGAGCTGTTTTCTCAATGGAACGTCGGCACAGGTTGTACGAATGCCACTCTTGCCAGCATTGCTGTAATGCAGAGGAGGGCAGCAGTCGTGGGAGAGAGATGACAACTTTGCAGACTGCTGTTTTCGTGTTTTGCTCAGGCTTTTTATTCCCTGCCGTCCCCCCGAGGGCTGGCGTAGAGGCAGGGCTGGGTGCAGGGGTTAACAGCCACCCTGTGAGCTGGGATAAGGGCTTTGTCGCTGCGTAGTTCAGAAAGTGGCAAACGGTGACGCAGTGATCATTGCAGGGCACGTCGGCCAGTTTTTAAAAGCACTGGGGACAGGTACACGGTGCCTTCCAGACGCTTCCACACCAGCTGAAAGGGGTTAAGGATGAGTCGAGACGGGAAGCTAGCATTTAGGGATTAAATGTCATCATTTTGGCGTTGGAAAGTTGTTTACCTTGCTCTCTCCGTGTCTCCATGTTGGCAGCCTTCCAGCTCACATGTGATAGTCTTCCCTGTACTGCTGCATCATTAACTAAGTGGCTCAGCCGGCTCCCGATTGGCCGGGGAGGGTTCTCGGCCCAAACACGCCGTCTGATTGGCGGAGGAAGCGATGGCAGGTGAAAACCCTTCTCGGATTGGCCGAGAGCCTGGTGTCAAATCCGAATGTTGGCTGCGCTCGTCTCAAAGTGCCGGGGGCTCCCGGCCCGGTCCGGCCCCGCGGCGCGGTCTGTCTGCTGCCCCGGTTCGGTCCCCAGGTTCGGTCCCCGCCTCCTGCCTGCCCCGCGCCGGCGCCGGGAAGGTTTCGCTTTGCTGTGCCGTTGTCACGATGACGTGTCAGAGCTGCCAAGCTCCACCACGGAAACCGCTTGGCTTCGGGGCTTTTATTTCTTCCTTTCCTTCCTTCTTTTCCTCTTCCTTAGGCAGTGGTTAAGCACGAGCTGCACCGCGAGCTCCTCGGGGGCACCTGGAAATGATGCAGAAGGAAGGGCAGAGTTAGGATGTGGGCAGGAAGGAGGACAGGACAGGGAGGGAAGCATGGACGGAGTCTGGGCAGGCAGCTGTGCCAGAGTGGCCAAGGAGATGCCGAGAGGAGAATGCTTCATTCCCTGCACCAGTTACTGTGCTGTTTTTCCACCTCTCTTCTTAACTGCCCATCAGTGAAGATGTGCTGGGAAGTTCTGAGGACACAGCTGGCTCTGAACTCAGTCCTTCTAGCTGTAGAAGACACCCATTTAAGTACAGAGCAGTAACTTTGCTTTCTTGTACGGCAGGGCACATTATCCCATAGCCCTTCATCACACCAAGGCTTAACCAAGTTTAAGGATGTGGTAGCATAAGCATTTAATCTATATTCGTCACTCACTGACATACTAAGCGTCAGGACCGGTTGTTTAGCAACAACCGCTGGGTTTAGATCCAGCTTGAGCACTGCACTGCCACGGTCACAGCAGTGCCTCTCCTCTAGTTGTCAGGCTGAGGGCAGGGGCTGTGCTGGCACATTGCATCTGCCCAGGTTGGGGCTGCTGGCTGATACAGGCCGCAAGCGCTGCGGTTTTATGCCCGACCATTTCTTTGCGCAGTAACCGAGAGGAGAGGACGCCATTTCCAACAGCAGTGCTGTGGCAAGAGCAGGGAGAGAAGAAGCAAACAGACAGTAGGTGCCACTCCCCAGTTTGTTCCTCTTCCCCATCTCTACCTTCCTCGCCTCCCCTCCTTTCCTGCTGGATTCCAGGGGGGGTTCAGCTCCTGCTGCAGTCGTCACAGCCCCTCCTGACTCACTGAGCCCTCGCTGGCTGGAGCATCCTTGTCTCCTGCAGCGCCAGTTCCGCAGAGCAGGGGAGCAACTGGAATAGCAGCAGCAATGGTGGTCCCTGCAACAAGATGGACAGGCATAAATACACACATCTGTGGGAACAGTGCAAGGCAGCTGCGGAGGGAATCCTGTTCAGCCAGGAGATATACTAAGAACTGATTCTTTTTCACGTGGGAGAACAGTGGGTTAAGCCCATCCAAAGGGAGAACTCTCCATGCTTTTCCCCTCATCACAGCAGTGGGATGGAGGACCCCATTAATTTGCAAAGGTAGTGCGTCTTAATGGCATTTCTCAGTCCTTTGGAAGGAGCTGCAACTGGCTGCCACTATACTAAGGGTATGCATGCTCTTGAGTAGCTACATTCGATGTAAGGAACATTTATTTTTGCTCCCATCTTTTGGCCACAATGATAGTTTGTGACTAAGTGCAGGCAGGAAAAGGAGACAGAGAGAGAAGAGTTAGTTCAATGTTAAACTTAGTCTGTAAATAGCATTACTCAGGAATTGAGGTTACTATCAGCAGGTGAATCTGGGAGGCTTGCAAGAAACAAGGCTAAGAAGGGGACAGGGCATATTTCTGTAGGACAGTAGTATTTTGTGCATGTGAATGCTGTATGTTAGCTGTACATGGCTAGCTGCTCCACAATGGTTTCCTGTGTATTGCTTCAGAAGGTCTTGCAAAAGCTGCCTGTCCTTTCTCCCTCAGACACTTGGGTAAACTGATGTATTTCTCAATATTTTGGTTTCCCTCCTTTTTAAAGCAGGGTTTATTATCCTCTCAGCCTTAGTGCGGCATTGTGACGCAGCGTTCATCAGTGCATTGGGTCTGCTGGCAAAATACGTGCCATTTTCTTTTGAGTTTAGACTGTTCAAAGCCTGCAAAATTTGGTACAGTTAAGAATTGCAAACGCTCGTGACATAAACGTAAAAGCATTACCAGATCATTCTTCTGTGATCCTGAAAGAAGGCTGTCTGAACGATGAGACAGCCATGATATCTTTCTGCACTTGTTTTGCCGATGGTCATGTTACATCTGTGACGCAGTCCGATTTTGCTGTTGGTTGCTGTCTCTGCTCGGTGGGGTTGAGCTGATGAAGGCACAAGCTAGAATAATGTTAGAAGCATTAATTTAACACTGATGTTCAAGTTCGCAACCATACCTGATATGGCAGGGATACTGGCACCCACTGATTTTACCACCCACAAACGGTGAAGGAATTCAGATGAACACAACAGCACCCCTAGCCATTTTGTTGCTCACAGAGTAGGCTCTGAGCCTGCCGTGCTGCTGCTGCTGTTAATTTCCATGTCATACAAATACAGCGTTGGGCTCTGTGTCAGGAGCTTTACTGATGCTGTGAGAAGCTTACAGTCTATGAGGAAATGCTTTTCTTATTTGGGAAAACTCATTAGAATGTCCAGATGCCAAGTATTCCTTCCTCACTTCTCTTACAAATCGCTTCCAGACCTATCCAGAAAACTCACTGCCGCCTTATATTTTTTTTTTTTAAAGGACATTTTCTTACAGTTTAATATGGGTGTGGCGGGGGGGGGTAAGGTTGAGATTAAAGCTGTATTAGTTGAGCATCTGTGGCACTGGTGCCAATGGACAGAGTTGCACGCAAGAGAGGTCAGAGTCACCCATATTCTCTGTATATCTGTAGAGAGGCAGACATTTGAGACCTAGGGCTCAGACCACGCTCTTGTTATGGTGCAAGAAGGGAACACCCTGCCCTGTTCCGACCCACCCAAAGTGGTGCAAAGTAGGCAGCAGAAATGGCCAACGTGGGAATCTCATGAAATGGTTTCAACTGCACTCTGAGATGCAAGTGCCGTTTATACTGGCACAGCTCCGAGAGGTACAATAGCTGCCCGCTGCAAGGTCATTCCTGACTCATTGTCAGGTCCTGGAACTCCCAGTCCACATTTCTTGCAACAGTTGCAGTGCTTGAGCCCTGAACCTGGTGGCAAGGCATGAAAATTAAGGTGAGGCTACTGCAGTAGAGGGACAACCTAGTTCAAAAGCGTAGGTGTAAAATACGCTAGATATCAGCAGAATATTAAATTCCCGATTTGTAATTTGTTTCTCGAGTAAACTACAAAAACTTGCTCAAAAACTTTGTACTGGGTCTCTCTCCCCTTCTTTCCTTTGGATTGCCGGGAGACAGGAGTGATGTATTTTGAAGGACTAGGCATCAACTTACACTCTGTTCCAAAGGGGAAAAAAAAAGTGCATATATTTGCATTTCTGCTCCTGTAGTCATTAGAAGGCAGACTCCACAGCAGCATCTATCACATTGCTGCTACCTCTCACACCTACTTTCAGTTTCAGGTACCTCAGCTCTAAGGCTGCTTCACCCCCTGCCAGATTTCCATCTTTTTCTGAGGCATTTCTACCTGCCCGTGTCAGTGGTATTTTCAGTGGGCTACTCAGGGCATCATCAACTAGGGATACTTTATATCCTGCTCTAGTCTTCTCGGCTCCATAGGCAGCACTGAGTACTTAATGCCTCAAGGATCTTAAGCAAAATAACTTATTTTGTCCCCATCTTCACAGTAACAGTTTGGTTGGCTCCTTTTAAACAGAGGAATGTGGGGGTCCAGCAGAGCCAGCCCAGGCCAAGCACCAACACAAGCAGATCCTTCCTGCCTGCAGTTCCACGAGCCCACCTCCAACAATCTTGCCCTGGGCCACTTCTTGCTATGACCATGCTTCCAGCCTGCCTTAGCCTGCAGCATTACTCTCCAGTTTCCAAAGGAAAAGAACCTGGCTGCTAATCCTGATGCCAGTGACGACTCTTCGCCTACAGGGAGGCATATGCGATAGCTTGTCTGCTAAAAACTGAGCCAACACAGTGTGATTCAGACCTTAAGCTTTCCAAGGAAGAGAGCTATTTCTGAGTTAAGCACATCTCTTCAGCTCCCCACACAAACAATCTTTATCCAGTGCAAATGGTGCACACTACGTGTCCACCAGCAGCACACTGTTCTGCATTTGGTTCTGCAGCTCCGATGCAGAGCAGCAGTGGCTCTCAAACATAGGGATGTTTCTGTGATAGAAAAGATGATGAGAATGTTGGGAACAGGCAAAAAGCAAACTGCTTGGGAGAGTTGAGTTAGAGACTCTCTATAGCTTTTTTGCCAGGTCCTTCTACTGTGAATGGTGTTAGAATGTGGCAGAATACACATCTGGCTTAAGGGCAGGCCGTACTTCAGTTAAAAAATGGCAGCAGCTGTTCCCTTATGTTCACCACTTGTACAAGACATTATTTTGTCTTTTCAATGACAAAGAAAAATGGGACTTCCCTTCTTGACATTACCTGAAGTAGCTGGATCTGTAGTGCTAGAGAAACACCGTGTTCCTGAATTGACTACACAAATCACAATAATCTCCCTGTGACTTCTTTCAAGACGTGCAGTAACACCGTATATTCTAAGGTGATGCTTAGGTACAGAAGTTAGGAACAGAAAATTACTTTCCTGGTTTCAGCTGCTTTAGTGGAGACTTTTTTTTTGATGTTAGCTGTGTGACATGCTGTTCAAACAAGCTGTGCATAGCTACATTCGATGAGTTTGAACTGTTATACCTTCCAACTGCTTCTCCATGACTGAGGTCATGCAGCTGCAAGGCTTTTCTCCCTTGTGTGAATTTGCCTCATCGTTCTTTGAGTCACCTGAAATCCTCAATAGGATTCAGCAGCTCAGTACTTCCTGTGCCCTCCAAGCAGGCTGTGGCTTTGCATAGGAACTCTCAGGAAAGTAAAGGTGGAAGAGAACTGTATGACTGCACACAGGTCAAAACAATTTCAGATTAGCAGATGGGAAGCAGAAGATTAGAAATTGTAATGCTAATGACTTGCACTCCTACAGTCATCGCCATGCTAATGTTCCCTTCAGTTCAGAATAGCTTTAGGACAAGTAAATCAGGAGAACAGCAAATAAGTGCTATCTTTCACTTAACAGTCCTACACAAAGTTTTGGGATTAAAAATGGACAAAAGACCAAGCAGGTCTTGCAAATAAATCACAGTTATATTAGTAGTGCATTGTTAAGAACCATCTCCTACATCTAAGGGGTTTCTTATACATTTTTTAAGCCTCTTTTGTTAGATCCAAACACAGAAAAAAATAGAACCACTACACAAGGGCTGCTACAGCCCAGCACATCAGCTGATGCGCCCGAGCTGATTCTAGTGTTATTTAACCCTCAAGACAAGGTTAGCTTCATCCAAACCACCAACACAACACCTATGCTGACTGTCAGGCCAGGGCTCAGCACTGTTCAGGAAAACTTTGGTAGGCACCAAAACCACAGTAGGAACAAAGTCCAAAACTCAAAGCACCAAGAGATAACCACACACAAATGCGTTTGGGTGAAACCACTCTGCAAAGAGGAAAGACAAAGATGCAACTCTGACCTGGGCACAAAATCAATTCCAGCCATCAGCGA
Source organism: Phasianus colchicus (assembly GCF_987193195.1). Taxonomy (NCBI): domain Eukaryota; kingdom Metazoa; phylum Chordata; class Aves; order Galliformes; family Phasianidae; genus Phasianus; species Phasianus colchicus. Next base: position 3,498,117 of record NC_143460.1, read on the forward strand.
TGCTGCATATCACAGGGCATGCCCTAAATAAAAGGAAAAGATTGTTTTCTGGCTCCACTGCATGTAAAAACTAATCAGTGACCCAAATGTCAAGTAGACCTAGCTGTCCCATTGCTCCAATAGGCTGTGTGGAACTAGAAATCTTACAGACTTTAGTACTGTACAGCACAGCATGCCATGGTGCAATGTTCAAGCTCCCTATTTTCTTTTTGCTGGTGGGGCACAAACAGCATAAGTTTGTAGGCTTGGAGTGCCAGTTTTTCACTTTACTATTTCCAGCACAATTCTTAGGCTGCAAGAGTGGGACTAAAGGAACAAACTGTACGTTCAGGGATGTGACCTGAAGTTTTTATTCTGGTCCTAACGAAGGATAAAGTCTCCATTATGCTCTGAGCTCACCACGAGGGAGGTGCATGTTTGCACTGCCCCGAATAGCAGCAGCATCTCTAGGGCTGTCTACTAGTCACAAGCATCAAACCCACAAAGCAGTGCAGCACCTACCTGCCTGCACCCAGCCTTGGTCAGTGCTGCAGCTGCAGAAGGCATTACACACTAATGATTAGCCCAGACTGCAAGTTAGGGCACATTTGTCCATACCTGACCTACGCAACTCCGCACAGTAACAAAGCTGCACAACAAACAGATGCAGTTACACGCTTCCATGAGCTGAGGAAGCTTTTTTTTTTTTGAAAGCTTAGAAGTTCACTCATTTCAATTTCCCTTACAGGTCACCACTTGCACTGTCACACCCCTCTGTCCTGCACCTGGCCTGGTCTGACTCATCCCTTGACTGGGGGGGTGGCTCTCTGCCTCAGCTCTGCATGCAGAACAGGAATATTTCCTGCAGGGGAGACCAGAAATTGATGATCCAAGAATTTAATTCTGGCATTTCAAAATGGAGGGGGGAAAGAAAAAAGATGCTTACTGCAGAATCCCCAGAAATCACCCTTATATATAAGCAGTTGTAAGAAATCAGGTCTGCAACACTTTGACTTGCCATGTTCCTGCAGACTACATTAAAGGTCCTTGGCTAGGGAGGAGGTTCCCTTTCATGGGGCAGGCAGGGATTTCTTCTTCTTTTTTTTTTTTTTTTTTGCCTTGTCTTGTCTAGAGGATATCAAGCAGCATGGAGTCCTGAAAGGCTTAGAGAGGTTCCTCTGAAGGAAGCTATAGCACGCTGCTGCTAAAATATGTCAGCAAAGGAGGAAAAAAAGAGAACAATAACATTGTACTTTCTTGACTGTTACTTACAAAAACTCAAATACTTTGACAAAGCCAACTCTAGCTGATTGTATTTGCTTGTCTCTGCACGTGTCCCCATCCATACACATCCAACACACCCAGCAAATGCTTGAGACAAGCACTGGTTTTGCATATATGCACACTATGCATATCACATGGTCCTGAGCTGCTCTCTTTTTCTCCTTCCTCCTGCACACTGCCTGCCCCAGCATGCTATTGGGTTTGGAAAGAAGAGAACACAATGTCACAGATGGATCCTTCTTGTAAGGTGTATCTGCAGCTTGGCAGCAATGGCTGACACCTCCCAGCTGCATGCAGGGAATGAGAGCTTGGTGAGGCCCAGGGAGATCTGCGGGCGACTTGCAGGAGGGACGGCATCGTCTTAATCATGCCAAAAGGAAATTTGTTTCTAATCAAACTATAAATGATGAGTGAGCCATTGGTCTTTAACTGCTGCATGCTATTTCTAGAAGTTTTGGCTGCTATGGGAGGTGCAGAGGGGAAGGGGTCAGAGGCACTCGCCATCTTCCTACACCTCACCTCTCCAGGGATGCTCTCACTTACAGTAGCACAAACATAAGTGACATTTCCAGCAACTTTTAAAAACCTTACTAAATCTTCCTTCCTCCTGTTAAGGCATGTACTCAATACTGGGGAAAAAAAAAAAAAGAAAAACAAAACCAGCCACAAAGTGACCCTCAGTTTGAGCCCATGTCCAAAGGATGCTGCAGAGGTCCTTACAGTGCCACAGCCGACCTCTGGCAGCAGTACCTCACAGTCCAGCTTCTCAGTAGTAAACCTTTATGCTGATAATATAGGATGCCTCATAAATAACTGTGCCAGCAAGATGGACACTGGGGAGGGAACCTGCTTTCCACTTTTCTCTCACCCTGCTGCCCCAGTTAATGGATTTAGAAACTACAGTAAATATCCAGACTGTAATCTAGTACAGCTCCTTTCCCTTCCTCCACCCCCCCTTTCTTGGAAGGACATGCTTTTTTCCTTGAGCTTTCCTCCGCTATCTGTGGGTGTGCATTAGAAAATGTAGATACTGAAGCAGATCCTTGGTGTGGTTACAAAAGTGACGCTAAGAGCTGGGGTATCAATAAGTAAAATGTGCAATTCTGCTTCTGCTGACCTCGATTCCACGTCACACCAGCTTCTGCATGAGCACAGGTTAGAGACAGTGGCCAGGGTCTGACAGTCGGCAAATTGCACGTGTGTAGTGGTTGGCAGGCCTGCAGCCAGCCATCTCTTCCCACACATTTGCTGCAGGGTAACCACCACGGCTGCACCACAGCACTGTTCACACCCCTTCCATTCCCAATAGCCGTCAGCCGCTCATTTTCACGCTCTCCCACCTCCCCAGCAACTTTTGTTGAACCATTTACAGTTATATTTTCAAACGCTCCCTTTTTAGGTTTCATTCTGGCCCACAACTCAAAGTCATTTCCACATAATTTGTTCTCATTAAAAGTTCCTTTTTGCTGACAGGATTTCAGTCTCCTCACACAGAAGACTGCCCTCTCTGCTCTATAAGAGCACCCTATTTACAAACCACGTGAGAGAGCTGACCCATCGTGACAGTCACATTTCCCTCCCCTGTCACCAAGGGCACCCAACTGCTGTATGTCCACCTGTCCTGTGTTGACCCTGAGATCAGTCAGCGATGGAAAGCCACAACGCTGCCTTAGGGCAGGGGATACAGACTGACTGTGTCTGAATGGGATGGTAGATTGCTTCTGGATGGCACAGACTTTTTTTCCCCCCCTCCTCCAAAATCAGCACCACCAAATCAGATGTTTTTCACCATCTGCTGCTAAGAGCTTTACTACTCTACCTGGCGAGCAAAGGAAACAACAGTCCCTGCTGAGCATTGGGCTTCTACAGCGCACGTCTCATTTCTCCTACAGGAGCCTCAGCTGTCCATGAGATGCTCAAAAACACATCAATAAAATAACTAACCTGAGGTCACCATCTCACTTTCTAATAACATCAAATAAATTAATTTTTCTCCAGGTACGGTGGAGATGAAGGACTTTCAGCCTGCAGCCACATGCAAGATCTGTCTTCCTCTGGAAGCTGGTTTCACATGGTGGCTTAGATTTTCCCACTTTGTATCTAGCACCATTTGAAATCAGTGTTCTAGGAGCAAGAATTACAGCGTGGGAGAAGATCAAGCAGCTGCTAACTTCACTGACAGCCTATCCTCCTTAAACCAGCACTTTCCCCCATCATTTCTCTTTCTGCCAACCATCCGTTCTGTAATGCCATCTGATTTCTAGACACTATACAATCACCTCTGGAAGTTAGGGCCACAACAGGAAGATCTTCCTTCCAATGTATTGCTACTTAATAAACAATGGCTGCTGAGTTCGAGTTGTTCAGAGTAAAGTCATCCAAAAGTTGCATGGAAACCAGCACTGTACTTCTTACACCCTGACAGGCAGAGAGTACATTTCCTCTCCTATCCAGTCACTAAGAAGCTAGCATTTAATTTACTAACCTGGAGCAAATGTACTTTCCCTGTGTGCTCGGGGATCTTTTCATTGTAGCATTACCATTCTGTAGCTTCCAAGGACTTGTTCTGCAAACACAGAAGCTCCCCTGACAGTTTGATCTCAACAGTCAACAAACCCACACGTGCCTTCAATAACAGTGATGAAATCACGCTGATGCACACAGAATCCACTCCTTTTCCTAAAATTACTTTTTTGGAGCTTATTGCTGCTCCCTTCCAGTAATGTTTTGCTAGACATTTATATTTTTGCATCCAAACCACGAAAATGAAGCCAAACTAAACTACTTTTGCCTGACCTCGCTGCTGTCAAACACATTTACATACACAGAAAGGGCGATTGCTGTGGATGAAGCACTCAGTAGACACTGAATAGTCTTCTTTAAAGAATGCATAGCTGTCATCTGCAAGAGGATCTTCTCTGAGCCAGAAAAATGTCTCTTACACAGGCTGACCGATTTCTCTTGGTGTTCAGAGTCTCAGTTTCTGTCTAGCACCATTTGAAATCGGTTATGATGTAGGGGGAAAAGCAACAATAATGGAAAACTTCATTCCCCCCAGCCCCAGAATCCTTATAAATAAACACCAGCAGAAGCACAACCTTGCTTCACAAACATCCTGCGTGCTCTCCTGTTCTCTGAGCTGAAGTTACACCTCTGACCGACCATCCTGCAGCACAGGAGGACACTCAGCACCATGGGATGCTTAAGGGGAAAGCGGAGCATCTGCTCTAACACCCAACTGAGGTCTTTCACCTTGAGCAAGTCAGGACTCATGCACAGCAGCACAGCGAGCCTCCCTCCTGCCCGCTGTATCCCCCGTGCTATTTGTTTGCCTTAAACTGTTATTTACTCACAGCTTCTTCTTTTAAATAAAATTGTGATCAAGCTCTGTCTCAGGTAGACAGATGACGTGGTTCCCTGCTGGACAACATCCAATCTCTCCGAGTCTCATTTCAGTCCCAGCTCCCTTTGCTCATCACACACCCCACACTCAGCAGTCAGCACTAATGCTGATTTTGGTAATGTGGACAACTACCAACCACAGACACACCAGCAGATGGCAACAACACGATGCTTTCATCACAGCCAGCCTCTCTGCTAGCACCAGGTTCAAGTGCTCCACTCTATAGCACATAATAACAATCATGAATTACAAAATAAAGCTCACTAGTTACTTTTCTAGCCCTTCCTCTGACAGGTTTCACTTTGAGGCAGCTGACTACACAGTTCTGTGCAGAAACAAAAGAGTACATTTGGAGCACAAACCTCACATCTGACTTATCGTGTACCCAACTCATGTTATCCTCTAAGAAAACAGAACACAGCCATCCGCCACAAACAAATGAAAGACAAACACTTACTGCCACATAATATCTTTATTTGTAATAATACAAGCCATCACTCGTCTTTACATTCATAACAATATAAAAATAAAGCCAAATCTATACAGTCATTTCACTCAAGCTTTCATTCTATTTTAGTATATTATGAGATATTGGAAATGCCACACACAAGCCAGCTAATGAGCAACACTCAATTCTCAGTATATTTTCACAGTATTTACAAGCAATTGGGAAACTAAGCAGCAGCTATTGGAGAGGCCATGAACAGCAAGCACTTCTGCACAGCCAGAACCCCTTCTTCATAACTGGAGACTGTTAGGAACACTCAAAAACATCTGCTGGGAGTGTCCCAAAGAGCCCAATGAAACCCCAACTAATTCTGTGCTGTTGAAACAACGTGATCCCAATAGCAGTGCCAATCTACCCCTGCCTCAGCCACCTGATGCCAGGTGACTGCTCTTTCTGGGGTACATAGAAGCTGCCTGCATGTTGGCAGCAAACCCACAAAGCCAAAACCCATCCTCACTTAGCTCAGCTAAACTCATATGAAAGCACTTCTATTCTGAAAAGCAACATAATTATCTCTGAAATGGACATCAAGACTCAAAGTAAAAATAATAATAATACCAGTCTACCCAAGGATGGGCACACAGATTCTCAGCAGGTTTTGGTTAATTTCCTTCTGTCAACAGACCAATAGATACAAACGCAGGAGATACCCCTGCTAAGGAAAACCTTCACTTCCCCATTGCAACAGGACCATTACAGTTCCTTTGGGATTATACCAAAGGTCTTTTTTTTTTTTTTTTTTTTCCTTCTTAAAGGCATTATAAAAGCTATAAAACTCTGATTCAAAGGCACGTTTTAATTCATCAGACATACAGAATCGACTTTGGCAAACAAGAAAGCAGCAGATACAAGATCTAAATTGCAACTGTTTCAAACACACACAGCCTTAAATTGCACCAATCTCTTAAGAAAAAACGAAGAGTTAAAACATTTCAGAACATAAGAGATAACATTTACACCACCTCAACTGCAAAAGTGATTGAGAAATTTAGTGAGCAGAGCTAACATCGGACCATCTTCTGTAAGTGCTCCCGCCGACAGACAGCGACGTGTGCTGCAGGAAGAGCCTCTAAGTCCATTTTACACACACAGAGGAGACAATGAGTGACCCAGAACAAAACAGCAGACAATTCTGATCTTTTTTTAATCCTACTATTCTCTATTACAGTTAACCAATAGCATAAAGCACAGTGTGAGGTATGTTAAGTTTCCGTAGGCGAATAAGCGCGCTTGTTTTCGTTTTTGATAGGCACATCCAACTGCAAATTCCCTCCCACCCTCAGAAAGAGACATTCATGCTTTACAGCTCGTATATTTGGCAGTATGTGGAGTGCTGTCACTCTTCCTACAAACAGAAAAATAAGTCAAATCAGGGATTTCACATTTAAATAGCTCTTACATTTATTCTGGAAGCACATCCTCAGCTGTAGCGTTGAATCATCAGGTGAAATCATGAAACTAACTCACTTGTGTGCTTCCTACTAAGCAACCAATACACTTAGTGAGATTTTGGCTCCAGTTTCAGCTTCAGGAGTGCAAAGAACAACCCAAGGATTAGGAGAAGATTTGATCCAAGTGGACCATTTCAAGCGATGAAGAAACCATGCCAGAATATTATCAGCAGCTGAGCCCAGACAGAGCAGTTACAGCATTCCTAACTCATTTGGAGGCTACACTGTAAGCAACCCAGATGTTTTATGTCTGATGGTTAGTATGTATTTTATAGCCAGAAGCCAAGCATTTGTGAAAATTTGATTCTGTAGCTCACTGTAGAAAGTGTGCAGTACTTAAACACAAGAGGGAAAAAAATTTATAATCACAGTCATGACCACTGAAACCCACATCCACGTATTTTCAAACTCTCTAATAGCACAGCTTTTCTTTCACAGCAAACAAACAAGTAAACCAAAATCAACAAACACCTGCACCATTACTTGAGGTCTCTGAGGAGTTTTAGATACTGTACAAAGCCTTGGGAGCTTTATCATTTCTCTTATTTCCAATCCTTCCTTTTGCTCATGACAGGAAGAATTCCCAATTCCTTCTCTCCCCAAAAGTAAGGCCAACCAACCCAGAAAACTGATGCCAGAAAACTAATTCTCAATTAGGAGCATCTTATTTCAGAGACGAAGATGGTATTCATCAACACATTCTTATGGAATCAGCTTTAAGCTTAATTCCATATACGCCTTCAAACTTATCAAAAATACTCAGAAGTCACTCATTATTTAATAACTAAATACAATACAAGACTACTCATTTGAAAAGACTTCAAGTCAGAATAAGAAACCTAACGTTTCAGTCATTACCTTTTCAGAATTTGTGCCATGGAGTAAAGCAACACAAAGACAAGTTTGCAAAAACATTTCTTGTGCAAATTCAAACCATTAAGACAGTAATAACAAAATACTGATGAGGAAGAGTCAAGTTGATCCCTTCTGTATTACATCTGTCCTGCAACAACACGGCTCAAAGAGCCGGATTTTGGAAAGAGCTAATTGCAGAAAAGACATGTGATTTTGTTTCCTCTGAAGGGAGGAAATGAATGAATGCTTCTTATCGCTTTTTCTGTAGGAAACTGAGGTTTCACTGGATTCCATACTTCTAAAATTCAGGGTAAACCATAAAAAGAGACACTTAAGCAAATGTCCAAATGAAGTGGGAAGGGTATACCTTTTCATGATTCAATTAATTCATTTGTGCAGTTCCTCCATCTCAACTGGTGTATTTGTTTTTAAAATACATGTTTTCTTGCAATTCTCATCAACTGTATATGAGCTGAACAGCAAAAGGGGAAAAAGGTCTAATTGAATATCCTATAAAACTGACAGACTGAACACAGAAGCAGCAAAGGGCAAGACACAGCTTTTGCTGCATGCTGAAGACGAACATAGCCAAGGTACAATATGAGATACTGGAAGCAGAGTGGTTCAGAAGGGCTCAGCTGTTTCAGGAATCCAGAAAACAAGTGAGATCTGGTCCTAGCAGAAGGAGATTAGATTGGGCTTTGAGACAAGAATGGGATTTAACAGTCAGGCGCTCACAGCGATGAAGCTGAAGGAAAGCACATGGCACAGTATTGGGATTTTCAGGAATACAACGTTATTTTGTTCTGCTTTTTGATATATTTCCTTTAGTTCCCTTCTTCTTTTCCTACACTGAACAGCTTTCTCACAGATGAAGGCAGAAAGTGCTGCCTTAGTAGTACTAGATTGCATCTGGGCTATCAAGGTAGCAAATTATCCAAGCACTGGACGAAAAGCAGTTAATCAAAAGCACTGCATTACTTTGCAGCACAGCCCCAGCCACTGGGGTCACTGAAAAGATGCCATGCTGCCTAGGGGGAAGATAATTCCACTAGAACTTCACTGGATATAAGTTAGCTTCAGGCTCGTCCCAAGTAGCACCACATGTACTTCACTTCAAATATGAACTACAGGAGTATTTCCTCTGGTTAGCTTTACTGAAAGCATCCCCTTGTCTCACAAACCCCAGATTTATTTATTTATTTATTAAACTAAATCTACTAAAGTTTAAGTGAGCTTTGGTGAGATGCATATTGTAAGTGAGCTAGTGTGAGATGCACTGCTCCACCTGACTTGCTTTAAGTATTCAGTATTTTGTCTGTTACAGAGTGCTTCTCCAAGAAAACAGTATTTTTTCTGAGAAGGTTAAAAAAAAAACAACAACAAAAAGGACACCACTACAAGAAGCAATGCACAAAGCATTTAGTTCTCCTGCCAAGTCCCTATCAAAAAAGCATATATAACCAGTTACTCTGAAAAGAAAGTTCAAAATGCAACATATGCTTCATAAAGAAACAAAATCCACTATTTGTGCACCCAATCTCATACAGTCTGTAATGTAAAGATAATAAGCACTGCTACTGCAAATGACAGAACTGAAGTCTATCTACACGTTATACATCCTAGTAGCACTGCCTGCTATTTGTTCAAACACTATAGGACCATTTAGGTCAATACAGTTACAAGGAGAAGGTTCAAATAAGTCCATGGTATTTTATTCAAGTTGTTTCTAGTCCAAAACACAGCATCGTTTCCCTCCACTACCATTGGTACGTTGCAGAAGCAAGGAAGCTCACTTGCAAGGCTTCCAGATCACATAAACCACTCTGGCTTTTAAAGCCTAAGGAGACTTTCCTTAGTGACACCAGATGCTTATTCGGGCAAAAAAAAAAATAAATAAAGCAGGTGAAACCAAAATAAACCAATAGTAACACTGGTTTAAGATAAAAATGGCATGTTTTGGAGCAGATGTGAACATTGCTAAGTGTACTTCTGTTAAACATAAGCCTAAGGACAGCGCTTCTTCATCCTTTAAAATAGCAGGAATGATAATTAGCATCTTATCTAAGTAACAGATAAGGAAACAGTCAAATATGCTGTTAGGTACTTTAGCTGCTAAGCTCACATACAGACATCACACAATTGAAAAAAGAAGAGGCAGATAAAGCTTAAGCAACTACATATGTTAGCACTGCTTTTGCTGTCACACAGAAATTGCCAATAAAAAAAGAATTACTTACCCTTCCTGTGAAATGAATTTCTTGAAGATCCAGAAGGCTGCCAGGAACACCACAACTGCCACGATCACTTGAGGAAGAATTAAAAAGAAGCCTTAGAGTGATAGTAAACAGCTCACAAGAAAGATCTCCTCAAAAATCAATGCTGTCTACACCCAGAATCCAACACAGCATCCTCCTCTTCCAATGCTCAAAAATTCACATGGCTTAATTCCCAATTACATATTTGATACTTTGCTCAAGACTCTTCAGCAGAGTTCAGCTCCAGAACAGTGATCACTAAGATGGCAAAACACCACCAGCTCAGGAATATTACTACAGCTCACAACAGTGTCATTACTTTTTAGAATGACCTTATAAAGAAGTGGTGGTAGAAAGCTTGATTTTAGGAGCAGACAAGCGTTTTTAAAGCAACCAGAACTCCAGACACAGTTCCTATTAGTCCCAGGTGATGACCACAATATCAATTCCCCATAAAAAACAAACACCACATCGTACATTATTCAGGAATGATATGATACTCACCACAGATGATGGCAATAATATAGGCACCTAAAAACAGAGTAGATGAGTATTATGAGGAATGCATGCTTCTTAAATCAACTGTACTATATAAGTACTCATGAGGGTGTCTCAAATGAATCAAACGCTTGTCAAGATGACCCTTGCAGCAGGTCAGTTTTGCACAGCAATTTTTATTTAATTTAAGTATGCCAATTATTAAAAGCACGTTTACCCAAATCCATCTTTCTTATGCCGAAATAAAGATAGAAGTATGCAATAAGTGACTTCTGAATATAAAAGCATGTCCTCAAGTAGTAAATATTCTGTACGTATTTTTATTCTATTGGAAATTCTTGCAGTTCATACTTACTTAACTTGCAGATTGGCACTTCTGGACTCCATCTGCCTTCTCCAATATACTCAATACGAGCTGCACCATGTAATGTGTAGCCTGCATAACATTCAATTGTAACTGAATCCCCTATGGAATATACAGATTTTTTCCCTTCAATTATTCTACCATGGCTGATGACTGGAGAGGAATCAGAAGGTTCAGGACCACCTAGAAAGGAAATATTTTGGAAGTGAGAAAAAAAAGTCTGAGAACAGAGCTGATACATGGAACGGATTAAAGAAGTTGCCATCAAGAAGTCCCTACATTCATGTAAATATCAGAAGCTCAGTTCATTATTAAGACATGACATGCAAAGGCTTCCTGCTGCCCAGAGGCAGCAAAAATGCATGATGGACATGCTTCAGATGCATGAGCAGAAACATATACCTCAGCTTCACTGGGATAAAGAGTTGCATCAAAGTAATGAAAATCTTTCTGTTCATATTACGAGTGATCACATCACGCAAAGGAAAAAGAGTATGAAGTCTGTCACCTTCAAAGGCAAAACATTCAAAAAGCACTCCCAGAACAGGTCTTTCACAACAGCTCTTGAATTGGATTCATTCCTACACATAAAACTAAGACTCAAGAAGGACTCCAGCTAGGCACAAAACTCTGCAGTTACTCAAACCCCAACCCATGGCACTCACAACCTATTAACGTAACCTGTGACCAGCTGGGCATGCCAACAGGCCTCTGACCTTCAGGGGTCAAGCACTACATCAGACATTTCAAACTTGTCACTTGATTTTCCTAATTACGAATTCTACTCACATGCACAGTTCGGTTCAGAACTCCATGTATTTTGTCCTTGGCACATTACTGTGACCTCTGTACCACCATCAGGAAAAGCACAGTGAGGACTGCACCTTATCTGAACAGACTCTCCTCTTAAGTACACAGATTTCAGTGGAACCACTTCTCCATGGGAGATCTTTGGGGCACCACATGAATCTTCACTAACTAAAACATAAATTTAAAAGCAAATGCAACAATAAATAATTCTAAATGTTTTATAATTCGCTAGCTCTCTAAGTATACATTGCTTTTGTATAATATAATGCTATTAGTGTATCTGAATTGTTAGAACTTCTCGTCTACCTTTACCATAATTTTAAGTATAAGTGTTTCCTACGGAAGATTTAAAAGAAACATCACTCCATGAGTGTAGCATGATCATATGATACAGCACCTGAGAAGTCTAACCTTCGGTTTATTTTTTTCATACGAATCATTCTCGGGTGCCTTATTAGACTCATCCATTATGAAACACTCAAGCACATCCTTTGTAGAAGTAGTTCTCATTCTTGAGGGCTTATCATTAGAACGTACATACATGAAATCCTCTGACTGTATTCTGCAGCCACATTCCCTGTCCCTCCAGCAGAGTGGGAGGAGGAAGACTTCAGAAAATGCTCTCCAATGGCCCCTATGAATTAGGCCTAATAATGATTTGCTTGGTCAAAAATCTACAAGCAGTTTGATGCCTGGAAAGCTAGAGTTGAAGAGCTAGGTATGAGCACAGATTCAGACACAATGATTGTGAGTACACAGCAAGGATCCCACTGATCTCTTCGTTATGCACAACCCTTGTACATTTTGGAATCTTGATAGAATATACATCTATCCTCCTCATTTCTTCATGATATCACTTCAACAAAGAGCAGGATGCCATTATAGTGAAGTAACACCATAGTACATCTGTGCCACCGCTTGCCTAAAATTCAACTCATTATCATCCAAACACTGTTCGTGTGACTCCTAACACCTGGAATAGCTGCCATGATGAGGCTCAGTGTCAAATTCCTTAGCTTCTGACTTTCAACTACAGTATAACTGCTTTAAATTATAGCTAAGATTTAACAACACTCTCGACATACAAGAAAAGTTGGATTCCTACATAAAAACTTACGTTTTTTACAAGTTGGTATTGATGGATACCAGGTGTTATTTTCTTGACAAGTAATTACATCCTCCCCAAACAAGACATAGCCTGGATCACATTCAAACATAACTGTGCTCCCATAGGTATATTGAGATGCAAACCCAGATAATTTTCTTCCATTTTCTAGTTCTGGGTTTTCACAGATGACCACTGAAATACATAAGAGGAAAACCAGCTTTGAAACATTTGTTAACAGTATCTTCTATTGTTAGAACTTCTAACAGTCACAGCACTTTCAATACTTGTAACAAAGTTTCTTAATTCCTCTCACTGTTTGGACTGGGCTGCCTAAGAAGCTTCCTCCCTCCAATGTGCAGATTGTCCCTGATTTAAGCCATTGACTTGCAACAGTACACAGTCAACTAAAAGTGCAACCCACTTCCAACCCACATAGTTCTTCCTACACAGCAGCAGAATTCCAGAAAACTCAATTTATTTAGTTAGCATTCAAGTGACAAGATGAAAGCATCCGGTTTTTCCTCCCTGCAAACACAAAGCAAGACCACATGCTTGCTAAACTTTACACTTATTTCTGCACTAACATGGTGGTTGTTCACACATGCTTTTATTAGATACTCGAGGTCAGCTCCTTCACTTTGTTCTTGTCACTTCTACCAACTGTGTGCTCGTATTTTGTTTTTTAAGTTTTAATTTAAGTTCAAAGCCACTCTGTATATCATACTCCATCAATATCCATAATGCAGTTCATCTGACGTGCACTGCAATTTTATCAATTTACAGCAGCAGAAGACAAAGTTCCTCCTTCTCTGTAGGAAAACCATCCATCCTCTCAGCTCCCCCATTCCAGAAGAGGCAGATATTGAAATTTGAGTCCTATAAGATATAAATATATTTGAGAAACAACCTTTACATTGTGGAGGTGGTCCATTCCAAATGCCATTTGAGTTATCATCAACTGTGCAGAAAATAGAAGGTGAACCAACCAGCGAGAAGGGATCTTCTCCTTTCTGTGCATTATTACAACTATAGGTTACTGTTGTTTGATAAACATAGTTGTCTGCTTCAGTGTAGTGCCCATTGGCTATACTTGGAGGAGGTTTACAAGGAACTTCTGGAATAAAATCATAAAAGTTAGCTAACAGAATTTCACTCCCACAAGCAAAAAGCTTTGATTTTCAAGTCACTGCACTTAAAATCCAACACAAAGCTGTAACTTGTCTTAGCTCTAACTGAGAAAGACCTGTGGTCATTTGTAACAAGAATAGGTAGACTTTAACAGCTATTAGCTTACTACAACAATAACCTAGACTTTTCAGTGCCGATTCCTCAGGCACATCCCCAATAGCTCAAGAAAAAAAATTTAAGTGCTGCCCTATTTTACCATCGTTTCTTTCACCAGTGAATGTACAGCACACAGCTATATTATAAAATAAACTACCACTGCCTGAGTACAAAGCAAACATACAGCAGTACTTTACTTACTCTCACATACAGGAAGAAATCCATCCCAGTCAACACCTTTGTCTCTAATTACACAGGAAATTTGTCTATTTCCATATAACCTGTACCTAGACAGATGAAAATATTAAAAGAAGTAAAACTTAACATTCAATTTTCCAGGGAGCAGCTAGAAATCTTGCTTACATGATTCTGTTCTGTGACTACGTGGACACAACACACCACACTTCTCTTGTGGTGAGAATGTTATGTTTAGAGATATTTTGTTAATAGACTCAACTTTGAAAATGAGAGAAGCAAATGAGACATCACTAAAGAAACAGACAAAACCTCTCTCTTTTAAAGGCATGTACCTAATACCATCAAGTCACCAATGTTAAATTAAAACTGAAAAGAAAAGAAAACCACTGGAAGAGGTTAACACTTTTGAGTTGATTTGCTACACACAGACAAACAGGCCACTATACAACGTAATAATGAAGTGCAGTGAATATACACTTACTTCCTGTGCCACAGGGACAATAAAAAAAAAAATGCTGTTAGAGGTAACACAAAGTTTTGCCAAGCACTTTAAAAGCCTAATTTGATGTGGGTAAAACCAGGGAATCAAACCAAATTTTGCTGTGATTTGTCCTGCTATAACTCAAGAACCTCAGTTTGGTTTTGGTTCAAATCAGGTGTAAATAAAAAAAAAACAAAAAAACAGGAAAACCAGGAAAAAAAAAAAAACCCAACACTCACCCTTTTTCACAAGAAAAAGTAGCTACTGAACCAAATGTAAGATCTGTCACATGAACAAAGCCATTTGCTAATTCTCCTGGATGAATACATCTTTTCGCTGGGGAAAGAAAAAAGAACAAGCCTATATCTTTGTAGTTATATACAAAGACTACGTCTTTGGCATACACTGCCCTTAAAGTCACCAGTACTTTTCAAGCTTTAAATTATACAGAAAATCAATTCTCACACAAAACCAACTGAAATTGTTAAATAACAAAGGAAAAAATTTTTTTAAAAAAACAAGAGGATTGTAATGCTATAACGGGATGGTAAGAGCAGAGTGGCAAAACCTCTGGCTTCAGCAAATGAGAACAAGTCCAAATCAGCAGCCATGGACACAGAAATGAAGAAGAGCTGCTTACCTTTAGAAAGACTCAGGCAGGCCAGGATCTCCAGCAAGAGATGCCCTTACCTCCACTACCAACCCTTAAATGAGGTTTGGGAGGAGGTGGATCCTGACTCCACCTCTTCCAGTCACTCAGGTGCATTACAGGCACCTGAACCCCCCTGGGTTGGCCCTGCCTTCCCACCAGGTGCTCAGTCACTGCTTCAGGCCACGAGTTTGCATTTCCACTACAAGGCCACGCACACATTACCTGTGCAGAACGTCTCTATTTGTGACCACGTTAAGTTTTCACCACACGTTCGCTCAACGGGCTTCCCAGGGATCCTCATATAGCCAGGGAGACAGGTGTACCTCACAGTGGTTCCAACAGGAAAGCTGCTCATCGAGCTGAAGTCCTCCATGAGCTCTGCATACTGAACTCTGTCTGGAAGCGTGCAGGAGTCTGCAGGAGCGTGGGGAAGGAAGGGAAACAATATTTATCAGCATGAGGAGATACAAGCTGAGGCAAAGCGAGGGCAGCGCGGTCGGTTTTAAGGATGTTAGTGCAAACAAATCATACCAGAGACCTTAAAGCCCATCGGGTGCCCAAACCAGACCGGTCTGCCCAGAGCCCCATGCAGCTGGGCACCTCCACAAAGTAATGAGGTTCTTAAAAGCCAGCACTGTTTTTACAGTTCTTAAGGCTTTGGGTTTCCAGTTCCCACCCTGATCGCACCCAGCGCCAGCTCCACATCAGCGCAGGTTCGTTGCTGCTCCGCTCGGTTCTTTTTTAGCGATCTACCTCAACAACACACCGCTTTCCAGTTCCTATTTTTTGCGTTTTTGATTAGGTTTATGACACAATCCACGCTGGGTGACGTTCCTCTTCGCCTCACAGCAGCAAAAGCAAACAACGAACACAAAGGAGCTCCTCCCCGAGCTCCCCTCACGCACAGGAACAAAACACACGCACAAAAAAAAAAAACCAAAAAACCCCAAAACCCGTAATATAACAGCCAACTTTCGTCCTCACAGCGCCACAACGACCCATCCCAGCGGTGCGGCTGCTCCTTTTGTCTCCTCGATCCCCACAGGCCGCCCGCTCTCCTCCCGCCGCCGCAGCTCCCCGCCCGCTCCCCGCCTCCACCGTGCACGCGAAACCCCCTCACGTCCCCCACCCCACGGATCACCGTTCCCGTTGCTCACCCTGCGCCCGAGCCGCGCAGAGCCCCACCAACAGCACCGCGACCCCGAGCGCGCCCGCCGCCATGCCCGCGGCTCCGCGTCCCTCTCTCAGGCGACGGCGCGCAGAGCGCTGCGCATGCGCGCTGCGCATCCCTCCGCTCTGTGAAACCGAGGCCGCCATTTTGTACCCAGCCCTCATCGTTAGGGCGGAGCGGCCTCAGGGCTGAGGGGGGAGCGTGAGAGAGCGGGCTCTTCGCCGGAGGAGAGGGCTTTTTCTTAGAAAGGGCCCGCCCAGCCTCCTTCCGGCTGACGGAACAGCTTCAAAGTCTGGTCTATGGTGCAGCCTAGGCGAACAAAGGCTGATTGAAAAAAAAATAATAAATAAAATATCAAACGGCTCTGTGGGGGGGCTTTTGTGCTTTCCTCAGATAGCGTTGCGCTGTTAAAATAATGACGCGGATCTATCGAGGTGGGCGCAAAAAAAGAGACACAAACGCAGCAGCTGCCGTCCTGCCTTCGGGTTTTATTACAGAAGCGCTGCGGTTCTCCCTCAGCTCAGGGTTTGCAGGGATAGGAACAGGTGCAGTGCGGGAAGTCCTCTGGTGGGCTTCTGTACAGCTTCGTTAGACCCTTAGAGTGGTTTAATTAATGGAGCAGGAGGAGCAGGAGGGTTGATTTGTGTTGAAGTGCTTTCTTGGTTCAGTCCCAACATGGGGGAACACCTCGAATGCCGGTTATGGGCAGCACCGGGCTCAGCCTGGGGAGAAAGCAATTAACAATGTAAAAATTAGCTTTCCTCAAGCTTTCATACCAGTGTTAATCATATCATTGCTTAGGAAGGGAGGAGGGCCTGCTCTCCTAGGTAATGCTTTTTTGTTTTTCAAAGAGGAAATGATTGCAAAGCTGCCTTTGCCAGAGAACAAAAGATAAGTTTACAGCTGAAGCTATGTAGTCGTGTTTGACTTATCAGAAGTTTGGGTGGAAAGTTTTCAGCTGGAAGGATTATAATGGGACAACTCAGATTCCTAGCTGTAGCAGATATTTCATGTTAATCCATACCTGCCATGCAAGATGTGAACGTTTCTGTTCTGTCATCTAGTCCAGAGAGGTTTTGTGATTGTAGTTTTCATATGTACGGTAGTAGCTGCATGAAAAAGAACAGTGAACTATCTCAGTTCATAATGAACACTCAGATTTCCTCTTAGGAAGAATCTTGGAAATGAAACAGCACAACCACACAATTGACTCCAAGTTGATGCACTCAGTAGAGCTGGCAACTTAAAGCTCAAAATACAAAACTGAAAGACCTAGCCTCCTAATTCTGGTGTTTTGACTGTATAGGGGTCATAACTGGGCAAAGAAAAATGTGAATGGGTACCCAACAGGATATCTCACCCTTCCTTCTGCTTAGAGATAATTTTCCAGGCAATGGTCACACCCAGGAGAAGCAGAATGACTGCAGCTGCAATTCCTGAGAGGGAAGAGAGTGTATTATTTGCACTGTGTGTTTTAAATCCCATTGGCACAAGAGACACAATAAGCATATCTTTGAGTAAGAAGAGGAAAATAGTGCCACTGAGGCTATGAAGCCAAAGATCTGGCCACAGAAATTCTCCTGAGCTGCTTACCTAGCCCTATTGAGCCAGACCTGGGTGAAGCTGGAGAAAGAGAAAAGCAATAATCAGTAAACAGTTCTAAAATAAAATACAGTGTTCCTCAACAGTTTTTAATCACTTCATTGATAAAGTTTTTACTGCTTAGGCTGACAATACAGAATTTTAAAAAGACATACCATTATTTATATATATATATATTTAATAGAAAGTCACTTACATGTTTGAAAGAGAAATTAACAGCAATGATAGTGTTACCAGGAAAACAGAAGCCCTAACTGCAGAAAGACTGTGGAAAATAGTGTTGAAACTAACCTGATAAAAATAGCTATTTTTGTTTGTTATTTTCTACTGCCATGGTAAAATCAACTTTAAACAGGCCGAAGAGGCCTTGGGAGCACATTGTACAGATAGTTCGCAGGCAAGAATGAAACTATACGCTTGCATTTTTCTCTTTGTTCTTTGCTTGATTTACATTTCACTTACTGAGTTTACAGGCTGGCACAGGAGGGTCCCAGCTGAAGTCCTCCTGACACTGAATCTGATTGAGGCCTTCCAACGTGTACCCATCATCACATTCAAGAGTGATGTTAGTCCCAATTCTGTACGTTTTTCCAGGCGTGGTTTTCTTAACACCTTGAACTTCTGGGAATACACAACTGATCTCTGAAATAAGAAGTAATAAAAAAGGACACTAAGTGTGAGGGAATGTAAGATACGAAAAGTAGAAGTGTGGGTTATTTAAGGCATTGTTCTTGAGTTCTTTTTGAATAATTCTAATTCCCAAATATGATTCATTTCTTTGTGGCTACAAAAGGAGCTTTGTGTCTTATGCCATGTAGAGGTTTATACGAGTTAGCTTCTTCCCACTGGTTACTCCCATGGAGAACAGTTGTAGCCTGGAAGGAGACCTGCCAGAGAGAGATTTACTGATGCTGGGCTAGCAAGACATTTGGAGAAGAGTGGTGTGTCAGGTCTGTTTGGTCACCTTTTACAGTCCAAGCCCAAAGATTCTAGAGGAATAAATTCTCAGTGGAGATCAGAGTAGGTAATATCAGCATGTAAATTCTGACCATTGTATTATGGCTTATTTATTTTTACCACCACGCATAATAGTTTCTATGGACAGCTCAAAAACATGAGAATGTTGAATAACAGGGAGAATTCTTCTGTGACTTTGTCTCTTTTAAATAGCTACTGGCTTATTTATGTAAGTATTTGGTGCGTGTTATTTCCTCTTATTGTTATCCACGTGCATTTCTATTGAGATACCGATGTACAGCTCCACCAAGAAAAAGCCCTGTGAATTTTTTCTGCTGAACGCCCAGTTTTCCATGCGGGAACACCCACACTGGAAATCCTGCTACATTCGTGAAAGTGCCATGAGTCACTTTTGCCCGATGACTGAAATTGACGCAGAAGTGACAAGTCACAGAAGTAGAGGGACTTTACATGAAAGGAGTAGTAAGACTCACATGTAAACTATAGGTCATCAGATGTAATCACTTCCTGTTTCCTGCTAGTGATAACAGGGCATGGAAAGGTAAAGAGAGAATGTTTCTACTCCTCATGGAGAAAAAGCTTTTAAGGGAGAAATGTTAATATGCAACTAATTCATAGCAACAGAGGCAGAGATGCAGAACACGCGGGGATTAAAACTGCCTTCCCGAATTTCCTCCACTGCACTCATATACTTCTGTCTGGTATCATAAAGTAGATCCCATCCTACTTCTTTATCATGATTTTATACTCTTCCCAGTTATATAAAAATATAGGCCAATTAGTAATTAACATGACTAGCTGTGATGTGGAAGTGGTTCCCAAGCCAAATAAATGGGTGGAATTCAGTGTTAGCAGCAGCAGAACGTTTTACTGCTTAGATTTTGGCTCACATATCTCAGACGCACACCTTTGCATCGAGGAGGAGGATGGCTCCAGGTTCCTGATGCTGTGCAGGTGATGAAAGCATCCCCAGTGAGTGAATAACCAGAATCACAGCTATAGGACACAGATGCTCCATAGAAAAATGTGTCTGAAGTGTTGCCTTGGAGCTTCCCATTGGTGATAGCTGGAGGGTGGAGACACTTCACGACTGAAAGTCAGGGAGAGACAGATGATAGTGTTGAAATAAGAATTCTCACAGACAGCCAGAGAGTAACTAAGGCACTGTACTCTTGCAGCCTTGCTCTTTCCATTTCTTCATCTAGTTTCAACAATCAATTCTGTAGCTCTTTAACTCCACCAGGTTTTGTGAACATGGATAAACTTTATCTTGTTCTTATCACTCATTTAGTAGTAAAGATAGATTTAGTCCTTATATAAATCTTTCCCTCAGGCACATTATGTATTAAACTTTCTTCTTAGCTCTCTGCAACAAAAAACGCACCTTGGCAGACTGGAAAAGGATGGCTCCAGGCTCCAGACTCTGTACAGTAAATGGATGCCATCCCAACAAGGGAGAAGCCAGTCTCACAGCTGTAGTTTACAGATGTTCCAGGAGTGAAAACTACTTTTCCCAGGCCACTGTGGCCCCCGTGGAGGATATCTGGGGGCTTGGAACAGTGCAGCACTAAGGAGAGAGAAGTACAGATTAAAAAGGACTCTTGGAGGCAAGAGGAGAACCTCCAAGCACCTGTGCATGGCACCTCCACGCCACTGACACTAATGCACAGAGCCCACTGCCCAACCTCATGCACCCACTTCACCCTGTAGCATCTGACTTGGTGTCACACCAATTTCTTCTTACACAAAGGAGCGCTGCTGCCCAGCATCATCTTCCCCGATGCACTGGATAAGAAGAGTGATTAGCTGGTGTATATAGTGAGAACTGCACATTTGTAAGACCGTTTTACAGCAGTATCCATACAGGTCCCTTACATCTGACAAAACCAGGCTGAGCTTAGTTTTAAGTTCATTTTGAGGCACCAGTTATACTGCAGTGATAAGAATGGGAAAAAATAGGGTAGATGGATCTTCAGGTTTAAAAACTAGGATTCCTCTTGCCCCCTAAACATCCTGCCATGTGCTACAAGTAGTGCAAGGTCAGAAGGGACAGGCGCTAAGGATGGGTGACACGCACTTACCTCGGTCACAGGCAGGGAGTGGAGGAAACCATGTGCCCCCAGATCGGCACTGGGACTTGTGGAGGACTTTTGAGATATTATCAGTGTTGCATTCAATGGTGATGATGTCTCCAGGCATGTAAAGAGATTCTAATCCAATAGCTTTTCCATGCCCAACTGCTGGGCTCACACAGCCAGCTGCAGAATTGAGGGCAGAAAGAATTACTTACACTGCAAATCTTGTGCAGGATGGATAAGGGCATTTGGTCACATTTTTTCCTTAGGTGGATTTTGCTCAAGAAACAGCTTGTTTCGCCAACTCTTTAGCCACATATCACCACATACTTAACACGTTTAGAAAGATGAGAATCAATGACAAGAGTGTGAACGTACCCTCACACCGAGGTAGAGGATGGCTCCAGACTCCATGCGGTGTGCAGCGGATGGACTGATTGCCAATGAGGAAGAAGCCAGGTTTGCAGCGGTAGTGCACGATTGCACCTACGCCAAAAGTGTCTGAGAAACTACTGTGTTCCCCATTGATAATGCTTGGAGGAGATAGACATTTTCCCACTGAAAGAGGAGAGGAGAAAGGTAAGAAGGTGAAGCTAACTTATGAAAAAACAATTGTGTAAGAAAGGGGTACAATGGATAATTACTCCTCTTCCCCTCAAAAAACAGGACCGGGTGAGAGGAGCAGTTAAGTCTTGCCTCCCATGTGTCACCTACCTGGACTAGTTGCAGCAGCAGGATGGTAATTGCATCTAGATGCAGCATTAAGAGTTGAAAATACACATTTGGTGAACGCACGCAATACACAAATTTACCTTCATTTCCTATCATCCTTCCTTTATATTTCCAGCAAATAGGTCCCTCTTCTCTTATAGTCAACATCCTGCCATACAGCTACTGAGTTTCTGTCTATCAGAAATGGAAGAGCTTGTGGACTACAGACTGCAACAAGCAGGGAAGAAAAGCACAAATCCCACTTACTGTGCTGCCCTCAACCTGGCTTAGCGCCTGTGTGAGGAAAGAGTCATAGGTGAAGGGAACACCTTCTGCTTTCTCCTTACAGCAGTCAGAGCAACCAGGAAAGGGAAAGCCAGATGTGGCTTCAGAGAGCAGGCAGCAGCAACCAGGAGTATCCTGCAATGTCACCAAGTCAGTGACACTCACCCTGCTCACAGACGGGCACGGGAGGATGCCATGTTCTGTCAGCTTTGCACTGGGCTGTGGAATGGCCTTTCAGCATGAACCCTTCATGGCACTGAAAGCTAACAGTGTCCTTGTATCTGTAGCGCTGTTTGGGAATGGATACTCTCCCATTCTGGATTTGTGGCACTGGACACACCACCTCTGGAAAAGAAATTCATCATCTTAAAGAGGCAGCAGGCACATGCTGTAGCTGATGCCCAGATAAAGCCCATCCTGGCCACTGCTCCAGGGCAGACTCTCAGCAGAGTTGTGCAGGTAAAACTCAGTGACTCGCAGAAGAATAATTTCAAGAGTGAAGGGCTTTTTAGTGTCTTCATGTACCAGGGGATTATCACAGTTTTTCATATGTAAGCATGATTTTGTGTCTATAAACAAAACAATGCATATACATTCCAAGTAAACATGTTAAGTGTTGTAGAAATCAAATTCTGTTAAGCATTCTCACAACTGTTTTACTGCACCAAGCTCATGCTTTCCAAGGCAATTCCATCTGAAGGAACGACCACATCTTAATCGCCATGCCCAACCCCTGCAAGAGAGTCTTGTGGCTTGGATAACAGTGCAGTGGAAGATCTCAACCTAGCTCTGCTCAGTATCCCACTCTCATGCAAGACACATTTCTTCCTTCATCTATTGTGGTTGTGAAACAAAAGGAACAAATCCCTGCAGGCATCTGACAACTCCTCCTACCACATAACTCTGAAAGATGAAAAGCTGGCAACTGGAAAATTTGTAGAAGAAACCAAACAAGCATGCAAAACAAAACAACCTCAGAGGAATACTCTTAGGAAGTCTTATTCGCCAAGGCTCTATTTATTTTAAGGAAATGCCACTTTTTGATTTTCAGGACTTAATATGGCAATTCTAGGCCAGATTTATTTGCGACCTACTTACTCTGACAAGTGGGAGGATCACCACTCCATGCCATATCTGCTCCAGAGAGCTCACAGCGCCGGAGGGACTGTCCAAGCAGCCGGTACCTGGAGTTACACAGAAGGAATAGCAGCTGATACAAAGGCGTGCACCCTGGGCTTTGCACTACCCCAGCGTTTCCAGAACACTCTCTTGCTTCTGGATAATTCTCTTGGTGGGATATGTGGGGATGAAAAGAAACAGGTTCCTTCTTCCTGGGCCAAAAGTACCAACCCTGGCTTACTGGCATGAGCTGAGCAGTGTGCTGTGCCCTCTCACTTTAAATTGCCCAACACAAGCTCAGTAAATGGATCAGCAGAGGCAGCGTGGGACTCACCCTTCTTCACATGTGTAGTTCACAATGGCCCTGAACAGGAGATCTGTCAGAACAACAACTCTGCCATTCTGTGGTGCTTCAGGATAATTACATTCTTTCCCTGTGAAAGAACAAGGCTAAGTTTAAACTCTTCTCCCGCAGTTTTACAATGTGCTGTGAGAAAACATCTTAAGGATCTGTCCACATGCAAACACCAGCAAAAATTTTTATAGAAGACCAACAGCTGTCCAAACTATGTGACTAGTGAAGCCATGTAAGAATCATATTTGTACCAAAGAATTTCTTTAGAAACCCATGTGTTTAAATTTAGACGCATTTCCAAAACCAACACCAAACGGATGGAGCTATTCACTTTTGCAGAACGCTCGCACATCAGACCACGTGTGGTTTTTGAGGCACGTCAGAACTGGCAGCACTGTGGGGTGTCTCATGAATCCTGGGCGGCAGGCGTAGCGCACTGTGCTCCCAACGGGAAAGGCTGTCATGTTCTGGTGCTCCTTGGCCAGCTCAGCATAGCTAAGTATTGGAGGAACACCACAGCTACCTGCCGGGAGGGAGAACACAGAGAGATCATGTCCATTAGCGTGTCCAGAGGTTCCCAAGCAGCCTAGCTTCAGCTGTTGCCCCTCCACAGTACCTTCACACTGAGGAGCGGGCAGGCTCCAGTTTCCAGACTCGGTGCAGTAAATGGATGCCTCCCCCAGCAGGCTGTAGCCAGGATCACAGCTGTAGTTTACAGCCATCCCAGGAAGGAAAACTTCCACATCCTGGCTGTCATGATTGCCTCCATCAATATTTGGAGGCGAAGGACACTGTAACACTAAAAAGACAAGGAAAAAGTCTGAAAAAGAGCACAAATGGGATAATGTGCAGGAAGGATGCTTGCAAAGTGATTACAGCATCCAGTGTGTGCTGGAAACAAGCTGATGTGCAGCCCAGGCTCTGTGCAGTGGCAGTTTGCTGGCTCCAGTAGCAGCTATGCAGAAAATGAAGGGGGCTGGAGATTTAAATCCTGACCCATTTGCTCTTTTCCTGACAAAGGCTGCTGAAGCCCTCTACCCTTGGTTCTTGCTGAGACACCACAGTGTCCTCCCTTTCATGGCATGATGGCACGGACAGCTCACCTTCACAGCGGGGCTGAGGGCTGCTCCAGCTTGCATTGTCAGTACAGTACAGAGCTGCTGTTCCAGTAAGAGAATAGCCAGGGTCACAGCTGTAATTTACAGACATTCCAGGGATAAACTCCACGTCCATGCCATCATGCTGGCCATGGTCAATCACTGGTGGGGAAGGACAAAGCTGCCCTGCAGGGAAGGAATTTTTTTTTTTTTTTTTTCTGTTTACAATTCCCAATTACTACTAGAGAACTCAATCTCTGCAAATTCAAATTCAACATCTCCCGTAATCCCTTTGTGTCCATGGCATATCCACAAGTGACAAAGACACCTTCATACTGAGGGCAGGGTCACTCCACACTCCAGAGACAATACAATTCAGCAGCACTGCTCCAATGAGCACATAGCCAAGATCACAGACACGGACAACAGACAAACACTGCCATGCCTTCGCCTCCGTGCCTCCCATTGGCAATGCCTGGGGGCTGAGAGCACTGCACATCTGGGGGAAGAGGGCAAAGCCATCCATCCATACAAAAAAAAAAAAGAATATGGAAAAATGAAAGACTCCATGCAGGATTCCAACCCTGCTCATAACAGAGGGGTTGGAACTAGATGATCTTTGAGGTCCTTTCCAACCCAAGCCATTCTATGACTCCATGAGGCTGTACCTCCACAGCGTGGTGCTGGTCCGCTCCAGGCACCACGCTCCCCATCCACCATGGTGCAGAAGATGGAGGCTGTCCCAACCAGCACATGGCCAGGTTCACATGTGTATGTGACCACAGCTGCATAGGGAAAGGCATTCATCAAGTGCCCACTGTGTGTTCCATGCGGGATGTCAGGAGGTGGGTCACAAACGATACCTGTGTGGGATGCACATATGGGGTTTTAGTATCATTGCTGCTGCAGTGCTGGGGACTGCAGGGCCACTCACTTCCAGGAAGGGATGGATGAGGGTGAACCCATCCCTGAGGTTATGCTGTCCCAAGTAAAGCACTGCTCTGAATCTCTTTGTGCAGTGCTCAGCTCCCACCATTTGCACTTACTCTGGCAGACGGGAATGACCCCAGTCCATGTCACTCGCGTCCCAGAGCCTGAAATCACGCAGTGTCGCTGAGAAGCTCCAACTAGCCTGTACCTGGGGTTAAACAACAGCACTCCTGTTACTGTGGGACTCTCTTTGGAGGTTGCATCTCCCACAGCCACCAATTACCACCCTACTTGCCACCACATACTGCCATTTTAACCATTTTGAAGGTATGGACCTGAGCTCACTTGGCCCTGGGTCTCCTCAGTGGGCACAGCAACACAGTTTGACCAGGACTCACCCTTCATCACAAGTGTAATTCACAGTTGATCCAAAGAGGAGATCTGTTGTAACAATAACTCTGCCATTTTCTAGTTCTCCTGGATGATCACACCTTCTCCCTGGACAGAACAAGAGGTGTTTTTCAGCTTAACTCAGCATGAAAGGAGAAGTGGCATTGGAATTCTAGGGATCTGACCAAATCTCCAGGGTAGAGAACCAAAAAAATCTACCAAGCTACAGTCACGCTGTGATTTAAATGACACAGAAGCATCTGTAAAACTTACGTTTGCAAAACCTCTTAGGTTCAGACCACGTCTGATTTTCAAGGCACGTAATAGTGGGTGGTATCTGTGAATGTCTGGAGTAACCTGGCAGGCAGCTGTATTTCACTGTGGTCCCGACTGGAAACTCAGTCCAATTCTTGTATTCCTTGTTTAGCTCTGCGAACTGTAACACTCTTGGTGTCCCACATCCAACTGCAGAAAAAAAAAAAAGCACATGAGAAATTAGGCTGGTAGTGAAACGCAGCTGAGAAGCAAGAGCACTGGTAGATTCTACTACAAAACCTGGTGATGGTAGCATCTCTTTCATCCTGTGTTCTGACATTTATCTGCATGAATAACTCTTAGCGTGGAAGGATGCATGTGTGATATTTATATGGTCTTAAAAAACCCTTAATTTAGCCAGTTTTATACATCCACACTCCTCTACACATCCTTTGGGATTGGCTGTTGGCCTTAGAGTGCAGGAATCTGCAGGCTCAGATACAAGAGAGCATTGTGCTGGAATTGAATTTCACCCCCAAAATTTCCACAACGTAGTTTGGGGGCTGCATGCCATGCCATGCTGTACTGTGCTGTCCCCTCACCTGCACAGCGTGGGTACGGGAGGCTCCAGTTGCCTTCCAGGCACTGGACAGAGGGGTCCCCAAGCAGGGAGAAGCCGGGCTGGCAGCTGTAGTTCACGGACATTCCACTGGTGAAGTTGTCCCCGAGCTCAGCATCATGTATGCCATGGGCAATGGTGGGTGGTGGAGGGCAAGGCAGCGCTAGCAGGGTGTGAGGAGAGAATGAAGTTGGAGTGATTTTGCATAATGCAAAAAAGCAACCGATCCCTGTGTGTCCTTGTCCCCATACAGGGCTGTCCGGTTTCTGTCTTCCCACAGAGCCAGCAGCAGCTGTGCCCACGCTCACCTGGCTCGCAGCTGGGGATAGAGGGGACCCAGTAGCCATCGGAATGGCACCTGGGCTCCTGGCTGCCCCGCAACATGTAGCCCTGGTGGCACCGGATGGTGATGATGGTCCCGGGCCGGTAGACAACTTTCTGCCCTTCAGCAACTTCTCCATGCTTAATGCTAGGACTGATGCAGGTGACCACTGGAAGCAAGGAGCAGCAAAGCCTGAGCTGGGGAAGTGGCTGCCAGAGCCAGGCTTCCCCCTGTGTTTTTGAGGTCAAAATTCAGGGAGCATCCACATGAAAAGGAGTGCATGGACTTGAAATCCTTTAAATCCCTGCCCACCCATTCCCCCATGCTCCCCTGTGCATGCAGCCCATGGGCCAGAGCCTTTCCCCTCACCTTCACACCGTGGGTAAGGGATGCTCCACACTCCAGATGTCAAACAAGTCACTGCTGTTTTCCCCGTGAGGACGTACCCCGGGTCACATTTGTACCTCACAGAGGTTCCAGGAACAAATACTTTCACATCCTCACTGCTGTACTGACCGTGTGTGATATTTGGAGGGGAAGGACACTGCAGCACTACAGGAAGGGAAAAAAATCAAACGTAGTGAAGGTCTACACCCCAGATCTACACCCTGTGTAATGAGGCTGCATTGCTATTTCTTTCTTCCCCATTAGCTGTTCCCAAGCATCTAAAGGTGCCAAAGTTTGGATATGATTCCACCCAGCCCACACCCATCTCCTGCCTCCATTTCTGTCCTGCTACCTAAGGGGAACCTTAGGGTCCCTTTACCTCCAATGTGAGGTGGTTGCACCTGCTGGGATGGATTCAAAAGTCACCCACCACCCACCGCCTCACTAACACTTACTCTTTTCACACGTGGGAACAGGAGGATCCCATGTGCCCCCAAATTGGCACTGAGACTCCTGAGAGCCCTTTAAGGCGTAACCAAAATTGCATTCAAAGACAGCGATGGCCTCAGGCATATAGACGGACTCTGGCCCAATCACTCTTCCATTCTCAATCTCAGGTCTTCTGCAGCCTGTTGCTGGAAATTAAGATTACGAGGCATATTTGGGACACAGAGCCCAGCCAGGGTGGTAACTGCAATCAAGCCTGGCCATCAACACCGTGAGTGTGTCAACAATATTGATTCATATTCTTGCCCCCCAAAATCTGAAATCTCATTATCCAGTTGTGCTCGAGAAGCTCTCCATATTGGGACCTCTTGGCTGTTCCTCTGTGGGGTTTTGGTGAGTGATGGTTAAACCCAGAGCCAAGAGGAAAGAGATGACCCAGGCGCCAAGCAGCTGACATAGACATACCTTCACAGCGTGGCCGGGGCTGGCTCCAGGTTCCTGCAGCAGTGCAGGTGATGGATGCATTCCCAATGAGCAAATAGCCAACCTTACAGGTGTACTGCACAGCCACACCAGGCAGGAACGTGTCTGAGGGCTGGCTGCTGTGCTTCCCATTGGCAATGCTTGGAGGGGGAGGACACTGCACATCTACAGAAGGGAGGGAGAGAATATTATTAAATATGGAAAAGAATAATAACCTTCAGAAACCAAAGGAGAAAGACAATGAACCCCATTATAATAAATATCTGCCTCCCACCATAGTTGCAACACTCACCTTCACAGAGCGGTGGCGGCCCGCTCCATGCACCGTGCTCCTCATCCACAGTGGTGCAGAAGATGGAGGCTGTCCCAGCCAAAACACGGCCTGGCTCACACGTGTAGGTGACCACGGCCGCATAGGGGAAGGCATCCATTGATCCCCCATTGTGTGTCCCATGTGGGATGTCTGGGGGTGGGTCACAGACAATACCTGGAAATACACAAGGTGAGGTTTTAGCACTGTTGCTGCAGTACTGGGGTCTGAGACCCTTCACTTCCAGGAAGGAAAGGATGAAGGTAAACTCATCCCAGCAATTAAGCTCTTTGAGTAAAATGACCCAAATTATCCTGAGATGTGTGGGAAGGCAAACTTGTACCCTTGGGTTGGTCATTTCCTTGCTATCCTGCTAAAGGTAGGAGCACAGTTCTTACTGCCCTCTCCATATCACTGTGACTCATGCAGAGAGAACTTGATCAAACATTCCTACGCACGAGCAGTGAGGAATTCTTGCTACAGGAAGAGGAAGTTTAAAAACATGAACAGTGTTCCCAGTTTGGACCAAGATAAAAGGCCTTTGAAAACAATTTCAAAAATATCCAAAACAAAACAAAGCATAAGAAATAAGAAACATGAAATATTTCACAGATAGAGTGACCCAAGAGATCTTTTGCAATGGCACCTTTGCCTTGAAAGATTCTCCCCTTCCTCTACACCCCAAGGAAGCCATCTCCAAGGGCCTCCTCCCATCCCACTTACGACGGCAGGTGGGAGCATCCCCGCTCCATGCAACGCGTGTGCCAGAGACCTCGCATGTCCTCTGTGAACGCCCGTTCAGCTTGTATCTGCAGCACACAGAAACACTGGTAATTACATGAAGAGACTCCAGACTTCTTCACAAGCATTATTAATAGCAGCCAAGACTTCAGACTTTATGAGGTTCCTCCACATAAAGCCATTTTGCCACTTAATTTCTGCGTTACTCTCAAATGACAGCTGAGCTCAGCTGGCCACAAACTCACCCCTTGTCACACGTGTAATTCACTTTGGAACCAAGGAGGAGGTCAGTCAGGACCACGGCTCTGCCATTCTGTGGGTCGTCAGGGTTTGCACATTGCTTCCCTGCGAGAGAACACAGCTGCTGTTAGCACTGCACATCAGCATTGTGCAGCAAATCCCCTGGGGATGCTGACAGCATGCTGCCCCAAACAAATAAACCCAAAAAGCCAGAAGGCTTTGCACTCAAGAAGTATGAATTTCCCAACAGCATATGCAGGACGTACTTTTGCAGAACTCCAGTGCCACAGACCAGCTCTGATTCCTGAGGCACGTGATGGTTGGTGACATCCCCACATGTCGGGCATAGCCGGGCTGGCACACGTACTCCACGGTCCCACCCACAGGGAAGGCAGTCTGGTTCCTGTAGGGCTCCTTCAGCTCAGCAAACGCCAGCCTGGGGGGTGCCCTGCAGCCAGCTGTTGGGGACACAAGCCAACAACTTATCAAAGGATCAGGGGACACTGGGGCAGGGTGGCACCTGCAGTGCTGGCTGGCCACTTGCCCTGCTCGCAGATGGGCACCGGGGGCTGCCAAGTGTTGTTCTGCTGGCACTGCACCACTCTGGGGCCACGGATGATGTAGCCTGGCTCGCACTCAAAGGTGACAGTGTCCTTGTGTGCGTAGGTGCTCCGAGGAGTTGGCACTATCCTCCCATTCTGGATCTGCGGGGCAGAGCATCCTGCTTCTGGAAGGGAAGAGCTGTTCTCAGAGTGGGCAAAGCTGTGCAAAGCACTTGCATCTGTGATTATTTTCAAGGTGCAAGCCTGAAGGTAATTTTCCTATTGATGATGCACTGCCTTACAGTGCAGGGGAGACCCCAGCTGGAAGGTGAGGCTGGGAGTGCTGCAGATGGCACATGCTTCTACAGCATCCTGCCTGCACCTGCCCCAAAGCAGCAATTCTTGCCCAAAGCAAAGCGGCAAATCCTGCACCAAAGCAATAAATCCCACCCCAAAACAACAATTCCCACCCCAAAGCAGCAAACTCTGCCTCAGCAGGCACCCAGACAACAGATGTGACCATCTTGAGATCTCCTCGCCTTTCCAAACAGAAAACAGTTGGGCTGCTGCACCCAAGCACTCCCACCTGCTCCCTCTGAGCCCTACCTCCACACAGTGGGGGGGGCCCACTCCACACCCCGTTTTTCCCATCTTGGGTGGTGCAGAAGATGGAGGCATTCCCATGCATTGGGTATCCGGGCTCGCAGCTGTAGGTGACCGAGGTGCCGTAGTGGAATTCATCCAGCAGCCGCCCCGTGTGCTTCCCATGGGGAATGCTGGGGGGGGGCTCACAGGGGATACCTGCAATGGGGCACAACGAACCTTCTGCATTCAACCACAGCACTGAAGTACTCAAAATCCCACACACTTGGCATACACACTTGGCCTACAGGTGGAACGACTGCAATTCCTCTTATGGAGGAAGCTTCTATATGCTTTATCCTTTCTAGTGTTCAAGAAATAAAATAACCACCCAACAACCTCAAGTCTTCTGAGCAGAATCTATGCAAGCACTGCTGAGAGTCACTGCACGTGACTCCTCACTTTCAATAATCCATTTCTCTCTGAGATTTTGTACTTCTTCCCAGAATATTTCTTTATGAAATCAAACCCTTCTGATATTTCCATGCCCGCAGAGCAGGGATAGCTCTGACTGAGAGATTTGGGAGCTGCTGCTGGGACACAAATGCCAGCACCATGCAGACACCGAGCTGGGAGCTACTCACGCTGGCAGGTGGGAATGTCACCGGACCATGCAACGCGTCCCCCATAGATCTCACATCTCCGGCTGGACTTCCCAATCAGCCTGTACCTGGAGGTAGAAGGGCTCACATTCACTCCAATCACCCCCTGCAGTGGATTCAGCACCGCTGGAAGTGGAGCCCTGGCACTGTGGGAGAAATTCCCCTCTGAGCTCAGCACCTGTCTACCTTTTTCACAGCAAAAGATTGGGAAAACCCTATATGCTTATATAGGTACAGAGCTCTACACCTGGGCTTCTTTATAAAATCAATGAATGGATGAAAAGGAGGAAAAGAGGGAGACTTACCTACTTGCCTTGACCTTTTAAGGAGCAGACCTGAACTCTGGACTTACCCTTCTTCACAGCTGTAGACCACTGTTGACCCAAAGAAGAGGTCTGCCAGGGCTGTAATCCGGCCATTCTCGGGTTCCCCGGGGTGATTGCATTGTTTCCCTGGAGGAGAGAGAATCTCCCTGTAGGCTTCTCCCTATAGCACAGCCCAACAGATGCAAAAGCTATTCCAGTAATCCACCCACATTTCCAATTACCCCCAAAATGGGTTTCAAATAACATAAGTTTACATGGCTTTACTAGTCACATAGGATTGGAACACCAGAATCACGTTCAGGTTTTTGCAGCATGGACAGAACCCAGCACCTATTCCTTTCTGGAACAACAACACCAAATCAAGGAGCTATTCACTTTTACAGAACTCGAGTGCTTCTGACCACACTCCGCTCTGCAGGCATGTAATAGTGGGTGACATTCCTGGGTGCTTAGCAAATCCGGGCCGACAAGTGTATCCCACAGTCTTTCCAACAGAGAAATCAATCTCATTTCTGTGCTCCTCATTGAGCTCAGCAAAGGTCAGCCTGGTGGGAACCCCACAGCCACCTACCAAGAGAAAACAGGCAGAGTTAGGCAGGACAGAGCACTGGGTGAAAGCAGAGAGAGAACACCATTACCAGAAAGGGTGTTTGTTTTGCCTTGAACATTTGGTTATCTGGCCTAATGTAGACACTACTAAGCAAACACAACACAGAACCATAGAATCATCTTTTTTTTTTCCAAAGGATTCCAGATTTCAGGCTCCTGTTCCCAACAGATAACTAAATCTTCTGCTTTCTTACAGGATTTAACACATTATTTAACAGCTGGGCTAAGGCAGCAAGCAGCCACCCACCCCAGGCAGCTCCAGCATCATTACCTGAACTCTCAGACCTTCTGGGCAGCAAGGAGCTCTGGAGTGGATCACAGAGGGGAACTGGGGGGTCCCAGCTGCCGTTATCCTGGCACAGGGTTTGGGCACTGCCCCGCAAGCTGTAGCCTTCCTGGCACTGAAACGTCACCATTTGCCCCGGTGCATAGATGAGTCCACGATCATCAACTACCCACCCATCCTGTATATCTGGCTTTAAGCAGATGGTTGCTGGAAGGGAAGATGTGCAGAAATG
The DNA here is from genome assembly GCF_987193195.1 of Phasianus colchicus. Classification (NCBI taxonomy): domain Eukaryota; kingdom Metazoa; phylum Chordata; class Aves; order Galliformes; family Phasianidae; genus Phasianus; species Phasianus colchicus. The sequence continues at coordinate 3,531,006 of NC_143460.1, forward strand.
ATGAGCAAAAGGAGTAAAAATAAGCAAATAAAAACTCCAAACCCACGGGCTGCTAATAGTGCAACAGCAAAATCTACATGTCGTTATCCAAACATTCCTAGCCTTGCTTTGATAACAGAAGGGTTTGAAATTAATTTCCACCATGCAGCACTTCACATGGGATTAATTCTAGGACCTAGGGGCAGGAGGGGGGGGAGTCTGCCCACAGTGAGCACAGACGCACCTTCACAGCGTGGGCTGGGCTGGCTCCAGGTCCCTGATGCTCTGCAAACCACGTGTGCATTCCCAACCAGGTAGAAGCTGGGATCACAGGTGTATGACACAGACATTCCCGTGGTAAAAAAGCCTTCACTGTGCCGGTTGTGATCTCCATTTCTGATTTTTGGAGGCATGGGGCAAGGACGAACTGCAGGGAGGAGACAGGGAGATGGGAGAGGAGCGTGCAGAGGAACGGGTGGCTGTGATGGGCACTGGGATGGGTGGCAGCCCTGCAGGGTCCTCTTCTGTCCTGCACACACTCACCCTGCTCACAGCTGAGCACTGGTGGGTCCCAGCTCCCCCCAGGCTGGCACCGAGCCCGATGGCTGCCCTCTGCAGCATACCCAGCATCACAGTCAAACTGCAGCATTTCCCCAGCCTCATAGGTGTTTTTCGGTGCCTGCACCTTCCCGTTGCGCACTGTGGGACTCTGGCAGCCGATGGCTGTGGGAACACAGACATGGCTGTCAGTGCAGGGCCACATCCTGCAGGTACAGAGCAGCAGTGCCCACAGGGCTGCCTCCACCCACCTTGGCAGCGGGGCAGGGGCCGGTTCCAGTGCCCAACTTCTGAGCAGCTGATGGAGACGTTCCCCACCAGTTCAAAGCCATCCTTGCAGCTGTAGTACACAACGGTGCCATGCGGGAACCTGGTAGAGGAATGGCTGCTGTGCAGCCCATTGGCGATGTTCGGTGGCTGAGGACACGTCACTTCTGCAGGGGAATTGGAAAAACCATGAGGGATGTGGGACAAGCGATGCTGTGGGGATGTGCAGCTCAAAGCAGCTCAGCAATCAGCATGGAAGAGGTGAAGGTGGGGCAGAGGGCTGGTACCCCATGTCCTGCACATCTCTGTGTCCCTTCTGCCCGCTGCAGCTGCCCAGGCTTTCCTTTCAGGACAAAGAAATGTTAACTGATTTAATGAAACCCAACCAACCTCATCCTGAAGCTGCCTCTGCAGACCCAGTGTGTTATCTCAATCTGGCCCGGTGGCTCTCAGCATCATGGCCAGGCACTGGGTTCAGTAACACAGGGCTTAGTCCAGAAATGAAGACTGCAAATGACTTGGGCTCATGTTGGCACTACGAATGGCTATTTTTAGCTTTGTATTTTCATAGAAATATTCAGAGTTTAAGATCTATTTTCACTCAGAAACACTGGCACTACAGTGCTTTGTCATATCATTAATTTCTTAGGGAATTGGTACAGAAAACTCTGCTCTAAGTGGAGGAAGCAGCGGTCCCTGCTGGGCTGTGCCTGGAGCACTTGCACATGGCTGAGCCCCAGCTGCACTGCCCAGCACTGGGCAGGATGGAGCTGTGCTGCTGGGACAGAAGAGGATCTCAACCCAGTGCTAGAATTACAGCACCTGTAGCTTCAGAAACACTTAGCTCAGGGTATAAGCTCATTCTCTGCATGTTATAAAACTGAATACTTAATTTCAGGAGAAGGGCTGAAGGGCTCAGAGCCATGGTCAGGAGCTGTGTCATGCCAGTGCCACGCTGTGCTGGCCACAGAGTGAGGTGACAGTTTGCAGACAGGGTGACAGGACACACGTGTACCTTCACAGTGTGGGCTGGGCTGGCTCCATTTCCCCGATGCTTTGCAATACACACGTTCAACGTTCCCAGCCAAGTAGTAGCCGCGATTGCAAGTGTACGTCACGTACGTCCCCATGGTGAACTCTGCTTTGCCATGGCCATCATGATCTCCATTGCTGATCTTTGGAGGCCTGGGGCAAGGACGAACTGCAGGGAGGAGATGGAATGAGAGAGGAACATGAGGGGGATGAGTGGCTGTGATGGACATGGAGACGTATAGCAACCCTGCAGGGTCCTCCAGTGCACTCACCCCGCTCACAGCTGAGCACTGGTGGGTCCCAGCTCCCCCCAGGCTGGCACCAAGCCTGATGGCTGCCCTCTGCAGCATACCCAGCATCACAGTCAAACTGCAGCATTTCCCCAGCCTCGAAGGTGTCCTTCAGTGCCTGCACCTTCCCGTTGTGCACCGTGGGTCTCTGGCAGCCGATGGCTGTGGGAACACAGACGTGGCTGTCAGTGCAGGACCACATCCTGCAGGTACAGAGCAGCAGTGCCCACAGGGCTGCCTCCACGCACCTTTGCAGCGGGGCAGGGGCCGGTTCCAGTGCCCGACTGCTGAGCAGCTGATGGAGATGTTCCCCACCAGCTCAAAGTTATCCTTACAGCTGTAGTACACAATTGCTCCTGGGAGAAATTTGTTCATGGATTGGCCGCTGTGCAGCCCATTGGCGATGTTCGGTGGCTGAGGACACATCACCTCTGCAGGGGGAGATGAAATTGCACTGGGAGTCACTATTTTGTACACAGGATTGGTGGTCAGGATGATAGCCTGACTGCTGCTCAGTCTGCGTTTTGGTAAATTAGAACAGCACGAGATTACAGACGCATTGCATCCAGAGGAAATCACTCATAACAGAGGCACTCCTTCCCCTCTGTCAAGAGGGAAACAGCACATCACAGCTCGGGCAGAGCACACACGTGAGCACAGAAGCAGCACAAGTGGGAAACTCTGATTACTTCCCATTCCAGGAGGAAGATGGAAACATCCCATGTGTGACCATAAGCAGAAGTCCAGAAATGCCCCCAGGGAGGCAGATGCTGCAATCCCCCATGGCTGCAGCCTTTGGTTGCACAGCAGCACAGCACCAGCGTTAGCTTCTCCGCATCCCCCAAGAGCCCTGGCTGCTGCCAATTCCATTCCCCATCCCAAGCCCGTCTTTCCAGAGCTGCTTCCCTCCCTCCCACTTTGGGAAGAACATCAGGGACATCCTGGCTTTGCTTTCTCAGCAATATGAGAGGGCATGGAGAGAGCTCTGCCCTGCAGCAGCCCCACTCACACACACAGAACACTTGCCCTTTTTGCATGCCGGCAAAGGTGGGTTCCAGCTGAAGTCAGCTTGGCAGATACTCGTGTGGGAGCCTTGCAAGGTGTAGCCTGTGTTGCAGCTGAGTTTTACTAAGTCCCCGGGCCGATAGATGTAGCGAAAAGGAGCACTCCTCCCATTCTCAATGTGTGGCACTGGGCATCGGCGCTGTCTGACTGGAAAGAAGAGACAACAGCAACGTTCAGCCACACAGCCCTCAGATCTGCAATGCTGTGCCAGCACTGCCCAATCAGCCTGCAAACCCAAATCAGCAGGGGAGCAGCTCTGATGGCAAAGGCAAGCCAAGCTTCTGTGCGTTTGGGCTGTGCTTTCTGGGCACCTCAGGCTGTCAGATCAACAGCAGAGCTCAGCCTGTTTGCTCTGCCCCATCCCAATTCACTTCTATTTATCACAGCAAGTTTCAACTTGACAAATCCCAAACACAAGCTATTATTGCAACAGGCTTGTTGAGTAATACTTCATTCATGCCCTGCTTTACTTTGGCAGCTCAAACATGCAGGTTGAGCCCCTTGTAACAAGAAGAAGCTATGAAAGACTCTGTGCCCCATCTCTGCTGCTGCCCCACGAAACATTCCTCCTCAATGCTGCAGGAGCTCAGCTCCAAGTTCCCATCCAGAATTAACCTGAAGGGCCCAAGCACTCTCAGCCAAGTGCTGAGGGAAGGTGCTGTTGTACAGCTTTTACTCTGGCACCAGCCAGCCCCAGATCTCTCCTGCCCCACACAGAGAACAGGAGCAAGGCTTTGGCCAAAATGACAGATGCTTTTTCTATAGAATCACAGAAGCATCCAATCATTAAAGCTGGAAAAGACCTCTGAGATCCACCCCATCCCACCATGCCCACTGACCGTGTCCCTCAGTGCCACATCCCCACAGTTCTGAGCACCCCAGGGGTGGTGACCCCACCACCTCCCTGGGCAGCTTGTGCCACTGCATCACCACTCTTTTGGAGAAGAAATTTCTCCCAACATCCAACCTGACCATTCCTTGGTGCAACAGAAGGCCATCACCTCTGTGATGCTCAGGAACTGGCACACCCACATCCCCCTGTTCCCAGGGATCTGCCTGCCCTGCACTGCGAAAAGCCAGAGAAGCACGGAGAGAAGCTGTGAGGAGGCAGAAGAGGGGTGAGGAAGGAAGGTGAAGATCCTGCTTACCTTGCTGCCCACTCACAGCAGCCAGGAGCAGAGCGGAGCAGCCCAGGATGCTGAGGGTGAAGGTGAGCACCATACTCTGGTCCCAGTGCAGACTGCAAATCTCAGGGGATGCGATACAGATATGGGGGTCCTGGTTCCCCATGCTTGAGGAAGGATCACAGCTGTGGGGTTTCCCAGGGCTGGGGGACAGGAACCTGTGGGCTCCTGCACAGGGTGTGGGCAGCCACCAGCCTGGGCTGTGCAGCCCCAGTGACCTTCTGCTCATGCTCATGCAAGGGAGGATGGGCCCTTGGGACCTGCTTTGGGACACGGGGTATCCATGACAGAGAAGGCATGAGGGGCTTTCAGCCGGATGGAGTCATTGCAGAGCATCCCTGCTTATGGGAAGTGGCCAGGGTTCTTCCTCAGCAGCCATTGCCAGCTAAGCCTGCCTGGCTACGGGAAGGGAAGGGCAGAGTAGAACACTTCCACCTCCTCCCACACACTGGGCTGGGGGCAGCTGGATACATTCTGTCCCTGGGGGGCAATAGGGCACTGCTCTGCAGCTGGAGACCGACCACCAGGGCTCCAGGACCCCCCCAGCACTGCTGCATGGCAGAGGATGTTCTGAACCCAGAGGAGGCAATGGGCAAACAGCACTCAGGTTGTCCTTATCGCTTTTATTGGCAGCTTTCATGATGCACATGGTCATTTCAAGATGAAGTTCAATCGTTTGGGAAATGTACTCTGGACTGTGCAACAGAAACAATGATGCTGAGGTTGAAATAAAGCAGAACACAGCAGTAAGGCACCGGGCTTTCCATTTGTGTTCTGATCCTCCAGTCACCCACATGGCTTACAGCAATACACTTTTCATGTATGTACAACTAGATTTTCACATGCATTTCTCTATATACGTGTCCATATGTGAAATGCGTAATTATGAATGAAAAACAACCTGCAACTTCTGGTTTTGTAAGATTTACTTCTGAAAACAGTGCTTTGCTTTGCCAGATGGGCAGGACAGAGCTCTGCTGTAAGGGGAACCCTCAGAGTCTATTTACAAGAAAGTCCAGGTGCTCGAGGAAATGGCTCTCTGTGCTTTTTCCTCTTAACAGATGCATGTTCCGGTTAACAGGAAGGCACAGATAAAAATGCAGAAACAAATAAGTGCATGATAAGCATTCTGAATGCTTCAGTTTTCCAGCTGTAAATCGTGAAGAACCCAGAGCTGCAATCTTCAGGCACAGCCCTGAGCCTCCACGTTTTGCTTAACAGAGTCACAGGGTCTGAAGGCATCAGCCACGCACACATTTCAAAGCTGTCAGTATTGCATTCCATATAACTGGCCTTCAGCTCCTGCCCTCACCTCCAAGATGTCAGCTTGCTCCTTGCAGCGGAGTGCACAGAAGGATGCAGGTATTATGCCCTGCTCCCCAGGGACAAGTAAATAAAGGCTCTGCTTGGTGTCTGTCTGTGCCAACCTCAGGTGCAACCTCAGCTGCAAATCCTTTTGGGTGCAGTGGGCGCTCTGGGCACCCCAGGCAAGCAGAGCAAGAAGCCCAGCCCTGCTTTCCCCCCCACCAGCACAGCAGCCCTGAGGTCTCACAGCTGGGCAGCTTGAGCAGAAAGTGAAAATGTTGACACCAAGTGACTTTCTGCAGCTGGGTGGCAGCTCACTGCAGGCAGGAAGGAAGAGCAGCTCTGGGCAGTTGGAGAGAAGCACTGATACCAAACAGGGAGGTGGCAAACACTTTCACACCATTTTTGAACCTAATTATAGCACAAACAGGAAGAGTCAGAATAGTTATTTGTCACAAGGCGTTTATATTTATATTCTCTCCAGTAAAATTACCCATCTATAAGGCTTGTTTTGTCCAGACTGGCCTTGAAGAAAATGCTACAGTGTGCTTCTATGCAAACATTGTCAGTGCTTTCAGTGTCACAGTATTTGGCTCACACTACTTTTTCAAGTACATACCACTCATACAGAGACAGTCACACATCAGGACACTTCAGACAGCTGTAAACCCTAATGGGGTCGAGGCTCAGCATTACCTCAGTGGGGCTGAAAATCAGAATACAGAGGTACCCAAAGCGCCCAATTTCCTCGACTCCACAGCAGTGCTGTTCAAAACCCTTTGGCATCACTGCCACTTCCCATAGCAATAACCACACTCACATCTGAGCCACTGGCACAGCCACACTGTTGTTGTGTCCAGCACAACGCCAGCTAAAAAGTGCAACTGCTTGTCTGGGGGGGCACTAGGGCTCAACATCATCTTTATCCATCACAGGTCTGCCAGTCGTATTGCAGGGTTGATTTCTCCAGAAGGCAACGCAGGGCACAACCACATCCAACCATCTGCCTGCTGCAGCCATGTCCTGATCTAGAAGTTCATCACCAACATTGCCAGGAGGAGGGGCAGGACTCCTGCAAAGGCAAAAGGAACTTGAGGCTGTGCACTCACCCTTTCCCTCCCAGCCACAAACATGCAGCACCTCCGCCTTCCTCCCCACCTCTTTTTCACAGCAACAAAAACATAAGTATGACAACAGATTGCTATGGAAGACTCTTCAGCCTGTTTCAGGTTTAAGTAAAGCACATAAAGAACCAGTAATGTAAAGATACCCAAGAATGGGAGCACAACGATCTGCAGTACGTGTCACTTACCAACAATGATGCTGCTCGCTCCATCTGAAAAGGAAGAAAGCCAACATGTGACTCTGCACAACCATGCAACACTTCAAGGCATCTGATTATAGAGCACTGAGCAGCTCAAAGCCAAAGGGAGCCCTTCAGGACATCTGATTATACAGCACTGAGCAGCTCAAAGCCAGCGCACGTGTAGAAAGGGAGCTGTGCATCACCCTGCACTGCCCTGCACCAGGGGGGGTGAATCCATCTGTGTTTAAGCAGATAACACTCCTATCAGCCTGCAAGGCTGTGATGCAGCCCAGTCCCATGCTGTTAGCATGAGATTCTAAGTGGGGTTGTTCCAGGAAGTGCAGATGGCATATTCTGAGCTGAGCTGTTTCTTTGAGGGTTCAAAGAGAAAGTAAAAATAGGGTGGTTTTTTCTGTTTTTTTTTCTTTTTTCTTTAACAGACAGAAGACAGCAAGACAGCCCCAGGAGATAATCACCTCTGCACTCAGGAGTGGGTGTGCTCCAGACTCCACGGTCCTGAGCCTTTGCTAGGCACTGAATGGTGCTGCCTCCAGCCAGGATGAAGCCATCGTTACAGGAATAAACCACAACGGAGCCCTGGGGGAAGTCTGTGACCTCTGTGCCATTGTGAACCCCATTGCCGATGCTGGGGGGCTGTTCACAGAGAATACCAGAGCGCTTTCCTAGGGGGAACAGAACCAAGAGAGACTGAAAATGTACACAGTGTGCACGGAGAGAAGGAAATACAGCCAGGGCCATGCATCTAGCAGCAAGTGGGGATGCTTTGAGTGCTCCTGCTAAGTGCCAGACCTCAGCTACTGCCCTTAGCCCAGCTCTGGAGTCTCAGCCCATCTGCAAGACATGGGAGTGACAGTCAGAAGCATTTCAGCCATTCCCAGCTTCCCATCACACCATGCATTACCTGACTTCAGCATTACAGCAAATCAAGAGGATAGAGCTCTTACGTCCCTGGTAAGAGAAAGAAAACTCTCCCCACTCAAAACTCAGGTAGTAATTTTTCTTTTCCTGTAACTTTTGCTCTTCCTTCACTCCTCAGCTTAATCTCTGTGAGGCCCATAATGCCTCACAGTACAAGTTAGTACTGAAATCCCAGCCCCATCGCAGCTACACCAGAGCAGTCCCAGCTGTTATCCCCATGGCTTGGTGCAGCTTTTCCTTTTCCTTACTTTCACAGGATGGGAGATCCACGTCCCATTCAACTCCATTCCCCACTGCCACGCATTTGGCAGAAGATGATCCCTTTAATTCGTACCTAAAGAAAGAGGAGAGGTTTAGCACACTCCAGAAAACAACCCAGCAATGGTTCTCCCTTCCTCCCATGGCACGGATGGAAGCAATCAGCCAGGAGCTGCTCCTGCTACAGAATGGGATCTGGGCCACTTGGGTGAGTAATGGCACTGTGGTGCTGTGCAGGCAGCACATGGCTGATGTGAAGAGTTCCCAGCATCAGTGCTCAGTGAGCATTGCCTCTCTCAGCCCAGTTACACTCAACATGCAGCTGTACTGGGATCTTGCACTGGGAACCAGCCTATTGGAGTCCCTGATTCTCTGCCCCAACTCACTCAGCGTTGCAGGAGAAGGTCACAGTTGCCCCAAACAGGAAACTGTCCTCATTCACAATCCCATTCTGTATTGTGGGTGCAGTGCATTGCTGACCTAGAGAAAAAGAAGCTGATTCATACATCTTGAAGCACGAAAGCTGTAGGTGTGTCTGCAAACCCAGAGCTGGACACCAACCAGAGTAACCAGCATCTCGAGCAGGTTTAGCTCACTTGCTTGGCCAAGCAGAAGAGCAGAGGTACCCACGTGTGCACAGCGCAGAGCCTGCAGACCAGGTCATGTCCAGCAGACAGGTGACTTCCAGGGTCTTCCCATTCTCCGTGGTGAAACCTGGCTGACACTGGTATGTCAGCTTCGTTCCAGCCAAGGAGCTGCTGCTTGCAGCCCCTGTTAACTCAGCAGAAGGGATGCTGGGAGGAGGGCCACAGTATCCTGACAATTGGAGAGAAAAGCAATGCTAGCTACCAAAGCTAACGTGGTCCATGCACTGCTGCACCATCTGCAGCACACTGATGCAAGCTTCAGGGCAACTGCTTCAGGAAGAAAGTCTGTCTGTACTCACGTGGGTCACAGGTTGGCAGAGGTGGCTTCCAGGCACTGTCTGCATCACAGGTAACCGTCTGAGCGCCGCTCAAAGCGTGCCCAGGAGCACACTCAAAGCTCACTTTTTCTCCATACGTGTACTCAGTGGCAAAGCTATTTAAAGTCTTCCCATTTTCCACTTCTGGCTTTTCACATCTCACCACTGGAAGTGAAGGGAAGTCGATAAGAACACTTGTTACAAGAAGAAAAAGCATCACCAGGGCCACTGCGTGAGAAGCTCCTATAGAAAGTGGCACATAGGCTTGACACAAGCACTCAGTGAGCAGAGAACCGTGAAGAAACAGCCTCCACAACCTCCTTGGGCAACCTGTTCCAGTGGCTTACCAACCTCTGGGTGAAAAACTTCCTCCTAATATCCAACCTAAACCTCCCCTGTCTCAGTTTAAAACCATTTCCCCTTGCCCTATCACTATCCACCCTCATTACCAGCCGTTCTCCTTCCTGTTTATACTCTCCTTTCAAATATTGGAAGGCCACAATGAGGACTTCATCTGCCTACACTCACGCAGTTCAGGTTATCACAGCAGCTTTCCATGTGCTGAGGAACCCACTGCACCACGCCTTGTCTCTGACTATGGGAAACCACTGCACCGTGGAATCCATTCAGACTCAAATCATTCTCATGTTTGTCAGCTGAGTGGAAAGAATTCATACGAGAGAACGATGAGAAACAAAGCAAAAGAATAAGGAGAGGAAGAAGGTATTTACCTTTGCATTCTGGGGCTGGACCGCTCCATATCCCATTGAATTTCTCATCTGATGTACAGTGAATTGTGGCGTTTCCAATGAGAGAAAACCCATTTTTGCAGCTGTAGGTTACAGCTACCCCAAAGATGTACTCTGTGTGCACACCACTTTGCTGTCCATTCTCAATGGCAGGGGGTGGCTGACAGGGAATAACTGCACAGGTAGAAAAACACAAAAACATTTCAATCAAACATGAAACTGAGGTCTACCTACTTCTACAAACGAACAAATGACTGCCAAGAAAAGGCAAAGAAAAGCTGAAGAAGCAGCCCTAAGGCAATCATCTCAACCCAGTGTCCTGAATGCTGACACTCCTTCAGATTCCACACGTGTTTTTTTAGTGATAAAGCAGCAGAAAAGCAGCTGTAGTCTAAGAGGAGAGGCTGAAGGAAAGGTGTGCAGCAGTAGCTTTGAGGACCTACACAAAGCACTTAAGATGTAATTACCTTCACAGTGTGGAACATGATCCCAACCAACATCATTGCCATTCAGAATGCATTGTGCAGTCGGATTCCCAACTAAACGGTACCTGAGAGCAAAAAGATTGAATCTCTTAAAAAGAAATGTGAAAAAACTTGTGAAATGCAAAGTTGTGCAGTTTCTAATGGTGCTCTCTGCGGAAGCTGAGCCTTAGGGGAAACAACAGCCATCCAACCCATAAAATACAACCTCTCAGTACCTAAAGGCTTCGGGGAGACCTCAGCGTGGCCTTCCAATATTTGAAAGGAGAGTATAAACAAGAAGAAGAATGGCTGTTAATGAGGGTGGATAGTGATAGGACAGGGTGAATGCCTTTAAACTGAGACAGGGGAGGTTTAGGTTAGATACTAGGAGGAAGTTTTTCACCCAGAGGGTGGTGAGGCACTGGAACAGGTTGCCCAAGGAGGCTGTGGATGCCCCATCCCTGCAGGCATTCAAGGCCAGGCTGGATGTGGCTCTGGGCAGCCTGGGCTGCTGGTTGGTGACCTGCACACAGCAGGGGGTTGGAACCAGATGAGCACTGTGGTCCTTTTCAACCCAGGCCATCCTATGATTCTGAAGAAAGGCAGCATTGGATGCAATGCTGGCAGCAGTGGGGTACACAGGAGCTTCCCCAGTCCCATGCTGTGCAATGGGGGCTCAGAAGTGTCACCAGCAGCCCCATCACTGCTCCCGTTCCCTGCATCCCCAGTGCACCAAAGCCCATCCCAAGGGCCCTTAGCTGAGACACCGAGCTGCAAGAAATTTGAAAGAGCTCACTCTCACACCCAGAACATCACTTGTTCTGACAGCAGGAGCGGGAGAAGCACGGACCCCACAGCCAGCTGCTCCCAGCACCTCCTGAAGGGACAGGGATTCAACCCACAGGCATTAAAAGCATCCCATCCCCTCACTGCTGCCTCCATCCTCGACCCACTGCAGCCTTACCCAGTCCTGCAGGTGAAATTTATCGTAGCTCCAAACTGGAGGTTGGTGCTGAAGTGGAAGTCACCATTCGGTATTTCTGGCAGTTCACACAACTTTCCTGGCAGGGCAAATGCTCAGCATTAGTTGTTTTTTATTGCAGTCAATGCCACACAGCATCACACTGCTGTTCAGAGTCACTGCAGAGCAGGAGCTCTTTTTCCAGCCTTCCTCCTCAGCACTTTCGGAAACACAAAATAACTTTAACTTTTGAGGAATGGAAAGTTAAACACAGCCAAGGGCAACCAGCACAATAAAGGTTTGTATGATTACTGAGGCTTGAAACTGATGTAGAAGTGAAATCATGGTCTGTAGGGGAGGAAAGCAGCGCAGAAGGGGCAGAAGGGAACCTCAGTGTTATTGTTGGGACAGCGCATGAGGAATCTCACTTTGCCCCTTTGTACCCTACTTCTCTGGAATTCTATTTCAGCATTTACACCGCATCAGCAGATGGTAAAGTGAGTAAGTGCAGAGTTCATGCCCAAGAGATTAACATGCCTCAGCACAAAGGGCAGCTCTGCTCGGGCACTCTGAGTGCCCAGAATAGGGATTAACAGCGATCCTGTTGGGGTATCCATCCCAGCTGTGTGAAACCCTGGGGGTTCTGGGGACCCCGCCCCAACACGGGGGCACTCACCGATGCAGAAATCGGGGTCTGACGCCCAGGTGGAGTCGGGCAGGCAGGTGACGTGATGGGACTTGCTGACATCTCTCATGTATCCCGGACGGCAGCGGTACTTCAGCACCTCCCCAACGGGGTACGAAGAGTTGGTAGGACCGGGGGGCTCCGCAAAAACGAACCTCGGCGGTTCCGGGCAATCACCTGCAGGCACGGGGAGGCGATCAGCAGCGCTCCTCGCGGTGTTTCCCCAGCGTGGGCTCCGCTCCCCCCGGGTCCAACTCACCGCACGCTCCGGGCAACGCCAGCAGCGCAGCGCCGAGCCACAGCAGCGCCGTTCCCACGGCCATCCCTGGATGCTCCGATGCGCGATGCCGCGAGCAGCCCAGCAGCACGGCTCTGCTCAGCCCTGCTCACCTTCTCACCGCCTTTTCCGGAGCGAGCGGAGGCTGCATCAGCGCCAGTAGGTCACGTTGTACCACGAAATCCTTCCGCCTCCGTAGGAAAATGAGGAACCGGGCCCAGCACACTCGCACACACCCACATCCACACCTACATCCACTCCGGACGGGGCGCGGTCACCTCCCGCCGAGCTGAGCGCAGCCCCGCGATGCGCGAAGGTTTCGCCCTCAATTAGCGGAGTCACAGCGAGGGCTGTGCGGGTCGGTGCCTCCATCCACCCCCTCCGCCCGCCCTCCCCGTGCCCGCGGGTACGAGCTTTCCTGCAACACCAACATCTCCATCACCGCCCGTCCCAGCGGCTGTGCCACCAACAGCGCGACGCAGCGGCAGCCACCCGCATAGAGGCTGATTGCCTCGGCCTGAGAACGCGATTGCGGAAGCACCGGAGTGATGCGAGATATTTTTCTCATCGCAAATGTGACAAAGCAGACGGGCAGTGTGATGGTATTGCTTATTTTGTATTCCTTTCACTGAAAAAAAAATGTGACAGTTTTGCTATAAATACTGTAGTTTTCAAACTTTTATCTGCAAGCTACTAAATGAGGCTTAGCAAAACAGACGTGCAAATGCAGTGTTTTACATGGGATCATTCTCCTGGCGGAAAGAAATGATTACTGAATATTAAAAGTCTCAGTTTAAGAACTGGGAAAATGTTCTTCTGACACTAAAAATAAAGTAAAATATTATAGAAAAGGAAAGGGAGCTGAAAACGAAGGAAGTTTGAACCTTCTGCTTCTCGATAGAGAGTTTCTCCATTGCAAAAATCCTGGTGCTTTTAGGAGTCGACTGCAGCTGCCCCTGCACACCCATCAGCTCTGTGCTCTGTAGCATGGGTTCTGCTCTTCATCCCCTGGATTTGGCTTGAAAGACCTGAAGAGACAGAGAAGAAAGGAAAAAATCTATAGAATAAACAATGATTGAATGGGGATCACATGAATGTGTAGCAAATGTAACATCCACTGCTCAGAGCTTAAAGTGCTCTGGCTCTGGGCAGCCTGAGCTGGTGGTTGGTGACCCTGCACATAGCAGGGGGGTTGAAACGAGATGATCATTGTGGTCCTTTTCAACCCAGGCCATTCTAGGATTCTATGAAATACCCCCATCATTAGGAAAAAGCCAAAGGTGACTGAGGAATGAAGAGCAGAGCCCACTTACCCAGTCTTTTTACTCGCACTGAACTTCTTGATGCTCCAAGCGACAATCACAGCAACTCCTTGGGAAGAAAACAAATGATAAACAGCAAATCCAGTGCGTAAGGTATGTCAAGTGTGTGAAACATCCCTAATGTGCCTCTCCTAATGGTGAAAGACGGGCAGCAAAATTCAGTGCTCTGCAGCACTGTCCCCACCTAGAGGCTCCTTCTCAGCCAGAGGAGTGCAACTCCCTTTTGTATCTCTGGAAAATGAGGACAAGGATCTCTAGGAGTTGTGCCACGCTGAAAGGTACCATCCTCATTTATTTGCTGCTCTTACAGACAGCTTGCTGTTCATTTTGTATTTTAAAGATACTCGCTGTTCCTGTACTTGATCTCTTTTGCAGCAAGAATGCTCTGAGATTTATTACCTCTCATCTCCCACAGTCTGCCAAGGCCTTGAAAACCAACGTTATCAGTGAAGAGTCACAGGGTGTATCATTTATGATCAACTTCTTTCATTGGCCTCCTTGGCTTCATCCCATCAACTGATGACATATTCTACCATAAGATAACCCATTGGAATGCGTGAGGTGCTGCTGCATGGCCCAACGACAGAGAAACCCAGGAACCCATAAAACTCATCACTAGGAGCTTAGAAATGAAGAAGCCAACACGACGGCCCCATATGTTCAATAGCAAATCGCAGGCATGTCAGGAAAAGACATCTTCCACATTAAGCTACTTACCAGTGACACAAGGGATGAGGACAAGTGCTGGATAAGAAAACAAAGAAACTGATATTAAAAACAAAAAAAAACCCAAAACAAAACAAAACAAAAAACCAAAAAAAAGCCACTGAGGCTCTGCAGTGGGGTGCAAGGATTACAATCACAGAGGCCTGAAGGCACAAAGAGCCTTCCTGAGCTCTTACGTAGGATGTAGCGGTTCTCCCATGCCTTCTCTTCCAAATGAGGGGTTGAGTTTGTCACTGCTGTAGTGCCAGTTACAGAGGGAGAAACTGAAGGAGAAATGGTCAGAAATGTTTAATTTACTGGAGATGGAATATAAATGCTCTTCTGCTACCAACCCACTTGAAACATGCTGCATTTGAAGGGAAAACTACGAGGCTGTGCATGTTGAGCCCACGCTGCTCTCTGATGGAGCTGGGCACCACCTCACAAAGCACAAATCCACAACAACTGGTAAAACCCACAACATTCAACGCTTTTTTAATACAGATATTCCATGTTTCCAGCCAAGTGCTGCTGGCCTCCCTTACCCTGACACGTTGGAAGTGGAGTCCAGGCAACCCCATTTCCCTGAGTGAAACATCGGATGAACGATATCCTTGATGACAGTGTGTACCTGCAGGTGGAAAAGGCACATCTATGCTCCATGCACTGACACCCCCAGGACCCCCCCCAAGGCAATGGGCATCCTCACACTCACCCTTTATTACAAACCACCTCGGCTCTCGCAAGGAAGAGGTGATCTGTTGCCACAACAGTGCCGTGTTCTGGATTTGTCGGAGGACCACAAGACTGCTCTAAAGAAATGAGAGCATCCTTAGGGCGCAGAGCAACAGAAATAGAAGAGCTGATGTGATTTTCGTGGTGGTGTTTCAAGCTAGATGTTTAGGAAAGCAGCCCCGTGCCCTGTGCTGAGGCTGCAGCAGGAGGGGGAAGCTGGAGGGAAGGAAACGATGCAGAGGCACCCACTGTGACACAGCTCAGGAACTTCCGACCACGTTGAATTCTCACGGCAGGTGCTGGTGGGGAGTTCAGCAGTGCTGTTCTCATAGCCTGGGTTGCAGTCGTAGCTCACAGTGATCCCAACAGCATAAAAATTCTTCATTTCATCTTCTTCTGATAGTTTGGCAAAAGCCACTTGGGGAGGGCTCTGGCAGCTGCCTGGTAATGAGGACAGACAAGCGTACAGCTCCAAAGCAAGAAACAACAATATTTTGCATTCAGATGGGTACAAATACATACAACCATGCACAAGCCTTTAGGATACTGCTACACTGACTGCTTTAAGAAAGCAATGGATAATCTCTATGGTTTTTTAAATGTCCACAGAGGGCTGCTTCACTGGAAAAGATTTCAAATGTTCAGTTGTGCTTTCTTGGAGCTGCCCACAAACTGGGTGCCCACCTGCACTGACAGCTCCACAGGTAGAACCTTTGGTGTGAGCCAGCACAGCCAATTAGCCACAGACTTTCCCACATTGTTAAGTCCAAATTAAGCTCTGGGCTGTGCCGGTGCTCCCCAGCTATTTTTCTTCCCCTCACTGCTGTGCTGCCCTGAGGTATCTGTGTTTATTAACACAGAGGCACCTGATCCAAGGCAAGGCACAGTCAGGAAGAAGGACAAGAAGAAGTTCCTCAGATGAGGAAGCCCTTACAGCCGTGATTGCTACAGCCATGAATACAGTCCCAAGCAGCAAACTACTCACGGTCACAGAACTCCTGCAGGTTGGACCATAGGGAGTTATTAAGGCACATTATTGTATCCAACCGAGATGGGATTTTCGATAAATTCTGGAGGCATCTGTACGTTACTTTGGAGCCCACGGGGAAGCTGTCCTTGTGCCGGATGTCCTCCGGGGGCTCTGCCCTGCTGAGGCTGGGCAGCGGCCCACAGTCACCTGTAAGAGAAGAAAAACGCATTCAGGAGGAGCTCCGCACCGAGGCGCGCAAAGGAGCGCAGCGCAAAGGAGCGCAGCGCAAAGGAGCGCAGCGCAAAGGAGCGCAGCGCAAAGGAGCGCAGCGCAAAGGATCTCACCGCACACCACGGGCAACAGCGACAGCGGGGACAGCAGCAGCGGCAGCAGCGAGCGGTACGGAGCGGAGCCCATCGCGGCCAGCGGGCATTTGGGGAAATCCTCCAGCCCCGGCTCCGCCCGGCCCCGGCCCCGCCCGGCCCGCAGCAAGGGGAGCGGAGCCGCCCTCGGGCTCGGGGCAGCGGTGGTCTGTCTTCATCCTCCCTCTTGAGGTTGGGCGGCTCCCTTCATCACCCAGTAAAGGGTGAATTCCACGGAGAACTCAGTTATCTTTTAATATTGTTATTATTATATATTTTTTAAGCCTTATTTCCTTTTTCAATACGGCTTGAGCTCCATCCAAAGCGTTTGCAGTGGGGCCAAGAGCTGTTTTCTTAAGGGAGGGGTCAGGCAGCCTGGATGGTGTACTCATTTTAGATATGTACTTGTGATGACTGAGTATGTGGAGATCGCTGGTCACCTGCGGTGTGAATGAGGGCAGCGGCTGGGTTGCGTAAAACAGGAAAAAAATGCTCTAAATGCTGGGAAATCTCTGGTATTGCTTTACGGCAGCGACCTCAGGGCAAGAAAACAAAGCGCAGAGAAGCATCCGACCCTGAGCTGAGCTTAGCTGAGCCAGTTGACAGCACAGCAGTTCTGCTCGCTGCAGCCACTGTGTTATCTCACCCTGCCAGCCCTCCCCGTGCAGAAGCCAAAGGCAGAAGGGAGGGCAGCGCTGCAGCTGGAGCAGACCCAGGCTCTGGCAGGAAGAGCACGAGGTTTCCAGCCAAACCAGTTTGCAGAGCCACGCGTGGGAGCTGCCCATAGAACTGTGCCCTCCACCCTCGGATCTGCACAGCCCTACGGTCAGCAGCTCCCACCCAGTCTGCCCAGAGGGGCCCATAATGCAGAGGGGCTCAGGCAGGTGTGTGTTCCCCCCCCCTGCCATGTTGCTCACCTCTCTGATTCAAAGTGCTTTTTGGGAGCACTCGCATTCCCCAGCACTGCTGCACGGGCTGCTTTTCTTTCTTGCTTTATTTCTTGGAAACTAAACTTGCATCAGAATCAAACTCAGAGATAAATATGGAGGAGTGACGATAAAGAATTGCTCACCTCGTCGAGATGTCTCCCAAAGCCTTGAACACAACGTGCAATGCACACAGCAAGCACTGAGCTGGCGCTCAGAAACAGCCATCATTTATTATGAACTGTAAATAAAGACCCAGACACCCCCAAATATAAGGCAGTTACAGCACAGGATGGGACAGAGATGACAGCTAATGATGTAACACTGGCATTTCTGCTTTCTCTGTTGCACTGTGATGACATGAGAACAATACTTGTGGCTGTTAGCTTTCCTGTAGTCTCAATGGAAATACAAGTGGCAAAAATAATAATAATAATTACATTTGATACAACAACAACAAGAAGCTTTTGCTAATGAAAGTGCTTACAGTGCCAAAGATCAAAAGGCCAGTATTTAATTTCTTGTGCAGAGTGCTATGGTTTTCTAACAGGAGGGCAATGGAGGAAGGCAGCACTCTGGTTGCACTATGGCTGTGACAAGGGAGCACTGCGGATATCTGAGTCTCCTCTGTGGGCTCCCTGCATGCCTCTGTGTTTGTGCCAATTGCTGTGGCAGCAGTCTGTATCTCTAGGTGGGGGGGTGGGGAGTGGAAACTCTGACTGTAAGAGATTGTGACACCAAGGAGATCTGGCTGAAATTCTGCAAACAGCACAAAGAGGGTTGGGGAAACCACAGCTTGCTTTGCTCAGAGGGATTGATGAGTGGATTTGTGACCTTAGAGCTCCAGGCTGGATGTGGCTGTGGGCAGCCTGGTCTGGTGGTTGGTGATCCTGCACACAGCAGGGTACTGAAATGAGATGATCATTGTGGTCCTTTTCAACCCAGGCTATTCTAGGGTTCTATGAACAGCTAACATCTCCGATGGGAGAGGCAGCCATGGCAATCAGCCAACATCGGTGCCCATAAATTTTCATCCTGGAAACCTTCAAGCACATCACAATTTAGAAAAACATACTTCATACATGTCTGTGAGGCGAGCCTGGCATAGCTTCCTTGTGTCAAAGGAAAACAAGTGAGTCTGAAGAAGCACAACCACTGCAGGAGGTGCCTCAGGAGCAGAGCGCAATGACGGATTTCGGTGGTTTATACTTACAGTGCCATTTTCTTTTAAATAAAAAACAAGGTGTTTAGGCCATGGTACACCACTGAATTGCATGGGACAGCGTGTGCAGGCACACAGGGAGAGCTCAGTGCCTCCAATCGGGTTTCCCCATGGCTGGGATGTGTCGGGGCTCTGCTTTGAGTCACGGCCGGGTCGGAGCTGCTGCGTTCACCCAAACTGCTGAAGAAATGCCAGGAATGACAAAACAATTAAAAAGGAAAACCAACAGGAAGAGGTTTTTAGATCTGTTTTCGCTCTGAAGGCACATAATAGAGCAGCAGAGAGGGTTTTTAGAAGGGAAAAAAAAAAAAACGACAGGGCAAAGCTTTTCCCTTTCCATCCCTGCTGTGTTTTCCAGGATGCTTCCAGCCAGTCTTTGTTACTAGCAAGGGCCTACATCCCCAACTTCATCCCTCTTTGTGATCCAGAAGGAACAGTGCAGGGATGGGATGGGCTCACACCCAAAGGCTTTGCTCCACATCTCCAGCTGTGCAGTGAGACCCTCCAGTGGTCTCTGGGGGTCCTATGCCATTCCCACTGATCATTTTCTGCTTACCTCTCCTGCTTTGCCGCTGTTTCCAACCCAACCAACACTCACCATTCCTACAGGTAAAAGAGCCCTTTGCAACGGATGGGGAATCGGTGATAGCAGCACTTCTGCCACGTCCGGGTTCTCCTGGCTGCCCACGACCTTGCTGGTGTGGAACAACACAGCCTTAGCTGGGGTGGAGCTCAGAGCTCCGGGCTGTGTGCTGCAGCATCACTTCTAACAGCAGGTAAACAAATGAAACACTCACTTCCACAAAATGCTGCAGCTTTAGACCACCATGTGTTGTCAGAGCAGCCAGCCCTGGGGAGAACAGCAGAGATGCTGCGGTACTTGAAAGAACACGGAGATGATTGCTTGTGGGTTCCAGGAGAGAAGGAGCTTTGGGTTTTGTACAAAGGCATCACGAATTTGAGAGCTGAGGTAGCACAGCTCCCTGCCATGGAGGAGAAACATGGGAAGGAATGAGGGCTGTGGATATGGAAAGGGAACAAGCCATGGGTGCCACGAATGAGCTCTGAGCTCTATGGGCTGCGCTGGGCTCACCTGGCTTCCTGGAGAATGAAGAAGAGGAAGAAAAGGAGTTGGTGTTTTGGAGTGACTTCTTATAGAGGCTCATTTTCATTTCCATTGTGAAAGTCTTCTTGGGTGGTTTGAGGTCACGTCTCTGGGAACCTGAAAAAAATGAAAACCACAAAAACTCACAGAACGGCTTTTTCACTGAGCTGTGATAAAGGGGAAAATTAAGTCTGGAAATGTGGGGTTTAATTCAATTGGGTTGGAATCACTGCAACTCACTCTGGGGAGGAGGACTCCTTCCCATGGGTTTTACTGCAAGTTTGACAGGTGGGCTTTTCTCTGTGGTAAAAACAAGACACACTGGTCAAAGCTCTCCCTCTCAGACACTTCATCCCTTACTCAGCAGCACTGCTTGATTTCTTCTTCAGATCACAGTATGGCACATGCCTGTGCTGAGCAATCACAGTAGGCTCAGCTGGTACATAGTGAGCACCAAACCCATCAGAAATCCTTAATGCACAGGAAATCACCTTTACATTGGGGCACTGCTCCACTCCAGACCCCTCTTGCACTGTCTGCTCTCGTACAACGGATGCTCACATTCCCAATGAGTTGGAAGCCAGAGTCACAGCTGTAGGTCACTGTTGAGTTGTAAGGAAACTTTTCTACACCTTCACCATCGTGCCTCCCATCGCTGATCCGAGGAGGTGAAGAGCAGGTGATTACTGCATGACAGAAAGCCAAGATCAGCATTACTGAAAGCCTCAGGAATAATGAATGTGAAATGCTTCTTCTGAACCCAGCTAAGATATCTGAAGAGATCTGAACAGGTAAAGATGGGCTGCCAGTGCTCCCTGTGCTCAGCTTGCTGTGCCCTGGCTCTTCAGCCCTAGAAATCTCAGGGCTTCCACTGCTCACCTCACATCATGAGAAAATATTGTGATTCTGTGGGAACGGAACTGCTGAAATGCAGCATCAGCAGCAGAATGGGCTCTTCTGAGCTGCAGCGTTGGTGGCACGTAGCATAAAGAAAAACAAACGCTGTGTAGATGGAGTTACACCAGTCTTATAGCAGACCTTATCTTGTGGGAGCTCAGAGGAGGATCAGATCAGCCTTACATTCACAGGTTGGAAGTTTACTCCACTCAACGTTGTCTCCTTTAAGCCAACACTGGATGAAATTCCTCCCGTGGAGTTGGTACCTGTATGAAAGCACACAATGGAAGAAATCTGGGTGAGTACCCTGAAACTGTGAGCGTTTTCCTGCCAGTGCTGATATGATCAGATGGGAATCTGCCTTTCATGGACGTGCTGCTGGAAGCTGAGCTCCTGTCCTGGCAGCACTCACTTGCATCCTCCTGCTCTGAAACGTCATCATTTGCATACCAGTGATAATAGCTAATATTGCTTCCATGGATAACATAATCCCTCCACCCTCATGTGTGTATCCCATCCGTGGGATGTGCTGTCATTTCCCTCCAGACCTCCCTAAGGGAATATTTGTAAGAAAAAGTCTCTGCTGCACAGAGGGACAGAACAAGCAGGCGATGCCAGCTCCTGCTGGGGAGGAAGGAACAGAAGCTGGATATGTACAAGTTCCACTTTGCAAGCCTGCAGGTCGGCTAGCACTGCATGTGTGCCCTGATTGGAAGCAGAGAGAGGGCATGAGTCAGACTGATGGGTGGGAAGGGTTTTGCTCGTGTTTTCTAGCTCAGCTTGAACATTCAAACATAACTCCTTTTATTTATTATAGCACAAACACCTCCAGTTGAAATACTGCAGGTAATCTGTTTTGAGGTCTGCAGCTACAAAGTGATACCACGACAGTCCTGCTGGGGTATTTAACCCCCAGCAATTAGATTTCCTCTGGATGACACCTGAAAAAAAAAGGCTGCCATAAACCCAGGGCCCAGCCCACTCACTCCAGCTATGCCTCATCCCTTCCCAGCCCAAAGCTGGAATTCAAAAGGGAAAAGCACTCATCGCCAAAGCACTGCAGCAGGGACAGCTGCAAGAGAGCAACCCAGCCCAGAGCCACAGCTCCATGCATGAGCACCAGGAGTGCTGTGATCCAACACCAGCACTGCCTCAGGACTCACCCCTCATTGCAGAGAACGATCACACGTGTGCCAAACAGAAAATCTGTGGGTTGGAGGGTCCTCCCTGCAGGTGGGGCCGCTGGGGGACCACAGGATTTCCCTGCAGGGAGAAGGGCAGAGTGAGCATCCATCCCAGTGCTTTGGCTGTGGGGCACTCGGCTGTAAGAAACCTACAGCTGCCACACCGTCCTTCTTAATGCTGTATGGATTTCATTAGGGAACATGCTTGGTCTTCAGTGCTAGAAATCCTCCCTGCAAGTTGGCACTTGTCCCATGCATATGCTACGTCCAGCTGCAAACATTACGTGAAAATCAAAACAGATGTGTTTGTGCCAACAGGAAATATAGAACTCTACCAAATAAATGAAATAATTCCTGTATGAGGTCTTAAAGAGGAACATCCAGCTGAGCCTGCATTAAGTGTGTGGCCAAAGGGACATGGTTCAGCATGGGGATGCTCAGCAGCAGGCAGAGGCTGTACTCACTCTGGCATAACTCTGGGACCTCTGACCACATCAGGCTCTCAAGGCAGGTGCTGGTGGGTTGGCTTTCTGAGATGTTCTCATAACCAGGGCGGCAGACGTAGCTCACAGTGAACCCAACAGGGTAGAAATTGGTCATCTCGTCCGCCTCGGACAGGGCAGCAAAGTGCAGTGTGGTCGGTGTAGTGCAGCTCACTGGCAACCAAGGAGAGCAGGTCTGAGAGCAGGCAATGAGAGCCGTGCAAAGCAGAGCCTGAAAGTTCAGAAATCCTTGTTATGGAGCCTTTGAAGAGCTCTGTGTGCTCATTGCAGGTTACTTCTGCTCTCTTACTTCTGCTCTCTCAGCCTGCAGCCGTGCTAAATGCATACATCCATAAGCAAAGTGCAGCCTGGGATGCTCTGACTGCATGCACAAAGCTGCTAGCACCACGCACCGTGCTGCCAGGAGCTGCTGGATGCGGCTCAGCAGGAACAGCAGCATCACAGCTGCAGCTCCACTCACCCATCATCAACAGCACCGTGCCCATCTTTGCAGCAGTAAAGTATGCACACCGTGCAGAGCAGCTGCTGCAGAAGCTTTAAGTGAGAGGCAGCTCTGTCAGGAAAAGGGGGTATTTACGGCCACAGGGATCACGCAGCTCCGACCAGCGTGAGTCAGGCAGACACTGCACCGTATCCAACACCCCAGGGATCCTGATAGCACCGTGCAGACACGTGTAGGTCACCCTGGAGCCCACAGGGAAGCTGCTGAGCTGCTCGACTCCGGAAGGCTGGGAGTGGGTCATGCGAGGTGGGGGCCCACAGGCACCTGTGGTGTGAGAAGACCTCCTAGGGTGAGAACTCCACTCCCAGGAGGACAGCTCAGGATCTTCCCCTGAACAAAGGCAGCAGGCTGAGCTGCAGCCCTCGGGGATGGTGGTATTGTCATCCCCAGCCCCTCAGCAGAATGATGGGACCTGGGAAGGTCTCATTGCTGCCCCCCATGAATCCCAATGCTGTACTTACCGTGAGCCATCGGCATGCCAAGGAGCCACAGCAGAGCCAGGAGCAGTGCAGGACGTATGGATCCCTGCCCTGCAGCACGAGCCCAGCAGCTCGAGGTGTCTGGGTGCTTCCCTCCTCCTCCAGACCCCATCGCAGCAGTCCCTGCGCTGCTCTGCAGAGTGCTGCTGGCTCCTAGCAGCTGCTTTGGAAAGCTGGGAGGGGATGCAGCATCATGGATGCAGCCAAACTGGTGGAACAATGGAAACCCTCCCAGAACTCACACAGAGCTCAGCCCTTCTGCAGGAACACAGGGAGCAGTCATCACCCAGGGGCCTGGGCAAAGCCTCTGTGTCCTCCCAGCCAATACACACAGGGCTGGGGGAATCCTCAACCCTTTTATTGACACGAGATTGGCAGTGAGCACAGATTTACCACAACCAGATGCTGCCAGGACATAAAGCTTTAAGATTTAAGCCCCCGGCCCCTGCTCAGTCATTTGCTGGCAGTAACAGCACAGCTTTTCCATGAGCAGAGTTACTGAAACTAAAATAAAAGAATTATCCTTTTTGTCTGTTAATTTTTTCCTGGCTGCTTGACTCATTGGTAATTAGAGAGGGATGTGAGCAGCTCCATCTGCACCGAAATAAACATGACATCAGCCTAGGGCACACAGATGCATCGATGGGAACACACAGGGCAGAACACCCTGATCTTCTTGGTGCTTTCAGCACTGCTTAGGGAGGTATGCTGCCTCTGGTGTGGCACCAGGTGGCCACAGCATGGGTTTCCATGTGGCACAAAGACAGCTAACCAGCTCTGCACCCTGTTACTGCATCCCCTCATCCATTTGGTGAAGCATGGGATGCAATAGCAAAGCATCTCTTTGCATCCCATGAGATGTCATCACTCCCCTGGGCGTTGTACCAGAGATGATGGCAGAAGCACAGCACAGCCCAGGGCCACATGTTCATTGCATACCTGCCCTGTGCCCCCCTCCCTCCCCTCCCCACTGCTCTGCTCTTGGCCACATCTGCCTGACCTCAACAAACACTGCTTCATCTGCAGCCAATATGACAGACCAGAGGACATCTGCAGTCACACATCTGTTCTATTGAGCTGCTGAATGGAGCTCCTGATTCTTTCATTGCAGAGATGCATGCATGAAGGGATTATTGTTTATTGAATAATAAGAGAAATCATTGCTATCTGATTCTCTGTACTTAAACTTGCACCCTCTATTCTTAGCATTTGCTTGCAGACACAGGGATGTGGAAGATGAGACCAACACTGGCATCTCTCAAGTACAGAATCCTGTTACCTCTAAAATCCAGGGATAAGCAAGTGGGCTTTAGAGCCTGGTTTTGTTACTGCCCTGACACTGCCCATAACTAGATGAGTAGAAACCGTAAAATCATGACACAGGTTAATAGGAAGTGATGCAGCTCAGCACTCACTCCATTGCTATGTCTAGATAAGCGAGGTATGCAAACACTTGCAGCCTGGTTCTGGGAAATCACCTCTGCCAGGAATTTGCTTTTGCAGACTTCAACCCCACTTCTGGCTTAGCACAATTTATACAGGGACTCAGAGAAGCTCAATTGAACTTCTTGCTTTGCTTCCTAAAGCAAAAAGTGGTACACAGCGAATCAAGCGTGTCCTATCTGAGGGTTAGAACAAAAACCCCTCTGTGCTCTAGCATGTAGCATGGCAGAAGTGATCTGGCCCTATAGAAGCAAAAACCATACAGTTCCTAGGAGGCTTCTTTTAGGAAATCTGACTGTATGGACTGTGCCCACGGGGAAGGCTGTTTAATGCAGGATGTGCTCCAGTCCTTGCAATTCCATTTTCAGTTTTTGAATCTCCAGGAAGAGTTTTTGTATTTCCAGCAGAGTTTTCACATCCTCTGTCGGCACGTGGCAGTCAGAGATGATGCTCTGAATATAAGCAACCTCTCCACACACATCAGCATCACCTTCCTTCTTCTGTTAAGCAAAACAACACCGAAAACAGAGAAAGCCACGTGTGATTGAATTGCTGCAGATGGGGACCCACACTGCAGCTTTGAGGCTGCACTCCTTCCCAGTTTGCTGTGCATCGGCTGAACACAGCTGCATCCCCCACCACAGCAATGAAGGGAAGGCTTTTTAAGAGGGTCAGGGTTACTTTTCATAGCAGAGATCAGGCAGCATTCATCCAAAAACAGCCACACCACAGTACTTACACACTTGGGCAATGGTGTCCAGTTGCCATCAGCCAAGCAGGTGGCTGTCCAAGAGTCTTTTAATGCGGCTTCTCCATCACCTGAGAAGTGGTGATATCCCTCGTGGCACACAAATGTGACCGTTGTGTTTATTGGGTACCACGCCTGATCAGTGCTTGTCAGCTTTCCATTGGCAACTTGTGGTTTGGGACACAGAACTGAAAGCAAATCACACAGCAGAAAGCAGCTCAGCAAGGGGAATGTCATTGTGTGGGTAGAAAACCAAGCCTGAAATTGTAGCAGATGAGTAGAATGAGGTGCAGGTGGTTTTCAATCTGTAGAAATGAGAAATCAATTGTTAAAGTCAGACCCACCTGGCTGGCATTTGGGCAGGGCTGGCTGCCAGCTGCCATCAGCCACGCAGCGACTCTCAGCATTGCCATGCAGCACAAAGCCCTCGTTGCAGGAGAAGCGCACGGATGTCCCATAGGAGAACGTGTGCCATGACACATCCATCCTTCCCTGGGCAACCACGGGCCTGGGGCAGCGCACGACTGGGTAGAGAGCAGGGGGCTGTGTTAGGGGGATGCCTCATCCCTTGGGACACAAGAAGGGTCGTGGGGATGAGGGGCTCCTCCTGGTGCTCTGGCTTTGCTGTGACTCACCTCTGCACACTGGGGCAGGTCCGCTCCATGTCAGGTTCACCCCATCTTCAGAGGTGCAGTAGATGGACTCATCCCCAATGAGGGACAGCCCTGCAGCACAGCTGTACTTCACCTCTGTACCGTAGGGAAAGAGTTCTGTTCTCAAGCCGGAGTGCTGCCCATTGGTGATCAGCGGAGGGGGGACGCAGACTACGAGAGAAAACAGATAGGATGCCAAAGGTTATAGGATTTTCTCTTCACTGCTCCCACGTGCTGTAGAGATGCAATTCCCAGCTCCCACCAAGGAAGAGTCATTTGGGCTCACCTTTATCACAGTATGGCACCGGGGGTTTCCACGTCCCATCCGACCAGCATTGAGTCCTCTGGCTGCCCCACAACGTGTATCCCGGGTTGCATTGGAACTCCACCTGCTGTCCAACACTGTACTTCTCTTGCTTTGCACTCGTCTCCCTCCCGTTGATGATGGCTGGGCTCGGGCACTGCACCACTGAGGGACAGAGCCATCAGAAAGCTCCATGGATTGGGCCAGCCTGTTTCCAGTGCTTGTTAGCACTGCAAACCAGCCAGGCATCACCACCCAGCCATGGCACACTGTAATTATGTGATACCACCATTTCCTTTTGTAGACAGAACAGTCTGAACCCCGTGGTTGGCTGTAGATGGCACCAGTGGGACAACATATTGCTGTTGCTGGGGCAGCTAAATAATTAGCGTGAGTTTCTGGTGTTTCTTTTCCACCATGCCACACTTAGAACAGCAAAATTATCACTGAGAGCCCAAGCACTGCTAAATGAAGCCCTTGCAGCACAGCACCACTGAAGAATTGAAAACTATGTTATTTCCACCTCGTTAAATCGATGGTTTTTGTTGGCGAGGCGAAGAGAAGGGAACACTCACTCTGGCAAAGCGCTGGGATCGCGGACCAGGTGAAATTTTTGAGACACGTTGTTGTTGGAGATACGCCAGGGATCAACGTGTACCCATGTCTGCAGAAGTAGGTGATGGTGGAACCCACCAGGAGCTCGTATGGAGGTCTGCGGTCGGCGAAGTCAACAGCAGGAGGGGAAGGACAGCGACCTGGGGAGCAGCACACAGAGCCAACAGCTCTACCCCACAACCAAGGATGGGGCTGAGCTTTGGGGTCCCAGCCCACCTTGATGCACTTTTAGCAAATAAACCCACGTGAATGCATGGGAAAAAGACTAAGAAGAAAGTCCGTGTGTACCTCGGGTGCATGCTGGTGCCCGTGGCTGCAGTCTGCCACTGCTCAGACACCTCACGCTGCTGCTGCCCACGGGGACGTAGCCAGCTTCACATTCAAGCACGGCTGTGCTCCCAGCACTGAGATTCTTCTGTGCAGGATTCAGCCACCCATGAGGGATGGTTGGGACCGGGCACTGCACCTCTGCAGCAGCAAACAAATGGGAGTTTGCAGGAGGGTTCTTATTGGCAGATCCCTGCTCCTCTGATAAATGAGTTGGTTTAGCGAGCGCAGCAGTTGGAATGGGGAGATTGGGTGTTAACAGCATGCTTGAGGAGCCATCAGCAGCAGGATTCCACGGGTACAACCCATAGTTGGTTCTGACCTTTCATTGCACTGCTTGCTCTGTGCATCAGAGGGGCACCTGCTGTTAGAGGCAGCGTCAGCTGCAGCAGAAATAGGGAGCTATTCCTCTTCTGAGGGTCACTACAGAGCAAACCACTGCTTCTCATGCAGCCAGCCCACAGGACGCGTGACAGCCAGCACCATCCTGACCTCCGTGATTACGCACCACTGACACCACTCAAACTGCTAATTATGTCCCTTTTAATTAAATGATTAAGCTATCACCTGTCCAATTGATTTTCCCCATCCAACCACCATCCTCATCTCAAGCCTCCAAGCTGCAGGACATGCTCCAGCCCAGGGAATGACTCTTTGCTACTGCATTGATCAGCAGGACCCAGGGCAGCGGGCAGCAAAGCCCTGGACAGGCTCAGCAAAACTCTGCACAAGGACCTGACCCTGGGTAGCACAGGGATGAGCTTGCAGCCCCTAAGGCACTGTAAGATTACTGCTTTTGGGAATTTGGGGTGTCCCTTTGCAAGCATCTGCAGGTGCAAGCAAAGAGGAAAAATGTGCCATGAGCAGTAGGCACCGAGCTCTACAAGAGCATCAGCAAGAGGTTAGCAGCACCTCCAGCAGAGGTTATCCCATGTTGGATCGAAAAGCAAAGCTGAGCCATAGCAGGAAGGAAAGGAGGTGGCACTCACCCAGGCTCCCCGCTGGCTGCAGCAGCAGCAGTGCCAGCAACGGCCCCATCCAGTGCAGGAGCAGCTGCATGGCGAGCAGCGGCTGTGCCACAGGACTGCAAAAATCTCAGGGGAAGGGGAAGCAGGTGGAGGAAGTGGGGGACAGCAGGCGGGCCACGCTGACGGCAGCACTGCCCTCCTTCTGCAGTGTGTGGGGATGGTGGGGAGCTAAGCTGTTACATGGGCAGAGCTGCTCTGCCTTCTTTCTGGAGCAGAGCCACAGGCAGTGCGTGGAACAGGGCTGCGTGTCCCCTTTGCCTTTTCACTTGAGTATGAACAGCCCCCTGCTCTATACCACAGATAGGGCAGAATTACTGCAAACAAGGCACAGCAGTCATTAGAACTGCAGCTTTATTATAAATCTAGCAGTGAAGGAACACCAGTCTGGTCACACGATACGAGTTAGCAGAGCACTTCCCCTTCGCTGGACGTCGCAGAAATAATTCAGCCACTTCTTTCCTTCCAGTTTTATTTCCATGGGCTCCACTTTGTGCAGTGGGCACACAGAGCCCACATCAAACTGTCCTACTCGGCAGGAAAAGCTGGCGTTTAGTTTTGCCTGGAGGATTTCTCCATTGCACCACGTAGCTCTGGAGGCTGTGGCTAATTAGGCTGTTAACACTTGTTGGCACGCAGTGATGGGCCGAATGGGGCTGCAGATGAAGAGGGTGAGTGATGGCTCTCCATACACGTGTGTGACTCGGACAATTCTCTCTCAGTTCCATTCCTTTCAGACCACTCATCTCTCAGGATAACAGACCTAAATGTAAAGCTTTAAAAGGTATAAAGTGATGCACAAACTTAATGCAGCAAGCTCTACCAGGATGAGTCAAAAGACTCTGATTCCTCCTATGACAGGAATCTGTTCACTTCTCTGACTGTTTCTTCCCACCACAATACCAGTCACAGTCATGAGCGGCCTCCTCTGCCTCCCAGATCCTTCTCCAGCTTCTGGATCTCCAGGTAGAGTTTCTGTACTTCCAGCAAAGTTCTCAGCTCTGCCAGAGGAACTCCGCACTCAAAAGTTTCCCGGATTTGACGAATCTTCTTGCACGTGTGAAATGTTTTCTTTAAAAGAGCCAAGACAAAGACAGAGGGCGTGAGTCAATGCCACGGGGCTGCAAACCCCCACCATGCAGACCCACAGCTGTGCCAGCCCCATCTTAACAAAGCGTGTTCATGAAGGCAGACTGGTGCTGTTCCAAGCTGTGAATGGGGCAAAACACAAAGCAGTGGTACTCACACAGTTGAGTGGTGGCATCCAAGAGCCACCAGTAGAGCAGGTGCTTAACGACATCTCTCCCAGATTGCTGCTCTGCTTGCAGGAGAAGTACAGAGTTTCATTAAACTCGTACTCCTCCCTGTCAGAGAAAATCTGTAGGTTCTCCTTGCTCTTTGGTGCACGACACTTAACTAGAAGGCAAACACACAGCATTATAATGTAACAGGAGGAAACAGTGCTCTGCCAGCCTCGGTCTGTGGGGCTGGACTCACCTGGCTGGCATTCAGGCAGGGCTGGCTGCCAGCTGCCATCAGCCACGCAATGGCTCTCAGCATTGCCATGCAGTGCAAAGCCCTCATGGCAGGAGAAGCGCACGGATGTCCCATAGGGGAACGTGTGCTGTGGTGTAACCATCTCTCCATTCTCAACCACGGGCTTGGGGCAGCGAACCGCTAGGGAGAGAACAGAGAGCTGTAGTACAGGGATGCCTCATATCCTGGGACAGAAAGTGGGTGGGGGGAATGAATGAGGGGCTCCTCCTGATGCCCCAGTTTTGGGGTGACCCTATAGACTCACCCCTGCACTCCGGGGCAGGGCCGCTCCATTCCAGGTTCACTCCATCTTCAGAGGTGCAATAAATGGATTCATCCCCGATGAGGGACAGCCCCGCAGCACAATCATATTTCATTCTGTAGCCATAGGGGAAGAATGATGACGTGAGGTTGATGTCCAGCCCATGGGTGATTTGCGGGGGAGGGCCACAGGCTATGAAATAAAGATTAAGAAGGAAAAAAAAGAAATACATAATTGTCATATTCAGATAAGAACTCAGCTCCATGCACAGCTCAGCTCCTGCCTGGCATTTGCTGGGGAAGACACCTTCAGCCCCACAGCCAGTGCTCTCCTTTCTGCATCTCAGAGGCGATGCTGAAGGAAGGCTGCCTGCCCTGCCCCTGTGCTGATCACAGCTCCTGCCTTGCATGTACCTTGCTGGCAGTAGGGTAATGTGGGAAACCAGTTCCCATCAGCCCGGCACGTGACCGACTCTTGGATACTGATCATGTAGCCTTCATCACACTCTATCTTCACTTGAGTCCCAACTGTGTAATCATTTTTGCTCTTATAAACCTCTCTTCCGTGGTCAATGACAGGCTTTGGGCAACGAGGTTCTAGGAGCAAGAGAAAAAATAAAAGGATTTCATGAATTTTTAGGAAGAACCCCATGAAGAAGCTTTCCACAGAGAAGGCAGCTACGTAAGGCCACGGGTAGATTTCTACTGATGGTAGCAGGCAGCTGTCCTGCACGGAGCAACCCAAACCTCTGCCAAAGTCACAAATAAGCAGCCAACAAGTCAAGGTGATGCAGCAGCTCTCCTACCTGGAATGCACTCCGGTGCTGCCCGGTTCCATGTGCCGTCGTTCGTACACTGAAGCACGACATAACCATCACTATCCTTGAGAACATAGCCAGAGTCACAAAAAATTCGGATTATGTCTCCCACCACATACGTGTCTTTCTTGCCCCAGGAGCTTATGTGCATTCCCCTCTTGGTAGCTGGATTCGGGCAACTAATTCCTGAGAAACACCAAACAGCAGCAAGTGTGAAATCATGGCATAAGTACCTCAATGACAGCAGGTTCATTTGAGGCAGAAGGAGAATGAACGGCCATTTCTGGACACTCCTAAAGGCAGTTTTATTTTCTGGGCATACATATGAAGTTATTGCATCCCACCACCAATGCTGATGGACACCATTGGACTCATGGGGTTTTCCTGGATGTACATTCCCCTCTCCAATGGGCACTGGCAGCACCATGCCATCCCATCTTAATGATGGTACACTATTTTTTCCATGGGTTCAAAGGAGCAGAAAGCATAGTAGTTAAGCTTGGTAGATAAGGTAGACTGCACACGGATTCTTTAATTGGGAATAGCTTTGCTCAAACACAAGGATACTTAAGCTGAAGGAACGTGCACTTACTTTCACAGGGTGGTGGAATTTCAGTCCATGTATAGTCTGGCAGACAACTGATGTTTTGCATCACTACTCCAGGGCTGAACTCGTAGCCCGTCTGGCACTCATAAGTGATGACAGTCTCAACAGGAAATAAATTGCCAGCAAGTCTTGCTTTAATAGCATTCTGCACGTCAGGAGGGTCATCACAGCTGCCTAAGGGTGAAATCAACACTCCGTGACATTGCCAACGAGAAAGCAGTGAGGTGCAGGACAGTACACAGCATGAAAGGATCTGGGGGAAAACGTGGGCTCATGTGATTCTTCCTGAGGTTCACTTAAGCCAATTGTCTGAGTTCAGTGCTACTGAGAGAGTGAATGCAACGGAAGTAAAATGAAATGCATGATCTGTGATTACAATGTATGGTGATTTACACTGACTTGTTGCAATGACGTGCAATTTCTAACAAAGCCAACACTCTCTGTCCTAATCTACCAATGGCCTTTAAAAGCACTGAGTATAGAGAGGTCAGTTTAGTCCCTCTGAATTCTAGGAAGAAACTCTCCTCAAGTTTGGGTCTTGGAACAAGACTTTAGCTATGAGGCCCAAAGTCATAAAGTCCCACGCCTACATCATCTCCAATGCAAGCCACCGTGGTGCAAGAGGCAAAAACGACAGAATGCAGCCCACCACCCCCACAGCCATTGCCTGGATTGTGTCCCTGCAGGCACTCACTGCGCTGGCATTGTGGCAGTGGGGGGTCCCAGCTGCCATCCTCCTGGCACATGGTTGTGTCACTGCCCAGCAGCACGTAACGGAAATCACAGTCGAAGACGACGGTGTCACCATAGTTGTACTCAGCTCTGTACCTGCTCTGCAGCCTGCCGTGCTCCACCTGGGGCTCCCTGCAGCTCACCACTGCGTGGGGGAAACAACAGAGCTCAGGCAATGAGTGATGGGTCAGCGGGGGATGATTAAAAGCAGTGTAGCTGTTGGAGCAGTTGGGGTGAATGGGGCAGCCTGATCTGGTGTTGGCAACTGCTAACGTAGGTGGGGGCTGCAACTGGAAACTTTAACTGCAACTGGAACTTTAAAGCTCCCTCCAACCTAATGAATCCATGATTCTTGGAGCACACGTTCACCAAAAGGGATGGAAATGGGCACGACAAGGCAGCAGCATTTTTCAAGTCTCCGTCCAATATTACATCTTTTTTTATTAATTGGGTTTTTTCCCCCCATTTTATTAAGAATGAGAACAAAGGAAAGGCAGCAGGTATCACAGCAAACTTCTGAATCTTGGCAAGCCTTCTGTTTCTTCCGTGGCCTCAGATGAATACCCCCTCCCAGGTCTCCTGTGGGCAGTTTGCCACTCACCTTTGCACTCCGGGGCTGGCTTGTTCCAGACACCATTCACATTGTCGTTGGTCGTACAGAAAATAGAGGCATCCCCCACCATGGAGAAATGCTTCCTCCCCCTGCTGTCAGCGTGGCAGCGGTAGGTGACAGAAGCTCCATAAGTGAAGAGCGCGGCGTCACCTCCGTTGTGATCTCCATTAGCTATTTTTGGAGGGGGCAAACATGGAATTGCTAAAAAAAAAAAAAAAAAAGTTGAAAAATTAATGTTAATTAAACGCGTGGTTTGAAATTGAGACACAAATGCCTGAGGTGCCAGAAATTAGAGGCAGGTCTCAGGGCAGCTCTGCCTCACAGCTGAGTGGCACATCCCTGTGATGGGCAGCTGCCTTACTATCAGGGAATGCTTCCATGGGATGCAGGAAGGAAAACACTAAGAAAAATGTTTTTCCAGATTTCCAACATGCAGTGAATGACCAAAGCCCTCTCTATCTTCATCCATCCCCAGTACCACTCAGACAGCAGCTGAGCTGCAGGACTCTACTTACGGTCACAGATGGGAACGTCTCCATCCCAACCAACATGTCCATCTTTAATCACACACCTAATCTGGGAATTGCCAACCAGTCTGTACCTGTGGGAAAACGAGTGGAGGGAATTACTTGTCAAGTGCAATTTAGATATTTTTTTTTTAATTTCATTTAGAACACCACTAGCAGGATTGCTTTGGCTTCCATGGAATTAAGAAATTTGCCCAGCGTAACCAAACGAGTAGAATAGTTGATAGCAACTGCAGTGAAACAACAGTGAGACAACGTGTTAATTATAGCTAACTATAGTTAACTATAACTCAACTATAACCATAAGCTCTAATTTCAGTAGTGATGTGTTTCCTTCAAAAATATATTGAAATACTGGGAATGGTTTAGAAGGGCCCTGGAGAATGAACTGGAGCTTGGCAAGAACTAGGTGATCTTTAAGGTCTCTTCCAACCTGTGCCATTCTACAATCCTAAGAATCATTTCAAAGCATGAGGGGAAGAAAACTCCTTCAAGCTTTCAAAGGAGAAGTTAAAAAATACTTTGATTAGTCTACCATTACCTACACCAGCGTAAGGTTTCTGATAATACAGGCTTTAACCTAGAGCAAAAGGACTTCAGAAAGCCTACCAGGGAATATAAAGGCCTTTTAGCTTGTATCTGATTTGCAGAGTCAGTGCATTAGCTCTGAAGTCACTATTTTACAGGAAATTGGGCTGGACATCCCCTCAGGGTCACAAGGACCTGCAGGACCCCAAGTACTCCCAGCTTACCCAGTGTCACAGGAGTAGTTCGCGATGGACCCAAAGGTGAACTGCTCTACTTCCACAAGCCTGCCATTGGTTGGCTCTCCAGGGTAACTGCAGTGCTTTGCTGGGGGACAACAGGACCAGAGTTAGTTCTTCAGGTCCGTGGAGAATGAGGAACATCCAGCAGGAGAGCAGAAGACCTCTCCAATACTGAGCAAGCAGATGGACCGCAGCTCTCTGGAATTCCCCTTCCACTCTAACTTGTGGCACGACCCGTGTTGCTGTCAAGACTAAAGGATTCTCTTACTGAAAGCTTGAAATACTGTTATTGAACTAAGTGTTCACAAGCACCTGAGAGGAAAAATGCACTTCTGAGTATAGCTGGAGTCAGTGGTGAAGGGCAAGCAACATCCAGACAGATTCCTGCTGCTGGCACTCAAGGTTGTACACCAGGCACCTCATCACTGACTTCCACCACCTCCCCACCACCAGAATGCTGCCCAACAAGCCAACGGATTCACCCAAAATCAGAAGCCAACCCAAAATGTACTCACGTAAGCAGAAGTCGGCCATTCCTTTCCAGCTGTCCTTATCACAAATGTAAGTGGTCCGGGCCTTGACATTCCTCATGTAGCCTGGACGACATCTGTATTCCACCACTTGAGAGGTGGAAAATGTCTTGTTCTGCAGGTAGTCCTCCTTCAGTTCTGCAAATGAGAACCGTGGCGGAGCACCGCAATCACCTACCAACAGAAACACCATCAGGAAAATGCTGGGGAAACTGCAAATTTGAGAGTTGCTTGCTCTGAAAGTCCAGTCCATAAAACTTATTGAAGAGGGAAGCAGAGGGGAGAAGGGCAGACTGCAGTGGGGATGAGCATCACTCTATGTATCACTCTTCACTCCTCATCCAGCGCTTCCCAAGGATGGTAACAGCCTAGACCAACAGCTTCCTTATCCTCAAGCAGCATATGAGGCAGTGCACCTTTGTTACCTAGAATAATTTTACAGCCTTTTTTCTGCACAGAAAGCAAAAAGGCAAAGGAAGATGGTTGCGATCAGATTCACAAGGCTCTTCAAACACAAAGAGGAAAATAGGATCAAGGTTTTGTGAACCTCAGGAATGAGTTTCCCCTTGGGGGGGGAATCCCAGCTCTGCTCACTTCATGTTTGCTTACCCTGGGTGCCCACCACCAGGGCAGCAGTGAGGAGCAGCACCAGGGCAGCAGCACGGCCCCTTTGTCTCGCTGATCCCAGAGCTGGCACCATCCTCATCCTGACCACGTTGCAGATGTCACAGCATTCTTTTTCTAAGCCAAATATCTTTAAAAACAGTGGGGGAGGGGAAAAAAGTGTTGTTTTTTCTTGGGGTCACCATGGCTGATTGCAGATTCTAAGCTGTTCCTGTAGGCTTTCTTTCACTGGTCTTCTCTTGGCATATTTGAGCTTGAGTTTGCATATTTGGCTGCTCTAAAGATCAGAGAGCCCTGTTTGTCTTGCAGCTTTCCAGGATCATCCCTTGTGAGCCCAAACCCTCCCAGGGTTACACGCACTCTGAGTGCCTACCTTCCTCCTGGAAGCAACACAGCCCACCTTGGTGCTGTGCCTAGAGGCGACTGATGAGAAATTGGTCACTAAAAGAAAAGAAAGCTAAGCACCTCCTAATAAAAGTTATTCCTCCCTTTTTCCACTGCCCTAGCCGAGCTCTTCTTGCTGCTGATCCATTGTTCTGGCTTTCCTTCACTCCTTATTACATCTCTCGGTTTCATTCAATTTATTTTACTTTTCCCTTAGCCCACTCGAGCTACAAGAACACCCCAAAATCCCACTCCTGGAGCTCAGCTCACCTTACCTGGGCTCTGCAGGCAGCGATGGGTGCATCCAATGGCACTGACACAGCCCTGCTGTGCTGAAGGAGGGGTTCTGATCCACCCACACGCTCAGAAATGGCTGCACATAGCCAACTGCATGCTCTGCAGGGACCAGACCCGTGCCAGTTCGCCTATCAATGATTAACTCCTCCTAGCAAGAAAGAAGATGTTTACCCAACCTACGAAACAAAAAGCTAGAAAATTGAACGCAACCCAAGCAGATGTTGAAATTGTTTGCTTTGTGTGCAGAGCTGCCAGTTGAAACAGTCCAAGGGTGGAGGCATCCAGAGCTGGTCCCTGCACAATGCCTACGGGTGTCTTCAAGATGATGGCATCCCCCTGGGCACTGAAGTTCTTACTTGAGAGCTTTATGGCACTGCCCACAGGGTTTGCTCACTCAGCTCAGCAGCACTTCGGGCTCAGCCCCTCCACTGATGCTGCACACAATTCCTACTGTTTTCCAATAATAACAGTGTTGGCAGAGGCCACAGCCATTTGCTCCTTTTCGCACTTTGTGCATTTTCACTTAAGCTTCAATTGCTATCACAAATTCAACAGCGCCCTTTTCACCTCGGGTTGTGTTTCTGACAGCTGGTTCTGCCAGAGCAAAGATTTCTTTTGGCCAAAAAAAACCCAACCATCTCGCATCCTCAGACCCAGAGGGAAATATTACCTTCCCAAAGCCTGCCTGAGCCCCAGCCAAAATGCAACAGAGCAGATTTGGTTCTCTAAACCACAGCAAGCTGGGCCTTGTTTAGTCACTCCCAGCAGGCAGTGACCTCTGCTGACTATTTACAAGAAACCCAGTTAATCCCAAACCCAAACACGGGCTCTCCTGGTTTATTCTCTCCAGATGACACAGGACAAGCCCACCTGTGTGTGCTGAAAGCACCGGGGCACAGCTGCACCCACAGGGCCATACAGTGCCTCTCATCTGCCCCATCTCACAGCTGGGTAAGCAGAAGGAAAAGGGTATTCCTTCATTTCATCCAGGGTGTCACTGCAAGATAGAAGTAGGATTGCAAGAGAATGAATGCTATTAGCATCGTCAGAAATAAAAGTACATGGACAGCTTCCAGAGTAGAGCTTCCCTCTAAACCATGTGCAAACCCATCAGATCTCTGCTCTTGGACAAGAGCAGAAGGAAGAACTGGGAATATCCAACACCTCCATCTGCTCAGGGATCTCCAAAGCGATTTCACCCATTGCTCTTTTCTAGGAAAATAGATTTGTTCTTACCATAACACCTCAAGAAATCTGAAAACGTGAATTTTAGTTCCTCCAGCATCATCATTTTTAACATGGATTACACAGGGAAGGGGATGGCACCCACCTCTCTTGCTCCCAAGTCCCCTGCCCCACGCTCACCCTCACCCCCCCAGTGCTTCCCATGCACTCCCTGAGCTCAGCATCACCCCTTGTGTGCTGGTTTGGTGACACAGTGATAGCAAACAGTCACAGAAAAGGAGAGGAAACAAGATTTTATTTTTAAAACCTCTGTATGGTAAATAAATGCTCACGGGATAATTGTGCGTAAGTGCAAAGAGTACACAACACAACAGCTCTGCACACATTGCTTTTTTTCTTTAAAACCTAGAAAAAAAGACCATTAGAAAGCAGTAACACAGCAGAACTCTGTGAAACACAGAACATCACCCTCCCCACGCACAGCACAAGGATGCAGTTTGCAAGCAGCACACAGTAATGCAGAGCAGCACCCTGAGACCAGCACAGAGCACCTCTGACATCAAAAGCAGATGGAAATAGAAATCAGGGAGATGCAGGAGTAAAATCTGGTGTTGGTGCAATGCTCACGAAGCAGACAAGCCCACCACTGGACATTCAGCCCATGGTGAGCTTTTGGAGTGCTTTGAACAACACCACAGCTCTGTATGACCAGCAGTGCAAGCCCCCGTTAATCCTAAATTCAGGTAAATTGTGCAACCCTTATTTATCCTGAGCTGTTTGCACGAGCAGTGCAGTGCCAGGGCAGTCAGGTGGTTTCAAGGAAGCGCCTGGCACCCAGCACAGGCAGAGGCTCACCTGGGACATGCAGCACCACGCTGTCACCTCCCAGTCACCTGCACAGCCACTGTGAATTTGCCACTGCTCTGCCTTACAGACATGTGTATTAAGATGCAGGAGGAGAAGCTATGCTTTGGCTTAAAGCACTGAGGGACGGTCTGGCTGCTGCAGATGGCTCTGTCCCAGCACCAGCATGCAGCTGCTGCAGCATCGCTTGGGGAGCACAGCAACCCACAGCCACCCACCACTGCAGAGCAGGCATTAAGCAGCAATTAAAAACTGACGACTACCGACACTCATCAGCTACATTCATGAATTCTGGCAGGAAAAAAATAGCTATGGCTCATTACAGCCATTAGCTCCTTAATGATACACACATACCTAACTCCTCATCACCAGTCATCACAGCACGTTGTGCGTGAACAGCTCACAGTAGGCATCTGCTGGTGGCTCTGATGCTGCAGGTTTGCAGCCATTCCAGCATGTTTGTGCGTTGGAGGATCACTGCTGTGCTATGCAGCCTATGGAACTCTTCCTTCAACTTTTTGTTTCTCCTTCCCTTTCCCCTCCCACCTCTGGCTTATTTATAATATTCAGTAACAAGGATGTACTGCTCAGTGGGCACAACCTAAGGAGTAAAACCAATAAAACTCAGTTTTTTTACCCCCTGAATTTCATCCCTCTGGAGCATAACTGCTTAAGATCAACATAAAACTTTTGCAGACTGCACATCCTAAAGGGTTTGGGGCTTCTGCTGCAGCCCTCTCATCTCAGCTTGAGCGAATAAAAGCTGTGGGAGTGTTTACAACACACATCCCCAGTTAAGCCTCAGTCAGGCAGAGTGTGTGGGGCTCAGGTATCCGTGGGTAGGCACTGATTTACACACTTAACACACACAGCCTGGGTCCCAGAGTCACAGATCCTGGAATAGTTGGACGGAGCAGGTCTGTAGCAGCATCCTGCTCAACCCCAAATGCCCATTTCTTCACCTAATCTCAGGGCTGCAAACCTGATAGTTTTGCCCTAATTTCAAGGGGGACATTAGGAGTGAGACAAAATGGAGTTTGGCAAATAACTCGTAAGAGAAAAGTGAAAACTTGGAGTGTCATCACCTCACCTTGTGGCAGGGCATCCCAATAACAGGCAGCCAGCACTGAAGGAGTGCAACACCTGTGCCCCAAATACTAAAACAGCTTCGACTCCACAAAAGGCAGCATTACATCAGCAATGTTCACAGCTTACTCACAGAAATGTGCTGTGGGTCTAAAAATTGGTACAAGAGACGAGTAAAACAAATATCACACAGCACACACACGTGGCCCCACTGCTGCTCCTCACCTCACCCACAGCCCGGGCCCCTCACTACCTTCTGACAACAAAAATATCTTGAAATGGGTATAGGAATAGGAAATGTTCTGCAGAATTAGCATGACTCAGCTTTGGTCAATGAATCCACGATTCTCTGATGCATCACTTGTGTGTGAGTGCAAAACATCCAAGCTTATTGTGAGAGGTTTTGGCTAAGGTAAAGGGAACAGGACAGTAAGCATGGAATGCAGGAAGAAAACAGTGCTGTGCGATGCAGAGCGAGGAATTTTTGCTGCAAGAGAAAAGCATCCACAAAGCCCAGGAGAAAGGAGAACAGGGTGAGGCATGCAGCAGTGGAAAGCTAAAGCAGGGTTTGAGCCCAAAAGCAGC
Source organism: Phasianus colchicus (assembly GCF_987193195.1). Taxonomy (NCBI): domain Eukaryota; kingdom Metazoa; phylum Chordata; class Aves; order Galliformes; family Phasianidae; genus Phasianus; species Phasianus colchicus. Next base: position 3,570,732 of record NC_143460.1, read on the forward strand.
TTGGCTGTTCCCAAATGGCAATGGGCACATCCATGTCCTTGTCCCCTGCAGTGGGTCACCTTGTAGGATTGGACAATCCTGTGAGTGCCCTTTGCCACAGCACATGCAGAACCCTTCCCAAAGCAAAGCAAGAGGCTCAGGTCCGGGGATTCAAAGCAACAGCCATGGAAGCCAAGCAATACCTGGAGTGCTTCTGCTTGTTAAATTGCACTGAGTAACTGTGTTTGAACTCAGAGATGGTAAAGATTGAGTAAAACCTGGGAACTGGGTCTGATGAGAACATCTTCCAAAGAAAAGTTGCTTCAGCAAGCAGAGGAGGAGAGGCACAGAGGTGCCCCGAGGAGTGCAGACAAAGCATGGGGACAGCTCACTCACATGTCCTGCTGCTCACACACACAAACACACACACGTTAAAAGCAGCTGAAAAATCTTCTCAGGAAGTTTTCTGCAGTGCCACGGCAGACACCAAGTGCTCGCAAGGACAGGATGGCTGCAGGAAGGCACTGCTCACTGTGCTCACAGCTGGCACTGTGTCCCATCAGGCTCCTGCTGTCCACTGCAGCCCTACACCTCTAGGCCAGCCAGCCTCTGTGGAGAGAAAGGCACAGGTTAGAACATGGCTCAACCCATGGGTGCTAAACCAAAGGACACCATAGACAGATGCTTTGCAGCACAGAATCCAACCAGCTTCATGCAGTGGATCTACCTGGCTGCATCTACCCAAGGGTCTGCTAATGAACTTGTTCCTGAGCAGATAATTTCTTCCTGCTTTGCCATTCAGCCTCCTGTAGAGCTCTCCCAGCTGCCCCAAGCCCAGGCATGCAACCTTCACTGAGCACCATGCAGGAACGAGGCTGATTGCTACTCAGGGTCACTCTGTTTTATTCCTCTCCATAGGAAATTACACTTCCAGACAAATATTAGAAAAGCTACAGTAATAAATTCTCCTATCAGCCACAACAAATACTTCTGGATCTGATAAAACACCTTCCAGTGCCTCACCAAGGGCCACAGAAGAAACACACATCAGTACAAGTGACTGCTGCACTCACAAGCAAATGGACTAAACTCTGGCAATCACAATGTTCTGCAGCAGCTGCTGCTCGTTCCCTGTCCCAGAGCACAGACAGTGGTCCCAGAGACCTGAGCTGCAGTGCACAGCAGTGCTTTGGACACTGCAAAGGGGTGTGCAATCAATGCACACCATTTGTCTTGCTACCTTCTTACCCAACCATCACTGTTCTGCACTAAAGCAGCAGGCACAGCTCTCAAGCCAATTTGCTGACAATCAGCAGCAGGCATCAACATTTCAGCCCAACATTCAGGAAACTCAGACTCTACATTCTTTCCATTTGTGATAAGAAAAATAGAATATCTGCACAGCTTTCCCAGCAGTAACACTTAATGAGTAACCATCAGAGTTAACTCACTGTAGCTGCTCACATGCTGTTTTCTCAAGCAAAACACAACTATTAGGAGAGGGTTTGTAGAGGAATGAAGGAACTTGGACCAAACTTCCTTCCTGGATGCCCCTAGGAATTATTATTATTATTATTTTAAACAAAAGGGAAAGCAAACACTTGAAGCATAATGGTAGAAAGGTAATTTTTCATAGCTGGCATATGCATTCTTTGCAGTTCAGAGAACAAAGACAAAGCTGAAGGTCTGAGGCTTTGGATGTTATGAAATGATGCACTGCAAGCTCCCCCAGTTTCTTTCTGCTTTTCCCCTCTTCTTCACCAGTAAGGACCCTGAAAGCTGGGATTTAGGCAACTTTGGGTGAAACACTGCAGTGTTTGCATTGCAGAGGCTGAACAGCTCCCAGGAAGGCCATGGTTGCATTCAACACCACTCAAGGCTGTGTGCGCTTCTGCAGCTTTGGCAGGACAGTCATACTGCTTTACTAATAAAGCCTCTCTGCAACATGTTGAGAACAGGAGATGCAAATTTAAGATCAGTCCTGTGTCTTTTTATCCCAGGAAATGTGTATAAATTGAGGCTCTACACGATGACAGGGAGTCTCGTGGAAAGAAAAACCAACTGGAAGAGCTTCATTTCAAGGACAAAGTGCAAAATCTGACTTTTGGCCAAATCAAAAGCTGCACATGCCAGTAGGAGTAATGAGATCTGGAGGAAACTCATCTCCCCTCCCCTAACAGGGGAAGCAGTGCCCTCCTTCACCTGGAGGTGAGGCACAACCTCCCCATACAAACCTTCATCTTCCCTCCACCCATCAGGAAATGGAACCAGCAAACACTCCACTTGCTTTCCACTAAATCAAGCTCTCTGCACTTGAAGCCAAAGCACCAGCAGCAAGAGGATGGGCCCAAAGGTCAAAGGGTCCCAGGGTCCAGCATTCTGCAGTGCAGATGCAACACCCAAAGCTTTCCAGAATGTTCCCAAAGATGGGTAAAAGCAGGTTGGATCTTGTGGTCATCCCAAATGGATGGGGACCAACACTGTGCTGTGCAGGGAAGCATACCAAGAGCTATCCCATACAGTCAGGTCCCAAACATGAATTGCAACCAGCTTCTACAGGACAAAAACAACAACAGTGCACGAGTTGGATGAGGTGAAACATCTGCTAAGCAAAGCAAGGGGTCACACCAGGGTCTGCCACAGCTGCTGCTGCTGTAGGGACAGCACAGCAGGGAGAGCCCATGGTCTTCTGGCTGACACTGGCTGCTGGCTCCCTAGAAAGGGGCATACAAACAAGAAAACACTCTCCCTTTGTAGTGGGTGAAAGCTAGCCCTGCCCTGCTCACCCCAAGGATGCCCCCCAGGGTGACATGATAGAAGAGACAGTAGCAATCCAACTAGCAAAGCAAGGCTCACTCACAGAGCTGCTTCCCAAACGTCCTCCCCAGTGCAGCTCAGAACCCCATCCTTCTCCCTATTACTCCATCAAGGCAGCTCACCCCCAAGCCACAGGAGAACACCACTGGTACCACCTCCTGCAGTGTGATGGACAGCACTGCCCTAAGGGTGACAGCACGGAGGGGTTGTGGATGGAACCTCAGTCCTGGTAGCACCCTGAACCCATCAAGGTCCCCTTAGTGACTAATTACTGCTCAGTGCATTTGTCTTTTCCCAAAGTAGTTTCCATGCAACTTCAGCCAAGAGAAGTCCTACTTACTAAAGCACAACAGAACGCACACAAGCTGCTCTCAGCGGTACTCACAGGCAAGCATTTCCCACTTGAGGCTGCAAAGGAAAAAGAAACAGCATAGGAGAGCTCAAAGTGCATTTTAAAGGTAGTTTACAAGCAACAGTAACAGCAGTGAAGGAAATGAGGAAAGAAGGGAAGCAACCCAAGGGGTTCAGGTTAGGGAAACCACTGCAGGCTTGCACCTGAGCTGCAGCAGCTCACTGAATGTCTCCATCCAGGGCAGAGCTCCAGGACAGCACTCACCATCCCCACCCACATTGAAAGCAGTGGCTCCTGAGCTGCAAAGTTTTTGATGCTACAGCATCACAACTACAAGCAGCACAACTGCAAACAGCTTGGAAAGATATCGAGCTGTGAAATGTCTGAGATTAAAGCTGTTTATTGTTATCTGAAAATGAATTCCCCTTTAGAAGAGCCACAGTTTTACTGAGAAGTCTCTCACTGCACCAAGGGGAACAAAATGCACAAAGACCCCAACCAGGAGCCCCCGCCCTCCCCCTCCACCTCATGTGATGGGACACAGCAAAGAGAACCAATTTTCAACCTGCAAAGAAGCAAATGGGGCTTCACATATCACCCTGATGGGGACCTACGTGATTTCAAACCAAAAGAAGTGCTAGGTGGCAAAAAACCAAGCAGCACCCAAACACCAGGAGCCCAACCTTTGCTCAACCAGCTGCTGGTGGGATCCATAGGAACGTACATAGGCACTGAGCACACAGATTTCCCCACCAACTGCACTACTGCTAGAGCAGCACTTGGCTGCACCAACAAATTCGGACAGAGATGAGATTTGTAACTCTTTCCAATCAAGCTCTTGTTGGAAAGCACGACCCAGAATGAACCACCCAACTGATGGAAGCTTGCCTGCATGGGGCAGGGTTTTATAAACCTCTTGCAGCACAATTCCAGCTTAATGGAGAGATTTTCCTGCATTTCCTTGTTTATTTTAAGAGTGCCTAATGCAGAACGATTCCCAGTGGCATTTGGGTATGTCAGGGTATTTCTGTTGGGACTACAGCCATGGTTGGGTGACGTGGGTGGCACGGGAGGGAAAGCAGAGCAAGGCACCACCTGGACAGTGGCTTGCAGCCGGGGTTGAGCAGCTGCACCTCGAACCTGCAGGTCAGTGGGGCCGCTCCCAACGCTGTGGTGCCGCGGGCGCTGCTCCGTGGCCGCGCTGGCCAGCGGCGTCAGGCTGCTCCTCCTCATCCTGCCTGGGCTCTGGATCATGGGAAGGCAGCTCTGGTTGCAGGTGGAGGACATCACAAGGAAGGGAAAAGGGGAAGGAGATGTTACAGCTGCAGTACATCCCCGAGAGTCTCCGGCCACGAGCGGACCCGTGGTGCTGGATGCTCTACGCCTGTTTTGCTTGCAGATTTACTTCCTTCTGGGTTTGGAGTTAGGTTGTGTTGGGTTTTTTTTTTTTTTGCTTACTGATTTTTACAATCGATTCAGGAAAAAAACCAACAGAAAACTTCTCTTATTTGTATTACTGCTCTCAAAGTAGTTTGTTCCCAAGGAAGCACAGAGCAGGAGCATCCTCCGACTCCTCCAAGCAGCACCAATGATTTCAGCACAGGAATCACACGAGCAGCAAAGCAACAAGTCTGAGACAATGGCAGATAACCCTTCTCCCTTGGAGCTCTTTCTAGAACATCCTACATCATCATGGGGTGGCTAAAAGCTTCCATGCACCAGTGTGCTCAGTTCAGATCAGCTCCCCTGCAACCTAATGCAGTGGTAAGTTTTGTGGTGCTTAGCTGGGGAGCCTTACTGAACCAGTTGTTCAATGGCATTCCCCAACACCTGTGGGCACTCTGCAAAACAAAAGCATGCCTGCACAAGTGAGCACAAAAACAGTGGAAACTTCCACAGAATGCTTGCAAAACACTGGTGAGATCCACAAAGACAAGAGCAAGGGCAGAGAGCCATCACCCAGCAAGCTACAAATATCCTCACCTCAAAGGAAGGGATGAGCCCCATGCTTCCCACCCACAGCACAGCAGCAGCAACCTGTCCTGGGGCTGCTGACCCCACAATGCACCCCAACGTGCAGCCTTACACTGCCTACGGCTCTGCAATGGGCTGAGAGCTCGGGAAGGCAGCAGGAATTCCCTAAATACTTTGTGTTAATAGCACTAGTTCCAAGCAGACATGCCAAACAAGCATCAACAACAAGACCTAGGATTTAAAGATGTACATCCTAACCCAAGTGGCTTCAGTTTGCCCACTTCTGCCCCAGCAAATACTTGTTCAAAATATCTCCCACTGTCTTGGGAAGCACATACAACTCTACGTGCCATGAGTTCTGCTTCTGAAGCAGCCTTGCTGGCACTGAAAGCAACCAGCCACTTACAGCAGGGAGAGCTGCAATTGATTTAAGTCCACAGAAGGCAAATGTTGAGCAACCACACGAACCAAGAGGCAGAACAAGGCAGCTCAACTTACTGAGTTCAGGGAAGGTTTGTCCCGGTGGGTGTTCACTGCTTCCACATTCAGGCTGATCGTCTCCACTTTACAACCTTGCCCAAACAGAATGGGGAGTTTATTGGAGGAAGTGCAATTTATTTTCTCATCCATTTAGAATAAAAACATGTTGTAACTGCATGCCAAGTGAGCAGAAGGTTGTTACTTGTTTCTAAACTAAAACCAAAAATCTCTTAATGCAGAATGAACTGTTCATGAGAGAATTCACACTTCACTTACTTTCTGGTTTTGACCCTCACTGTGAGAGCTCAGAGCCCCATCCCCTGACCTTAAGAGTCTCCAGGGATGTGGACATCCACCCCACTTATTGTGAAATACTTTTTCCTTATATCCAATCTACATCTCCAATACATACCATCGCATTGCTCCCACCACCATCACCAAAAGCACTGACAGCAACAACTGCTGTTCCACACACAGCTGCACCCACCCAAAGGAGGCACGTACCGTAGGCGACCGGGGTGAGCTTGAGGATGGCATGCAGGGGGCAACGCAGGTAGGGCAGCTCATCTGCAGGAGAGGCAGCATCAGCTTTACCTTCAGGAGCAAAAGGTTCCACACCACACCACAGCCCCCCCAGCAGCACCCTGGGGGAACCCAACCCAGACAACAGGGAGAACTACAGCAGCTCAGCACTGCTCAGCATCACGTAGCACCACGCTGCCCCAGCAGCATGCCTCAACTTCCAGGAGCCTGGTGTTTTCTCTTTAAGTGAGCTCAAACAGTGCTCTTTCCACAACACAGAGCTCTGTGCTGATCAGTGAGCAGTGCTGTTTGCAAAACCAGGAGGAGCCAGTTCCCATCACAGAGCATCAGGCATGTAGTGTGTCACATGTGTCCTGCAGAGCATCGCTGTGCCATGGACCACTGCCCTCACTGCTCTACCCATAGGGATGCTCCTGGTTGAAGCACTTCTGGGAACAAGGGCTGAGCAAAAAGACAGCAGGGCAGGCACTGAGCAGACTCTGCCCTCACGGGGCACATCCTGCAAAGCTCTGCTGAAATGCAATGGTTAAACCATTTCAGAAGTGGGTGTTGGTTTTTGGTGTTTTTTTTTTTTTTTTTCTTTTTTAAAGCAGTTCCTCCATTGTCAAGAAAATCAAAACAGCAATTACCAGACACCCACCCAAAAACCCTGAAAAAGAGCAAAAATAGAAGCCAGCCCCCACCACCACGCTTTTATTTTTGTACCTGCACTCTTATCCAGAAAGTAAGCCAGGAGGCACCTCATCACTGCCTGGTGGGAGATGACAAGGACGTTGCCCTGCCGCTCCAGCTCCATAATTACGGGCTCCAGGCGCTGAACCAAGTCCTGGTAGGACTGCAAAACAAAACAGGAATTTTGCAAGGGGTTTTATAAACAGACTTGGAGCAGAAGTAGCAATTAACACAGTTTCACCTTCAAGAAAGTATCGGTTAAAGCATCAAACTGCAGAAGTGATGGAGTAAATAGAGGGGAAAATAAGGAAACAGCTCTGGGTGAAATTGGATGGCAGCAACCCTCAGATTACAGGAAGTTCAGATTAGTGATAACTCTTAGCAAGTGCAATTTGAAAAGAAAACAAACCACTAAATTACACATTTAAATATGGCTGTGAAGTAAAACCAGAAGTGACTCCATCCCCACCCACAGCCATTTCTCTCCCAGGGTGATTTTCCATAGGGACAACTCAGCTTCAGCCAACTGAGAGCAGCACAATGAACCTGCTTCACACACTGCTGGAACAGTGAGCAGCATTCCTTTCCTCTAAGAGAGAGCTGGGTTTCCTAAGGCTTTCGATTTCTCATGGAATACTGGGGACAGAGAGCTGAAACCAAGCAAAGCCCCTCCACTCTATTCATCACACACTGCCCAATGCACACAGCAGCATTCTGCTTTTTTTTTAAGTGCTCTCACCTCTCCTCCAGGATAGCGATAGAGGTATTTCTCCTGATCCCTCAAGGCAAACTCATCAGGGTATTTGGCTTCGATCTCTGCATACGTCATCTCTTCGCACACCCCCTGCAGGAAGCACAACTCCATGCAGCATCACTTCAGATGTACAGCAATTCAGTACATAGATATGAACACAGCACCAGCATTTCTTTTGCCCAAAAAAAAAACCAAAACCAGAGTGAGAGTGCCAACCTTTGCCCAGCAGCAAGGCACTGCATACACCCCACGAGTGCGTGGGATGCTCAGTGTCACTCTCCCAACACAGCTGGAAAGGAAGGTCTGCTGCTGTGCAAAGCTCTAACAGTTCCAGGTGCTTTCAGCCCTAGTGAGTGACCCCAAACCTCCTGACAGGAGTGGAAGGCGTTATGCACAGCCACGGATGGAAAACTCAAGTGATGGTCAGGAAACACTTTTATACCCAATTCAATTATTTTCCACCTAGAAAAGCAGAAGGCTGCACCGTGCCCCACTCACAGCATCAATCTCATTGAGGATCTTCCACTGCTCGTAGGTGACCCCCAGTGACTCAGCTGTCTGGATGGTGCGCTTCAGCTGGCTGGTCCACACCTTCAGCTCCACGATCTCCTGCTCCTCAATGAACTTCTTCAGCGCCTGTGCAAACTGAGAGAGGGCAGAGGAGCTCAGGAGCTGCACAGGGCAGCTGCCCCCCACCCCTACGTCCTCGCCATGGGTGCAATGTGGGCTGTGACACTTTGCAGTGCAGCTATCTGGGTGTTGCAGACCCACACCTGCTTGCCACGTGGTGACAGCCCAGAGTCCCCTCCAATCTTGCCAAGGAGGTTGTACTCGCTCTCGCCGTGCCGGCAGAGGTAGATGGTGCGTGGCTGCACGTGGATGTTCATTAGGTAATAGACGATTTTGCTCTGGATGTAATCTTGGACTCTGTTCACTAGGAACCGCTGTCCCACATTGATCACTTTAATGAAGGAAAGATCTCTGGAGTCAACATAAAATAAGAACACCCACACGCCGGGTTTGACAACTGACACACGTGCAGGCGTCCCCCAGCTCTCTGCCCTGAGTTAAAAGGCATCAGCACCACTGCGGGGACACAGGACACACCGTGCTTGCACAGGGAGCATCACATTCAAATCCACTGCAACCCGAGGGCATCGCCTTCGCACGAGCAAATCTCAGCTTTGGGAGTGCTTCAGCACAAGCATTGCAAGTCTTCGGGCACAGAACACAAAGCAGCAAAGCAAAGCAGCTCAGGGATGGAGCACAGCCTGGGCTCGCTGCTTACTTGTCGTATTCATCAGGATCGAGGGGTTGGTACGTGACCTTGTAGCACTCGATCCTCTTCAGGAAATCATCCATCACATTCTCCCTGTTTCTTTCAGGGTAATCGGGGCTGGAGACTTTCACCTCCTGTCGAGCAGAAAGAGACACGTGGGGAAAGCTGAGCAAAAGCAGCACTGAACATCATCATCCTTCCCTTCTGAAACAAGTCAGCATTGTTTAGTGCTGCCCGGTGGAAAAACCTGCTCCTGGCAACGCAACAAAAGGCAATGGGGAGGCACACTGCAGTGCTCAGCCCCAGTGCAGACACAGCTGCCTGTCATCCCATGTTCAAGGTCAAACACTGCTCGGCTTCAGCTCACATCCAACTTCAACAACTGCACCTTCAGCTTTTACAACCCATGAACCTTCAATAGTATTTACAAGCTGAGGTATAAGAGCACTACGGGGAAGCCTCATTTAGCCCCCAGCCCTCCTTGCAGGAGCAGCAAGGTGACACACAAAGCTTCAGCCCCCAACTGACACCTGCAGCAGAGGTTATGCCTGCAACCATCAGTAGCAGTCTGAGAGGGATCCCGACCACCCCACACTGTGCACATCATCCCTAATGCCAATATTCCAGCAGCAGTGCTGTGAGCAGAGCTGGTGACCTTGCACAGCACGCAGCTCCATGGCACAGAGCTTGGCAACCTACCAGGATGTTGGCAGCAATGACCTCCGGATCATCGCACACGGATTCCACAAAGAACACCTGTGAAGGAGGCAGAGAAACATGTTTTAGAGGACCAAGAGCTCTGGTTTAAAATCAGAAGTCAAAAACAGCTCCAGCACTGTGATCCCCATCACAAATTAAACACAGCAGCACTACCTTGAAAGCATTTTCCTTAGCAAAATTTAAGATCAGGTCCCGTCTTTCTCGAGTTGTGTTGGTTGCATCGAACACCTACCAGAAAATAAGTGGCAATGAGAAAGGTTATCTGCAGCTTCTAAAGCAGCCCCAAATGATTAGGGATTACATTTGGGTTCCCGAATGCTCTGGGCAGCTTTGAACAACCCAGATATGAAGCTCCCATGGTGTGTTTGGCCAGGAAGAGCCTTACAGCTATCTGCCCACACTCCTCCAGGAGGTACGCCTTCACGTCCTGTAGGGCCACCAAGGCACACCGTCTGCAGGAGAGAAATGCAGGGTCAGAGCAGGTGCAAGGCATTCAGATTGGAGGTCCTCTGAATCTCTGAGATTGGGAAAAATTCAGCTCTCTGTTCTCCCCACAGATGGCGCACCCAGCCTCGCTTCTTGCCAACTCCTGGGGGCTCTACAGAGCTGAACTCTGTTTAAATCCCCCTTTTCCCCATGCTCCCATCCCTGTCCTAGGGATGCCCCAGTTGCTGCCTCTACGAGTTGAGGCTCCATGCAAATCCCCCAACCCCACTGCCCTCAAAAAAGACATCTCTGAGGGCAAAAATCCACACCTGGGAAATCCCACGGGAACAGCACCTAAGGTACCCCCTACATTTCCTGCTCCTCTGGGTGCTCCAAGCCCCTCCTTTCCATCTACTTCTCCTGATGCCAACAACATTCCCACGCATCCAGCGATCCTGCCAAGGGATCTGTGCACTGCACTACCTCCTTCCATGGCATTCAATGTTATTTTGTGCTACAGAAACACACGGGCTGCCAACCCCAAGCCTAAGCAGACCGCGGGCCATCTGCACAGCCCTGTGACGCCAACTCACTTGCGGATCTCCATCGCTTCTTTGTTATCGTGCCTGAAGAAGTCATAGGATTTGTAGGACTTGACAGCTTCCCGGCGATACACCCCTAAATTGAACACTTGGGACACAAAATAACGCAGTGCTGAGGTGGGTGCCCACCGACACCCTGTCACCCGTGCGCAGGGGCTGTGGGGGCACACACACCTCGGGTAGGCACCCCAATCCAGTTGAGGTAACGTGTCAGCTTCTTGGAGACGTAGGTCTTGCCGCGGGCGGGCAGCCCGATCATCACGATGAGGGTGGGCGAGTTGGTCATGTAGGATGCCCACGCTGCAGGAAAACGTTAGCGTGGAGCGCAGTGGACAGACAGACAGACTGGCTGTCCTGCAGCTGGCTGCTGGCCCCTAATGAGTGCTGCAAGCGGTGTTAGCTAATGAAAGTGATTAGCAGCGGTGCACCTGCTGCAGCTAATGGGGCTAATGCGGTTCTCGGCGGGACAAATATTTACCCAGGAGACGCGGGCTGCCAAGGGCAGAAGAAAAATGGCTTGAGGATGGAAGAAAACACGGGTTTAAGCAGACGGAAAACAGGAGGTGTGGAGGCAGCAGGGCTGCAGCGAGGCTGGCAGCAGCACGAAGGGCACCGAGATAGCGGGGCTTCACCGCGCGCAGTCAAATCCACGCGTGCCGTGGGAACCGCGCGTTTTGTTAAGCGAAGCCGACAACCGCTTTTTTTGTTTTTTTTTTTCCTTCCCTCCGCGAAAAGCGCTCCGTGCGCGGTTCCGCCCCGGTACTCACAGCACTTCTTCTCTCCGCCGCGCTGGGCCCCGGTTCTGCCCCGCGGCGCGCTGCCGCCGTGCCGGTACACCGCCGCCATGGCTCCGCGCCGCCGCGCTGCATGCAAATGAGATGTAAATCGCTCCCCGGCAAGCGGGCGGAAGAACGGCGCTACGCCACAACTCCAGGCGCGCCCTGCATGCAAATGAGATCGACACCGGCCGCGGCGCGCGCCGCCCGCTTTGGCAACACCGCGATTGGCCGCGGCCCAGCGCCCAATGAAACAGCGCGGAAAAAGATCTCGCGAGAACGAGCGGGCGCTGGGCCGGGGCGGAAGCGGAGACGGCCGGGCGGGGAGGAAGAGGAGGAGGAGGAGGGGGGGGGCGGCGGCCGCGCCAAGGATGCTGCGGCTGCGCTGCAAGGCCCGGAGCGGCACCCAGCCGCTGCCCGGCCTCACGGCACACTCCCGTCTCCGCGACATGCAGGCCGCCCTGGCCGCCCTCACCGGCGTCCCCGCCCCGGCCCAGCGGCTGCTGCTCGGCTTCCCTCCGCGGAGCCTCGACCTCAGCGACGGCGAGCGGCGGCTGGGCGAGCTGGGCATCCACTCGGGTGAGGCCTGCTGGGCGGCAGCGCCTGCGCTTTACGATCTCCGCTGCCCCGCGGGCTGCAATTAGCTTAATTAAGCGAGGCTGTGACCCAACGCGCCGGGCCGGGTGAGGCTGTGGGGTCACCGCCCTGGAGGTGGTCGAGAACCGCAGAGATGCGGCACTCGTGGGTACGGTGGGGATGGGTGGGTGGTTGGCTGTGAGCTGTCAGTTCCTTTCCGACCTTAACGACTCCGTTCTGTGCCGATCCGCGCTCTCAGCTGTCCCCTCTGTCTGACAGGAGACACGCTCATCGTGGAGGAGGACACGTCCAAGCCCAGCGCCGGCTCTCCAGTCGTGGCCAAGAGGATGATGGCGGTGAGGGAAGCGGTTCCCGTGCTGGCCAGGAGGGTGGTACCAGCTGACAACTCGTGTCTGTTCACCAGCGTGTATTACGTGGTGGAGGGAGGTGTGTACGACCCCGGTTGTGCCCCGGAGATGCGCAGCCTCATCGCACAGATCGTAGCCAGCGACCCCGAGGCGTATTGTGAGGCAGTGCTGGGGAAAACCAACAGGGAATACTGCGACTGGATCCGGAGAGAGGAAACCTGGGGGGGAGCCATCGAGGTTTCCATTTTATCGAAGTTTTATCAGTGTGAAATCTGTGTGGTGGACACGCAGACGGTCAGAATCGATCGTTTTGGGGAGGATGCTGGGTACACCAAGCGGGTCCTGTTGATCTACGATGGGATTCATTACGATCCCCTCGAGCGTAAAATCCCCGACTCGGACGTTCCTCCCCAGACCATTTTCTCTACCACTGATGATGTTGTTCTCGCACAAGCCTTGGAGCTAGCAGACGAAGCCAGACGGAAGAGGCAGTTCACTGATGTGAATCGCTTCACGCTGAGGTGCATGGTGTGCCAGAAGGGACTGACGGGACAAGTGGAAGCCAGAGAACACGCCAAGGAGACGGGACACACCAACTTTGGGGAGGTGTGACAACCTGCATGAGGATGGTTACATCTACTACCTCACTCATCCGGAATCAAATTCTGGATTTCCAGATAAGCTGTATGTAATCACAAAATTCCGTTCACAGAGCTTGAAAAGCGTATTAACGATGGCCAAGACGCACAGGTTTGTGGGGTTAGTGACTTTTCCAACTGATTTGAAATAGGTTGTCTTCTCGCATGCTAATTTAGAGTCATTTGGCAGGTGAAATACACTGGCAGCTAAAACCTGATGTCTGAAATAATCTTCTCTTTGTGTGTGTGTGTGCTCTGAGTGGCCATACAGAACCAGGCTCGTTCAATACTAGTGTAAAAAGCGAGCCTCTAAATTACTGAATTAATCTATTAGTATTATGTTTTCAGGGTAATTAAATTAAGGGTTTAGGAAATGTGTGTATCAGCACTATTTATACTAAAAAAATAGACTCTGTGCATAGAAGCAGCCCTTCTGCTGCTCACAGGGTGCACGGTTTTTAGTGGAAAGAGCATCCCTAAAGCTGCCCTACACTATGTTACTATCAGAAGTAGAATGTATTGTTTGTGTGAAGTCACGGCTTTAGAGAAAGAAGTGGCCTTTAAGCTTTAAGATAGCCTTCTTAAAATTAACGAGTAGGTGGTTAAGTGTTGAATAAACTTATTAATCCTCCATAGGTAGTTTTTAGTTGCTTGGAAAATAACTATCAGCCCCTTGGTGTTTACATTGCATCGGAACATAGGCATGTTACTGGGAATACTTGGGTTCTTCTTAACAATATCTCAAAGTCTGGCAGGAGGGAAATACAGTAATTAGGGAAGTATCTTAATTTGCATCTGTTTAATACATTGGAATGGTCTTTATTTGGCTGTAGCTGATCTCACGGCCACAGTGTTACTAAGCTGTAGCAGATTCCAAATACTGTAAATTAGCACTTTAAGGTATAGTTCTCAGTTGTTTTTGCTGGTAAGAAGTCTTACCCTTTTTAGAAGGACAGAGTAGTGATCCAGAAGGGAGGCTTGAGGTCTCTTCATCTGCATTCTGCCTTAACGTGTTTGATTTGTCACGGATGACTGTGGAGGAGCAAGACTTTAATTCGGATAATGAAGGATGCAGTTGAACTGTCAGAACAAAACAAGCTGGGTGAAGCGCCCTACTTCTCATACTGCTCAGAATCAGGGAAGGTGGAATTGATTTCATCAATCTTAACTCACAGCAAAGTTGTGAGCTTAACAGTAAGTGCTTTGAGGTCTTTTAAAAGGTGCTGTATAGGTGCGTAGTACTGAAGGGGATTTATTTTTTCCTTTGAAATGCCTGTAATACATTTGTTTTAAGGAATTTTACAACGTTCTTAGCCTTCTATCACTCTGTTTCAAGTTACCTCTCTTGCTCTTCTACAAACGGGGAGCAGGAACGTGCATCTTCAGTTTGAGGCAGAAACAAACCCGCTTTCCAAATGGAATCAATCTTAGTTTTAAAGGCCTCCGTTCAGTGAGGCACGTAGCTGAACTCCTGCTGCAGAAAATCCTGTTTTCTGTAAGCAGCAAATTTCATTGAGGTTCTCAGCTGAATTGGACTTTGAAATACTGAGGGGATCTCACAGGAAACAGAGCAAAATTGTGCGAGTGCTCTGCTAAATCGAGGCAAGAATAATTAAGGATAAAGAATAGAATTGCCAAAAGCACTACGGACCAGTTTTCATTTTATCTCAGTATTAAAATACGTGTTCACACTGTTGGGAGTTTCCAATAGAAAACCACTTAGCTTCCAGTGTTAAACCACACTTTGCTTTTCATCCATCATGAGAAAAAACAAATCATTACCAACAGCCCTCGAGAAGCTGACGCTTATGAACCTAAAGAGGGAACTTGAAGATTACACTGATACAACGACTTGAGACAAAATGCTGTCTAGGAATGAGACCAAGAGACTGTCGACCCTAAATCACGTTCTCAGCTTTCACACTGAAGAGGTGAGGTGCCTGGGACAAGGAGCTGTTCCTCACCATTTGCCATCTGTTACATGGACAATACCTACCTCAGAGAGGTGTACTTTGGGTGTCTTTGAAACAAAAGTGCTGTAGAAGAGGAAGATACGTATTTATTGTCTGCCACGTTTGCAACGGCGTGGAACTTTTGGGAGCAATTTTTTAGCTTTGTATCTTGGGTGGATTTCTGAAAGCACGTCCAAATACTTTTGGGGAATTATTTCTCAGTTGCAGTATTTTTAAATTTAAAATGAGGTGTATTGAATCTGGAGTGTTTAGCTTTGCTTTATCATGTCTGCATAGCAAATCCACTAACAGGGCAGGAGTTCCGTGTGAGGGAGATGCCTCAGTGTCACCGCTTGGATGTTTTATTTAGTTGCCTAGAAAATAAAATCCCTTTGGTTTACAAAATATCAACGGGACAGCTGTAATTTGTGTTTGTAAACGCTGATATTGTTACATGCTGACAAATTGTTTCAAAGAGCAAATAACTGGGGATGTGGACAGAGCTGGAGGAGCTCCTGAACTACATTAAAATGGGGAGTTGTACTTGTAAAAGAATGGAACATTAGGGGTTTTTTAATATCTTTTTAGCAGTGTTTGTCTGCCCTTAATGATACAGCTTTGGAAGTGCCACAATAATGGGATCCTGGCAGCAGTGGGGTGAATTTCTGAGCGTCGCTGATACGTTTGCACTGAACTGTTATTAGTTACAGATATTTTAGAATTGACGTGTTGTGGGCTCAGGTGGTGGCAGGCAGCCTGTACCCATCCACAAAGCCTGCAAGCTGTGGGTGTGTGTCCTTACCAGTGCCACTTATTCCCATACAGATTGAAATTAAACACCAATTTCCTCACTGAACGCTTCAGCACAGAGGTCAGCAGTTACTCAGGCCCTGGAAAATGAAATTCTTACTTCAGAGGCAGGCTTGGTAGAAGCTGCATTGTTCATGTTGGCTTCCTTGCCTGTACTAGATCTTAATTAAGTGAAGAACTTCAGTTTCCCAGTGTCTGCCTGGCCACTTCACCAGCACTAAAATCCTTCCTTAAATAAGAAGAGCCTGACACCTGCATCACGTGGCCTTTTACAAACACTGTATTGTAGGACGAGATGCACATCTCATGGATTTAACAGCACTTTAAAAGTTGGTCTGAGTTTACATGCTCAGCAGATACCGAGCGAGGACTTTGCTATGTCAGCAGCGCGTCCCCATTGCAGCAGAGCAAATGGTGTTAGCAAGTGATTCTCAAGTCTTAATTACCACTGTAATACAACGTTCCACTTCATGTACCATCAGTACAGACCATTTGGAATGATATATTTCCTTAAACATGTAACTTGAACTGCAAAAATTGTTGATGCACCAATAAACGTGACTGATGCATGCACCCTTGTTTAATGTAGTCTCTGCCTCAGCTCTCGAATGCCAGGTTTTTGCTCTGTTCACTGTTGTTCCAACGGTGTATTTTTTACAGCCTTCACATCTGTAGCACAGTCTTTGAGTAATTTACATCCGCTTTCCTCTCTGCCTGATTCACTTTTCCCTTTGGTACTAAGGGATGGTCATACCAAGAAGAGCTCAGTCCCACAGCCCTTTAAGATAAATCTTCACTTTCAACTTTTCCAGCAACATAATATATAAAAAATATAAAGTTGTATTTTCAGCAATATAATTTTATGCTTTCAAAATAGTAAAATGCCTCCCTGATGCATCAAGAGGAGTGACCAAAGGGTTTTATACTCCTCTAGAATTGTTTGTGCATTTAGATGTACAAGTCATTAAAAAGACTTTAGCTGTTCTCTGTTTCAGTCACATCCTGTCTGTTTCATGGAAGCAATTGCCTACATGGACAGTATTAGGAGGAAGTCAGACCTCTATTTCCCCAGCTATAGCTGTGGCTTGCTGGGATAACGGCATGGCAACTTCAGTTCTCAAAGCAGTTACTTGTCCATGCCTTTAATAAGTGCTTAATTCCTCGTATGACTTTGAGAGAAAGGGGTAGAGCAAAATTCTCCTTGGAGCTGATAGAGCATGAGTTTGTGCATGATTCCTTGGTTCTGGACAAGGCTATGCAAGAAGAAATAGTGGGGAGATGACAGAAGGAGCACCTCCCTGTGTGGTACAGGGTCAGAACTCACACTGCACCTCCTGTTCCCCTGTGGCACCTGCAGAGGAATGTCCTATTCCCACCCCACTTTTTCAACAACCTGTTCAAATACACAACAGTGCAACAGCTGTGCTCAGACACAACCAACAGAGCCCTCAAGAAGCTGCACTTACAGCAAAGGAACAGCAAAGCAATCGTTGTTCTGACCACGTCTGACCTCCCAGCATTGTTTGCTCTGTCACAGAGGAAGCAGGAGTGAGGGGACAGGCAGCAAAGAGGGCAACATCTGATCTCTGCAGAACTCTGCTGACTGCCCTGCATGCAATGCCACGTGCCCATGGGCCAGCCAGCCCTGCACCCAGCTCAGCTCAGCCCTGTCCCAGCAGGGAAACTCTTCCATAAGAGGACCACCACGTTTTCAGCTTGCTTTAAGAACTGCAACTCTTCATCATACAAATCAAATGTCTGCCTGGGTTGTAAATGAAGCTGCACCTTCAGTCTTACAACCACCATCAGGTTTCACTCTGTGCCGGATGGAACGCAATGAAGTTCCTTTCAATTTGCTGAAATCAAGATTTCACTCCTCTGAGCGTGAGCAGCAGATGGGTTTTTGTAACAAAGCAATGCAATAGGAGGGTTAGCAAAATCAGGTTGGCCAGGACTGCAGTGCTCTTGTGGATTATTTTTAATCAGTGCCTTGGGGAAAGTGCTGGGAACAGCACTGCAGCCAGAGCTGCCTCCTCGTTTCTCATGTGGGGTTAATGCTAAGCAAGCCATGGAGATCTCTATCTCTTTTCTCTAAAATTGGGATAATAAATTGGGTTCCTTCTTAGTTCACAGCCATACTAAGACCTCCTTATTTCTCTAAGCCAGCGGATTACCCAATCTCTTCCACAATTAGTTTGTCAGCATGCATGGCACCATACGTACAGCTCAGTGTGAGGGGAGGGTCCAGCAGCCCTCCAGCCAAACCCAGGTCATTATGTCAGCAGGTGCCTTTATCTGTGCGGATGCAGTTCCTCCATGCCAGACCTGAATCACCCACACTCTGCTGTTTGTGCAGAGGGTGAGGCACGAGGTGCCTGTTAGCATGCCAAAGTCCTTTCACAGCATTCTGGAGAGTTTTCTTTGCATCACTTGACTATTTGCATAGACTTCATACCACGTACGTGAAATCACGCTTTATTTTGAGTAGCAGCTGGTTTTGTTTGTCAGAGGAAGAGTGTAGAAAAAGAACAGGTTCATTCCTGGCATCTGCTGTACAGAAGTCAGCTCTCAGCAGCTCAAGACTTCTCTTAATGGAATAGGATGTTTTCTCTGATCTACGTAGAGCCTTTCAGGCAGCAAGCTCTACAGACTGTATGCTTGGGTTCAGGTCCCAGTGCTGTCAGCATGGTGCTCTCAGCACATGGCCTCTCCATCACGAGTGCTTGTTCAATTCTCTGTGTTTCCATGTATGTAACAAAACACATCTGGTTTTGCCATGCTTCCATGTTCTAAGCAGACACAGAACCAAAGGCAACTAGACAAAAGCATCACAAACCAGGCTGCTCAAACCACTGCACCACCCAGCACTGTGCCAGTGAGTGCTTCCAGAAGCACTAAGCTCTACAATCCCAGGCTGCTGCACTGCTCCAGCAATGCAACAGCTCCACTGAAAGCACCACGTTCACATCTCTTACCTTTGCTGTGTGAGTACAGGAGGGCAGCACTGGCATGAGGTTCCCCACACTCCCAGTTTCCCAATCTGCTGTGATTTGCTCCTCAGCTCACATGGCCCTTTTGTAACAGGGCACAGCTGTGGCTTGCCAGTGCTGCTGGGAAGCTCTGTGCTCCCCACTCATCCTCTTTCCCTCCATCCTTCTGCAGCTTGAAATAACCCATGTTTCCACTTCCCTGTTCTGTGTAGCAGGGAACATGTTGCAACACATTATTTAAAAAAAAAAAAATCATTAAAGCATGAAAACCTGAATGATGGCTGGAATCTCCCTGCAGGGTTTCTGCTGAGATATGTGCCGTTTTCCTGGGACTCTCCCCTTTCCTTCTATGAAAGAATCCCTGTAAAGCGTACAGTGGGAAAACACGGTCTCTAGGAAAGCTTTGGTGATACATGAGCCTCATTCTGTTCCGGCAACAATCTGTGTGCTCAGAGCTGTGAAGGAACCAGGTCTTGCCCCAAGCTGAGGCACCCAATGCCCCAAACCACGGAAGAGAAGAAACCTGCTGTGCAGCAACGCAGCACCCAGCACCAACACCCGGCGAAGGGCTTAATCACTGCCAACAGGGCGTTTTGGTCAGGGCCTCCAGATGTCAGCGAGCAACTATGCTGCAGAACAGGATGTCGGATTAAGGAGTCTCCAGTGAAACCCGTGCCGAGGCCAGGAAGGGAGGGTGCTGGGTGGTGCCGGGAGCCCGCAGCCGCTCGCTGGGCTCTGCCCCCCCAGGCACCCTGTGCAGAGCTGCACACCCGGCAGAGCAGGGGCTGTGCTGCACCCTGACCCCAGCCCAGCTGCAGGAAGGAACTCCCCGTGCTTGGGTTGGGATGAGCGTGGCTTGGCTGTGCTGTAGGTGACGGGCGGGCTGCTGCCTGTGCCCTGCGCAGCCTTATCAGTGCTAGGAGTTAATGTGTAACCTACCCGTGTTTGGTTAGCACAGAAAAGCAAAGACGTGCTGGGATAGACGTGGCCAGGACGAGGATTTGGGCACCGGGGGACGTCGGACATCCTGGTAAAAAAAAAGAGCAAAAATCTTTATTCTTTCCTCTGCTCTCTGCTCTCTCTGCTTTTCCTGCTGAATGTGGTTGTGGTGAAGAGCTGAGTGCCTCTGCCCGGGGTATGGGGCTGCGGTGCCTTCATGTTGGGGACTTTGCTTTGGAAGGAAAAAGAGTGGCAGAGCTGACGCACCAAGCGGCACCAGGATGGGGATTGGGGGGGGAGGCTGGAAAGTAGTGCTGGAGAGCTGTGGGACACTGGTAAAACTCGATCTTGGGACAGCAAACTCAGTTCTTGAAACTGAAATGTGCGCCCTATTTGTTTAAAGAGGAGGAACTGGAGAAGTGCACCATCGCCTTCGGTCACCCTGGGGTGGGATCTGTCCCACTGCACGGAGAGGCCAGGAGCTGCCTGTGCTTTGTTTCTTCCTCGTGCTCTTTGTGTTTAGGATGGGGCCCTTTGTGAGTGGGTGTAGGGCATCAGAGCACAGCTGCAAAAAGCACTGACATTGGTGAACGCTGCTGGAGAGCTGCGATAGAGCTCTGGTAGTCGCGCTGGGATTAGAAGAAAGTAGCCTCTTCAAATAAAGCAATTAGCATTAATTGCTACCCAGCAGTTCTTTGATGTCTGAGGGCTCAGCAAGCTTTGCAGAGGACAGTTACAGCAGATGTTGCAAAAGCTGCCCCAGCGAGTTATGTGTTTCAAATAAAAAGTGGCCTCTTGGAAAATCCTTTTAGTGGGAGAACACATGATCGAGAAACAGCTTTTCAAGTATCCTTTTAATTTACTTTAAACACTCGGTCGAATGTTTAGTTTGTGGCTAACCTGTTGTTTTTTGTAAGGAGCGAACTGCAAAATCCTTCTGAACCATAAAACCTGAGATTTTTCAGGGCTGGTTTCCTCTTTCCCTCTCCCGAATCGGATGAATGTGTCAGAACCATAATCTCCTCTGAGAACAGCACACAGCAGAATGAGCCCCTTGTTCCTGCGCAGCTCCTGACGCTCCTGCTGAACTTTGCCTCCTCCCGCTCACACTGTTTAAAGGAGAGGGCTGCTCAGATCATTTCTCCCAACGTGCTGACCACCAGGAAACAGCTCGGAGACCCCCATGTGGCCATCCCTGCTCGGGTCTGCTTGCTTTGCAGCTGTGCCATTGCGCAGAGGATGCCGCTCCAGGATCAAGTTCAAGCAAGACTTTCGCTTCCCTGTTTTGCTCCCTCGGGTTTGTGCAGTGGGTAGGAAGCAGTGTAGAACATTGCAGTAATCCTGTGGGTCCCCATCAAGCAGGCAATAGGCTCTTGCTGCCTGGAAGCAGATTTGTATTTCCCATTGCAAATGGTGTGTGCAGCAAAGTTCTGCAGCTTGGGAAGGCTGAAAATCCCCAGCCCCAGCCTGTGCTTCCCGAGAGCTAACAGCTCTGGTTATAAGCTTCTCCAAACTCAAGAACTGGGGGTAGTTCTGCTCCAAAAACATTGTTTCCTCAGCTGTAATTTGGGCAGTAAATACTACAAAACCCAACCTGAAGCATTAAGTTCCTCCTGAGTGGAAGCGTTGGCTCTTCCAGGTTGTGGGCGGTGAAATCTGATTTTTGTGGCGTATTCCAATTACAAAAGAATTCTTTCAGGGTCTGACTGTCTTAACGAGCAGCCAGATCTGCTCGCTTATCACCAGATCTAATTCCCTGATCCTTCTACCAAGAAAAGCAGCAGTGTGCTCCTGTGGCCAGGTTGCAGCACAAAGAGCTCCTCTGTCTGCCCGCAAACAACTGCTCCTGCGTGGGCCTGTGTGCGTTGGGGAGGGCGTTTGTTTGCTGTGCTCTGCAGCCCTGCTCTCATCTCCCAAAGATTGGGTGGTGCAAGCAAAGAAAGCATATAATTGGTGGTGTCGGTACCTTTTGGAAGATTAATGCTTTATAGATACAAGTAATTATGGCTTCTGTAGGCTGCTTGGTCTTTTCCCCTGGGGATGAAGCTCTGTTTGCTGTGCATGCTGTGAGTGTAACTGAACTGCGTGGGATCTTGGGGACCCTGCCCCAGAGTGGTCTTGCATGTAGAAACCCCAAGGGCTACTTGTTCAGTGGGCACTGGGTGGGTGTGGGGGTGCTACCAGCCATGGGCAGGGCTCTCAGCTTGGGGTGGAACAGCCCTCAATTGCAATGGCTCAGTGTGCATGCTTGCTGCAGGCTTGCTGCTCCTTCCTTTGCTCAGGATCCACATCTCCAGGGTGATTAAATCATCACCCTCCTTATGGGATAGGTTCTCCGAGTCTTACTCCATTTCTAATACATTTGGAAAAAAAATAAATCATTTCCAAAGGTGCTTTCAAAAATGCCTTCTCCTTGCTAGGAGCAGCCTAAGAGCACGCACATTTGCACGCAGCAGCCCTGCAGCCTAACACATCTCCTCTCTCCTGCTCCAGCCGTGCTGTCCCAGCCTGCACCACAGCCCGTGACATGCCTGGGAAGGACCTGGGGCTGGGCATGGCTGCCTGCAACTCAGACAGCTGTGACAGCATGGTCAGCACAGCCTCCAACCACTCGCAGCGGGTAAGTCGTCCCATTGCGCTCAGCCCAGGCATGGCTCACTCTCTTCAGCATGAGATTTCGGTTGGATTTCTGCTCAAAACTGCTGTGGCAGCACGAGGACCTCACAGATCCTGACCCCAACATGCTCACAATCTCTCACACCTACATGGTAGCGATCAAGATGACTGCTTGGTTTCTTCAGGGAATAACACCAAACTGCAGGAGCCCTTGGCACAGCCCAGGGGCAGGGCAGGTTGTCCCAGCACCGGTAGGATAACTGGGTCACAGTGGCTCCAACGAGGGTGACTGCACCTGGAGAAGGCATCAAGCTGTACTCCTCCCTGGCTGACAAGAGATGGGTTTAGGAGTTAAGGTGGAGGTGAGCTGGGACAATGGGTGTAGATGTGCAATTTTTCATTATCTGTTCCTTAAAACTTGTTTGTCTCCAAACACTGATTCCAAGATTGATGGCTTAATTACATCCTGTCTGACTTGGAGCATAATTGATATGTGCTAGGACAGAGCTCAGTCCTGGGCAGGTTTTCCATTTGATGTATTGCAAACCAGAACCAAACCCTCTAAAGTTTATTAGGGATGGACAAACTGGTTGCAGTATTGCATGGTGCAAGGCTTGGGAAGGCGCCTCTCTGCAAAACAACTCCACCTGGAACAATTTCTCCCCCGTGGTTGTTGATCTGACACATGCTCCATCTTTTCCTGCACTTCAGCTTTTTAATGATGTATATTACATATTGCACTTTGACTTGGCATTTCCACAGTGATCGTATCTCACGATGCTTGAAATGCAACAAAAATTAAACAGGATCTTGCTGTGTTCCTTTCAAAGCTGAGATGTCAATGGGAGAACAAGGAGAGACACTGCCATCCCCAGATAAATAAAAGCACACCTGCAGTTCCTATCAGTACTTTTCCTTTTTTCCCCTTCTTTTCTCAGAGCGATAACAGCTATGACTATTTATCTGTGGAAGAGAAGGAGTGCTTGATGTTCCTAGAAGAAACCATTGGCTCACTGGATGCAGAAGCAGATAGTGGGGTTTCCACTGATGAGACTGACTATGCAGAAGCCTCCCGGCTGCCCAGGGCACGGCTGAAGAGAGACTCTGCTCCCCAGGGTAAGCTGGGAATTGGGCTCCAGCCCTATTTGCAAAGGATTTCCACACTGTGGTGAGCTTCCTTGGCAGGTTGGGAGGGAGTGCTGCCCCAGTTTTATTAATTTGGTAAGCAAAAGCCAGATGGCTTTCATCACTCCATGGGTGAGAGGAGGCTGTGTGTGGTGGGATATGTAGGGCACCAGCTGCATTCTCCCAGGTGCTGGATGTAGGAGCTGCTAGCAGCTATCTAATGTGGCAAACAGAATTGCTGGGCAGAGCTTCTCTGCTTGTCATTACCAGACATGAAGAAGCATTGGGGAAATGGTAAGATATCCTGTGTGCATGTGCAGCACGGTTCATGACTTCTCGCCTCTCTCTGCTTAGATTTGGAGAAGAGGGCTCCTCCTGGAAGCTCAGCTCAGCAGCATGCAGCCAACCAGAAGGGCACCGAGGGCTCCTCTGGCTTCCCAAGCTCAGCTCCAGCAATGGCACCGAGCCCAGGCTACCACAGCCTTCCTAGGAACATCACTGCAGCAAATGCACAAAGAGCAAACAGAGCTGATGGCAAAACAGATGCACACACCATGCAGGACCCATCTCCACAGGAGATGGGCACGGAGGGCAGGCTTGGCCAAGCTAACATGAGAAGAGAGGTGAGATCCCTTATCATCCCACCTCCAGCTCCCTTCCAGGACAACCAGGAGAGCCATGCAGAGCAGTCACGAAGCAATGGCTCAGATGCCAGAAAAGACAACGCAGAGGAGAGCTGGACACGGCCCCGTCCAGCCCTGGGGATGGTGGCTGTCCCCGGTCCGACATCACTGCCACACCAAGAGATGGGCAGGGAGAGCGCAGCGCTTCTTCAGGGCCAAGCGGAGCACCCAGCAGCACAGGAGGTCCCGCAGGACCCTGAAATCAAGCGTGGGCCTCCCACAGCCCCCAAACCACGAAAACTGCCACCGAACATTATCCTGAGAACCAGCAAAGCCAGCCCAGTGCCGCTTGGTGCAGAGCCCAGCCAGAAGGTGAAGGTACCACCGCCGTCACCCGCCGGCTCTGCTGCAGACGCTGCTGCAGAAAAGCAGAATTCAGGGCAGCTCGACCCCAAGGAGAGGGAGAAGGCCCGGCGGGAGGCCCTAGAGAAGCTGGGGCTGCCGCAGGACCTGCAGGAGCCCTGCAACCGGCCCGGCCCCGTGCCACCTCCCTGCAAGCAGGGCCAGGCAGCACCAAGCACAGCCCCAGCGGCTCGGGCCATGAACTTCAAATCCAACACCCTGGAGCGTTCCGGCGTAGGGCTGGGCAGCTGCATGGCCAAGGAGCCTGGCGTCAAGGGCAGCGGCTCACTGGGCAAGATGTCCTTCATCGAGCGGCTGGCACCCAGCTTCCTGCGCAGCAGCAGACCGCGGCCCGCGTCCCTCGGCGCGGGGAAGGACTTTGCTGCACTGAAGGAGCCCACCGAGGTGGAGAAGAGCAGCAAGAGAAGGTCGAACCCGCTGCCCAGCTTCCCCCGGCCGACCCGCTCCTGTGTCAGCGTGAAGATTTCCCCCAAGGGTTCAACAGAGGAGCACCGGCGTGAGGCACTGAGGAAGCTCGGCCTGCTGAAGGAGTAGCGTTGGGCGAGAGCGAGGAGCACAGCCTGCGACCCTGCGTGGTTCTGCTGGATGGGCACCTGCTGCTGGGACAGCCTGGGGGGCAAACGTGGGGCCTGCTGCTCACGGAGTCGCTCAGGGCATCGTGCCTAATAAAGTAGTGCCTCTTGTATGGGATGTTTTGTACACGGCGAGATATGAGCTGTTTAAAGAAGTCAGCAGCCGGCGTGTGGCTGGGGCATGATCTACAGAATCATTAATGCTTTTAGGGGCTGTCATGAAGGGGAAGCTGTGGGTTTGGCTTGCTTTACAAGTGATGCCTATGGATGAAGGCTCTCTGCAGAGAGAGACAAGGGTTTGGTCACTGTGATATTTGTGCCTGATGGGGTTGGTTCTGCTCACAGGAGGAAACAGCTGCTACCTCCGAACAGGGAATTTATTCTGGAAAGGCAACAGGCTGTGAAAAATGGACTTGCCAGATATCCCGCCTTCAGAGCTCTGAGCCCTTCACTCAGAGCTCAATCCCTCCTCTGACATTTAGGCTGCACTCCCTCTCCCTGACAATCATTTGCACTCATAAGTCAAGGGCTTGGGGAGCGCAGTGCTGGGTGGGGGCTGGATGCTGCCCACCTGCACACCAGGAGCAGCCCCGATTATCCCACATCCCCATGGAGTCCACACTGCCCCTTTCTGCAGACTAGAAGGAACTTCAGCAGGGTGGAGAGCTTCTTTTATGAGGGCAGTGGGATCAGGTGCTGCTGCAGCTGCTGCCTCCTATCGCTGAGCCCAAAGCCTGTGGCCCTGTGGCCCAAGCACAGCTGGTGCAGGGAGCTGCAGGGATTGCTG
The DNA here is from genome assembly GCF_987193195.1 of Phasianus colchicus. Lineage (NCBI taxonomy): Eukaryota > Metazoa > Chordata > Aves > Galliformes > Phasianidae > Phasianus > Phasianus colchicus. The sequence goes on from NC_143460.1 coordinate 3,596,525, forward strand.
CTTTTCTTGCAGAGATGTGTTTGCTTCTGTCCTAAAAATAGTCACACATTGTGTGCAGAGACCCAGGAACAGAACAAGAAGATACTTGGTAGAGCTGTGGTGGGTGCTTGGCTTTCTCAGGGTGTGCAGGAGATGGGCAGGAGAAAAGCAAGAGTGCAGGAGATGGTGCAGGGGTGATCATTGGGCTGGATGATCTCAGTGGTCTTTTCCAACCTCTGATTCTGTGATTCTAAGAACAAAAACAAAGCTCAGGTTCGGCCAGATTCCAGCTGGGCTCCTGGGTGCTTGGCTGGGTACCTCCCAAAGCAGATCTGGTACTTTTTAACTGTGGGCATAATTTGCTTGATTTGTGTCTGAAGCAAAATTACAAATAATAATAATAATAATAAAATAGCAGTGAAAAGTGAGCATAATATTTACAATATAACACGAGGAGTTGGTAAACATGCCCTCAGTGCCTTCATGCAGACTACACAGTGTATTTACACATCACAGCAAGGTTTGTAAAGACCCAAACACTCAGCGTTGCATTTTGCATAGGCTGTGTATCCACTTTTTAACTATCCATCCCACAACACTCAGACGTGTCATTTCCATGTCTGCGCGAGTCTGTCGCTGCTGGCCCAATTAAAGACACTCCTACACACATCTTTCATTACAAAGATCAAATTCAGGAGAAGTGGTTTGATAAGTTCTGGTCCCAAACGCTCCTGACTGTGGTCCCCATGTGCACAGTGCTCAGTGTGTGGGGCTCACAGCCTGCTGATACAGAGCAGACAGAAAGACAAGCTGAGCCCAACGCACCCAAGTGCTTTGCAGCATTCAAATGAACACGTTTTTCTCTGGTTGTGGTTTGTTTTGCTTTACTTCCCAGTGACGCAAACTTACCTGATATCTCAAAACCAAACTCAAACAACGTCCTTCATTCCTGCTCTTAAAATCTGTGCTCAGCAACCACCAGTTCAGTCCCAGTGAGCCACTGCATCCCCCTTGGTAGCACAGGCAGGGTGAACACGCTCCTGCTTCAGGTGGACCTCAGCTGTTCTTTGTTTTCCAATGCCCTTTAGCTTTGAAATCCAGTAAGAGACAGAATGGGTTGTTATTGCTCCTTAGAGAGAGGTTCCTGCACAGTGATAACACCTGACTCGCTTCAACAACACTGCCCTAGCTACTATTTAATCATTAACTCTGATAGGCACTGCAAAACAAGCACAGGTTGTTGTTCTCATTTATTCACAAACAGCACCTTCACGACTGTACACTGGGAAAACAAACTGCGGGTCCAGTATGATATCCATCCGTGCTGCATTAAAGCAAGCATGGCTCAAAGGACCAAATTCTGTAAATTATCTGAGAGCCAGCTCTTGTTTTGTAACAGGAGAAGCCATCACTGCCTCCATGCAGTCCCTGCCTCTGCCTGCTGGCACCACCACTCTGCCATAGCCATGCCCCTTGCTTTGTGAATAATGCTGAGAAAATATCCCTTCTTTCTTCCAGCGCTGCTCTATTTCTCACCTTTTTCATCTCCTCAGGAGGTGGGGAGTTCAGGTGTCCCTGCTTGACAAGCTGGGGTCAGCCTGGGACACCTGGGGACCTCATACCCAGGTGAGCGAAGGGAGCAGCTGGTTGCTATCCCTGTTTGTTACTAACCCTTCAAATCACCTCGGTCAAAAGCAATCAGCCTCCACCCAAAGCATCTTGCCACCCCACTGCTCATCAGAGTGACTCAGGATGTGTTACCTGGCTCGACCGGCTGCTCTCAGGAGAGCTCATCCAACAGTAACACCAAGGTCTCGCCCTGCTGCAGCCAGAGCTCACTCCTAATGCAGGCACAGCTGCAGCAGTTGGAGTGCAGTGTGGGGACATGGTCCCAGTCCCTGCTATGGAGCTGTCATTCTGCTGTGGCTTTGCATACCAGAAATCCTTCTCCTCACCTTTTGTAAGGAGCCCATGGGTTGCCAGGCTCTCCTGGTGGCAGGTCACCAGGTTTTGTCACCCATTCAATGTCCCCACCAGCAAGGTGACAGCATACAATGCACCAGCATGAGCATCCTGGTGATGGGGAAGGGAGAATCCAGCACAGACAACCCATGAGTGCTCATTCTGGTGCTTGTGCTGAACCACTCCCATGTTGAACAAGGCAGTGAGCAAAAAGAGCAGCCTTAACCCCTCCTGTGCGGCTGGGCTCCTCTCACCTGCTTCCTTCCCTCACGGTGCCCTTCCCTTTCCCACCAGCTGGATGCTGAGCTGTGAGAGCACCCCTTTCTACAGTGAAGCAAACGCAGCAGCAGAGCCGTGCCCCACCCTGTACCTGGAAAAATCAGGAATCTGCATCCAAATAACCAGAAAAAAAGATAGAAAACTACTCTCCAGAAGTGTTCTTTTCCCAGCTGCGACCTGCAAACTGCACGTCTCCCCACCAGGGCTCAGCAGCACCATCCTGCTGCCGTGACAGATCCGCGGCAGCGACACGCGGTGGCAGTGCGCGACACGAGGTGACGATGGTCCAACCCGATCCCCTCCGCCCGCATCCATCCCAGAGCCGCACCGAAGGGCAGGAGCACGGCTCCCATAGCAATGCACGGGACGTCAGCTGTTCCCGCACCGAGATCACGTAGATAGCGAGGGAACGGTTAGGAAACAGCCAGGGAAAGGCAAGAGAAAGGAAGATGTGGGGGACTTAACCCAGTGCCACGGTTAAAATGAATTATTAACGGCGTGGAAGTAGAGAGGCTTTGTCTTATCAACAGCAATAAAGCAATTACGAGGGCAACCTTTGAGCACATGGAGTGCTTCCTGGATTGAGGCACCAATGGAGCTCAGACCCTTCACTGCACCTCCTGAGCTGAGATCTCTGCTCGCCCATGGGCATCAACTCTTACCCCAGTGACAGCCCATGGGGTCCTGCAGGGTCACTGCTGCTCCATCATCTGTGTGGGGCATGGAGAGATCCCAGCTGCCATCCAGGTGTCATCCAGGTCCATCTGAGCGCCAGTTGTGGCTTCTGCAGGGCAAGGACAAGGACAAGGAGTTCTGGTTCTCACCTGCAGCATGGAGGTGTTTCTCACCCTCAGTTTTATGTGCCACATTTTATTGCAATCCAATTGTTTTGCTATCAGTGTGGTAAAAAAACAAATAAATGCCCTTCGGGAGACTGATATCACTGAAGTTGAATCGGTGTTGGGAGCTGGTTATTGCACAGCTTTGGTACAAAGCAACAAAATGACTGCAATTTAAGTCATCAAACAATGATAAAGAAAGCAAAACTGCTGGATAGAGATACACCTTCATCCGGGGAGAATCTAAAATGCTCCAAAAAGCATGATCTGAAGCTTCAAAGCATAACTATGCCCCAGAAGTTTGAGAGCCCAACCTTTGCACCCTGGCACATTGTGCAGGGCAGAGCAAAGCTTTCCAGCAAGTCACATCTATTGGCTTTGCCATGAGCACCGAACCACCTGCTGCTCTCACATGGAGTGTGATGTCCTGCAAAGCCTGTGGGGATGGGGAGGGCAGAACCAGCCTGGGGCGTTTCCAGCACTGCTGTGCATTGACTGTGCTTCAATCCATCATCTTTATTTGTAGAAAAAACAGAGCAAAGTCTGCCACAACATCACAACCGTTGCTATGCACACTTCTGCCTTTCCAGAAGCAATGCAACCCACCAGCCAACAAACTTGAAATGCAAAGCAGTTAAAATGCAGCACAATTAAATTAAGGAAAAAACCAATCACTACGAAATGACAAGTTACTGAGAGATCATAGTGATATTCTCAGGTAAAGTCCACGTGCCTTAGTGACATGCTGCTTTGATTTCTCAACTTTGATCTCTTGAGCTGATTGGCAATTTGGTTTAATCAGGCCATGTTGCAATGATCCAATATAATTTCCCTCCATTAAAGTGATTATAGCTACCTGGAAATAACAGCACAGCAGTGCAGCCTTTAACACTGTAGAGCTGGGCTTGCTGCAGTGAGAAACTTTAACAACTGTTGAGGCAGAAAACAGACTTTTGTCCTGGAATCTTTGAGAGTGTGGTGCCAGAGGGGAGCATTAGGGTGGTTCAGACTGCAGAAGTGGGGTGAAACACACCCAGCGTTCATTCCTGATGTTAAGTTCTGCCTAAAGGCCCTTCTCAGCAAAGGGCATTTCAATGTTAGTAATTAAAAACCATTCCTTTGTGTTACAACCTTGCATGTTGTCTGAAGCACTGGGGAATTCCTCTCGAACTGTGCAGTTTCTGCTCCTGGCTTCTTCATTGGTTTCCTTTCCATCATTAAGTGGCTAAAAAGGAGCACTCTTCAGGTTCCATATTCAGTACATCACTGTCATTTCTCCTATTTCTGTCATTATTCTGGCTGTCTCCAACTTGCTCAGCAACGCACTGCTGAACCTCAGTACAGCAAAATCCCTATTAACTCTAAACATCATTATATTTAAAAAAAAAACCAACCAGAATTAAACATCAAGAGCTGAGCAAGACCTGCAGAGCTGCAGACCAGAAGCAGAAGCATCCTAACCTAAGGTGGGTGATCCTCACTTTGCCCTGAAGTTCTTATTGAAGAGGCTGCACTGCTATCACACAGCAGCAGCGTGCACTGCTCTGATGGATTTCACTTTTGCAAAGGATGGATGTCAATACGCAATAGATCTGCAAGGTGAAGTTGTCATCTCTAGTGCAGGAAGAGTGGTATAACCCATTTCTGCTTAAATTTGCCATTGCTTCTAGAGCTAGCATAATTCTTTCTTTCCTCTCCTTAAAGCTATCAAATGGATTATTGCATTTTTGCAAAGAACACACAGAAAAATGAGGTAGATGAGGCAAGTTCTTATGTACATGGAGAGATGCTAAGCAGTTGTTATGGAGCAGCAGCTAACCAGCAGTGTTCTTGGTGGTGGAGGAAGGGCTGTTTAATCAGACAGGTGCAGTAAAATTGGGCACCCAGATATTTTCACTGCAGAAAACTGAACTGAAGACAGGAAGAAAAAAAAGAAACGGGATTTATGATATTAGCTCTCTTGTTGCTTTCTGCTATTTCTGGTATTTGGTGGTGGGCAGTGCCTAATTTTGCTGGTTGAGAGCAAAACCACCCAAATCCTGAGACTGAATGAGAACCTATGCACAGAAAGTTGTAAATAAATAAGTAAATGAATGCAGCTCAGTAACCCAACAACGCTGCAGAACAGATGCACAGATAGGACAGACCTGCTGGATGTGCTTTGCTTTAGATTCCATCTGATCCATGAGTCGTTTGCAGCACGGGATGCACCCAGAGCTCCAGGCACACACCAGTCCTCAGAGCTGCCAATCATGTGCAGCTCAATGTGCCATAAACAACCCAGAAAATGCATGTTTGGTGCTGCAGGTAGAATGCATGTGGCTGGCACTCAGCTGGGATTGCTCAAAGTAATTGGACCTGGAAGAAGTGAGATCTCCTTATTAATTAGCATCTTCATGGCGGTCCTGGAAGGCACAGCCCAGGCATTCCTCAGCCCAGTGCTGATGCTCTGCTTGTTGCTTCAGGGTAGGAAATGGAGGAGTGAACGAGTGAGGCTGTGAAGCTGTTGTATGGGATCCCAAAATATTGCAGCTGGGTGATTGTGCAAGCGTGGCACCCACCCCTAAGGAGGCACAGAGCTACACCAGCCTGCAGACACTTCACATCCAGGCACTAATGGCCTAATGCCAGGAAGAACTTAGCAAGTTAATGCCAGCACAGAATGTATCATATAGGAAGAAAGCCTTGTTAGAATGCTCATCTGAGTTGTCAGCAGCAGAGCCAGCTAAATGATGGAGCTTTGGCAAAATTTGTGAATTCTTCATTAATTTTTGGGTGCCAGAGCTGCACCCACTGCCTCATACATTGGGGGAGAAAAAAACACAAGGGGAACTGCCCAAAGAGGATGCAGGGCCAGCTGCACTGCCACAGCACTTCTGTCTGCACTGAAAAGGGAAGAGCACATTTCTGCTGTCCCAGCCACACTTCCCATCAGCAGAGAGGCAACTGGGGCAGAGAGCTGGCTCTGAGCTGGGTTTGTAAGCCTCACAGCTGGAGGGAGTGCAGCTGGAGAGCTAGAGGAGAGATGCACATAATCCCAGTGCAAAGTGTGCAAAGTATGCAAGGCGAGCAAGGCATGCAAGGTGAGCAAAGAATGCAAATTGTGCGAGGTGAGCAAGGCGTGCAAGGCTCAGGGAGTGAGATGCTGCATGGATCAAATCCACATCCAGGGGCACCTACCCCACATGCTGCTGCCAGGGCTCAGCACTATGGCTGGAAATAAGGCTCACGACAGCACTGCATTGTGGCCATTTCCTTATTCCTGTCTCCAAAATGCTTTGAGGTTAGCTCAGTGAGTTAGCAAGGATGAAATAAATCAATTGGTTTGTGCCAACTTCAGACTTGAATCATGGTGGGGGTCAAGTAAATCTCAAAGGATTTTAGTAGGGAATCCATAGGATGAAATTCCGGTAATCAAAAGTGAATTTTTAACTTGCACAAGGAAGTAATTCCCTTCCAAAACACTCAAACATCACTTCTATTGAAATCTGAAGATGGATAACAGCACTCTGCCCAAAGGTTTCCTGCAAGAAGTTAAGTTACAGCTAAGTAAAATTAAAAGGTTAGAAAGCTAATTGCACTTTAACAGGAGGAGCACAAGGCATGCTGGTGGGATTCCCGAGAACTGCAGCCCTTGTTGTTGTGTTTTGCACTTAAAAAAAAAAAGAAGATAATCATGTTTGATGCCCCCACGTTGGGCTGCAGGGGTCTGGGCAAGACCCAGCGAGGTGCCGTGGATCATGGCTGCAGCTGGGCTTGGTAATCACCATTGCCATCCTCAAACTCCCTGTTTGGAGCTGTTCAGCTCTGCAGATCCAAACCACAATCTCCCTTCTGTTTGCTCACAGGGACACCAGCAAAAGCCAGTACTCAAAATGAGATTCGGAAGTTTGCCGAGTGAACATTCGAGAAGGGCAGACATGGAGGTTCTCCTCCTCTTTGTGGCTTTGCTGCAAGGTGAGTCACCAGGAAACTCTGCAGGCACAAAAGGTTCCTGCTGGAGGTTTACTGCTCCCCATCACTACAGAGCAGGATGGCCAGGGTTGGTGGAGCTTTGCCTCTGGCACCCTGCTGGGGACGGTAAGGTTCCCCATCCACGTGGATGTTCACGTCTCTAACTAATGCACTTCTTCCCTCCTTCCCCAAAGAGTCAGCCTCAAGCACCTTGTATGGGCCCAGGTTTTTGACAGGTGCAGTTGGAGGGTCCATCACCCACCAGTGCTTCTACTCCATTACGCCTGCCAACAAGCATGACAGGAAGTTCTGGTGTAAAAGGAAGAGAGATGGGATTTGCTACACCATCATCTCCACCACCAACTTCATCTCAGAAGACCACATGGGCAGAGTGGCCCTGGAGGATGTCCCTCAGAATGGCACCTTCATGGTGACAATGACACAGCTGAAGACAAGTGACACAGGGATCTACCGCTGTGGCATTGGCCCCACCAACAGCAACCTCTACGTCAGCCTGAACCTGACGGTGTCAGCAGGTATGGTGATGGGACAGGGAGGGGATCATGCCCCCTTTGCTGCTCTTTGCTTTAGGCAGTCGTGGGCATAAAACCCACAGATGTGACTAAAGTACCAGTGCAAAAAGAGGTGACACCCACCCTCTCTGTTCCTGCAGATGGGGGCACGCAGAGGCCAGTTGAACTGTTCCTTGGGGAGCTCCGTGGCTCTGTCACCATCCCCTGCCCACCTGGGGACAGCCAGGGTGGCACCAGGAGGCTCTGGTGCAGAGTGGGGAAAAGCAGCTGCATCCTCATTGCTGACACCGACGGCTACGTGGGAAAGAGCTACGAGGGACGGATCTATATTACCCCCCAGGAGAGCTCTGGGGCATTCAAAGTGCTGATAAATGATTTAAGGCCAGAAGACGTGGGGCTGTACAAGTGTGGAACGGGCAGCCCAGTTGACTGGGACAGGTGGCAGATGGTAGCCCTGCAGGTGACCACAGGTAGGAAGGGGCTCTGGGGGGCTGCTGTGTCCCATGGGCTCATTGCTGCCACATCAAACATCATGAACTTCTCCTACCTGCAGTCCCTGCCCAGCCCCGGAGGGTGAAGTTTCTGCATGGCAGGGTGGGGGGCTCACTGACCCTCAGGTGCCACCATGACCCTGCAGGCAGCTACACCAGCAAGTACCTGTGCAGGTGGCAGAAGGCCAGCTGCTCCCTGCTGGTGGACACCGATGGGTTTGTGCACGAGTCCTACAAAGGGCGCATATGGATCAGCAGCAGCATGCAGGACAGTGGGATGTACACCGTGATGATGAGCCATCTGCAAGAGGAGGACGCAGGGTGGTACTGGTGTGGGGCCAGGAACAGGCATAGGGAGCACACGACCTCCATGAAATTGCACATTGAGAAAGGTAGGCGATGGCTGGCTGGAAACACAAATGAATCCTTCTCCTTTTGTTAATCACTCTTCCCCTTATCCCTTCATGGATGCCCCCTTCAAATGCTCTCCTTTGTTCCATGCATAAATGCAGTGGCATTATGTGAAACATTTGAGCTTTCTGCAGAAATCTAGTTTGTTTGAAAATATCATTGATAATTCACGATGCAAAACACCAGCACGTGATATCCTGAGTGCAACACGTGCAGCATGGAGATGTGCTTTGCTCTGAAGGTTACCTTGCAGTTTTAGGAACCTCAACATGCAAAAACACAGATGCAATTTACTTTTCAACTATCAGAGACAGAAATAGTGGGGTTGAGGTAGGAATGTTGGCCAAGAATTGATGGATTTTCATTAGTATTCCCAAATTGCTTTCTATAATTGAAATGGTCATATGATGTCTCATGTTTTTTTCCATCAGCAGACTCAAAATGAGATGTGCAAATCTTTGGAAATTCTGGAATGTTCACCAAAAAAAAAAAAAAAAAAAAAGAATATTTAAGCACCCACACCATTTTCTTTGCAGAAACCTCCACTTCACAAAACCCAGCAAGGCACAATTCTATGAACCCCACTTTGCCGTTAAGGTCACCTTCCAACCGTGTAGTGGCACAGAGGAGCACCACATGGCCAACATACACCACAGGACCAACAGACACCACTGGGCCAACATACACCACGGGACCAACAGACACCATGGGACCAACAGACACCACTGGGCTGATGTATGCCATGGGTCCAACATACACCACGTGGCCAACATACACCACTGGGCTGAGACTCACCACGAAGTTGGCATACATCACGGGCACCAGAACTGAGGGCACCAGCCCCCATGCACCAGTTCTCCCCCCCAGCACCTTTGTGACCTCCCGCAGTGACACCTACAGCCAGAGGTAAGTTCATGGCCACATTTCCCATAGCTACAACCTTGGTGCTTTGCTCCAACCTGCCCAATTTCCCTGGGCTCTACACAGGCGGTGCACATGCTGCAGATTGTGGACTCTGATGGAAGAGAGTAATTAGAAAAGCAGCAGGCAAGCATTTCTCGTGTCCATCTGTGGTGTGGGTCTTTGAACTTCTCTTGAATTTTTGGTGCTGGTCACTCCTGTAGAGCAGAAGCCAGAGTCAATAGATGTGTTCCTGCCTGTTTTCCTTTGGTTAGAATGGAGACAGGACGTTAAGCAACAGCAGGCTTGAGCAATAATGCTGGTGAATCAGTAGCTGCCTCATACTTCACTGCACACCTTATCCCAGTCATTACAGGCAGCCTGTAGTGCACTGCAGTGTTTGGGTGCATTGCATAAGGACCTATCTTTGGACAAGGCTAAACATGAGGCCATGAGCTATTTTGGCCAGTAATTACTCCATGGCACTTCTCTACAAAATTGCTGCTCACCTGGTGATTTTAGCTCCTGTGCTTCCTGCTAAGCAGGACAGCTGCGAACTTTTGGACCCTTTCCTCCCACCTATGGCACCATCCAGCACCAGGTGATTTGCATAGCTGGCACAGGAGCATCAGATACTGCGGTATCAGTTGCAACTGAAGAAAAACCACAAAGTCCACAAATCCATCCCGACAACTTGAGCAGAAGACCTACTCACCTTAGAGCTTGCATAAAAAGCACCATGGCTCCAACCCCACTCTCACCACTTGCAGCCTCCTTTCAAGTCAAAAAGAGCACGTTGCTAACCTCAATTCACAACCCTGTATAAAGGGTTGGATTCTTCACTGTCTGCGTGTCAAACTCTATTAGCACTTATGGCATTTTTCAAGGAGACAGCACATAGATGCCCTGCAACAGCATGAGAGCCTACAGGAGCTCACAGAGAGAGCCTGAAACTTGCTTGGGAATTTGCATGATGAAAATAGCTCCTTCTCCTTTTGGAGGGGATAAGTCAATGTGCAGCACAAACCCTGCACGGTAGAGCAGAGGTATCTGTAGAAATTACTTCCTCATAAGCCAAACTCCAGATCAAATGACTCCAAGTCTGCTTGACTTTGTTGACTGTTCTCCTTTGAGTCAATCAGGCTATTTGCTATAAAATCTGCAGCCTGCATTCAGCCGCCCTGTAATTGACTCAAAATCCTATTTAGTTTTGATGGTTCCTCTTTCCAGCTCATCGGGTGAATTCTCTCTGCTCTCCGTTGTGATTCCAGCTCTGGTTTTGCTGATTTTCATCATTACCACTGTTCTTGTCCTTACCAAAATAAAGCTTTGTAAGGAGATGGGTAAGTTGGCCAGACATCACCTTTTGGGTTACAGTTGTTTCTTCTGGAAGGGCTTTGCTTGCATTCTTGGGGAGCAGCATGTTGAACAAACAGCTTTACAGCTCCACAGTGCTTGGAAACCTTAGCATAAAGGGCAAGGACACAGCTGACCTGTGTCAATGGGTGCACAACAGACCAAGGTGCTGGAAAAACTCTCACAAACAACAGGCAACGAAAAAACACACATCTCATGCTGTGTCCCTAGGTAAAAGTTCAGAGCCATTACTCAGTGAGAAGAGTGGTGGGTGCTTGATCCAAATATCTTATTCACAAGAAGGAGACTGGGATACAAAAGGCTAATCCAGTGTCGTGCTCACAGATGTAAGTAGGCATTGGAAGAACTTTTCCTCCCCCACATACGTGTATTTTGTTCAGGAGAAGAAAGAAGCACCCTGGGACAGTCAGAAGCTGTGCTGGTGCAGACTGGGCTGAATCCCACAGAAGGGCAGGGGATGGAGGAACTCAGCAGCCCAGACAACACCAATGGATGCAAGGCAGACTCAGGCAGACATCGGTGGGTGTTTTCTTGCAACTGATGCTGCAAATGCCAGCTGCCTTAGTAGGAGAGTCCCAAAACAAATTTTAAGGCGGCCTTAACGTGTGAGAGACCTTTACGAGACAAATGTTGAGTTTGCATTCCCGAAACTGCTGCCTTTATCCCTTACCAAGAGCCATTGAGCCATAATCTTCAAAATAATTTGATTAAATCCTATACAAGGCCTATAAATTTATGTTAGTGTTGATTACAACTCTTGCTGACGCATTACGAACGCGTTATCGCTCTTCCTGCTTGCTTGTTTCAACAAAATCTGATTGCTTGCAACCTCTTGCAGTATCATACAGAAGCAATCCTTGATCAGTGTTGCAATCATATCATTTTTTTCTGCCCTACACATGCAGGATAATACGTGCTCTCCTCGGAAGGTTTGGACAGACCAGGTTGTGTGTAAGTGTCCATTGTTGGGTGACATGAAATCGATGGGGCTGTCATGGGGTACTGGTAACCTTCAGAGAAACACTGCTGTAGAAAACACCTATGGAGACATATCCAAGTATACCCAACCTGTGGAGATTTGTATTGGTGAAATGTACTTCTCCATCACAAAAAATATCCAAATTACTGTCACAGTGGCTCAAGAAGATCGGTGATGGCATTTCCTGCTCCTGTCACAATGCACTTGGATCCGAGCTCTCTGATGCTATAAGCAGCTGCTAATATTTCAAAGGCAGACAGTTGCAAGGGGAAATTGGTTGTGATAACTTGTGCCCTCTTGGAACACACCAATGGGTGGATGCTGACATCTTTCCTCCCATCTAAAACATTCAATGACTTTGATTAGAAGCAGAAAGCAAATCTACAGACATCTACAAAAGCACTGGGATAACGTAGTGTAGATATCAAAGAGTTGAGCATAAAACCAAGCACAGATAAAATCACTTCTAAAATTGTTGTAAAGGCACTACCATGTAACTGCTTTTTTTTTTTTTTTTCTTTTTTCACAGGAATCCTTCAGTGAAAAATATTCCTTCCAACATGAATGATGAAGACTTGAGGGAACCCGGGGAGAACCCCTTTCTCAGAGCACGATGTACATAAGCTCAGAAGCAAAACACAGCTATAACCTTGAAGCATGCAGCACTTCTTCCTCGCTCCCCATTCTGCAGCCAAATGCCTTGTTGTGTGGTTTGTAGAGAACAAAATGAAGAAACTAGCCATACTGTTCCTGTATGCGACCCTGACAGTCTCCTGTAGAGCAGAGCACCCCAACGGGGAGCTGGGTATGGAACGGAAGGATCCTCAAGCCTGCAAGTCTGACTCTTGGAAATCCTCATCCTTAGGGATTTGTTTTGCAAAGCACAAACCATGTCAGATTTCAGTCCAACACCAAAGATTTCAGCCCAGACTACGTGCCATACTTCAGCCTGGAGAAAAAAAAAAAAAAAGCAAACCAAGGGTTGTTTGTGTTCTGGAGATGCCAAAGTGCTTTGGCACCTGTGACTTGGCAAGACGACGCTTCCTTGTCTGTTAAAGCAAATATATTTGCGTAATTCCATCTTGTTCGGAGACAAAGGATCGGTTTTACCAGAAACTTCAAGGGCAAAGACAGAGGTTTGGATAAAGAAGCTGTTAGTCTGTCAGGAACTGCCTCTTGTCCAAGGTGCCCAAGTGGCTGCAGGCTCTCACCAGCTGCTTTCATGCAGGATTCCTCTGCTTACTGCTGTGCCACCATTTCCAGCTCCTTCCAAGCACATCTCTGTGCACATCAGCAGCCAGACAGGAGGTGGGGAGGCAACATGCAGGCATCCAAAAAGGAAAGGCTCTCCTGAGAACAGTAGGTGTACAAAAAGCAAACACACCTGTGTTTATCATGGCCAAGCGCAAACCCCAGATCCTGCTCCAGCTCCTCAGCTTTTCCTATGAACAGGCGAGAAAGTCTTCCCGTGGCCCAGAATAAAACAAAATTATTGCCTTATTAGAATAAAGGAAAGCAAGTTCATGACTCATCCCACACAAACAATCAGTTGTCTCTGATTTTACACTTTCATACAGTTCCATTTCCAACAACCCCACTCTTCAGGAGGAACTCTTGTTTGGGACCCTCAGTGTTCCACAGCAGGGGAGCAGAGCAGCAAGGCTGAACACAGCAGCAAAGCACCCACACACAGTTCATTTTAAAGAACATACGGAGCTCTTGCCCTACACAGATAAGGCTAAGCCTTACTCTCCCCAGGAGGAGGTAGAGACAGAGGGCAGGAATGGGGCAGACCTCCATAGTAAGGCCAACTTGCCCTACCTGGGAAGCCAACGTGCCTGGGTCTGCTTTGGGATACTGGTTTCCAAAAGATGGAAAACCAGTGACAAAGATGTTTTTGCCCAGATTTGCCCTATCAAGCACTTCCTCTGTTGGTTGAGGATGTCACAACTTGGGAATCTAGGAGAGCCCTGTGCAGGGGAGTTCTCCTTTGGGTGCAGTGCCAAAGAAAGAGGGATGAGGACAGGACCTCAGCATACTCCACACAAAGCAGACCCATGAGTTGGCATCAAGCTGAATCCCTTCCCAGAGCCAGCAGAGGTGCCAGGGCAGCACCCTGAGCCAGAGCCCACCCTTGGTTGCACAACAGCAGGGTGCAATCGGGAGGCTGCACCCACAGCCAAGTGCCAGCAGAGCCAGGAGGAGCATTGGCTGCCCTGCTCCCACGTGGCTCAGGGCTCACTTAGGCTTGGATGCTGTTCCCTTAAGGCACAACAGGTGGAAATGCAGGGCTAGAAGTATGAGTATTTAAAACTGGCTGGCACTGCCCGAGCCTGGTGTCCTGGAAGGAGACAGGACAGACAGACACACACACACAAGGAGGTCCTGGGGTCAACCACGAAGCCAGGAGTGGTGAAGCAAAGAGAAAGCAAGAAGTACAAAATGGTCTGCAGAAGTAACCTGATGTGTAAGTAATGCTTCTTCGTTGTCCTCTCACTCATTCACCTCGAATTAGCAGCTTTGTACAGCCATGCATGGACGTGCAGGTCTCGCTGGTGAAGAGATGCTGTCTTACTTTAAAAGAACATCAGAAGCGCAGAATCAAGCTCATAATATTATCTTCCTTCTCTGTGATAGACTTTGAATTTTCCATTTCTGGAAATAAGTTTAATTATCGTTACAATATTTGCACTGATAGGAAATAATTGTTAGTAAATACTATTGTGGTCATTACAGCCTTTTGAATGGCAGCACAGAGGCAGTCGTAAGGATATGGATTTGGGAATGTACCTCAGCAAAGGGTGGGTTTCTGCACACTTACATGCTTACCATGCAAAGTCCTTTTGGACTTTTAATGCATTTGTATAGAGAAATAATGCTTGCCAATAGCAGCCACGCTGTGGCCACAGACAGGTGCACAAGTGCTCTCCATTCATCCAGCTCTCACAGCACAGCACCACTGCAGTGCTTTTGGATTATAAACTCCAGGAATATTCACAGTTTTAAACTAGAAGAGCAGTTTGTAGTCTCGGTTTCACTTTCCAGCCTAAGAGACTAGAAACAGAGACAAGAAATAAGTGAACCATTCAAATCCCATCTGAAAAGCAACAAGTTAGTATGGGGGCACATCTAACAGCTTACAGGAACATCCAATCAGGTCATCATCAGCACCACCTCAGTGCAAAATTCAGTCATTACCATGGGGATCATCTGGGCATTCTTTTTCATTTGTTATCCAAAAAATAGTGCTCATCTCACAGTTTTACCTGGAGCAAAAGGGATTCTTAGCTAGGGATGCAATAAGTGCTGCAGGAATTCCTGAAGGCTGTTGATTTTGTTGATAATCTCCAGCAGGATCTGCCTAGCTGCCTCTGCTCATTGTATCACAAAATCAGCACGCCCTGTTTAACCTCTCCATATTGTAAAGCAGGCATCAATCTGGAATACGAAGGATTTATTTTCGGTATGTGTTCGGGTCAGGCTGATCTTTTAACAAGTCCATTGCTCACTCGCCTCCACGAAGTGCAATGAAATGCTCTATCCAAGGGGACGGGTGGCTTTTCCCCATTAGCAACACTCATAAGGCAGCCATCAACGCAGTCATTGTGATGGGTCCCGTGAAGATGTAGAGAGCTTTGGTGCTGGGTAGCAGGACAGCTGTGTCTGTGCTTTGCTTCAGGCACCAAGAATCGCCCCCAGCATCCACGTCCACGTTCCTCCTCAATGCAACCCCAACTGTTCTGCTCAGCATCACACCCACAGCAGCTTGCATCCACGCAGCTCACCCCCAGTATAAGCGGGTCTGATTTTAAAAGGATTTGAGGGAGAAAAAAATATTACTCCATTCTGTATGTCATTTCTTAATTATGGGAATAACAGCAAATGCTATGCAAAGCAGAATTGTCTAGGAACCAGCTCTTTGTGTTCCATTGATCCCAATGCACGTCCTTGACACTGGTCATTGTTAAGAGCAATAAGTTAATGGCTAATAGATTACAAGCTATTGATCCCTTGCATGCTGCACCATGTGAGTACACCGGTTACTCAGGTGAGAAACTTGAGCTGAGTCAGCAGAATTTGGGAACTGAACTCTGCTTTTTCATACCTACTCAGAGCAGCTCCTTGCTTGCGCTTGCGTAAATTGTTTCAAGTCCTGATCTCCTTTGTATCAGCATAAACTGAGGGCATTCCTCTCCAATGTCCAGGTCAACCCATCTTGGGAGAGGAGGGCTCATGCAGCAGCACACAGAGCCCACTTGGCAGTTCTGCTGCTGCACAGTTCTGTGCTGCTCAACTTCGAAATACATGATATGGGGGCAGGGAAGAGGAAGGAGCCAGCAGTTTTGATATTGCAAGATTAAAGTTGATTCTATTTCAGAAAAAACAAGATTTGAGTTTATTTAAAAACAAAAACAAAGGAAGAAATGAGAATACACCCAGCCCACAGCTGGTGCTGATCCAGACAACCTGTTCTGCAGAATCGGGGATTGGTGACAGGAGGGGATACAGCCTCGTGACCACAGGAGAAACTTTCCAACAGCGGCTGCTCCTCTGCTGATCCCATGCTGCAAATGGGCAAGAACTAGGACATCCCTTCTCCTTTTTCCTCCCTGTAGCCATCAAAATGTTTTAAACTAAGCACCAGAATTTGGCCTGAAATGTCCAAAATGCCAACTGTCATCTTTTCCCATCCGCAGTTTCTTTGCCCTGTGCTGCAGAGCAGCTTCAGAGACACTTCCCACTGGGAATAACTGAGCTCCTTCTTCTCTTCTCCTGGCCATCTCATAGAATCACCTCCCATACAACCTCAAACTCAGGTTTTAATGCATCAGGTTTTTAAGTCACTACATGCAAAGCGTTGGGCTCAGCAGCCCAAACAACAAGTGCTGTTTCTAGACAAACCAAGGCAACCAACCCAGCCATGTGCAGGTTCCCACCTGCGTGATGCCCAACGTGATGCACTCATGAAGGGCTGGTGCCAGCACAGTTCCCAGCACCCACCAGTCAATAGGGACACCATGGTCTCACACTCAGTCTTCCCTGCTCCAAGGACACCAGGGACCCAGCGCAGACACACAGAGCAGTGCAGCAGGAGCAGAGTCCAGCTGCCACTTGAGCCCAGTGGAACAGCTCAGAGATGAGAGCAGCCGTGTCACACAGCCCCATGCAAAGGATGGAGGCATCTATGAAGCCTATGGCAACCCCTCCTGCATGAGGTGACCCAATTTGGCTTCTGTTGGAAGCTACAGGGAGCACACAAGCCTCGTGCTTCATGCCAGACTTCACAAGGATGCGAGGGCTCTCTCAGAACCACCCATGGGAGCAGTATTAATGCAGATTGCATGCACAGCCACTTACTTGCATTCCCACACAGCTCAGCAGAACTTTCTCTTAGCTGTGATCTGAGATTTAATCCTGTCCTCTGACTGAAGACAGCAAATCCAGTCTTCTGAAAGCACAAAGGAACCCAAGCTGTGTTATCAGCAGGCTGAGAGTGATTGTCCCCCAGCACCTCAAACTGATTGCCTCATGCAGAGCACCCAGCAGCGCTCATCCACGCACTGGGTAGCATCTCTGGGCACTCAGAGCACCACAGGGGGTTTCCATGCAGTCTGCTCAAGGGATCAGCCCAGACTTTATGTAACATGTGGCTGTGCATGGGATCTGCCTCCATGCATTCAGTGAAGTGATGCAAGGTGTTAGCATCAGAGCAGGAGCAGAGGCAGTGCAGAGCTATAGATGTGTGCAGTGCTACATGCAAACTGTTATCCTCAGGTAGGCACAACCACATCCATGTGGCCTCAAAGATGCATAACCTTTCTGCTCTTATATGTGCAGACGACTCTGGTACATCTTTCTGGGCACAGCTGTAGCTTCATTTCTAAACAGACTTCCATAACCCCTCACTGCCTGGCAGACGATTGCTTTGGGAAGGAATCAGACCAACACAAACCGTGCCAAGAAGGGAGAAAAGCTGACCCAGGACCTGTCCTTGTCTCGCCCTGCATTGAGTGTGGGAGGGCAGCACGGGAGCAGCAGCCACAGGAGCCCTGTGGGTCTGTGTTGTGCCGCACTGTTTGCTTTCCACATCGCATGGTTTGTTTGCCCTGCTGGCTGCCTGTGGGATATGTATGAAGAAGCATTTTTCATGCTCAGTGGGTTAATTATTAGCCATAGGCAAGTGGACACCGAGCAATTAAAAGTCCCAATACAAGGAAGAAAGCATAACAGAGCACCTTTCATCTTCACACGGAAGCAAAGGCATTTTTCTTCTACTGGGAATTACCCCTAATAAAACAAACCCTATCACCTGATGTCCAGAAATCAAATTCCTGTGACTGTTTATAAAGACTTTCTTTGGCATCCATCATCTTCACTATAGCTCGTAATAATTAATGGGTAGATCAACAGTCTGGAAATGCATCTGCTCACTATGGAGAGTCCTACAGCACACTCACATCAATGTGAATTAAAAGCTTTGGCTTCTCCTGGGCCATCACTGATGTCAAAACAGGGATAAGCCATAAATATTCACCCTATGGGCAAATTTCAGGGGATGAGCAGCTTGGTTTGGTGATCCCCAAAGCCATCATTTTGAGTCCTGCCAGAGCTACACAGCTCTGCTTCTCCACAGGGTTTAAATCTCCTCACTTCACCAACTTTGTCAGCAGCCAAGGCGAGAAAAGGCCCAACTCTATCACATTCTTGAAGAGAACAGGGAAGAAAAGATCAGAAATTAAATACAGGCTTCAGACAGGAACTGCTCTACACAAGCAGGTTTTCCCAAGGAGCGGTTTTGGCACCCGGGCTCAGAAGGGAACAAACCCTTCTTTCACTGCATGGACAACAAACCATCACAAGTGGCATTATCCCCTGGCAAGGGTCATGAGAGCAGCCCAGCTCTGGGCACCCTGAATTCCAGTCCTGCTGGGGCTCAGCAGCTTTTGGGCCATCTGTGAACTTCAGTCTTCCAATGAGCTGTTCCAATGTAACGAGTAATACCAAATGTCACTTCTGACTCTGGATCAACCCCAATTTGGCCAAAATCTCTCCCTGTGCTGTGCACATTGCCACTGCTGCCTGCCCAAGAGACAGCCACAGTCAGCCTGCAAGCCTGGCATTAACTGGCTTATGGTAAAAACACTTCCTGCATTTGACGTGGTTGAGGTGTTAAGATGCACAGGTAGTCACAGTGCCTTGTAGCAAAACAGGCAAGGACAGATATCAGCTCCCCATTTCCTATTAAATTGCTTGACAAGTGATTAAATGTTGTATTTCTCTCTAACAGCCACAATGCTCTTATCATCCAGACAGAGACATTATCAGGTGACTTGACCATTAATCATTTTTGCAAGTGCTATTATTCACCAATTTCCGTGCCTTTTCCAGGGAATGCAAGAAGAATGACTTTACTGGCATTCATCTTCCTGCTCTCCTTCCTCCCTGCTGAATCTGCAAAAAGTAGATATCCTCCCAAAACAAGTAAGTGTAACCCACCCAGAGCACAGAGGTTTGCAAGCAACATTAAACCAGATGATGCACTTCTAAGGGAGAGAGGAGGGTTTGGGGTCCCCATTCACACCCAGCACTGCCATGGGACCTTTCAGAGCACACCAGGATGTGCAGCTCTTTGCACAGCCATGGTTGCACGACGCATGGCATGCACACCCAATGGGTTTTCTTCTTGCAGGCTTAAACCCAGTGTTCGGACCTCAGCAGGTGTACGGCTTGATCGATGGCTCCGTTAGCATCAAGTGCTTCTACCCTCCCACCACGGTGAACAGACACGATAGGAAGTACTGGTGCAAGGAATCCTCCAGGAGCTGCCTGACTGTGATATCCACCAGTGGATACACAGCACGGGGCTACCAGGGCAGAGTCACCATTGCTGATTTCCCAGAGCAGGGCATCATGCTGGTCAACGTCTCACAGCTGGCCCTGGCAGACCAGGGCACATACCAGTGTGGCATCGGGCTCAATGGCAAAGGGCTCTCCAACAGGGTCAAACTGGATGTTTCTGAAGGTAATCACAGCCTTTTCTTTCACTTTTTCTTCCCCTTTCTGATAGAGATCCGTGGGATGTCTGCCCAGGAAGAGCATCCAAGAGCTCAGGGTATTCCATGCTTCCAGGGTCTTTTTCCCCACTAATGTTCTTACAGAACAGATTTTCCTCTAACCAAAAATCTGGCGTAGAAATCAGATACAAAACTCAATGCAACAAACCTTGCTGGGAAAGCATTGACTTCTCAGCCACTGAGATACAGGGAGAGGTGCTCACAGCAGGACTGCCCATCACCCAGCTTCCAATACAGAACGCACTGACTGCTCTCTGATTGCACAGGTCCAGACGTACCTGAAGAAGCTGAGCTCTTCTACGTGGAGCTGCAGGGCTCTGTGAGCATGGCCTGTGACTTCGGAGGGGATTATTCCAGCACAAGGAAGTTCTTGTGCAAGATGGAGAAGAGCGGCTGCCGCAACATCGTCGACACGTATGGGCAAATAGACTCGGATTTCCAAGGGAGAGTCCTGCTGAGCAATGATAACACAGAAGGTGCATTCAGCATCATGATAACCCAGGTGGAATGGGAAGATGCTGGCCTGTACTTGTGTGGGGTTGGCTCCTATGGAGAGTATGGAGAAACGAAGGAGCTGAACGTGCACGTCTATGAGGGTGAGTGAGCTGTTCCCAGTGCTTTGTTTCCCTTTTTCTCTGATTTTCTTTAGAAGCAACACTAACAATCTCACTTACTCAAGGAGAACTTTAAGACCACCCTCCATCTAGCTGAGGGGCCAAAACTAAGAAAGGCCAATGCACAAGGACAACCACCATCAGAGGATTTGGGAAAGGGAAAGGCCTGGAAGACCCTTTGGGGTCAATTCTGGCAGTGCCAGAATGGTCCCCTCAATCTGCACCCCGAGAACCACCTGGCTGTACTTGAGCTCTGCCACATGGCACAAGGTAAGCAGGTCAGGCTGCTCATTTCATTTTCATCTCCAGGGACAAAAGCTCCACAAGAAAAGGACACAATATTTGGAGTAAAAGGAAGTTCAGCAACTATTGATTGCAACTACAACCCGACCAAGAATTACACGCTGAAGTATTTGTGCAAATGGAGAACGACAGGCTGTGCTCGGATCATAGATAACACTGGCTTCTTGTCGATCTCATACGAAGGACGAGTGGCCATGTTTGACAACCCAAAGAATGGCACATTCAGCATCGTCCTGAACCAGCTGCGCAGCAGCGATGAGGGCTTCTATTGGTGCATGACAAATGATCACAGGGAGAGGAAAACATCAAGGGAGCTGAAGATCATAGAAGGTATGAACCCATAAGCAGTTCCCTTTCGATACAAACCAG
This sequence comes from Phasianus colchicus, assembly GCF_987193195.1. Taxonomy (NCBI): domain Eukaryota; kingdom Metazoa; phylum Chordata; class Aves; order Galliformes; family Phasianidae; genus Phasianus; species Phasianus colchicus. The sequence continues at coordinate 3,617,590 of NC_143460.1, forward strand.
ACAACCTACCAAGCTTCATAGAATCATTAAGGTTGGAAAAAGACCTTAAAGGTCATCACGTCCAACTGCCATGATAGAACAGATCTCACTTTTTTGGAAGAGATGTGAGTAATGATTCTGAAATTTTGTCACTAGGCAAAGCATTGTGACAGTTCCCCCATGCTCCTCTGGATGTAAGGTTTTGGCCTTAGGGGGAAGTGTTTGCACAAAGGTCTCATCCCAAGTATTACAAAAAACAGCTTTCACCTGACATCTATGTGGGATCCCCACCATTAATTTAGTAATGCAAAGGAACACTTTCTCTCAAGGTCACACCTCTTGGTTGACCACCCCCAGCAGCCCCACACCTGTTGGGTACCAATCTCACTGCTAAACCACTAACTGCAGCTTCACATTCTGTTTGCCCTCACAGGAGAGCGTGGATTAACAGGAAAGGAGGAAGTGCAGGCAGAAGTGGGTTCACGGGTGGACTTAACGTGCTCCTACTCATGCAAGTACTACTCCTACGAGAAGTATTGGTGCAAGTGGAGCAGTGATGGCTGCACCCCACTGACTGCTTCTGACCAAAGCCAACCAGGGCTGGATGTCAGCTGTGACACTGCCAACAAAACGCTCATCCTGAGCCTCGACCCTGTGACAGTGGAGGACCAGGGGTGGTATTGGTGTGGGGTGAGACGCAATGGCCACTATGGGGAGACCATGGCAGTGTCCCTGCAGGTGGATGGAGGTGAGCCCCAGGGAACGAAGCTCGGGGGGTGGAGCACCTGCTGGGAAGAGTCCTCTCCTTGTCCACTAGGTTGCAGCACCTCAAAACAGAAATACTCCCAAAGGTGGGCTCTCCCAGACAGGCTGCCTCAGTTCCCATTCACAAAATCCTTCCAGTCCCACAATCACTTCTTCCCTCACCATTTGCTACCCCATCTTCACTAATAGTTGCTCTCACAAGTCGTAGCATCGCTTGAAATGATGCAGCCTCCAACATCAGTCACACAAAGGGCTGTGTGCATCTCCCATTCATCATTACAGACGGGAAAGCATTGGGAGGGAGAAAGGAAGAGCTGTCCCCAGTTCTCTATGAGTAAACAAGGGGCTCAGCATCAGCTTCGGGCAGTATTTCAGCATGCTCAAACCTCACCACCCTTCTTACCTCCACCATGCAGGGAAAGCTGCCAACATCAGCCCAGAGCTCCTGGATCTGGAAGCCAGCAATACTGCTGCTCCTGCTGGGGCTGTTCCTCAGGGCAGAGCCAACAGCGATGCTGGGGTGCAAAGGGCAGCTGCCTCAGAAAGGTCAGTCCTTCCCCAGCCTCTCTCACGTATTAGTTTTGCAAAGTTAACTTCTTGCTGACAGGCTGTTTGCACACTCTGCACGTAGTTTAGCAATGCAGAAAATGTTTTTCTCCAAAGAAATAAGCTCAAAGCAACAGAAGGAGCAAAAAGTCACAGCTAAAGACTTGGGATTACTCTCTAGATAAGGTAAACACAGTCTCAGAAGGAAACAATTGGAAATTCCAGGTACAGAAAAGTTAATTTTAAGCATTTCTGTCAAGATTAGAGAGCCTACCTTCACACATCTATTACTCAACTGCTACTGCAGCTTCTTGGGCAGTACCTCCAACCAACACCTTCACTTATACCCCTGTGACATGCTCAGATCAGTTCATTAATTGGATAACATCACACTCACTGAGATCTACCATCTTATATAGACCTTCAGATGGATGGAAATCTATGTACTTTGTACAGTCCAGAATGATTCTGTAAGAAAATGCTTTTCACAGCTCAGTGCTCCACTTTCCTCTCTTCCAGCTCTGAGCAAAGCTCTGGCTCCAACACTCTTGCTTTAATCCTGGGCCCCATTGGTGCAGTTCTCCTGGTCCTTGCTGTAGCTTTTGCTGTCTTTAAATATCGTCAGATCAGGCGATCAGGTGAGTCCCTGCCCTGTGTAAGCCCTCAAGCGTCACTAGTATTAAGATGAAGGCAGCATGCTCGCAGTGCGCTGGCTGGAGTTGCTCCCAGTACCACTATGAATGCTTCTCCTGCACAGATCTGGTGTCAGTGGGCAGCTACAGGACCAACATCAGCATGTCAGACTTTGAGAACCCAAAGGAGTACGGAGCAAACGACAACGTGTGCATGCAGCAGAACCAGGAGACCCAGCTGGGAGGCGATGGTACAGCACTGCTCAGAACCCCAAGCTTTGGAGAAGGCAGCAAGGGCTTATAGGAGCCCAACAGCTGCTGAGACATCACACTCTAATATCTGCCTTTCTGTCTGTGCAGAATTTGTCACCACCACAGCCAACATCGAAAGCACCGCTGAGACAAAGAAGGCAAAACGGGTAAGGGGAGGTGGGAAAGAGCACACTGACCTGCAGCCCCAATGCAGCCCTGCAGCCCCAGTGCAGCCCTGCAGCATCATCAAAACAGCTGCTCCGGCCCCTGGGCCCTATTTGTAGCCAGGTGCCTCCATCATGGCTGAGTCTGCCCACCAGTAGCAGATCAGTCACCGGGGGGACCATGACCCCTACCAGCCCACATACCCCAAGCCCTGCCCTGCCCTGGGTGAGCCTGTGCTGCCAGTGTGGTACCAACACACAGCACGAGCTCAGAGTACCTCTTTTTAACCCCCAGCCACTGTAGTTGCAAGTTCCAAGAGTTAAACCAGATCTCTACAGAGACCCTCCTCAAAGCCAGGAGCCCCAAATTCCTACCTAAATAGCTTCTGCAGCTATTTCCTGCCTTGCGAACCCACAAGCTCAAGCAATTTTTGTGCACCAACCCAAAGGACGAACAATGCTTTCCACACACGCCCCCTCCCCACCACTAACCATCACCCCTCACCATGTCCTCCATCCTCCCTCCCGCAGGGCTCCAAGGAGGATGCTGACCTCGCCTACTCTGCCTCTCTCCTCACTCCCAGCACTGTCACCCAGAGCTCCGTGGGGGACAGCACAGCCCCGGCTGAGATCCCCCCTCTGTGGGGTGGTTCGGTGTGAGGGCGAGGGATGGGGACATGCATTGGGGGCTGGCTCTGCTATGGAGCTCACTGCTAGAGCTCAGCCTGCTGCACTGCTTGCTGCTGCCCCCATTTGCTATTGCTTGATTTTCCGTCTTTAAATTCAGCTTGGAGCAGAGATTCAACCAGAATCGTAAAGGCTGAGCCCCAGCATCACCAGCGCAGCCAGGGCCCTCTTTAACGCTCCCAAAGACTACAAGATATGTATTTTTAAATCTTTTTTTTTTTTTTTTTTTAATCTCTCTCTTTTTTTTTCCCCCCTGGAAATCCCTTTAAGGCAATGCCTTTTGCTTTTGATTCCCCTCTGCTCTCCTGGTCATAGGGCAGCAGCTGCAGACCAGGAGTGCCTGGGGTTGTTCATGTCCAATAAAGATACAAGCAGCTTTCAACAGACCAGAAGGGCTCTCAGTCTGTGGCAGAGCATGGGGAAAGCATAGAATGGTGTTAATTAATATGACAACCCATTTAACTGATTAAGCAATAGGCACCAGCGGTCAGTCTCCCTGGATGGTTTTGTGCTTGTCCAGGCAGAAGCAATGATGACTGTAATTAAAACAGTGTTGTCTCCTGGTCTTATCCTCGAGAGTGGGTTATTCAACAGAGAAAAGCAATTTATTTGTGCATGGCCACGCGAGCGCTGCTGCCTGTAGATCAGATCCTGGTGAAGAGAGCCAAACACCCCACAGATAAAGCCTTGCAGGAGCAGTGAGGGTGGAGATGTGACAAAGAAGCAGCAATTTGCCCTGAATGCATGCAATTCTGCACATCTCCAGGCAGCAGCCAGGGTGGTGAGAGGCAGAGAGGATGGAGGGGATGGATAAAAATAGCACTGACCTGCTCAGGTTCCCTGGTTCTGCCCCGGTTATGTGCATCTCTGACAGCAAGTGGTAAAATATAAGGAATAAGGAGCATTACTGCATCCTCCCCTCCACGACACGGGGCAGCAGTGGGAGCAGAAGGGGTAGGATGGGTCTGTGCCTGCCCACGGTTGCTGGAAGTGAATGAACAATTCTGGTGCAATAGGAAACACATCCCCAGGGGCTGAGCAGCATTACAGCTGCAGGAGAATGCTGCGATTTGGAAATCTCCTGCAGGAGAAAACCCCTTTCTCTGTCCCTTTGCGAAGCAGTTTCCTCCTCCACCTGCCCCAAGGCAGCCTTTCCTCTGCAGGAGTTAAGTATACGGATAGGAGAATGGAAGTCACGCTGCAAAATGCTGTACATGAGAAAGTAAATGAAGTGAAGGAGGGCCCTGGAAGCATTTCCTTTCTGGCATAAGCAAATATTTGAGCAAGGATGGTGAGTGATCACTGTGTGTGCAGCCACTTGAGGCTAAAAGAGCCCAAAAGAGATAGGGATGGCTATCCATCATGTACAGTGGAAGTGATCCCATGGACAAACAGGGCTGGTTTCACATCACTCCAGTTTACATTTTGGAGTTTCCAGCTTGGGGGGTGTGCAGTGCAGGACCCTCCTCCTCCCCCTGCATCCCCACTGCTGCAGAATGAAACCTTGCACTTCAGCCCCACCACCCCAGCACATCCACTCCCATCTAAAAGCAAACAAAATCAGACACCTCCTGCTTCCTGACTGCTCTCACAAATAACCCAACATCACTTGTGGGGGGGGGGGGGTTCGTTCCTAAAAAGAGAAGTTACTAGGCATTAGAGCCACAGCCATAGGTGAAGTGGTGCATCTGATCACATCACCACAGGGGCTGTGCCTGCTCTGAGAGGGCACCACGGTGAGCTCAGAGTTTCACCAACTCGAAATGTAATTCCTCTGAATTCTGATAGAATTCAGCACAAAGTCAGCACAGTTTCAGGCTGGCTTTGTTTACAGTAAGTGCATCAGCCTTCCACAAACCTCCTGCTGAGTGTCAGTAAATGCACACCAGAAGTTTCTTCTATTCAGCAACCACATATATTCTATAGAACACTTCGTTTCACTGATACTGCAGAAAACATCATCTGGAAAGGAAACACAGATTTCCTTGGCTTGCAGTACCTGCAAGGACCTATTCCTGCAAGTGTTTGCCACCCATCACCTCCTTTCAGCCAAATCTGAGCCCAAAGTGGCAAATGCAGCTCTGTATCATCAGCTCTATGTGAGCAGCTCTGCCAGGCACTCGGTGCTCATGAACATACAGTCCTTATGCAAAGAGTTGATAATTTAAACAATACTTTTATTAAGTTATCATAGCTTATTGCCTGTTAAAGAGAACTCTTTAAAATTCTCCCTTTGGAAAGTGTCGTTTGATAGAAGTCGGAGATGTGAATGCTCTGTTGATTCGAGCCGACTCCACATTGCCATCCAAATGCAAGACCCTGTGGATGTGTGTGCCTCTTCCTGTGCCTGACAGCACACTCAGTGCTTGATCAAACAGTCAGCAAGAAATGGCTCTGGGACGGTGCATTCCCAAGGTGTGCAGCCTCCCAGCAGCTCTGTTAGCACACGGTTCCTCTCTATGGGGATTTCTCCATCCAGTCCAGTAGGATGTCCAGCTCTCCTAAGGATTTCATTGCTGCAGATGTGACATTCAGCTGAAAGGGATGTAAAAGGAGCAGGTTGCAAAGGCTGTGATACCACCAAGTGTAAGGAGGCTGAATAGCTGCATTAATTACTAGGCTTAATCATCAGCTTACCCCTTCGTAGTTCACAAGTATCTGCTTAAATCTCTCAGTGGGTTCCTGTCCACACAAACACTTGTTTTCATCATGCTAGAAAAACAAAATTGAATTCATTAAGCTGGAGGGTTTCGTTTTCATAGAATCAATCACGGAATCAATCGTAGAATCAGTCACAGAATCACCAAAGTTGCAATAGATCTCCAAGACGATCCAGTTCAACCATCCACCCACCACCAATACTTCCCCTCTAAACCATGTCCCTTAGTACAACGCCTACATCTGAGGTCCTGAAATCAGGCTCCATTGAGAGCAGATCACCCAGACAGACCCAGTGCTGGTTTTGGTCACTGCCATGGCAGTGAATGAGCACATACATCAGTTTCTCAATGAACACACGAGCCCTTCACATCGTGCTTCTTCCTATTCTTGTTAAGAGCTTTCCTCTAAATAAAGATTTTGTAACTTATGAAATGCTTGGGTTTATTTGCATACCAAATGCCAAAGCTGAAACTAAACTTTAGCAACACGAGACTCACACAGTGCTCGAGTTTCCTTTTGATGCTGAGGAAGGAGTTGGCTATGCTGCTGATCTTTCGGTTGATGTAGGAATTCTCGGTCTGGCAGTGCTTGAAGACTTTGTCCACGTAGAAGTTGAAGACTTTATGGACCATGCAGCATTTATCTGAAGGCTTAAGGGACAAATTCCTCTTTTCCCATGTGCTTCAAACCCATGGGCACAGCCCTTCTTCCCACCACTAGAAGAAAACATCTCTGCCACCCACCACTGGAGCTGACAGTGCTGTATAAACCTTCTCCAGCTCTGCTTGAGGTACACGGATAACAGATATAGAGTGATTTTCCAGGCCCATCCTCAGCGTGCCTCACTGAGTGAGCAAATCAATGATCTGGCTTTGTAGCTGGGCGTTAGAGACATGAAGCAGTGGCACAAGTGCAGTGCCTTGGAGCAGGAGAGCTGCAAAAACCTTATTTATATTTCTCAGCCCACCACCCTACAGAGAAAGAAGGGTGAGGAACATCAACAGGGACTCTTCCCTGCCCTTCCCATCCCTCCAGAGCAGTGCAGCCTATGCTGTCCTCCACCACCCAGTACTCCTGTCTCTCTCCTGTTCTGTGTCTCCCAGCTTTTGGACACCCATCTGGGTGCTGTGCACGTTTCTGGAGAAGCATCAAGCTCACTCCATGCAGAAACCACTGCAGGACCCTCAGCTCCTTTCACACCTTCACATCACTCCTCCTCCCTGCCCTGCCCTTTCTTCCCATGCACTTCACAGGAACTCAGATGCCATCTCACCACCCAGCAGCTCCCAGCCCTGAGCACGGTTAGCAGGGAGGAATGAGGCATAGCAGGGCACTGAGGGCACCCACCTGGACCTTGTGCAGGGAGTGTGGGTGGGACAGGATGCTCAGCGTCCTGATGGGATCCCGGGCTTGCTGTGTGGAAGAGAGAGATGCAATGAGGAACTTGTTGGCACTGCAGGGCTGTGGGAACACAGGCTGCTCCCCAGGAGCCCACAGTAAGACTTACAATGTTGGTTTTGATGGCAGAGAAGCCAGCTCTGATTTCATTCATGCTCATTGAAATCCTACAGGGGCCAAAGTGGAGAACTGTGTTCCCAGCTGCTGGCAGCAGGGTGAGGCAGCAGGTCATGGAGCAGAGGCAGAGCAGCACACGGGAGCCCAGCATGCCTGGAGCACCTGTTGAGAATGGTGTATCCTCACAATCTTCCTTCTACATAAAAATAAAAAGCACAAAAAAAAAACCCCAAAATAGTTCTTACTAAGATTTCCAACAAATCGTTTAGCATTCATTGCACACCTCATGTATGTAAGTGACTAAGTGAGATTGCAGGGGGAACATACATCTGACAGGGACGTGCCAACAGCTAAATTATTTCTGGAACACACACATTCTATACAGTACTGGTGGTATATATGCATGTAAGTATGCTTAAAAGCAACACTGATTGATATCTCTTATCTGCTTCTTCTTTGCCAGTTACAAGAGAGAAAAACTAAGAAGGAATATTTACTAAAAGATTCCAAAAGAAAGAAAGTGGGGGGAGGGGGGTGTGGGGGGAAGAAAAAAGACACAAAAATTTTCAACAAACAGAAAGCATGGGTAAATTAAGCACTTGACAGCCTGCTGGAACAGCAGGGCTGAAAGCATGACCAAAAGCAGCAGACCCCAAAGGCTGTTCCCAAGGGAGAACACTTTCCCTATGGAACAGCATGGATACTTCAAACGTAGCTTGTGTTCACAATGACATTCATAAATAAAGCCCTTACAAAACCTCGTTACAGGAGATACAGATGGTGGAAGGATAAAGCCAGCACTTTACCTGCTCTGTTGGCACGGGTCAATCCGTCCTGCCGACGTCTGTCCCAAAGAGCTCCAAAGGACGTGTTTTTATCCAGGTACTGGGAGGAAACAGCTCGTGGATTAACTTTTGGGATTTTTCTTGCTTTTCCCAGCGCCTATTTCCCTTTGCAATTTACTGAATAATATATGCAAGCGATAGGGACTAACTCCTTCACCCACAGGTGTTTCCCTACCATCTGGGGGCGGGAGATGCTGGCACAGAGCGTTGGGAGGATGGGAGTGAGGGGAAGCACCGCGCTGGGGTGGCAGCTTCAGCCATTGGGGTGTCCCTGGGTGGGAGGCATCTGGCCCTGCAGCAGGGGTTGGGAAGATGCTGAGCCCCTTCTCCAGTACTGTCCTGGCATAGGGGGACCTTTATCCTTCATTTTATGGGGACCTTGCTCTGAGGCTTTCTCCTGGGATGGGTGGGTGCTCATGTCCTCAAGCATGTCCCCAACGTTTGGGGACCAGAGATGCTTGGATACAAGAAGCTTTGAGACAACATCCTGGTGCCACGAGATGGTTTCCAAGAGCACAGGTAATGGAGGTGATCATTACACACAGCCCAGGCTGGTTGGTAATTCATTCCTTCTGGACATAGCCACGCTCAGCCTGTGAACTAATAAGTAGCTAAATAAACTCCTCAGGCTGCCTGTACCCAATGGGGATGCACTGGTGGACCTGGAGGCACCTCCATCCTATGGTGCAGAGCAGCAGGCTGGGGACATCGCTGTTGCAATGCAGGGATGGGGTGTGAACATCTGTGGGCCTTTGTGTTTTGCTGGGTGAGTAATTTATTGATAAAGAAACTTAATCTTGAGAGTATATCCATCATCACATCAGGGCAGGCAAATAGGCTTTATGCCCAGGCCAATCACTGTATTGCATACAGCTAAAATGGCCACAAATGCATTCACCATTCTCCCCTGGTCCCTATAAAGGAAACCAGCTCCAAACCCACCTCAGGCTGCATGTCATCTTGTCAAAGCTTTGGAGCGATCCTCAGCAGCACATGCCCATTAATCTGCACCTTCCTTTCCAAATCCCCAGCCGCTGCTCATAAAATTGCAGCAAAAGTTTTGCTCAGAGCAGAGGAAGAGGCACGCAAGAACCCAAACGTGCCTGCAGCTTTCCCAGGCACCCACTGCACACCCAGCCCTGCAGGGAAACAAGGGAAGAGCCGTGAGTTCTTACTTCATTATGTAAATTGCAGATGAGAAAAAGGGACTTCTCTTTTTTTTCCTTTTGGTAACCAAACTTTTTCCTTTTTGGTAACTGGTGCCCAGGAGGCAGGCGAGCCAAGCACCAGTGGGTGAGAAACTCAATGCAAAATCCACCCTATGGGGAAACCGATGGGTGATGGGGTGGGTGATGCTCTGTTTTCTCCTCTCAGCACACATAGCAGAGGATCTGGACCGTGTGCCAACTGCAGCAGCAGGAGAATATCCCCAATAAACCAGCAAGCTGTGGCTCGTGTTCTCTGGGAAGGAAGAGGAAAAAAGAAATAGGGATTTTTGAAGCACGGTGCGATGATGCAGCTGAGATCAGATGGTAGAGTGGGAACTTGGTGCCTGGGGCACCTCCAGCGTCATTCAGGCTCTGATGTGTGGCAGCACTCTGGGGATGTGGCCCTGTTCTGTCCTTCCAGGCAGCCCAGAAAGCAGCTAGGACCCAAATAACTTGTCACAGCAGTACATGGTAGGGTTTGCCATCTCCATTGTCGCCATGGTCAGGGGTTACAAGGTAAGAAGACAAGCCCTCTGCATCACTAATTTGCCTCCAAATCTGAAATCAAAAGAGGAAAGCAGCCTTTGAGCAGCACTTCGAGCAGCCCCTGCTGACCCAACACCACAGTCATTCGGAGATCCAGAAGCTTTTATTTCAACCTAAAAAGCAACCACACACACACAAAAAAAAAAAATTAAAAACCACCACCAAGATTCTCTGACCTGAATAGAAGCTGCTCTGTCAATGACTGACCACATACATGTGTTAAGTCTAGATTTCCAGTAAAGGATTTTAGAGTGATAATGTATGTTTCAATAGCACATCTCAATGTAGTTTCATGCTATAAGAGCTGATAATGCTTTGCAGACCATCCTTGGTTTGCCATTTGGTTGCATTACTCATTTCACAGCAGTTTTAGGTACTCCATCATATCAGATCTGAAGCTGATAATGATTTGTACACAGATCCCCAGAATGAGATGACATGAATGACAGAAATGCCAGCACTCATTTTAATAAAAGAAAAATCCAGATGAAATAGCAGAGAGCTGCAACCGTATCTGAGCTCAGGGAGCAATTTGTGCCATGCATCAGGAGAACATCCACAAAAACCAACTCAGCCAGGCAGGGCAAATGTTCAGGAAAAGCACATGATAGGGTTTGTCATCTCTATTGGTGATCCTGCAGCTAACCAAGGCCCCGCCATACGTCAAGGGTCATTGTCAAGCTACTGCCTGACCCTCAAATCCAGAGCCTATCTCAAACCCCATTGGAACTAATGGGGCTCCAAACCCCGCGGTCGCCCTGAGGACAATCCCCACCTCAGCACCGTGCTTTGTAAGCTGCTGCTCGCGTGGAAATGTTCTGCTGTGCTCTATCCAAGCCCTGAAAATCTGACTGCTCTGCTTTCTCTTAATTAGTGCAATCCATTTTCGACAGAAACCAGGGAGCTGCTATCAGAGCAGCACCGCCCGCTCAGCCACAGCTGCTGACAAAAGTAGAAAATTGTTTTTCTCGGTAAACTCGTCAAATGACTCAGAGTTCTGCGCGGAGTAATTGGCTGATAGGTGTGGTATATAGTGTGCCCTCTTCTCAGTCACGTTTCTAACCAAAACCACTTTAATAATTCTGAAATTATGCTGCTCTCTGCCTCCCAGGCTCAGCTTCACCCAGAGCACCAGGGACAAGCGACGCCCAAAGCCCAGGGACACAGACCCACACTGATGCCCAGATTGCCATCAGCAGGGTGGCAGTGCCAGGGGTCACATCAGGGTGAATGTGAAAGGTGCCCAAAAACTTAATTCTTCCTCTACTCAAAGCTGCCGCCCTGAAGTTTGTCATTGGAATGTCCTGTGGGTGCTCCACCTTGCATGTTTCTTCCCTCAAGTTTATCTTCACCTGGAAGAGCCCATGTTGGCCAGGACAACAACACACAGCCCAGGGATGTCATTGCTTTTCACATGTGCCAACAGAGCAGCGCGTGCCCCACCACCACCTCCTCCACAGGGCTTTGAGAGAGCATCCCCAAGGTGTGACACCACCCTGCTGCAGAGCATCCTCTGGGGGACACCGTCACTCTGCAGCTCTTTCAGCCACGTCTTTGGGGTCCTGCTGTCCTTTTTGGCCGTCCCCAAATCCTGGCTGCACGTCACAGAAAGTGCCGCTGCCTCAGCCACCGCCTTCACAGTGCCGGTGTGATGTCACACAAATGACTCACTCCTGGCTGTGCTGCCACCAAGCCAGGATTTTACATATGAGAAGTTAAAAATAAATGAAAAAAAAAAAAAAAAAAAAAAAGAGATTTTTAATTTTTTTCCTCTAAGATTCATCTTTGCGGAGGGGTTTTGTGCATCGACACCCCTGTTCTGAAGAAAACCATTAATTTAGTCACCAGAGTAGGAGGGTAGGGGGTGGTGAGGGTTAAATACTTGCTAACCCAGCTTTGATAAAGCATGAACTCATGTTCTGGTTGTCATCAGTTCCATCTTCCTCAAAGGGAAACTCACAAGGCATGTCTTAATATCATCATCCTGGCAGGTGCACCAAGCGTGCATGAGGCAGGAACTCACTCCTACCAACTCCAGGAGTTGGATGGGGAACAGAATTGCTCTCAGAGAACTCCTGCCCCAATCCCACAGCAGGGTTTTCATAAGGCTTTGCAGTCCCTGCCTGAGCACACGGTGAGCTCATGATCGTTTCATCAAGATTTCACAGTGAGCTTTGATGGTTGGCTTCTTCCCTTTTCCCCATCGTGTTAAGAAAATCAGCATTTCAGCAAAAATTGGGGTTAAAGAGCCTGAGAAAAACTGCCTTGCTGCTGAACATGAATGAAAGCTCCCACTGATGCACGATGCAAAGATCAGCACCCATGCTGAGCTACGCAGCCTTTCTCAAACACACACATCTCTGATATCAGAGACTCAAATCAGCCAACGAAATTAAACCCAGCCTTAATCAATGAGGCTTCTCAGTTTCCAGGAGGTTTCGGGAGCTTTTTGATGTGGGTGTCTGACATATTAGCGACTGGGCTTCTCTAACAAATGGTGACAGTGATGCAAGGCAAGAGGAGGCAGCAACACAGAGCTGCAATGGCAGTGGGGCTCAGCTCCTCACAGGGAAACGAAACTGTACTATAGAGTGTTCTCTGGGGGGAAAGCTGGGCAAGAAAAGCAATTGAAGCACATTGACCTCTATTTTCAAAACCCACAAGAGGCCCCGTACGCATCTTCCCTGTAGAATTTGAATGTAATAGGCTTGGTTCTAATTTCAAACCTTTTTCCTCTCTGGCAGTCAGAGCTGCAATCAGGATTTGCATTTTCTTGTAACCCATCTATTGCAGTGTTTCGTGTGTTCCTGCAGTCTGGAGGGGGTCCCATCGTGTTCATGTTGGAGAAGTGAGGCAGTGCCTGGGTCAGTGGGTGCTCTGCAATGGATGGGGATGGTGAACAAAGGGGGATGAAATAAAACACAGCCACAACTGGAGAAAAGTTCTTCATTTTGACAATACAAATGAACAGCCCCAGAATGTAGCATCACTTCTCACACTCTGTCAGGACCACATGGAGGTCATGTCCTCCATAAGCAAGAGCAGGCCACATAGAATCATAGACTCCTTAGAGTTGGAAGGAACCTTTAAAGATCACGCAGTCCAACTCCCCTGCAATGAACAGGACATCTGCAGCTAGGTCAGGTTGCTCAGAGCCCAGACCAGCCTGGAAATGCTGTGATATGCACTGGGTGCAGCCAATGTGGGAGCTGGTACCCAGAGGGGCTGCTTTTACCAAGTCACCCCTGCTCCCTGCAGGCTTTGGGCAGACAAATCTCTGAATGGTGCAGCTTTAGAATGGAGTAGAGATGTCCAGGAGAGGAAGGGAGCAGTTGCCAGCTGCAGTCTTTCAGATATCTTCACTCAGCCCCAAATTTGAGCGTTGCGTCTCATAGAACCACGTTTGTCTGGGAGTACGAAACGTGCTGACAGTGCAGGCACTAAATGATGCCTAATAAAGGAGAAACTGACAGCTATCAGCTCGATTTTTCAATTTTCTGGGGAACAAATGAATCATCCCGATGGTCAGACACAACTCCCATCCACTTACCTTTCACCAAAACCGAAACACGTTTCAGTGCATGAGCTGTGCATCACCCGGCGCTCACATGCAGGTTTCAGTTTGGGGTTAATATTGCCCTGAGCACAGCTCAGGGTGTAGATTTCACAGCCCCGAGGTTTCGTGCCCACAGGGAGGAGCATAGAAGAAGGGAGAGAGCAAAGGTTTTCCCATCTGGCATATTATTTCTTAATGGAAGTGTGAAAAAAATGTGGCAAATCGACATGAGAAGTGTTTCCAGGAAGGATTCCACCACGCAAAGGGCTCGCTCACATTGCACACCCCCAGCAGGGCACAGGGATTGTCCAACCCCCCAGCATGTGCATCTCCATACGAACCCTTGGAAAATGAGATGCCATCCATTGAGGCACATTTCTGCCACACACAAAGTGACCAACGAAAGTTCTTCCTCGACTTCATAGTTTTGAAAATGTGGTCAGACAGGAGGAAAAGGAAACTAATGGCCATGCTTCTCTGTCCCAAGCAGACAGCAGCCAGTGGGGGAAGTTCACTTCTGATTCGTTTTCTTCTTCTTTCCCCCCCTTCTTCTTTTAAGCTTTTATTTCAGCACGGGGGGGTTTCCACCATTCAGATTCATCTCTAACTTCCCACTTACAGACATACAAAAGGACACAGAAAGCAGCGCTGCCGCAGCTCTCCTCTTGCTGATCTTTGCATGTTTGTACTCTAAGCACCCAGCAGGAGGTATTTTACATTTAATGAGAACGTTTAAATTCGCATGGGCATTATTTTTTTTCAGAAATTTCTGCCTACATTTGACCCAGGGGGTCAAATGCTGATATTTGCTTCTTCGTGGAAGTGGCATAGAAGCAAAGCGCAGCCCACGTTCACCATTTATCTCCCAGTTTGGGGGAACTAAAAAGTGGCAGCTAAATTCATGCTGTCAGCTTAAAATAAGAAAATGCAAGAGAACAAAAAACTTGAGCAATTCTATTTTCCTGCATTGTTTTCTGAAGGAGCAGAAGTGCCAGCAGCAAATTTGGGGTGACTTGACTGGGAATCTGCATCATGAAACTCGTTCCTTGTTCCTTGGCTTTGCCTTGGAAATATCAGCTGTAATTCAGACTGACTCGGCCACCACATTTCTGTCCCAGGCAATGATACCATGCCACCAAAACCCATGCCCAGTTCACAGCAGTGCTAGATGGGCAGTCCCCCCCACTCTGTCCCACTGCCATTTGGGGCAAGTGACAATGGCACGGGGGGAATCCCAGGGGCTGTGGGGTGACGGGCACAACGCATGCCCACAGTACATCACAACCAGCACATGCTGCTCTGAACACTATGGGCTGGCAGAGAAAATCCAGGATTTCTCAACTGCTCTGCAGCATGCAATGAGCAAAAAAACCCCACAACTTCATGCCCAGCAGTTGGGAGCGCAGGGCTGGGAATGTGGTACTGCCAAGATGCTGTCAGCTGCAGCTCACCATGACATGCTGGTCTTGCACCTGCTGGCAGAGATGATTTCCTTCACAGTGTCTGAGATGAGGAGAAAAACTATACTAGTAATACACTGACCTTTTAGACATTGCTGAGCAGTGCTGCACAGAGTCAAGGGGGTTTCAGTCTTTCAGCTTCTTGTACTCTCCTGCAGGAAATGAGCTGGAGTGTACAAGGTGACAAGGAGCCAGGGAATGTAGGGGGGAATGATGATCTAACTCTCCAAAGATATGTGCCATGTCATATGACATCTTGCTGAAAGATATAAAGCAGAGGAGAGCTGGCTGGGTGCAGCTGCTGCTCCGGTATTGGTTGGGCATCGATCAGCAGGTGGTGATGCGTTCTGAGTTCTGCATCACTTCTTTGGGTATATATATTGTTATCATCACTACTGTTGCTTCTTTCTTCCTTTTCTACCTTAGGAAATAGTTAACTTCTACTTTATCTCTACTTTTACTTCTTTCTTTTTTTTCCAATTCTCTCCCCCATCCCACTTGGTGAAGGGCTGTTTGGTGCTGAGTTGCTGTTTGTTAAACAACACAGCATTAAACAATGCTCAGCACCATTTCTAATGACTCTAGAAACTCCAGTTAGAAATTCTATTCACACTCTACTTAGAAAAGTACATTCAGTTCTATGACTTTTGACAGCTCACTCCTTCATCTAATCGGAAAAGATACTGCAAGTTCAAAATCTCCATTGCTCAATGTCTTTAGGTTAGGATTCCAATTTTGTTTAGTTCAGATGGAAGTTCAGGACCTACTAAGAAATTCTTATGTAAGACTGTGTCACAGTAGAAGTTGCATTAGAGGTCACAACAAAGTGTCTATTCATGATTAGTAATCTATTCTGGGACTCTTAAAGGTTACATAACAATACAATTAATGACATGGGTTAAATTTCCGTAGAGTAATTTGGGATTTACCTGTTGAGGTTGGGATGAGTCAAGCTGCAAATTCCAACAAGTGCTAGAAAGCCGCTTTCCAGAAGTGAAAAGTCCAATTTTGTGCCTTGACAGCAAAAGATCATGAAGGAAAAGCAGTGTATTTCATGCGTCAGGAACTGTTAGTCATCAGAGAGGGTGCTGAGAGCCAATGGGTGTTTCGTAGTGGGTGAATGAAGGACAGCAAAGTCTCCACTTCCCTGGTGTCACTAACAGCAAATAGAAATGGATGAGAAGTGGGGAATTTGGGGTAAGAAACATTCTGTTAAGCAGCCTGGAAATCTAGGCAATTCCTGCAGCTGTATCCATAATAGTGCATAAAATACACCATGTTCCCTTGTCCAAAGGCAATGACTGAGACCCAGAGGGAAAAAAAATGGGAGAAGTTGCCCCTATGGAAACTGCCAGCATCAAAGAGTGCAAAAGGCTTTTGAGTAACATTTCCTTCCTGAAATGATCTTCTTGGCAATCATGAAAGCTGTTTCCTAAAGGTTTAGATATACACCCACGTCCTCGGACACTCTTTAGGAAAGGTGCTTTATTCATTCATGCAACAGCTTCGTAGTACTGCAGAGTCAATGCGTTTCCACAGCAGTAAGCAGTGGTGAGTCAGAGCGAAACTGCACCGTCAAAATCTCTGCCATGGCGAAGGAAACACAGGTAAACACAGCGAGCATCGTGCGTGTGCAGGGCAGTTTCCTTTGTGGAATGGACGCAACTGGCTTACACTGCGTGCAGCTGAAAAACAAAGCAAGTTCCAAAACAGGGAGGAGGGAACTGCATAAGGGAGCTGCTCAGTATGGTCTGGGTGTCGAACTGAGATGACTTCACGGAGAGCAATGATTGCTGAGAAGAAGGGAAGTTTGGAAACATGAGCTCAGCTGTTGGGCAGGAAGGAAAGTGTGGGACGACCCCAGGCCGGGACCCCTCAGTCAGCACCATGGCCAGAGCCCGAGCCTTGCGATGCCAAGGCCGAGCCACGAGCAGAGCGCTGAGCAACTCCTGCAGAGCATGGCACGGCTTGCAAGGAGGGTTCCCCAAATCACACCAACCTAGGGGTGCTGAAGTCACTGCTTTGGCCCCAGCTGCACATACACAGAGAACGGGGTGAGATCCAGGTGCTGCTACGCCCCTACGCCCAGCAGAAGGGTTTTGGTGTTCCCATGGAGTTCAGGGGACATCGGGTCCTGCTCACGCAGCTCTACCAATCTGAGGCAGCTTGGAGTTAATACAAAATAAGATCTCGCACCATGGGGTGAAAGCACAGAGCTGTGGGACAGCATCAGTGAAATGGGTTATGTTTAATAC
The DNA here is from genome assembly GCF_987193195.1 of Phasianus colchicus. Taxonomy (NCBI): domain Eukaryota; kingdom Metazoa; phylum Chordata; class Aves; order Galliformes; family Phasianidae; genus Phasianus; species Phasianus colchicus. The sequence goes on from NC_143460.1 coordinate 3,634,661, forward strand.
CACACATTTTGGTCTGAGTCAGCTGCTGCTCTTCTCCTTCCTCATGGCCTCCCAGCTTCATTGCTGGTGGTCAAGGGAAGAAACTGCACCGAGGCACGCAAACAGGGGAAGGAAAGCGGGGCATGGTCCCCATGACACACTCTGATTCAGAAGTTCTGTGCCCATGCAGTGATTCATTGGGAAAAATCTCCCTTCCGGCCCTTGGGAAAGGTACAACACCAACAGAAGGAAAATAAACCAGGCAAAACCCCTCACTGTGCTGTGTTTAGAGAAGCTGCCTCACCTGATTACAAATACATAATTCATCTGCTCTTACTCATGTATGTTCTAATACAAAATTTTCCTCTCCTTTATTTTCTAAATGAAATCTAAATATATGGTATAACGAATACTTTGCATTTTTCCAGCATTAATTGTAACAACTTCCTTCACAGAGGTCTGCAAATTCACACCAAGGGAGGCTCAGGGTGGTGAAAGAAATGAGAATCGTAGTGATTTGTCCCAAGCAATAAGCTGAAGGCAGCATGAAGGGAATGCCACTTCCAAATAGCAGAAAAGCCTTCAAAGAAGCCCCCAGAAAAGCCAAGTTAATCTTCGCTTTCTCTTTCTTGGATAACAGCCTTATCTCCAAAAGGAAACAAGTATAAAATTATGTAGAAAGAGAGCGTGAAAGAAAGGAAAACGGAAGAAAGAGAGACGTCAGTGGAGTTATCTTCAGCACTGCAATGGTCACTTTTATCAGTGGGGAGGAGAGCACACCCGGTTCATGGAGCTGGTGCTGGGGGCTCGGCTGGGGCTGTTGTCCATTTCTTGGAAACAAAATTGCATCCAAGAACAAGAAAGAAAAGGTTTCGTGTTCAGCTTGGACACGTGAGCAGCGCACATCAATGTGCAAATAGTGGGTCCCATGATAAAATGCAATAAAAGTCAGCATGTGCTGCTAGGAAACACTTTAAGAAAGTGATAGTTGCAGGAAAGCATGCAGAACTGACACCAGGAGCCCAAGTCCCCATCGTGTCTCCATGTGCTGTGACCATGGTAATGCCTGGGTAAAACATCAGCTGAGGGCTGGAGCATTCACACTGTCTTTGTTTTAACTCCATTAAAAAGAAAAAAAAAAAAGAAGAAAGATTTAGAGTGTTGCATACTTGCAACACACAGTGCTAAAGGAGGTGACAGTGTTTGAGCAGGTTGGGTAAGAGCAGTGCTGGAGTGAGGAGCACCTGGACAGGTTCACTGAATGCAGTGCTGCTGGGTGATGCTCAGTACTGGGGATCAGAGGTGACAACCTGTAGAGAGACTTAAATATAGAAACACTTTTTCCCCCGAGAGCAGAGCATTCTTCTAAAAATAAAAAAGTGGCTGTGAAATGCAGATGTAAGCTCACACAGCACCTTTCCTTCTTCGCTTTGTATCTGACGCCTCATTTAAATTTACAAGAAGCAAGCAATAGAAAAAAAATGCAGAGTCTAAGCACAAAAGATTTGATGGGTAGTGAGGAGGGGAGGGGGGTCAAGAGAACAGGAAACCCAAAGTTGACGGGAAACCCAAGTGACATTTGGGTTTATTGAGTGAGTGACTTATACCCTTAATATCACTCGTCAGGAAGCGGGGAAAGGAAACTGAGATGCTTTGAGAGTATAAATGAGGGGCTCCATCAAGGTGAAGTCTGCAGAGCTGTGCTTTGCCCTCCAGTGGCATCCAACCAAAGGCAGCAGCAGAATAAAGGATAAAAACCCCAGGATGCAGACCTGCTGCCAGGCCCTGCTGCTGCTGCTTCTTGCTGCTTGCACCCTGCCTGCCCACTGCTTGGAGCCCACCTGCCTGCACTTCTCCGAGCTGCTGCCCGTCTGGCTGCGGGAGCTGAGGGTGAAGTTTGAGGAAATTAAGGACTATTTTGTAAGTATGACAACACCTCCTTCTGCTTCGTGGGGTTATTTTGCAGAGTTGAGTGGTTTGGATGAGGGGACAGCAGGTTGCTCTGGGCAGAAGAGATTTGGCCGTGTGCTGCGCTATGGGCTGCCCTTTGGTTTCACTGCTTGCTGAGAGATAACACGAAAGGCTTTTCTTCCTGGTTTTAGTTATAATGAACTCGAGAGATTTCATAATGTGAGCCTTATTGTGCAGACTTCCCCCTAAAAGTTGCAGAGCAAATCATGCACTGACTTAGCAGCAAGGGATTAAATTCTTCAGGGCAATGAGCTCCAGCCTCACTGAAGCCAGCACTGTCTGAAAAGGGAAATCTTTTGCTACAGACTTTCTCTGACAGAGCGAAGCCTGAGTGATTGCCTTGTGACAAATCTCAGTGCTTTGCATACAGAGCAGCACGGAGTGCACTGAGCACCCGCTGGTGCTGCAGGGCTGCAGGGATGGGTGCTCAGCCCAGGGTTCCTCCTTCAGCTATTGCCAGCATGCTTTAGCAATAAAGAAACATAACCCTCCGGATTAAAAGCCAGATGAGCAGCATGGCTTGTATTAGTTATTAAATTAACACGATCAGTGGGATTTAAGACTTCAAGCCTGGGCTGCACGTCTTTCAATTAATATCAGGAATGAAACTTTCTTACCTCTCAGAAAAGCTGTTGAGCACTTTAGTGCCATGGGGTGATGCTCTGCGCAGCATCAGCTCAGCCTGGGCTCAGGATTGGAGGCACAGGTAGCCCCTGGAAGTGGGGACTCAAGGGATGCCAGCAGCGGGGTTAAAGCATAAACGCAAGCAAGCAGAGCATCCCTTGAGGGAGGCAAAGAGGAAAACACAGCTGCCTGCATAAAGCACTTCTCCTATTGCATTCTCCTACAGCAATCCAGAGACGATGAACTTAGCGTCCAACTGCTCAGCTCTGAACTGCTGGATGAATTTAAGGTAAGGATTACTATTCCAGTGCAAGTCCACTGCCCTTTTGCATCCTTCCACCAAAGGAAAATGACCCTAATTCAGTGGGATGTTTCCCACTGTCACATGCGGCCCATGGACCCTTCTTCCAGCAAGGTGCCTGCAGCAGGGCTGATGCACACTCATTCCCAGCCTCTGAGCACCACTGCTGGGGTTCAGATTGCAAAAGCATTGCCATCAGCATACTCTCTCCTCCCACCAGGGGAACTTTGGCTGCCAGTCAGTGTCAGAGATGCTGCACTTCTACATAGATGATGTCCTGCCCCGTGCCATGAAGACCAGCACCAGCCATCAGCGGAGCATGACTGACCTGGGCGACATGCTGCTGAGCCTGAAGACGACGATGAGACGTTGTGTGAGTGGGCTCTGTACTGCAGGGATGGTCCCTGTGTCTTCCTGGGGCAGGGAGATGGGGCCAGGAGCCAGGGAGGCAGAGCAATTAGAATGAGCAAAACCCCATTGGGGTGGCATTTCTCCTTGCCCTTCTCTATACCTGATAATCAGAGTGATAGGGAGGATGCTCAGAGAGCTGTTTGATGCAGTCTAACAGAGTGGGGATTTGGGGGGGGGATGCATCCCTTACCTGTGTGCATTGGCATCCCCACTGCTGGAACTGCTGCGACCACGCAGCCTGCATGGGCTGAGTCACCCCAGGAGCAGCAGGAAGGAACAGCACTGAGTTAACCCACTGCCTCTCACCTCTGCAGCACCACTTCTTCACCTGCGAGAAGAGGGGCAAAGCCATCAAGCAGATCAAGGAGACGTTCGAGAAGGTGGGTGCCTGCAGGGCGGTTTTGCCGCTGGATCCACGCGCTCAGAGGGTGTTAAAGTTGTGCCGACGCAGCGCAGCTCAGCTCAGAGCAGCTGCTGAGTTCCTTCAGTGGGTGGGGAGAGAGCAGAGGTTTCGGTGGAAGGAGAGCACAGCTGGGGATCCTGCACCGCGCGTGCAGCCGATGAATCATGGGCTGACTTTCACCTGCAGATGGATGAGAGCGGGATCTACAAAGCCATGGGGGAGTTCGACATCTTCATCAACTACATCGAGGAGTACCTGCTGATGAGGAGGAGGAAGTGAGCACACACAGCCCAGCCCCGTGGTGTTACGAAGCGCACCGTGCTGTGCTGGGGTTGAGCCCAAGGCTTACAGCCCAGTGGCAGCTTAACGTTCATTTTTCTATTTAAAAGTCGTTGGGTTTTGCTGTTTGGTTTTTTGTTTTTCAGGTTTTATTTTTCCCTTCCAAATGAATTTAATATTTATTTCTTTTTTTTTTTTTTTTTTTTTTCCCTAATACCTCAGTGTCTATGTTTACAATATTGTATTATTAGTTTGTGAACTATTTATTGTTTGGTGTTTTGTACCACTGACGATAGCGCTGTTGTATTTCTTGCTTTAGAGCTCCCATCCCTCTGGGGAATGAGCCAAGTTCACCCTGAATGCAATTGCTCTGTGCACAGCCATTGGGCAGCAGCTAACCCAGCTCTGGGATCAGCAAAGCCCCCTCTGCTCCCTCTTCTTTGCAGCTATGATTTATTTAAGCAATCAGCTATTTCTTTCCATAACCACGTCCCCACCTCTGGTTTTGCAGTTGCAATTGGGCACTGAGACATTCAGAATTATCACACGGCCTTGCACTGAGCAAAATGACCTGGTTGGTTTGCTCCTGCTTTGCATGGAAAGCCATGTGGAGGAGAGGAGCTGCTCCCCAGCAAACAATTCATGACTGCCTCAGCAATAGCTCAGTTAGCCCTGGCTATTCCCCCCAGCCTGTATGCTGTTCCAGGTCAAAGAGAATTAATGGTAGGAATTAAGCAGTTGGTTCTAATAGAACTTGATTTAAAGGCTGCTGTCGACTGGCCTCCAGAGCTGCTGGGTTGGACACTCTGCACTTTGAAGAATTGACTCGGGTAGTTTTCAGTCTTTGGTTGAGTTTTATTCAGTGTTTATTATATTCTTTTTAATTTTTAGAAGTTAGAGGGTATTTAATTCGCCACCATTTTAAGGTGGGTTGAGTAATTTGTATTCAAATCCATAGAGCTGCATGCAGCACTGGCAATATTTGGTTTCGTTTCTAATTTGTAAGAGGAGATGGAGGAACATCCCAAGACCTGGAGGGCATTTGCTTCTAATATTTAGAAGTATTTGCGCACCAGGATGATGAAACACAGCCAGTTTGCTGTTTGCTTTCCTGTACTCTGTAAATTACTGCTGAAAAGTGACTATTTATGTGTGATTTGTTCTGTTCTTGTGTGTACGGAGATGGAAGGGCATCCCCATGGGAAGCATTCCCGATGCAGTGCTGTTGGCTCAGGGCACTGCTGGATCCTCACTGGAGGTGGGCACAGCCCCAGCTTCTGTCACTGTATGAGATGCTCCATCAGTTTGCATGGAAAGAAAGATATTATTGTTGCTAATAAAGACCTTGTGGCAAACAAAGGCTCTCTTCTGTTCTTTCAAGCTGTTAACGTGGCTGTACAGCATCACCAGTGCATGGAGGAAATGGGGAATGGGTGCAATGCAGGGAGGACCTCCAAGGACTCAATGCATGCATTAATGACCAGAGAAGCAAGAAGACACAGGGGACTCACATTCAAATGCAAGTTTCTAATGAAATATTCACTGTAACAAAGCCCCTGCCAGTCATCCCTTTGCTGTTGTGTTATGGCAGAGAAACTCTGCCCCATGCAGTCCATGGGAGGGATGCAGTCAGAGGGCAGAGTATGGATGGGGTGGGGTTGGACCTGAACATCCTACAGCCTTTTCCACCCTCACTGATCCTATGGCTTCACCTTTGCTCTCCATCAGGACGAGCCTTGACCTCATATCAGACAGGAGGTACCAACCAGCCAATATCCCCCTCTGCAGTTTCACCCCTTCTACACGACTTTTGTCCCCTGGGCACACAGCGCCCAATGCAGCAGTTCCAGGTAGAAGCCCAAGGAGCTCACAGCACCTGCCCCTGCCTAGGGAAAAGGCTGAGTCAGCTTGGCGGTGAGTTTTTCAGTAAAGCTCAGTCACTCTGCTGAGCTAACCACAGGAAGGAAGAGGATGGGATGCCTCGTACTGTACAGAGCAGGAAGGTTTCCAGTTACCTGAGGCTGCTGGAGCAGCTCGGTGCAGGACACAGAGCACAGCTGTGCTCTGCAAGGAGACACCCATGGGTTGGGGCTGCATGCAGACTGCGTGTGCGTGCTGTTTGTCACCAAAACACGGGGATGTCTGCCACACAACACATGCACACACACCTGTGACTAAAGGCTTGTCTCATCCCCAAGGAGTTTTCAGAAGGAGGTTCTGGAAATCCCTGCAGATGTTGCCTGGGCAACCAAAGCCAGAATCCCTCACTGATGATGACAAGGCCAGCAGAGGAGCTCATGCTGTGAGTCACTTCTGGCCGTGCCCTCGGGCCATCCCTATCCACAGCAGTCCCTCCCACGCCTGGACAAAAAAGGAGGATGAATAGAAAGCAGCATGCAGTGTGACACAGCAGGACCATCCCAAGTCACAGCTGTGACTCACGCCCACCTCAAAGCAGAACGTGGCACATGCACCAATTCAGGCTGCATCCTGCCCCTACGTGTGCTGCACGCATCAGGACAGGTGGCAGCCCACTGGGTGCCCCAACATCCACCAGCACACACCTCAAACATCAGCCTTTATGGAGAAAGACAACAAAATGAGTGTTCTATATAGCAGGGGTTTGGCATTGCAGCTGCTCGTGCACCCCAAGATGTGCTGCGCCGTATTCTGGCTGCTGTGCTGCATTCATTATCCCACACCACGTAGTGCTGATGTAGTTCCTGCCAATCTCAGTCAGTCTGGGTGTTACAGTAACAGCGTGGGACTGTCACATCTCTCACAGGCGGTGGTTTTCTGCTTCTTTGGTTTGTTGGTTTTATTTCTTATCCCACGGAAGCAAATGGTTCCCTCACTGGGTATCTCTTTCTTTCTTTTTTTTTTTTTTTTTTTTTTTTTCTGAGAGCAAAACCCCACTGCCTGAGGGCTCCTTGAGCCCCTTCACCACTGCATGAGCTCCTCTGGACCAGGCATCAGTGCTGCTGCAAAGATTGCAGCCTGGTATTGATTGCATGCTGATAAACCATATAGGAGTTAAAACAATAGAAATAACCATTAAGCCCAATGGGAAAAGAATTGGAGGAGGGTGTTCATTACAGCCTCAGCTCCCGCAGGGTGAAGAAATGCAGGACATCAGGAACCAGCCAGAACACAAACCCAGCAGAGCAGTTAACCTGAGCTGCCACAGTGCAGCCATTGCTGCATGGAAACCCACCCAGCTCCCACTGCGACCCACCAACAGGGCTTCCTTCCAACAGCAAAGCCAAGAACACGCTCCTAAGCTTTATTTCCCTCCCTAAGAACCCAGCAACACAGCCCATGCTTCAAGCACAGCGCACACTCTGAGGCACGGAAGCAGGGATAGGGACAACCAGCAAAGTCCAAGCTTGCACAACCCCAGTGTCAGATGATTTAATGGTGAAACAGGCAAGCTGTGCGGGTGAATCACTGCTGTGGGCACCAGCAGTTCTATGAGGTGCTGCCATGAGGGCGGCCGCTCCATCCTTCCCTTCTCCATCAGAAAGACACCTGGATTCTGGGAGAGCACAGAGCACAGAGAGAAGAGAGGGAGAGCATCCATGCAGTGTTTGCACAGGTGAAACGGTTGTGTCAATCACCCATGTGAGCACACAAACTCCAGAGGACTTTGGGATACCCAAGCGTTAGCTTTTCCATCCTCCATAAGCAAAAGTCACTTCAAACGGGGAACACATCAAGGGTGGAAATGCATTGGAGTGCCCATGACTGGAGAAGAAAATCCTTCTGTTTTTTTTTCCATTTTATCCTCTTTGGAACCTCTCCTGAAAGCCACTCACCTTCTGCTAACAGGGAGGAAGGGTGCCTTTGGGCACCGGCACCATTTCAAATGGGCCACACAGGATGGGGACCCAAATTTCAGTGCCATGAGGGCACCGAAGCGCCAAAAAGACAAAATCAAAACTGCAAAAGCTTTCAGAACTCTCCCGATTTCAGTTGTGGTTACAGTTAGCACTTGTTATTTAATGGGTTTTTTTAACATTTCGGGCCATGCTAATGCCTCTCTGTGCCCTAGATTTTAGCCCCATGTGACTGAAATCGGTGCTTTGCAGGTTCCTATCACCAACTCCTTTCTTTCTGAAGAGCATAGCGAGACGCAAGGCAAATGGAAAAAAAAAAAAAAGAAAGGGCTCAACATAGATCAAAACATCCCTACAAAAGTACTGCTAAAGCCCTCTACCTGCCCATTCCCACCCTGCTGCACTGCCTTTAATGGTTACTGACAATGCTGTAGAGTTACAGAGCAGAGCTGAGCATTCTGTCTCCTTTTCCAGCACAGATCCACACCCAGGAAAGCAGCTCTACTGCAGAAACCAAGCACAGCACAAGGAGCATCACGAGCAAAACCAATGGATATGAGGGGCTAGGGGATGTGCAAAGCGATTCCTCCCTGCAGCTGCTACCCCCAGGGCTGGGCGATGGGATGTGCAGAGCACCAGGGTTGGACAGCGGGATGTGAAAAGCAAAGGAATTCCTCTCATTGCTCCCATAGCAGCTCAGGGCCCTGCGGGGGGCAGTGGTTCTCATCAAGCCTCCAGTTTTCAGCGAAGCTCCTTCCCATGCGAGTGTGTTGGGCTGCACTACCGAGCCCTGTGCGTCTCCTCGACACGGCAGATGGTTTCATGATGACTAACGGCCGCTTACCCTCAGCTCGGGGACCCAACAGGAACAGCCGCCGTTTGCTTTCCTCTTTGTTCACTCAATCACTCCATCCTGATGTATCCTGAGGGCTCGGCTCCCGGTGCTGGAACTGAACCCTGGGGGTTTGCAGGACTGAGATGTGTGATCCCTGCAATGTTTTTTCATCCTATGCCATCTATTAGTTTGTGAAAGGGGCTGAGCACAGCTCTACCAAAGACTCACCCCATTGTACAGTGATATGGAAGGAGGAAGGGAAATCACTGCCTTAGCCACACCAGCTCCTTGGATGCTCAATCCAAGTGCTGGGCTTTCTGATTAAAGAGATGAAGATCTCCATTGGATAAGGATGGCAATGCAATGACACACACCAGCCAGCTCTCACCTCACATCTCTGTTTTCTGTGCTCCTGTCTCTTGCAGAGTCTCTCCACCATTTCATCACACCCTGAAGCAACAACTTCTTTGCTCCAGGCAATCCAGGGGGTCAAGGCAGGGCTGCAAGGTTCAATTCCTGGCAGCGATGCCAAATTGCTTTTTCCCTGAGATGAAACTTCAGTTTCTCACTTTTGCAATGCTGAGCCCAGCTCCTGTGACCAGCACAGCCCTCACACTCTATCCATAACACACTGACAGCTCTGTGCTGGCTTCAGTAGTCACCAGGGTTTACAGAGAAATGAGGAACAACTCTGCCTTCCCAGCTAGGGAAGCATCCAAGTTGCTTTAATATAACAGGGCAACTGCGGGAGAGCCCCATTCTGCCAGCAAAAAAAAAGTGGATTGGTGCTCCTCCACAGCCCATTTTTACAGCTGAGTTTATCAGTCATCATCACCCTAATGAGTGCTGTCCAAAGTCTCTGTGATTTTACATTCAAATTCAGCAAGCACTCAGCAGGACCCACCTCACCATGGGGTCAAGCAAGACTAATGCCTGGCGTTTTAACTAAAACACTCAAGAAAGCCTAATTAGCATCTCAGCCATGCCAGTGTATGAGCCTATGAAGTGGCCCCAAACCAGGAGAAATGGCCAAGCCCCATCCTGCCACTGGGGCCGCTTTGGGGCAGCTCCAAACAGAGCTGCAAGGAATCCCAGCACAGCTCTGAAACACCACAGAAGCAAAACCTGAGCCTTGTGCAAAGCACACCTGGGGACCAACAGAGCAGCAACGCAACGAAGGCAAAGCCTGCTCAGCCAACAGAAGACCGTGGCTAGCTTCCACTGCACTGAGAACAGCTTATGGTAACGCACACGTGGGAAAAATCATAACCCTTGTCATTAGAAAACTGGAGGTGCAGACAGATAGCCAGCAGTGCACAGCGCTCAGCGCTGCTCTGGTTGCTGCCCATTGCACAACACACCTTCCTGTCTGCACATCCCCAGCACAGATCGTCCCTCCGGGGGTTGCCCAGCATTGACCAACACCACAAAGGAGATGGACGCGTTGTGCTATGCCCCGAGCAGCCCAGGCCTCATCTCTGTCCTTGCAAGAGCTGCAGGCACTTTGCTCATCGCCAACGAGGAAATGAGATCTCCGTGATTCATCTCTCAGGTAGCAGCAAATGCTGACGGTCCCCCTGGAGAGGCGCCAGGTTTTTGATCAACACCGATCCCCGCAAGAGAGAGAGAAATGTATTTTCTTCTTCTTAGCAGGAAGTTTGCTACCAAAAATAACAAGGTGGGTCTTATTTTCCTACCGAGCATTAAAGAATTGCGGTGAATCTTTCACATATTCCTTTAGAGTCAGCACATAACACGAATGGGTTCCTTGAGTTTACATGAAGCGCTGGGCACCGACGTCACAGCACACGCGTATGGGGATGATGTGATGGGTGAGGTTGGTCAAAGGTTGAATACGATGCAGATGTTATTTTAACAGCAGCGCTGAGGATGAGCTCAGAGCAATAGGAGAGCAGAATCCAACCGCGGGTTCTTGGAATGATGAAGAGCAATGGGTGAGGAGGTGCTGAGGGAAGGAGCACTGGGGCCATGCAACTCAGAGCTGCACGCTGTCACTGATGCAATTTCCAAGAGTGGGATATAGCACTTACCTCATCCCCAGCCTCCAGTACCTATCAGCCACCTCTGTCTGCTGTTAGGGTCAAGCAAAGTTTAGGGTGAACTGGGTGACATCAGTGCAGGGGCACAGTGCTGATATTCACCGGTTGAATCTACCAAGGAGTGAATGAACATCTTCACACAAATTGGCTTCCTGCTGTTCCTGCATCGCTCAGGGTTTCAAAGGTTTCCCCTTGTGAAAAGCAGGAGAACAAGAGCACCTCCTCCCATGATTGGGTCCATCAGCCCCATCAGCTCAGAGGATGCTCTCCCCAGGTATCATAGAGAACACCATCGTGCCTCTCCCCAGCTCACAGTCGCCCTCTCCTATCCTTCTCACCCTGTTCGCTTCCAGTACTTTGTGAACAAATCTGACTCAAAATTTTGCTTTCGAACCCAAAGTGACAAAATATGGCCCCGTGTGAGTAAGTCCCCGCTCTCGCCCGCCGCCCACACCGACCCCACTATTCCTTTTAGTATCAGAATCTTTACAGAAAAGACACAGCTCTGGTTTCATCCACCTCAACAGACAGAAAGCGGTGACAGAAAAAAGGAGTTGGGTTGCACAGGGCCCCTCCGGAGCGATCTGCAGGGAAGGGCAGGAAGAGAAATAAAGCAAATGCCAACCTCCCACCCCACACTGGGCTTTTATCTCTAGGATTACGTTTGTTTATAAAGAACTTCTTTCCAAAACGTTGAACCTATGCAAGCCCCAAGCACTAACGGCCGCTGTGGGCTGAGCCCAAAGCTGATCTACTGTGCTTCACACCTCTGGGTGCAGTGCGTGTTTGTACAGTCCACATTTCCGCTCCGTGGGGAGAGCTGCGCTGTGCAAACAGCCACGGCGCGCTGCTGGGTAGCAGCTATGAGCTCACTGTTTTGGAACTTGGCAGCTAGAATGACTCCTCCCCGCTTGGCTCTTGCAAAGATGATGGGAGGAGGTTGCCAGAGCTCCTTCTTGCACCTTTGTGGGATCGGACGCTTGTCCTTCCTGCACAGCTGCACAGCAGCCCGTGGTGGCGCCTCTGGGAGCAGCACAGCAGCATCTCCACCTCCAGAAGCACAAGGAGGGCAACACGGGGGGGTGTTGATAATTCCTCCCCGCCTGCAGATGCTGCAGCCAAGCACAGGGATGAGCAGCAGCAGCTCCCAGCGCCTGCAGATCCTGATGTGTCACCTGCTGGGACAGCAGCCAGCAGAGAGGGGACAGTGGCAGCACCATGTGTGCCCCAGTGCCCACAGCACAACCACAACTCCGGATGCTTACTTCCCCCTGCTGGCACCTGAGTGCAGCACCCATGGCCCCAAAACAGCCCCAAAATCCCCCCATCCCAGCAGCAATGCCACGCAAGAAACTCCACCTGCAGCATCATCCAGGCAGACCTGGCCACCAGATCTCACCATATCCCCACACGAAGGGACTTTGGTGGGGCAGCAGCACTGTGTCCCTGAAAAACACTCTGGGGGGAGCTCAGCTGCTTAGGAGACATTTCAGGGCATCACCAGCAGCCACTTGGAGAGCAAGGAGGAGAGACTGGGAGACGCAATAAGAGTCTTTAATCCAAAGGACCGAAGAGCAGACCAGAAAGGTTAGTATAAGCCAACAGATGGGAGAAAAAAAAAAAAAAAATTATATATATATATATATATATATAAGATAAAAACTGTTTCTTAAAACAAATTAAAATTGCATACAGTGTCTAAAAGATCACCTAAAAACTAAACATGGCCTTAAAAAACTGTTCTTCTTTCTCCCCGAGCACATTAAATGCGGTGAAACGTTGTGACAAACAATAATAATAATTAATAATAACAACTCATGGATTAAAGACTTCAGCGCCACTGTTCTGCTCGGGGATGGGGGCTTCCCAGCCCCCCCCAATAGGAGCCACACTGGAGGGCAGCAAGACCCCAGCCCTGCACCACCGCATCCCCTCCTTCCATCACCCGGGGACCCCCAGCACAGCATCATGCGGGTGGGGAGAGGGGGAAGCATCCTTGCCCTGCACAGATTGGGGGACCAGGGGGGGAAACACCCCCAAACCCGGCCCCCCGCCTGCCCTGAGGTCAGAACTGGATGGCACAGGGTGGGGGTGAGCCCCGTACCGACGCACAGCCACGTACGGACAGACAGCAGCACAGACGCACGCGGTGCTTGCGGAGAGCCCTGCGCCCCCGGCGAGCGGCAAGGCTTCCAAGGCAGGGCAGGGCTCCAAAAATACTTTTTTCCTCATTTTTTTTTTTTCCCCCAAGCGTGCTTTAAAAGCAGCAGATTTCCAGGCCGGGGAGACAACAGGCCACCCATCAACCCCGCCATGGCTGCTTTGGGAGCTCTCCTTCCCCAAGCCCTGCCCGAAGCTTGCCTCAAGCCAGCGCTCCACGCAGGGAGCACGCTGTCAGGGTTTCAGCTCTACAGTAGTTTTAAAAAATACTTATGTTATATACCCTACAGGAAGGTCACCACAGGAATTTCCATGTCTTTGGAAGGAAGGAAGAAGGAAAAAAAAAAAAAAATCCACAATAAAAATAAAAAAAACAAAAATGCTTCACAAAAGGGAAAAAAAAATAAAATCCAATTATCAGCGTCGTTCACCTATAGGACAAAACCCCCCTGGGTTGGAGAGCGTGGATCAGATGGGGGACATCGCCTGCTCCAGAAAGGTCAGAAACACAGGTGAGTAGCTAAAAATAACTAGTCTGGTATAAATGTCTGAATTCCATGCGCTTGATATAACAGTCTGCCTCTTTTTGTCTTTTTTTTTCTTAAAAAAAATATATATATAGTTATTGCTTTCTCAAGGGCTGGCGGCGCGGGCGCCCTCAGTGTGGGAGTGCAGCAGGCTCCGCAGGGTTGGCTTTCTTTCTCCTCTTCATCAGCAAAGGGTTGGAGGAATCCTCGATTTTCTTGATCTTGATTTGTTCGTAGTCCACTCGCATGGTGGCCAACGCGCTCGTCATCTCCTCCTGCAGGGATGGGCAGAGCACAGCACCCATCAGCTCTGCTGTGAGACCCCAAAGAGACCCCAAGGGACCCTCCCTGCACACCCTGCCACCTCCCCCAGTCCCAGTCATAAGGAAATCATGGGATGGGACCAATGGACCTGCAGCTGATTTTTCCAGCCCACTCCATCCACTGGGATTTGCGTTGCAATTTTATACTGAATTGCAATTCCAATGTGGATCAGTCCAATCTGGGACCTGCCCAGCACGAGGGGAAGGCAGAACCAGGCAGCACCCGGAGCACAGAGCTTTTGGAGGAAGAAAACCAATTCAAAAGAGTCTTACCTTCACATCCTCCCATAGATCCTTCTCCTCCTTCAGCACACGGCTGGTGTGCAGGGGGGTCTGGGGCACCTGCATGGATTGCTACAGGGGGGAGCAGAGCAGCATCAGCAAGGCATGTCCCATCCCCACCCCTTATCCCAGCCCCCATCCCCACCCCCTTATCCCAGCTCCCATCCCCATCCCATGTCCCAGCCCCCATCCCCATCCCCACCCCATGTCCCAGCCCCCATCCCCATCCCCACCTCTTATCCCAGCTCCCATCCCCATCCCCACCCCCTTATCCCAGCTCCCATCCCCATCCCCACCCCTTATCCCCCTGCTCACCATGATCCAGGGGTGGTTCATGAACTCCGTTATCGTCATGCGTTGAGTTGGATCCGTCTTCAGCAGGTTGCGGATCAGCTGCTTCACTGCAAGAAGGCGAGAAGAAGGGGGCACGGGTAGGTCCCAGGGCAGCTCCTCCCCCAGCCCCAAAACACCTGCATGCAGCCCCCAAATGCCTCAACCCAGTTCAAGCCTACATGGCCCCACAACAGGCTTTACCTTCCTCTGACACTTCCGACCACTCCGGGTTGGGAAACTCATACTGGCCCATGCGGATTCGCTTCTTCATGCCAGGGGAGATGGCGAGGCCATGGTTGGAGTAGAAAGGGGGGTACCCACATAGCCTGCATGGAGCGGGGCAGCATCAGTGTGTGCTCCCAGCAGGAAGCAGCAGGTGATGGGACACCCCACCAGGATGGAGAGGGAACGGCTGACTTACAGAATGTACATGATGACGCCGAGGGACCACATGTCACAGGATTTATCATATTTCTCCGGGCCCAGCACCTCAGGGGCTGAGGGATAAGAGAGTGAGTTTGAGGGTGTAGACAAAACTCTCAGGGCTGTGCAGCTCCAGTGCAATGTGCAGGGCCTGTGCCACCTTGTAGCATGAAGCTGCAGCACAGGCACAGCAGTGTTGTCCATGCAGTGCCTGTGCCAAGTGCTGCACGCAGCAGTATCATGCATGGAGCAGCTCATCCTGCAAGCATGAGCAAAGCTACACCCAAAAAGCAGCAAAACCCCAAAAGCACTACAAAGCAATCCAGCAAGTGACATCCCAAAAACTGCTTCACCATTAGGTGGGTGCAGGGCTGATGGGCTGTAAGCCTGATCCTTCTGAGCTTCCCTCCAGTTCCAACCGAGGAGGGATCCCCTCACCCCCAGCTCTGCAGATCTGAGAGCTCAGCCCCCAGCAGCTTACCCACGTAGTACGGCGTGTAGCACGGAGTGGCCAAGGAGTTGTGTGTGGTGGTTTCTTTAGCAAAGCCAAAGTCAGTGAGTTTTAACACAGCATTGGGCCTTTTGGAGGTGTACAAGAGGTTTTCCGGCTGCGGGAAGACAAGGGATAAGAGGTGAGGGCAGGGCTGGGGACAGCCCCAGCAGTGCTGTGGCAGGGCAGGGCTCAGCACTGCTCCTACCTTCACATCTCGGTGCGCGATGTTGATCGAATGCAGGTATTGGATGGCTTCTCCAATGCTTTTCATTATCTCCGAGGCCTCTGAAGCAGCAAGGAAACCAATAAAAGCATTTGTAGGTGACTTACAGCAGGCACTGTCCCCTAGGTTACTGTTCAGACCAGGAGTCAAAGCTTATGGCTGATGCCAAAAGTGCTTCTTCTACCTGAAACCTCCCTCCCCAAGCAGTGATTCTACAGATCATGTGTTCCCTATAAAACCACAACCCCCAGAGTTCGTATTTTATGGATTTGGGGGTAGTGTTTCTGTACTGGAGTGCTGAGAAAACATCCCTTAGCTCTGCTCTTGACTGAGCAAGAAAAACTGGGGTTGTGAACAAGGGCTGGGCACCCACACCCAAACTTGGCATTCCCCAAATGCAAAACCCTGATACCAATACAAGGGGAATGGGACATTCCTACAAGGAGCAAGAAATTGCCCAAGGATTGAATAGAGGTGGGCACCATACCCCGCTCTGTGAAGGCCTGGTCTCCCCTGTCCTGGATCCGGCTGAAGAGCTCCCCACCATCCAAGCTGGAAGAGAAGCAGCAGGGTTAGGGATAGGGGAGCCGTGTCAGCAGCTCCAGCTCAGGCAATGTCAGACCCTTTGGTGCCCAGCCAAGTGCTGCATGAGCTCAGCAAGAGATGCACCTCCTCTCCATCCCCACTCTGAGGTTGATACTTCTAGACAGCGGTGCTCCAGAAATGAGAGGGGCAGAGGATTCGCATGCGCTGCAGAGATGCCAGGCACGAACGGACGTGGTCTGCCCACCAAGCCACAAAAACACATTTACAGTAAAGACAGCAAAATGCTCTAATGTGGCGAGAGTACTTCTTGTCTCGTGAGCTAAACTAGGCCAACTACCTCCTTGGTGATGAAACCCCGTGCTGTGTGAAGTGCTGAGCTCAGGTGGCTGCGTAGCAAGGTGCCATGAGCCCACATGGGAATGGGTGACATCTCCCAAATCCCAACAGGCTGGGTGCAGAGCTGAGCTCTACCAATGGATCTGCGTGGCATGGTTTATGTTGGCTTGGAGATGGGATGGAGAGAGGCAGAAATGGACTCCAATGCAGCAGAGCAGCTCACAGATAAGGCTCTGGGAAAGGGTTGGGAAACTGGAATGACTCCTGGGCCTCGAGGGCTCCCCAGGTGCCCTAAGGAAAGGCTCAGCTTCAAGACAGATCAAGGATAAGATCAGGGATCACTTATCCATGAGAACAGGGATAACAGCACTTCCTGTCTCAGCCTTATCTAATTCAAGCAGAAACAGCTGCTGGCCTTCCTGGTGCAGATAGCATCTCAAGCTGGACACCTTGCAACATGGACAGCACCAAACCACCCGGGAGTACCACAGATCACATGGTTATGGTCACACTGCACTGCACATGGAGCTGCATCCCAAGCATCCCTTGGACAGGGGGAAGTCACCACAATAGTATGCAGCACCCACTGTCCCTACCCTAAGGATGCACTGCCCATCACTCCACCACTCTCCTCCTATGCAGGCAGACATCCCATCCTATCCCAGTCTATCCCACCTGCAGCTCCCAGGTCCTGATATGGTTCTCAGAGCCTCTTCCCATCCCAGAGCTTCTCCGTGCACCCTCTGCCCCCCCAGGCAACCTGCCAGCTTGCCAGAGGTTTTGGCAAGAAAGCTGTATTAAATCACAGCTGCGGTTGGGATGTGGTTTCAATACTTTCCCCTTCATCCCTCCTCCTCCCCATGTTGTATCAAGCAGCCACCCAAAGCAGGCTGGCTCAGCAGTGCTGCTGGCTGCGGTGCTGCTGACCGCACTGCGCCGCTGGGTGCCAGCACCTGGTGCTGAGCCTGGCTTTGCTCGGCCAAAGCGAGTTTGGTTATGACCCATCTGCTGCCAGAACTCAGGCCTGAAGCCTGAACGAGCTTTCAGAATGACTCAGAACCAATGCAGGGCACACGGCACCTTGGAAGTCCGTCCTGAACATCACGATGCAACACCTCTCACAACACCAGTGTCCCCCAGTGGGACACCTTATCCCTCCCCATCACACAGCCCCAGTGCACTCACCACTCCATGACAATGAGCAGACACTTCCTCCCCTGGTAGAGGTTCTCATAGACGTCCATGATGCGGACGATGTGCGCGCACTGCGACGCCCTCCAGTGCAGCTCCACTTCCCTGCGCGCCTTGGGGCAATCCTGCAGCATCTGCAAAGAGGCAGAACTCCATCAGCTCAGCGCCCCGAGGAGCAGAGCAGCAAGCACCGTGCCCAGGCAAGGCAGGCAGGCACTGTGCGAGCACAGCTTGGTGCTGCATGCAATGCCTCCATCTCCATCTAGCGGGAGCAGCGCAAAGCCACCGCTCCGAGGAGCACCCGGGGGGGGGTGACAGAGTGCAGCCCGTCCTGTTAACCCTCAGCTGAGCTCCTGATCCAGCGCCAGCGATCCTGGTGGATAGCAAAAGCCAATGAAGAGCAGCTCCAGGGATGGAAGCTGCTGGAAGTGCCCCGTTTGCAGCCCTGGGCCCCGCAGGGAGCACTGCAGTACCGCAGCACTCCAGCAGAAGCCAGGCTTGTGCATTACACGGGGTTGAATTGCTCTCAGCTCCCCCACGAATCCAGGGCTCCTCTGCATCCTTCTCCCCTACATCCTTACATCAGCACAAGCCACTTGTCCTCATTTCCCCGCGTCACATCTGAGATTCCTGCAGCCCAGGACACCAACCAGCACCACTTCTCACTGTGCTCACGAAGCAGCTTTGTTAGCATCGCATCGCCGTGTGCCACCAAAATCCTCCCCAGGCAGTCACACACTGCCCATCCGCAGGCACTGTTCCTTAGGGCCAGCATCTGCATCCAGCCACCACGTCTGGCTCCACGCCTCACCTTCTGCTCATGGTGGGGTCATTTTGCTCAGGGCCCCACACACAGGCAGCTCCAGAGGCCACGAGCCCAAAGCACACACGAGGAAGGGCCAAAGCAGCAGCCAGATGTTCCCCAAATAGCAGCAGCCCTCTAATGAAGCCCTTGCCCTTCCCAAAGACAACTCACAGTTCCCAGGTGCAGGAAGGATTTGCTAGGCTGCCACAGACTATTAATTACCGCGTTCGTCAGGATAAACAACCAGCCTTAATTATTATACTTCTAAATATAGAGCAACAACTGTGCCTATCCTGAGTGTATTTCATCTTCCTTCCTGCCTTCAGCAGCTCTGGGGTTGGGTTTGGCAGAGCAAAGCACGCACTGCCCTGACCTCAGGTTGGCACTGGGGGCTCTGGCACCAGGAATAGGATTGGCCTTAGGGAAAATCATGCTGTATTTCCACACCTTGCTCCACAGCATCACAACTGGTGGAGGAAAGGCTGCTGCATCTCCAGCAGCACGCAGCTGGGACAGAGCCTGGAGAAAAGCTTTGTTATCCACAGCTCTGCTCCAACAGCCTGGGTGGGGAGTCAGGAAGTTTAAAGGGGGAAAAAAAAAAAAGGAAAAAAATAGTAATTGCACAGTGGGAAAATTGAACAGCAGGAAGCAGACGGAGTAATTCTAAGCAAGACAACCAGGAGATGTACAAAAAAGCACCCAATTTTTAAAGCGTTTTTCAGGGAGCTTAATTGTATTCCTAACGAGCTCGAGGCAGCCACCTCCATTACCTGTACAGCACAGCAGTGACATTTGCTTTTGTGACATTTGTTTTTGTACTCAGGCACCCACAGGCAAGCAAACAGCTTCCTGATGGCCTCCCAAACACCCTCTGCCATTCAGCTCAGCCAACAGGCCAGCCTCCTGCTGGCTATGGGATGGAAGAGCACAGCCAGCCTCGTTAAGGGCATGATTGGGTCTATTTAGGAAATGTTCCTCGTGCCCACCAAGGGCCAGGCACAGGGAGGTAGGAGGGGAAGGGGGATGCAGAAGGGATGTGGTAATGCCCAAGCCATGATAACAGCATCCTACATCTCCACCTCCACCATCCCCTGCTCTACAGCACCCATTGGTGCTGAGCCCAACAAGCTCTGCAGAGCCAACAACAAACCTTCACGCTTTCCCATTTCAGGTTAAAACACAGCACCACACGTTCAAGGAAAGCGACAAAGATCGGCTTATCCCCATCCCCAGTTACAATCTGAGCCCTGGTTTTCCCAGTTGTAGCTCAGGGCTTTAACCACTGCCCCCAGATTCCATTAACACCATTTTAATGCTGCAAAACAAAGCTATCTTTCTGCAGTCTGCTGCTCACTCCGGTCACATGTGCCCTACGTCCAGCATATTTGGGTGTGTTTGGTAACACTGCCCATGTCCCCGTTTTAACTCTGGTATCCAGGGCACAACTATATTTATATTTCTCGTCTGGCAAAGAGAAGGCTGCAATAGGAAAAGCACCTCATATTCAGAAGTTAACTGCCCCCAGCCCATGGTGCCAGGCTGGGGCTGCCCAGGTCTTCAGAGCAGCATCAGGCACATGAAATTCTGCAATGACTGAGAGCACCTGGAGACCCTCAGTGTGCTGCAGAGAGGTGGGTAGGAGCCAGGAAGGAAGGAAGGCAGCAGAGCACACACAGAACATGCTCTGGTTCCCCCCCCACACACACAGCTGAATCAGCCCCTCCACCCCCCATGATGTCGTGTGTGTGAGTCACAGCAGGTGGAAGCAGGGAGCTCCCTACAGGCACCCAGCAGGGCAGGACCATGCTTTGCTTGGCATCCCGCAGCTCAGAGATTTAACAGCAGCCCCAACCTGCTGCCACAGCCAGATGTATCTTTATTTTTCTGCTCCCCCATCACACTTTGCTCTGGCAAAAGAAACAAACAAACAAACAAAAAAACCCAAACAGCTGCCAACACATTTGCAGAGCTCCTGCCCCACCAGGACCCAGCTGAGCAGCAGACTACAACCACTACTTCTGCTTGCTGCTTTTAGCATCACACCATTTGGGACCCTTAAAGAGACAGCCCCACACAGCTGCATCCCAGGCCCCCACCAGCTGTGGTCCCCTTCAGAGCAACAGGAGAGCAGGGAGGAAGCCCAGCTTCCTGGGCTCTTTCCTCCTCCCTGCTTACTTTCCCTTTCAAACATCTCCTGCAGCCCCCACGCCTTCGTGGCCACATGTTTTGCTGGCGATGCCAACGTGAGTTGGCAGTTTCACAAGCGGGCAGAGGATGCAGGATGCCGTGGGAAGAACTGTGGTGATTGCATGATGCTTTCACAAGGAGCCCTGCAAGAGCAAAGCCAGCAAAATCCCGGAAGGAAGAGCATTGCAAGCATTGAGCAACGCCATGGGAGTGCAGCTGAGGCTGGTCCCACTGCAGGGGGACACCGAGGACTCCCACCCTGCTGCCCTCAGCCCAGGGCATCTGCTGAGCCTTTCCTCACCCCAACAGATGTGGCAGCTATTCAGCTTTTCAGGCAGCAACAAAAGGCCATCCGGGCTCACAAAGGACACGAGCAAAAAGGCTGTGGCTTAACCAGGAGCCACCTGCCAGGGCCTCATGCAGTGGGATGCTGCTGCTCAGCAAGCCTGGCTCCGCTGCAGCAAAATCCAAGTACAGCGATTTAAGGGTCCCGTGCAAGTACCCAGGGCACCAGCAGAGCAGGGACAGCAGGATGAGGATGCGGGGATGGGGCTGCAGAACTCAGGGGAGAAGTCAGAGCAGGTAAATGGCAGCACGAGGCAGCCCTGCTGACTCAGAGCCTCGCAGCGACGGCACGCCAACGGCAGGCGGCAGCGCTTAATAGAGACAAATGAGGAGTGTCTGCTTCATGTATCTGAGAAAAACAACATCAGAGGACCGTTCGGTTCCTGGGTTTTGTCTGGGGATGATCCTATTCTCACCACCATCCCGTACGTCAGAAGTAGTACTGAATTTTGGTGACTCGCTCATTATTCTTCTGTCCTAATGAGACAGTAAGGGTTTGCACTGTGTGTTAATACCTTAGCCCAGCCTGCTTCTTTTAGCAGGAGCAGCTTGGACTGATGCTTGAGCAGGGCATAAATCACATAGAGGTGAAAGGACCCCAGAACGCCCTAAATGCTGTTCATCCCTTCCTCAGGTCACCTCCTGCTGGCAATCGCTGTGACACCGGGTGAGAAGGACAGACAGCCCTGGCTCAGGGCCAGACAGAAAACAGCATTGCCATCAGCACCAGGGTCCACACTACAAAAAGCAAAAGGAAAATGAGAAGTCGGGGAGGGGTGAACAACATCCTCACATGAGCTACACCAAGGCCAGCCGGTGTTTCACACTCAGTCGCTTTATCACCACCTCCTTGCAGAGCCTTTAAGGCTGCTTCCAGCCCTCCCTTCAGATCCCAGCCCTGAAGCCATGTGTCTAATCAGATTTCCTATCAGAGCTGCTGCACTCGTGAATGGAAAAGCACATACACGTCCTTTATGATAGGAAGTGGTTGATATTTACGGGTGTGTTTAATACAGAAGCAAGCACTGTGTAAACCATTAACTCGGCTCTGACCTACGTACTTTGTACTTCCCTCCCCAGGCAGCACGCACGGCCTGAAAATCCACAGCTCCAGCCCACACTGCAGCATCTCAGTGCCACAGCAGGGTGCCAGCTTCAGCCCTGTGTCCATAGGGTCCCTCCCAGGCAAACACACCAGTGGGCCCAGCCCTGAGCAAGCACCAGGATCTTGGAGCATCCTTCTGGCTCCCTGACTCCCACCAGCCTCAGAGCAATCCTTTGCCTGGCTGCAGAGGGAACCCCATATTTACTTATTCAATGCATTTTTGAGAAGACTCCTTCTCCCAGATGGGTTGGGAAAAGCCAACAGGATGCAGCACAGCACTCCCGAAGCTCCTATCACCATTCAGGGCATCACCAAGGTTTTATTTACGTGCCCTTGAAGCTCGGTGACGCACAGCACGTTTGCATCACTCCGTCCTCCCCACGGTGATTTGTTTAAGAGCATTTTGTACCTTTGGCAGGCTTTGTCAACACCAGCAGTCAGCAGGCATCTCCTGACACCAAGCCCAGGGACATACACCCCAACCACAGCAGCCCACTCCTGAGCTCGCCCCAATCACAGCAGCCCACTCCTGAGGGTCACTCAGAGCTCTGCACCCCAATCACGCATCCCACATGTGCCACATCACCCTAGAGGCAATCAGCTCCCCTCTCCATACCCCAAACCAACGTTTGGGATGTAGGAATGCCCTGGGATGAGCTGTGCCCCCTCCATCCCCCCACCCCACCCTGCCGCCCCCACGTGGTCTGGGTGCTACCAGGGACACGGGGCCGGCTGCTGCCCTACGTAACCAGCTCCTGCGTTAAGCGGTCGCTGCTGCTATTGAAAGGAGGTTTTGTGTTGTGCAGGGGGAAGGTCGGAACAAGAGCAACACGGAGATTTCATAACAAGCCTTTGTCTGCGCAAGCAGGGGCCCCACGGCTGCCTCCCTGAGCATGCTCCCCCCGGAGCTGTGACCGCCCTCCTCCGCCTTTGTCCTCCGCTCCACACCGTAAAAGCTCTTCGGGCTTTCCCAGAGCTGCCCCGCTCCTCCTCCTGCTGCTCCGGGGATATCCCGCAGCCCAGGCATTCTGCAGGATCCGTAAGATAGTTTGTACAGCGGCACACTGCAAACGTTTTGCAACAAACCCACACGGGTTAAGAGCTGAGCAACCCTCCAACCCAAAGCAATCCATGGGCACGCGTACCTTTGAGCACCGGAGCAAGAAGCATTTCAAAGGAAATCCTGACCTCAAAGCAATGCAGTGAGAACAAGCAAGCAACCCCACTAGCAGCAGGCTGTGCCTCCCTGCAGACCTCCACCATCCCTGCACACCTCCACCATCCCTGCACATGGCTTTGCAGAGCAACTGGAGCTGAAAGGGGCCTTGGGGCCGCAGCAGCAATGAGGCCGGGAGCCTCCTGCCACCCACGAGCTGCCCCCACGTGTGGGAAGCCCCACCGAGCCCCCCCCAGCTCCCAGCCCTCAGCACTTCCAGCTCCCGACCCCCCCTGCAGAGCTCAGCCCCTCTGCACCGGGCACGGTGAGACAATTCCAGCTGAGAGGAAAACACAGTTACGCTTCTATTTTAAAAAGCCCTTTTTTCGCATCCTGCTGGCACCTCATTAAAGCACTCAGGACACAGCTGCTATTATTAGCTCTCCCAGCACTAGCAGCAGCCCCACGCTGGGCACGGGGAGCAGGAGGGAGGCAGGGAGGTCTGGCAGAGCCAGGACCGGGCTCAGCAGCCCGATCAGCGCCGTAACCTCGGAATACCTCATCCCGCAAGCATGCATAATTCAGCAGAGCGCCGGGACGCACACGCCTCCAAAAGCACCATCAGAGGAAAAACCTTCTCCCCTCTCACCACGACTGAGAAGGAAATGTTGGTGTCTAAAAGCAGCTCCCACGAAGAGGTCCAGCACTGAACACACTGCAGAGCAAGGAGTCAATAGCTGAGGTTTTATCTGTTTGCATCTTTTAAGTACACAGTGAGAACACGCACATGCTGGGAAGACTTGCTGATCCTTTCACAGACGCTCAGTATCCCACTGCTAGGCAGTTTTTAGTACTAAGTTCCTTGTTTTCTTACTAAGTACGACAGCCAGTGTTTCGCTGCTGCATTGAGGGGGATGAAAGGATAAAAGCAAAAAAGAAGGGGCACTTAAAGATGAAAAACAAACAAACAAAAACCATCACTGCATTTACTGCCACTGCCCCAGTGTCTGGAGAGTTGTCTGGGACTGTTCATCCCGGACAATCCCCATCCCCAGCGCCTAAAACCAAACCAACCTGGTAGCTGTCAGCTGAACACATTGGTTCACCATGGACCCAAAGGCACAGGGTGAGGGGAAGCAGCTCTTGGGTCCTGCTTTGCACCAATTCCAGAAAAAACCACCTTGTGCCACGGGCAGGGAGATGTTCCTCCCCCCACGGTAACACACTGCAAGTTTCATCCCCAAAGCAGAATAAAGAGTGTGAACGGGGATACAAGGAGGGAGATGCTAACACAGAATGAGCCACTGAGTCACCAGAGCCAAGCAGTGAGGTGTGGCCAGCTCCCAGATGGGACAGCCTGGCCAGTAGGAGAGGGCTGCATGTTTACACGGTCAGACAGGAAAGCAGGGAGAGTTCCTGTGCTCTGAACTTCCATCCAAGAGTCAAAGTGAATTTCCCATCAGTCGCAGAGCGGTTGCTCTCTCTCGTGTCCCTGGTGCTGGGAAGAGATTTCTCCTTGCAGGGAAACTCACTGAAGAAAAAAAAAAAAAAGCAAGAATCTTGCAAGCCCCCTAGTTAGCCAAATGAAGGCATTCGCAGGGAATTTTCAGGCAGGCTCCCCAGATCCTCCTTCCCATGGGCAAGGCACCACACAATGTGCCACAGCTGGAAACCCACACCTAGCTCATGGCACGGGGTGCACACACCCCAAAACACCAGCGCCCAGCTCTGATGACTTCCAGAAGGCAGCTTGGTTTTAAACTTCCCAGCAAGTCCACCCCTTCCCACGGAAAGGCATCCAGCCACTGCAGCAGAGCAACTTGTGCAACAGCAGCCCGTGTTTTCTTAGAGATCTGCTCAGACTCATGAGCAGCAACGTTGCGAAATGGCTGGAGAGGAAAAGGAAGATGCAGCAGAGCATGAGAGAGGAGGCGATACGGGCTCCAATGCTTCCTGCAGCCTGGCTGTGTCAGAAGGGGATGGGACATGATACCCACAGCGATAAAAACAGCGAGCGCAATCCCTGCCCTTCTGCTAATGCACATGGATACAGTATTTATTAAACCTGTTCTTGAATTTCAAGACAGTACACGCAATACGGCTATCATTACTACTTAAAATAAAAACAGTCTTGCTACCAGACCAACCTTCCTCCCTGTTTTTGTTTTTTTTTTCTTTTTTACAACAAGCTGAAGATAACACACATTATTCCCCGTTTGCTTAGATCTGATTGCACATGCTCTCCCCCAGCCTAGCTGAGGATAAGACAAGTGGGATGCTGTGCTCATTTCCAAGCAGTGCTGCTTGAACCTGCTTCCACCCGCACCTATCAGCTCCAGCTGGACTGATGGAACACGCTGCCAAATTTCCAAGCAGTCCCAGCTCCAGTTCTTTCCCTGAAAACACACATTTGGCAGGGAGTCCAAGGAGCCTTTCAAGAGGCTACACGAGCTCTACACCATGTTTCAGAGCTAAAGGACACGGGCAAGGAAAGCAGACTGAGAACTGCTCATTTTTGCAGAGTCACAGCAGAGGATGCTCCACATCCACCCCATGAGAACCCAGAGATGGGGCTGCCTGAAAAGCACTGGAGGTCTCAGCCCCTCAGCAAAGCCCTGGCCTACTGCTGTGCAGATTTTGTCTCCTCCAGCATGAAAGGCACATGGCAATGACAGCCCAAACTCATACACATTGCCATCCTAAGGACAGGAGAGCTGAAAGGGCTGAACTCATCAAGAGAACCCAGAGAGCTGCCTGTGAGCAGGGGCACACACTGAGAAGCAGAAATGTGGTTATGATGGAGAAAACAACCCCGTCCTCCCAATGATCCCAAAGTGGGATATCTTACAGGAGCTGAACTGCAGAGTGCCTGCCTGGCTGGACACCCCAGGAACATTCAGATCTGAGAGTGTATTTTGAACTTTATCTCTAGTTTAGACTGCAGCTTGCTGGGCGCTCGGGCGCATAATCACATGCATCCCTGATGCCAACAGCTTAAATAATCTCATTACATATGACGGCAAACACCGCGACAGTCTCAGGCTGTTTGAGCCAACTTGCTCACCTGCCCTTTCCGCTGGGAGAATTTCCTTTGTCACAGCAAAGCCACGCACCAACATGATGCACTAATTCATGGAAAGATGACGCCATCCTCCCCAGCAGCATCAGGCTCGAGGGTGGCTGGGCTCCACGTGCTCCCAGCACAGCATACAAGGTTGTTGGAGCTCTCTGGGCTCAGCCTCGCTTCCTGCATGCAGGGTTCTCACTGCAAAGGAGCAACGCCAGCTGCCCAGAGGTGGTCATCAGGATGCACAGATCGTGCTGAAGCCCCATCCCAGCACAGCAGCTTGGGACAGCCTGGCTTCCCAGTGGGTTTATTAAGGAAAAGAAATCAAATAAATCAAGTAGTGCTGTGCCCGTGGGGCTGGTGGAAGGACTGCCTTGATCCTCATGGACCTCCAACCCTCAGACTCTCCTTACTCAACCTGCGGGCTCAAATGGGTCCTGACCACCCCACAGCTGGGAGAGGAGCCCAGCAGCACCCCACGCCATGGCAGGGGAGGCCTGGGGGAGCACAGGCCTGAGAGGCCCCAGGGGCAGCCCCAGAGCAGCCAGCCCGGCGCAGGGGAGGGGAGGCAGCGCGTTATTCTTGGAAACCAGGAGGTGAGCTCATGCTGCCTGAATGCTGCAACTTGAGGCCAGGCACGCCGGGCTGGGAGAGGGGCCTGACTGCAGCCTGCAAGCCCTACGTGGGCCTGGAACCTACAGCAAGCACACCGTGCAGCCTCCTTCCACCCATAACATCAGCACAGAGCAAGCCCCCCACATCCCCCCATGCTTCCTCAGCTACAGTTCTCTTGGAGCTCTCCTGACCTGTCCAGCCAAGGCATGAGAACACTGGGCTTATCCAGATGTCATCTGTGAAGGCACGCATTTAGGCTCCCACTTTATGGCAAACCCCAGTAAACCCCTCACCTCCCAGCCTGCAAGCATAGGAAGCACTGATCTCCTTTACGAGCCCCCAGGCTGAAGGCATTCAGTCATTAAGAGAAAGAGCCCTATCATTTCCTGAGCATTTGCCAAAGCAAAAGTCAGCCCCCAGCTCCCAGGCTGTTATCAGTTTATCTGTGTTGTCAATATGACTGTTCGGAACATGTAATGTAATCTGAAGGGATTATAGCTGATCATAAATTGTTTAAACAAACTCAAAACCCAACTCAGTAAACTCTTTTGGTCAATGAGATAATAAACCACTGCATTGGAAAAGCCCTGGTGATGTCACGATACTTTCCACGGTTTTAAAACTATGAGTTGCACAAAAAGCCACAGTGAAAACATTTTGGGTTACATAAAATACATGGTAGAGCTCACAAAAAAATCCCACCACTGACACAGGAGCAAAAGTACAGCAGACAGAACGTGTGTTCTGTTCCCCTGGAGCAAAAGCCCAGGATATTCACACACTCCATCACTTCGAGGGTATTTTTCCAGCTGGCTTATATGAAGGATAAAGCACGTGATCTCAAATGAAGCTAGAGAAAGCCATGGGAAATAGGGTGCTCTGCTTCCTTATGTGCCTTTATACAACACCTTAGCCATGACGGCTGACCACAAGGCCACCAGCTACACAAACACCCCCCCAGCACTGTGCAGATACAGCTACAATACAGCCTGCCCTACTTCCAGGACAGGCAGCTCAGAAGAATAATGAACCACAAAAGTGCTGGGCTCCTTCCTCCATCAGAGGAACCATCGCTCACCTTATCTGATGAGACTGAGTGAGACTGAGACTGTTTCGCAAACATGCCCTGAAGCACTGAGGATGCTCCAAAACCCATCTGTGAGAGGGGACAGCCTTGCAGACAGCCTGAGGCTCTCCCACCTGAAGGAAGAGGTGAAGATTTCCTACTCTGAAATTTGGGTGAGGATGGTTTATTTTAAAGGAAAACTGTCCCATCAGTGACACGCAGCCAAGAAACAAACCCATCACCTGCTCTACTTGGCCCATTCTCCAGTCTGGGTTTCCTGCCACTTCCCAGCCTTACGCTGAATTCAGACAGCAACCTCCCACCTGCACCTTGCCTAAAGATGAGCTAAAAGCAGGATTTGCAGCTCGCAGCCCCGTGCCACCATCACAGCCTGCATCACATAACGCCAGCAGCCTGACTGGTCAGCAGCCCAAGTGTGGTCAGCAGTGACCTACATACAGAAACTTTCACAGAGGTTACAAGCCTAATTTTCCTTAATAATAAACGGCACCGAGGTAAAAGGAAGAAACGGGTAAGAATCCACTCAAACCTCATATTTCAGCTCCATCACTTCTCTACAGTCTTCACATTCCCATGCTGCTCAGCACCCAGCAGTAAAACACTGTGCACCCAACAGGGTCCCAGCAGCTGCGGGCTGAGATTAGCAGCTCAGGTGCATCCCTGACCCTGCATGTGAAATCCTGAGTGCTTTAGGTCCTTCTTGATACTGAAGAATAAAACTGAGGGCAGGAAGCTGGTGAAATAAACAACAGTGATCAAGAAGAGAAGCAAAGGAATAGCTCCACGTTTTACCTAGGTGCAGCAAATAAAACTACCATCCATTAACTCACCACACAGCACTGTTACACTTAATGATGCATCTCTGCCACGGACCATTGCACTGGAAGAAAATTGGCTGTAACGTTCTCATTGCTGCTGGAACGTTAAGTCTGAGCACAAACTCTCCCCAAGCACTGAAAAGTGCTCTTAAGCAAACTGACCCTCAGCAAAATGCTAGCTTCAATGCATCTCTGTTTGGGTTTAGCAACATAATAGCTGCTCCTGGTCCAAGAGGAAGCACAATGTAACCAGAAGACACCATTAATACTAAGGAGACACACAATTGTTTCCCTCCAGCAGAGGACTGCATTAATGTAAGAGATCTTGGAACAGAAAATGTAAAGAGAAACTGTTCTGAATGGAAAGGTTTGCTGCACCACCAAAGCAGGCGGCACCAAGAGATTTCAGCTGTGGCTTCTGGCTAGAGGCCATCAGAATTCTTTTAAGCATCATCTGAAACATGACGACTCGATGCAATCACTTCTCTGCATCCTGCTTTAGGTCATCATTCCACGCTGATGCAGCCCATGAGTAATTCCAATCTAAATACCTCCGTAGGTCCCCAACAGAGACATCGTCCCAACTACGGAACAAGGGATGAATGAAGTCAGCTCCCATCGCATCCCAGGCTGTCACCCTGTGGGTCTGTGCTCACAGGGCAGCTTGTCTGGGATCCCAAACCCCCCACGGAACGGTTTTTAAGGGGCTGGAAGGAATTGCTTACAGCAGCAGCTGTGCTGCTCTTTGAAAAGCCAGAGAGCTCAGCTGAACACTCCTCTCTGCATCGGGGAAGTGCAAAGAGGCCAGGACAGGGGACAGAGGGCAGAAGACCAGCAACTTTCCAAAGCAGAGATCTTGGAGCATCACCCTCCAAGGGCTGCTCAGGCATTCTGACCTACAACACAAAGTCCTGCTCTGCAAGATGCTTTTCGATACAGCACCCAGCATTAAGTCCTGACAGCTGCTGCACTGTGCTCTGGTAGCACTGGGAGCACAGTGCAACCCCAGACATCCCAGAAGGAGCCCTGGTGTCACCCATCCCCGCACCGCCGCTCCATCCTTCCCCTTTTAGCACTGCAAAAGGGAAGTGCCGGATCCACGCTTTATAGGGTTGAGTCAACTGTAGAAGCAGTGAAGAGCGCATCTGTCAAAACAGAAGAGGATTTTGCTGATTTCCACCCAAACGAACTGCCAACACGTGTCACCCTGCAGCATAACGGGGTGCAGCTAATGGAAACTGCCTGCTTTTTGGGGAGGAAAAGTCAAACTCTCATCATCCTGTTGAACAAGGCTGCCCTTAGCCACACACTTCCCACACCATCCTGTCCCCACGTACCTTAGCAGCGCCACTTGTACCTCCAGAGCCCACCTGTTCATTCATTCACACTGGCAAACCCTGAGAGCAACAGAGAGGCAACTCTACAAACAAGAGGTGGGGGTTACAGATCCAGACGGTTATTTGTTCAGCCTTCACCATCCTCAGGGTAACAGCGAGGTTCTGAACAGCTCCTGCATGGGTGAAAGCTGCAGCTCTGCTGGGAACGCGGCGCTCCCAGGCTGCCTGCACCCGCATCACCCGGCTCCAATCTCCACAAACTTCCCCTTGTCCCTCTCCAGCAGGGAGACACGCTGCTGCCTTCCTTCCCTCAACAAGTGATTTCAAAACCTCCGGATCACCGAAATGCCTGTCTGTAAGATCCACAGCTAAACAGGGGATGCTAAGGAGCAAGTTACAGACAATGGATGAGTAGAGTAACACGGAAATGCTCTGTTGCTGCTCGCTGTTATGCGCTGATTCATGGAGCCTGGGGAGACCTGTGGGCACCGATGGAGCTCTGTGCAGAGACCCCAGGTCAGTCTGCCACTCAAACAACTGGAGCAAACAAACTCACCCGACAAATTCCACCAAGCCCGGGCTCCTAAGGCAGCACAAGCAGATGTTATTGGCTTTGTTTGTATTAGAAAGCCATAAAGCTACATCCCGGTGCTGTTAATAGAAAGCAACTCGGCCGGACGGGCAGCAGGGCAGGGAGGCAGAGCTCCCATTGTCCGGGCCGCCCGCAGCTCGACCGCCCGCTCCGCAGAACCGGTTCCCGAGTTTCGCTGCCCGTGTCCCCTCTCACAGGGCAGCGCGGAGCCGCCGGGAGGAGCGGGGCTCGGGGCGGGGCGAACCGCCCGCACCGCCCGGGGACCCGGAGGAGCCCGACCTGGGAGCCCCGGGGGGAAGAGAGTGCGGAGAGCCCCGGCGCGCACCTTAAGGGCGAACTTCTCCCCGCTCTTCTTGCTGAAGATCTCCAAAACTTTCCCGTTGATGCCGAGCCCCAACACTTGCGTGGTGACCTTGTAGTCGTCCGTGATGGCATTCTTCCGGATCTGCAGGCCGCCCTTCACGGGGAACGGTGGAAACTGAGGCGGCGGCGGCGGTCCGTGGGGAGCTGCGGGAGGCGGGGGCGGCGGCGGCTGCGGCGGCGGAGGGCTGGGAAAGCCGGCGGGCGGCGGCGGCGCCCCGGAAAGCATGGCGGGAGGCGGCGGCGGCGGGAGGGCCGCGGGGTGCGGGAGGGCTCCGAGCCGAGCGGGCGGGCGGGTGGGCGCAGGGAGCGGGGCACGGGGAGGGGAGAAGCGCCGCCGCCGCCGCCGCCCCCCGCCGGTGCGCCCCGGCCCCGAGCGCGGAGACGGGAAGAGGAAGGCTCCGGTGAGGCCGGCTCCTCCTCCTCCTCCTCCCGGCGCGGCTCGGCTCTGATGTCAGCGCCTCGCCGCGGCCGGGCACGGCCAACGGGGGAGGGACGGGGCGGGGATGGGCTGCGCTCGGCGGGGCGGGGGAACCGAACGCACGGCCCGGCCCCGCTGGGAGAAGCGGAGCGGGGGGTGGTAGGAAGGGGTTGATGGCCGCTGAGCGCCCGCCGTGCCGGTAGCTCTTATCTGGAAGTAGATCCCTTGGAGCCAGGAGATGGGGACAATGCTACCAACGTGCGGAGCGTGGGAGAACCGTCCGAAAGAATGAAGTGATGATTTACCCCCTCTCTTCCACGCTCAGTCCGGGATCCGGCACAGACGCTGCCCGGCTCGGACTGGGATGCCACGGGCTGTCGTGCTGCCTGCTGCACGTTTATCGGCTGGAATGAAATTCGAAATTCAGATGTTTCACCCGCGGATACAAAATACACAGTCTGTTTGCCACCCTTGGTTTACATTCGGCTCTCTATCACCCACAAACAGCAGTGAACACAACCTGAAGATGGCTGTGACCCCGAACCTTCAGCACATGGTGCCTCCAGGAGAACACAAACACCCCGAGAAGGGCAACGAGCTGCAGTCCAGTGCCCCAAATGTGTGGGGGGAGCGTTGGCAGCAGAGCAGGAGGCCCTGGGCCATGCCTGTACCTTCCATGAGCAATAGCATCTGCTCCAATCTGTTAGTCAAGCCAATAATACAGCCCCATCTGTTAGAAAAGGTCAGCTCTCGCTCTTTAAAAGTCAGTTTTTAACAAAACCTGATCAGTAGCTGTTACAGGAGCAGCTTCAGCTAATCAGAGAGCATCATCAGTGAAGAGGAGCATCTGTCACCCCAATTAATAACGTCTGGGGGAGATCCAGACCTCTTTACACCAACCTCACACGGTTCAGTGACACTGTGGAGCTGCACAGGGCCTCTAAGCATCACCTCCTACCCCTCCAGCCCAGCCTTGAGCTCAGAGGGGGATGTGAGCAAAAGAAAACCACAGACCTCTTGTGCTGCTCTGCTTCCTTCAGTTTCATTCACCTTTTATACCGTCACCCAGCCCGAGCAGCGTCCTGCAGGAGCCTACAGCTGGAGCAGCACCAGGTTAATCAGCTCCACCATCGCCCACCCGAGGATTTAACGAAAACCAAAAGAAATTAAACGAAAGGTAAAACTTAAAAATAAAAATTCAAAATGAAAAATGATGCTAGAATTAAAAAGAAATAAAAGATGTCAAAAAAAAAAAAAAGAAAAAAAAAGAAAGAAAGAAAGAAAAGAAAAGAAAGAAAAAAACGTACAAATTAAAAAACAGGACGCTGATGATCGCTGGGCTCTGCAGGGCGATCGTGCAACCACGAGGTGGCCCCCGGAGCACACCGAGCTTTGCAGCTGTAGGATTGCTGGGGAGAAAAGAAACAACAAAACAGCAACAACGCCTACAAGGAAACAGCCTCCGAGAAGGCAATCCGCACGAACAACCCGTTATCAGCACATAGAAACCTCACCACGGGGGTAACACAGCAGCCCTGCTGTCCTCACCCCGCTCAGCCGCTGCCTGCTGACAGCTGAAGTGATTTTTCCCCCTTCTATTTCCATCTCTATTTGGGAACAGCAGTGCTGGCAGCAGGTTTGCAGGCTGATCTGTCAATGTGCTCTCCCCGACCAGTAATTAGCTGGGTTATTATTTGATTATCACGGAGTTAACGGGAAAAATAGGCCTTGTAGATTAGGGGAACAATCATTAACGCTGTGTGCATCCCGTCCTTTTCCACGGGTGGATTTGTACGAGCATCAGGCTGCTGGAAAGCTGTCCCACTTAAAAATGATAATACATCAAAATAATCCTGCGTGCTTGTAGGGTAGGAGGTAATTGAATTGAGGAAATATCGTTAATCCCCATTACTGCTATTTGTGTCTTAAAGCCATGGGAGGGTTGGAACAAGCAGAGGAGGAGCAGTTGTTGTGGCTTTTGCCTTCTCAGTGCAGGGGATGGGGTGGGAGTGCTGTGTTGTGCCCAGAGCCCTGTGCTGCTCCGGCAGCTGCTGTGTCCCTGGGAAGGGATCCCAGAGCACAGTGTATTTATAGAGCACTGTGGGATCCTCAGGGATGGAAGGAGCTGTTCTAACCTGGATTCACAATCCAAAAAAGTAGCCACACGCTTTCTGCGCTTTGCCCTTCATCTGCTGTCATCCTGCATTTAGATGGAGAGCCTTCCCTTTGCCCTGGGGCACTAAGGGACATTCCCAGCTGACAACATCGGTCCCAGCCAGGGATATTCCCCTTGGCACCCCATCCTGCAGCAGGATGGCAGAAATGCCCTTGGCATGGTTTCTCTGGCAGATTAGCACCCAGCAGTGCTGGCATACCCATGGAATGGCCTCACAGTCCTTCTGCTGGGCACACAGAGCCCACAGCTATGAGACACACAAGGAACTATTGCTTGGGACCAAGGGTTGTGCCTCCAGCTGCTGCTACCTCATGCACAGCATTGGAGGAGCACACAGCAGCCTGTGCTCCTCTGTGCATTAAAAATGCAGCCAGGCCCCCGAGCTGACCCCATACAGCACTTTTCTCCACACAGGGCTATTTTTTCTCCCTCCAAATGGAAACTGAGTCCTGATTCATTGCCCATAGGGTGATGCCAAATGGACAGCCTGAACTCACAGTCACAAAAACCACTGCTCAGAAGCACGGGAATATATACCTTTAAAAAGAATTTGCTTTGAAAGGCATGTAGCCCAACTGACAAGATAAACCACAAATCCCACATGGGGGAAAAATCAGAGCCTGAAAGCTCTCTATTAGTGCTCATCTATGGCACAGCAGCAGCTCAGCCCCACAGCTGTGCCACAAGGAGTGAGAATTGCAGGCCTGGCCCTCACCTCAGCTTTTCTAAGCACAGGTTTATTTGTTTTTCCCTATAAATCCACAGCAGCATCAGCACAGAGAGGGGATGGGCTTTCAGCTCAGCAACCTGATGGAGAAGCTCAGGGTGTTGTGGTGGGGACAGGACCTTTGTGAGCTCCCTGCAGGTCCTGGGTTCCTGTAGATCCACAGCTGCAGTCCCTGAGCAAAAAGAGGTGACATTCTTTAGGATGCAGCTGCCTGCTTCTCCTGCCACTGCCCCACAGCAGGCAGCAAGGCTGGCACTGCCTCACACTTCCACACCATTTATCACTACAGGCAATGTCACGCTCAGTTCTGGAGCAGAGATAGGGAGCTCAGGAGCCTCTGAGTGAGAAATAACTCTGATGGACACAAGCAGAGCCAGGCCCTGTCAACAGGCAGTGGTGTCAGAGCAGGGACAGCGAGAGCACCTCCATGCTACCCACAGAAAGGAGAAAAACAGGGAATAAGCTGCAGAAGGTTGGATGGATGTGAGGACAGAGGAAGGGCAGCAGCACGCAGGGTGAGAAGCTCAGTGCTGAGACAAGGGATCTGCTTTTAAATTGGGCCATTCCAATGAACAATGCATTTACATCTGCCGGCATCCACCTCGTGCTCAGGTCCCTGCAGTCTGCCAGCAGAGAGGAGGGAGGCATTTGTGCAATGAGATTAGGGAGATTAGCTCCATTAGGATAAGCAGCTCCCAGGCTGGCCCTAATCCAGTGGGAGCCTGCAGCCCACACGCTGCTGCTGGCTGCCCTGCAGGACACAGCAGAGCCCATGGGGACAATTCCTGGGGTTTCTGTGCCAGTGGGGACCCTGCAAAACTCCTCACGATGGCCTCAGTCCTTTGGCTTTTGCTGCTGCTGCAGCTGCCTTCAGCCTCAACACAATCATGAGGACTTTGGGGCTCTCATTGCTTTTTTACACAGCCTCTCCAGGTGTTTTGGGCAGCAAATAACACACAGTGTTATTTCAGGCTCTTTCTGTTTGCTGCTTTTTGTGGGGTACCTCAGCCCTCGGTCCATAGCAAGCTTTTAGCAACACATTCAGTGCTATAACCTAAAAGTGCCCCATATATGTGGCAGCAGAGGTTTCCATACAAAAATGGACAATTGCACATCCATGATGGAAGAGCTTTTATCCCCCACTGTCTGCATCTCCCTACAGTAGCTGTGCTGCCAGCAGCAGAAGCTGAAGGGCTCATCTCTCTGCAGCAGCACTGCTGTGCCTTGCCAAGAAGGGATGCCCAGGCATCTGTTGCCCATCAGCAGCAAGGACTCACTGAGCTCCATGCACTCAGGTGCAAGCAATGAGCACTGCCTGCAATGAAAGGGGAGGAGGGAATAGGGAGCAAACCAGCAGGAAGACTTAAAAAAAGCACATTCAAAACCTAAAAAGTGGCTGAGGGTGATGCAGCCCTGCAAGGCTCAGAGCTGAGGGGCAGCACCTCGTGCTCAGCGCAGTGTCAGTGGGTGCTGATGGGGCTTTATCTGCATTTCTGCATGTGGTGGAAAATCACTTGGGGCACTGAGCAACAGGCTGAAAGTGGCCAACTGGAGCAGCTGCTGAGAGCTGTGCGGGAAGGGCCCTGCTTTAACAGCACCATATCCACCCCGGTGTGCTGAAACCAGGAACAGAGATTACATTGCAGCAGGCTGTGACCTGGCATGTGGCACAGGCCAGAAATAAAACTGTTTATGTAGCAACGGAAATAATAGCAACAGCAGCTAGGTAAGATGTATCTCCCTCTATTTATATAATTTATTTATTAAAGCCAGGAGCATCTATTTATTTGGGTGGAAGGGATCTGTTTACATTATAAATGGTTTTGCTCCTGGTGAGCAGCCCAGGCTGTGCTGCAGGGAACTTTTCACACAGCTTTTGAGGGTGATGCACATTGCCTTTCTGCATGCTGAGCTCTGGGGTGCTGGCATGCACCGAGATGCTGGGTGCAGCACAATGGGGGGAGCAGGATGCGGCTGCAGATGGGGACCATCACTTTGTGCCATCCCTCCACTGCTCCTCTGCACTGCAATGAGGGAAGGGTCAGATCTAAGAGGAAAAAAAAAAAAGAATCATCAAGGAATATTTGTTAAGCTTTGTGCCGGTCTCGTGCATTTCCCATCACACTGGGATGTGTCAAAGGGTCACGTGTGGTCCTACAAGTGCTAAAGGGAGGGCTGGAAATAGTTATGGCACTGCATGTGATCGCAGCAGGGGGAAGGAAAGAAGCTGAGCAGGAAGTCTTGTCCCTCTCTCACCCCCTTGCTGCTCCTAAAGCACCACCAGTGCCTCACACAGCAAGAAATAAGATGAGGAGGGATGTAAAGCACCCAGGATCCTGCAGCACTTCCCAGCAAAGGAGCAGAAGCTGCAGCATCCCAGTTTATATGCATCCAAAGGAAACCAGAGGAACATGCAGCACATGTTGTGGGCACAGCTGGTGCAGGAGGTCCTCTGGGTGCTCTGCCCCAGCACAGCTCTGCAGGATGAGCTGGCAGTGCAGGGACAGAGCAGTGCCAAAGGCTTGCAATGCACTGAGCTCTGCACAGGGCAACAGCAACGAAGGGAATTGCAAAGGGATATACAGGGGATATACAGCTTATGGCTCAGAGATTTATGCTCATACCAGAAAAACCATCCCTGCTCGCTTGCCCACATTTATTTTGTGCTTCAATTCAAGAGAGGAAACTTCTGGTGTGAATTCCCTGCGTGACCTTTCCTGTTTGATGCCTTCACAGCCGGCTGCTCAGCCCTCCAGCATCGCTTCATTTCTGCCATCCATCACCAGCGCCTCCTGGAGCAGCAATGCCAGCACTATCAGCACTGCTGTCACCCAGCACTGAACAGAGATATTGAAGACTTCACTCCAGTGCAGGGCCCTGGGCTGTGCAGACACGGGTGAGGACCTTTGAGCATCCGTAGTGGCACTGAGGGAAACTTGTGTCCTTCCTTCTTATCCTTTGGCTGTGCAGGAGGGCTGTGCAGGTGAGCCTGCAGCTCAGCCACGCAGGGCACAGCCCAGTGGGAATCCTTTCTTCTGAGCTCTTTTCTTTCTCAGCTCTCCCAACCCCTCCACCTGCAAAGCCAAATTTCAGAGCTTCTAGAGGAATGCAAACCCCTACAAAGTGCTGCTCCACAGTCAGAGGTCGGGGCTGAGGCTTTGGCATCTTCAGAAAGCTCTGCAGCAGGGCATGGCAGGCTCCACTGAGTGCATTTCAGCCCCACAAACAGAGCAAACTGAAACACACCGTGGGAATGGCTCACAGAGCCCAAACTGGGAGAGAAGAGGGAGAAATGGCTGCACTCAGGTGAGGGGGAAGGAAGAAACCTTCAGAGCAGCAACTGTGCTTCTGAGCATCCACACACGTGGCTGTCCTGAGAAGTGTTTGCAGAGCCCTTCGGGCAGATCTGACAAGAGGAAAGAAAACAATCCCAGCACGGCCCACCATTCATTCATCTTCTGTGCAGAGGAAGACTCTGTTTATAAAAAGGAAAAGATGAATCACACGGAGAGCAGCACTGGCTCTGATGCTTCAAGAAAACCTAATTATGGGCAAAATTGTAGCCCAAGCAAACCCAAGGTATGGGCCAAACCCTCCTGTGAGCAGTGTCTGTGTGAAGGGCTGAGAGCCACTCCAGAGGACTGCCAGCACTGCAGCTCTATGGGGAACACACAGCCCAGAGCCTACAGCCTGGATTTACATCCATGTATCCACACAAAGAAACTCAGAGAACACTCAGTGTCTGTATGCACACCCTCTGTTACCATATCAGCTCTTGTTTAATCAAACATCTGCCATTCACCCACGCTAAAAGAAGGGGAAAACCTCATTCTGCTGCCTGCAAAGTGTCTCTGCATGTAAATGTACATCACTTAACCACGCAGGTCATAACTACAGCCCTTTTTAATGCAGGATGATTTCACCTCCCAACTATTCCGATATCCACTGGTGTGCAGGACGTTTCCCATTTATAGGTTTCTAATAAAAGCAAATCTTCCTTAAGTGGCTGCTGCTGGATTTCTCAGCGCAGCCCGGGGATAAGCAGGATTCTGAGCTTTAAAAAGATCACTGGGCTAAATAAGAAAGTGATGACCAACCAATGTTATGGCAAAACTTCGGGATGTTCTAATTACAGCACGTTTGTCACATCAGAGAACTCCATCAGCACACAGACACTCTGAAATCACCACGTAGAGCCCGAAAACCTCCTGCCCATCTCTGCTTAGACACAAACAGTAGCACCTGGCCATACAAACAACAGCAGAACTTTGCACTTTCTGGAAGCAATCCATAATAGATTAAAACCAAGCTCTTCTTTCAGGAATTCACAGTCTGGTGCTAAAGAAAATTATGTATTTATTTTCTTTTAAAAACGAACTGAAGTACAACATTAGGAAATATCTGCCCGTCACATTGAGATACAGAGTTTGAGACCGACTTAAAGCGTTCCTTCACAGGGTTATATGTTCACATGCACCTTAAGTGTTTCCTACATTTCCACCTCACAATATTTACAATAAGAAGGCTAACCTGTGAATTCCTCACACACACCGACATTTCGTGTGGACAGCTGCAAAGTATAAGAAACCCTGAATAGTAAATTCATTGCACCAAGACAAATGTAGGCTGGTAAAATAATAAGGCACAGTACTATGGATAGGGAACACGGGTTATTCCTGCAGGGCTGAAGTCTGTGATCCCTCTGAACACAGCGATGCTCACCCATGCAAGACTGCTCTGATGACCCCAAGGTCTAAAATGTGACAGTGGAAGCTGAGAACAAAGTGTTGGTGGAGCTTTTGAAAACACTTGAGAGCTCTTTTATGCAAAATGGGAAGTGTAGACATTTCCCCAAAGCTTATCAAGTTAAAAATAATAATAATAAAGTGATATCTTTGATATACATCAGATATAAAAACCATGATGTCAAGTTTCAGATGTGCTGGGTACCCACAGCTCCTCGTGCTCAATGCATGGAAAAGCTGCAAGCTCTTTTCATTAAGGAAAAGTCTTTCATTGTGGCTTGCTTTCCATCCCAGTTGGGTGCTACGCAGAAGCACTGCAAATCTTCCCATGTTATTTTGGCTCTTCGCTTCCATACCAGCATTAAACTTTGGCAGGCGGGGGATTTGTGTCAATCATTTCAGCCCAGATCTGAGTGCACAATCAGCCTTTCGCTTGTGTGGATAGGATTAGTAAGACATTGCTGAGATCATCATGTGTACATTTCACAGCCAAAACAGCTATCAGTGTTTAAAAAAAAAAAAAATAGAGCTGCAGTCTGCAGTGAACATCCCTTTAGAAAGGACCCGAGGTTTATTTCAGAGGTAGATTCAAAGATGACCATTGCAAAGAACCTCTACTGCTAAATAACCTAATTCCAACAGCTTCCAACTGCATGGAAGCCCTCACAGCTATTGTAAACAATGGCAGACTGCATAACACACCTCAAACCTTACAGAGGGGTTTGTTGTGAGCTCTGAGCTTACCAGGCAAGCAGAACTCCTGTTCAGACCGGGCAGCAAACCCTAGCAAAAAGCACATTGGAGGCAGAGTGTGCACAGCCCAAACCAGCCTGCTTTGGGGGGCTGCAGCACCAAATCCCACAGTGCCCACATCACTGCCCCACTGAGTTCAAACAGAACCAAGTTTCTCCTTGCAACTGAGCGCAGCTGCGTGGTATTTGGACCCCAGTGTAAAAGCAATGCATATCTGGCAGATGCTCGTGCCTTCTCATTTGTTTTGTATTAAAAATATTGCTAAAACTAACAGCTAGAAATGCAGACAATAAACAGCAACACAAAGAGTAATGCTAACGAGCAGTCAAACAGAAGGAACATCATAAGGAACACTGACAAACAAGTCTGGATGACTTCATTACAATTCCTAGAAACGTAATGTCTGTTCTGTCAGAATCCCAAGCAATTGGCATTTGTGTCATGCTAACTTCCTAAGAGAACATGATTGAGGGTGCAGGGGAACCTCATGAGTGCTGACAAAACAAAGAGGTTCCTCAAAAACAAACAGTTTTGTTCATCTATTTAGATGAGACCAGCACTGTATCACTTCAGCATCCTAACCAGTATCACAAGGAACAAAAGTGATGCACTCCTGACCACCTCAGACCTCACTCTGGTGCTTACCTCCCCAAAAAGCAAATGTGAATTTGAGATTCGACATCATCTCACTGAATACTGACACTGCAAACGTATCTGTGGTTGATAAATGACACTTAACAACACAGCCTGTGTTCCAGCCCTGTGAGCATGGCTGTGTGTGATTCCCATAGGAACCCACCGTGAGTTCAACAAGTGAAGTGTTTGTAGGGATGAGAACTCAGCTCTCCCAGACACAGAATTTATTATCTCCCTTGAAGGGCTCTCCCAGTTTGGACACACCATGCCACACTCTTCTTAGAAAGCAAATACTGCATAAAGAAAATGGGGCTTAGTAAATAAAAACAGAGCTGTGCCCTCTGGGTTACACAGAACCTTTTTTCAATATAGTAGAAATCTTCCAAAGTTGCTTCTTTTTCCTTCTCATCTGCTGTGGCCACATAGATCAGAGCCTCAAATTAGCAAGATAGTTAACTAAGTGTGTGATTTTAAAACACAGGAATAGTCCCAGGTAAATAAGGTTGATTCTTAAACATATACAGCTCACAGAGAGCACCTTGCTTGGTCAGGTCAACACATTTTTGAGGCAAAAAGGCAACACTTTTGCCAGCTAACGACTCCATTTGTAGTTTCACAGCTGTGACATGAGAAGTTACCTCATCATAACCAGATCCCAGAAGTCCCAGGAGAATAATCATTCCACATTGGGTATTTTAGAGATGAAAAGTGTTTCTACAGCCAAGCCACTGGACGCTGCTCCTGAAAAAAGGGTATTCCATCTTCTTGCATTGCTCCTAACACAAACTCTCTGTCTTCTTCCTGGCTCCAAACACTACCACCACTGTACAGTCTTTCTATAGAAAGTGCTCCTTTTCTACACACCTTTCTTACCAAGCTACTGCTCAAGAGGTTCCCCTTCTTCCTCACCTAGCTGGCTTAAAAAAAAAATAAATAGTTAAAATGCAAATAGGAAAGTCAGAGGAGAAACAGGACGTTCCTGGCTTTGAGAAACGTGTCACATCTATTAGAGATGCTGCTAAAATTGGTGGTGTATTCCACCACTTCCCCCCAGAATCTGTTTCCCTGGTTGTACGTTCTAACAAAACACCACTCAGCTCTGCCAAACAAAAATACCCCTCGTGCCTTATTATGAAGTGAACCACAAACACAGCACACGCACTGGTGCTGCTCGTGGCCACGTGGATAAAAGCTAGACTTCACTATTTTAATAGCATCACTGAGCTTTGTGCATTTACCCTCATAAAACAGAAGTCAGCAAAGCTCCTGTGTGAGAATCTCTGCTTAAAGAACAGTTGTGGGAAGCCTGGGGCTTTGGCTCTGACTCTTTGGCCTTTCCATCCAGCTTTTGAGCAGTGCTGTAATTAGAGCAGGGCGAAGCTGAAAGTACAGACCCATCTTCTCAGAAAGCAACTCTGCTATTGAACATGTGGTCACCTTATCTTACAAATCACCCTGAGCCTTTTTTTGTTTGTAGAACAAGTCTCCTTGTTTTAATACTAAAAACTTGCTGCAGAGAAACTCATTAAATTTAAAACCCTCTCTTCATAAAGGCTCTTAAATTGTGTTTAAAATTGCATTCAGGAACCTGGCAGGAGATCAGATGTTTTTGTAAATGGACCCATGCCATGTGGCTCCAAGAGCTAAGAACCAGAACAAGTTGTGCTGTTGTCGTTACAGGTCACACCACCACCCCATGTTCTTGGAAGATAAAGAAATTACAAGCTTACACATCTCAAGCATGCAGAAACATCTCTCACAGACCCGAAGGAATGCGATTAGAATTAAAATAATTCATCTCATAATGCAGTTTGATTTGGATCTATGAATTTTTGCATCTTATCAGTCCTTCCTGAGATTCCATTGGGATTTTGGAGAGCTATTCTATTTATTAGGGCTGTTCCACACATGTTTTCTTATTATATCCTACATCTTGAGAACTTTTACTTGCCTGACCGGGGTGGCATGCTTTAGAGTTCCATGGAATTTAATGGAATTCACTCCACACACAACAACAAAACCAAACCAACTCACACCAATGAGCAAACACACACACACACACACACACACCTGGGAGAACTTATAAATCTGAGCTCCAAGAAATGTGTAATGGAATCATCAGCCCTAAACAAAGCAGCCCAA
Source organism: Phasianus colchicus (assembly GCF_987193195.1). NCBI lineage: Eukaryota > Metazoa > Chordata > Aves > Galliformes > Phasianidae > Phasianus > Phasianus colchicus. Next base: position 3,677,271 of record NC_143460.1, read on the forward strand.
GCCTGCAATGGACTCCTTCTGCTCCTTGAGTTTCCCTGTCAGCCTTCCACAGACTGTTAAGGGAAATAGCACATGTGCAGGAATTACATCTATCTACACCTCCTGTGTTCCATGGTGTTCCTGAAGAAAAAATTAAAATCAGACTACAAAACGTCAACACCAAATTTGTTGGTGGTGTTTCTACCCAAAGTTATTTCTTAAAATTCTTAGAATAGAAGAGGGAAAAGCAGCACAGAGGAGTCCAATCCTTCAGACATAAGTTAGTGAGTTCCTACTGCATTACACCAATAATGCATTTGTGCTTGTGACAACAGATGTAAAAACTCTCCCCAGAATAAAATTTAAAAACAAAAGTTAATTTGGGGATTAACTGAAAATATACACTAAAAGTCAATTTCCCTTGCTGTCTTAAGCAAAATAATCTCCTAACCTGTCTTGATAAGAAATAGTTTGGTTTCCAAAACAGCATTATTAAATAGCATAGCAGCCAAACTGCCACGTTACCCATCAGATGAGCTGACCTACCCAGGATGCCACACGCACCACGCTGCGAGAGAAACAGTTTGATAAAAGTTAGGCCTTTAAATGTTTAAATCCATTAAAAACCTCTGCCTTTAACTTCCTTTGACGTTATTAACAAATAATTAAAATAAAAAGTACGTATTCTGGCAATATGTCATTTGCTACTAGCTGACCAGCTTTGGCAGCACAGTACATAAAGGTATACTGCCATTGGCATCTGATGTTAAGTTAGCCCTCAGCTTGTTTGCTACCCCAACCACAGGAGGCAACTTGGAACCAATTCCTGTGAAGGAACTCGTGTAGCTAGAAATCCTTTTACTGGAGGTTTTATCAGTGCTGGGTGGTTTGGGTGTTCGTTTACAAATCCAGGGGTGCCTTAAAGCTTGACTTGGAGTCATGCGCACAGCAGGATCCCAGCTGAGACATTCCTTTAAGAACTCCATGAACAAGGGATCGTCGCAGCCTTTCAGTGCTGTCACCCAGTCCTTGTTCCCTGGAGCACCTCGCACTTTTCCCCTGCGCGATCGGCTCCCATTGAGGGTCACTCTTCCATCTGCATGTGTGGTTACAGTGCAGTAGCGAGGATGACCCTTGGAGTTGATAAAGTTCTTGGCTCGCTTGGATTGATCCAAAAGCTTCTGAGGGGGCATTCCAAGAAGTTCCATCATACAAGCCAATTGGTCTCCCTCGTCCTCTCCAGGAAAAAGAGGGTATCCAGTCAATAGCTCCACCAGAATGCAGCCGAAACTCCACATATCTATGGGCATCCCATAGCGACTCCCTAGAATTACCTCTGGTGCTCGATAAAATCGAGACTGAATGTAAGTGTAGACTCTTTGGTGCTCAAAACAGCTGGACCCAAAATCTATAACCTTGATTCCACTCCTCCCTTGCTGTTTGAGGAGGATATTTTCCGGCTTCAAGTCACAGTGTATGATTTTGTTTCTATAGAGAGCATCCAAGCACTGCAGTATAGAGTGAGCAAACTTGCGCACTAGCTGGATGCTGAAGCCCTGGAACTTATTTCTTTTTATCAGCTCGTACAAGTTCATACTCAAGAGTTCAAAGGTCATACAGATGTGGTTCCGAAAGGTGAAGCTTTCCAGCATGTGAATAACGTTCATACTGCCAGTTTTATCTTGCTTCTTCAGGTGCTCCAGGATCCGGATTTCTTCTGCTGCTTGCCGATGGAATCTCTTTTCATTACGAACCATCTTTAAGGCTAAATGCTGGTGGAGTTTGTGATCATAGACTTTAGCAACTTGTCCAAAACTACCCTTGCCAATGATTTTGAGCACTTCGTAGCGGTAAGCGAGATGGTCGTGGGGCACATGAATGTAGCTGCCTTGGTCATCATCATAACCTCCGTTGTTGGGCCCACCAATCACTCCTTGCCTTTTCTTTGCAGCTGGACCCACAAAGTAAATCTCAGAGAAGTTAAATATCTCTTGCTGCTCATACGCAGATAATTGATGCTTGTACTGTTTGACAGCTTGTTCTGGAGCCTGGGAAATGGCTTTGTGGGCTTTTGAGGAACTGCTGCCACCTTTAGAAGTGCTTAAGCTCTCTATGCTTTTATCTTTTGTCAGGGAAGGAAGAGATCTTTCTGAACAAGTAATTCCTGCAGACTGAAGGGTACTACTCCTCCTGTTCCCAGAGTCCTCAAACAATTGTTCCACTTTGACCTGGCTCCCACTCAGAGGGTGATCCTTCATTGCAAGTTTGTTGCTACAAACCTACAGACAGAAACACAATAAAAAGATTAAATAAAGCTCATTTTTAAGAATGAAATCAGTATCAAATAAAAACAATAACACCAGCATGTTTTGCATTTCCATTGGGAACAAATACAGAATGCTGCATGCACTACCTAAGCCAACACAAGTTATAAGGGTAGTTATAGAAGGGAAACATACAAAGAGAATGCAACTTAGTGAAACAAGCACATGCACAAATGTGTTTTTAAGCTCATACAGGGTAAACCCTAGAGAGTCAAACATTCAAACAAGGACACAATACCTATCTCCAGCAGCATGCACACAGTCAGCAAACAGCCAGGGGAACGGCTATGTTTAGCTTTAAACATGGGTGCAGCAAACACAACCAGTGACAGATGCAATCTGCACCTGTCTGAAACAAGCAACACGACATGAATGTGCAGGGAAGTGTTAGCAACACTGCAAGGACAAGCGTGCCACAAAGACAAAGGAGCAACAGCAAATGATGTCAGGCTGGTGTAGCCAAGCTGAACAGAAAGCAAAAGGATGACAGCAGGACGAGATAAATCTTCTGTATATAAAGTTTTTCATACATATAAACATTTGGTTTTGTGTTTATTCTTTTTTAAAGGGGAAAAACGCATCATAACCACAGTCCCTCTGGAATCACAATAGCTGAATAACTATGAGAAAACAGACTTGGAAGTCCTTCGTAATCAAGAATATCTTTTATTCTTTGACAGCAGCCTGTAACCACTGCCACTAACTGCCACATGTTAAAATATCTGCATGAGAAATACCAAATAAGAACGAGAGGAAGCTCCAAGTTTGACATTTTCAAACAAGTAAGTGCTGAACTCCCTGGAATTCAGACCACGATTTGCACAGCAGTTATTCCCCTCCTCTCCCCACTGATGCTCCATGCTGACAGACAGCAAAGAGGTGTTGTTTTATCCCACACAACATGGAAGAAGCCGAGACTGGAGTAGCAACATCTGTTTTCCATTCTGTCCTTTAATCTAAAAATAAAGATTTGAGACACATGCCAAACCCAATCCCCGAAAACTGAAATAGCTGCACAGGAATCACACAAAAATATAAATAAACCTGCAGAGCCATAGCAATAAAACCAAATTCCTTTTTAGTTACACAAAATCTAACATCCTAGCACAGCCCATAAATAAAAGAAACGAATGTTCTCACCAAAAGCAAGCTACATCTCTTCAAAGCTTGTGTGTTTTGCTCATAAGGCCAAACGATGGGCATTTCCTGCAGCAGTTGGTTTCAGATGAAGCCTGGTGAGGCCATGGGATGTATCCTACTGAGTTCCACTGCCCAGAGCCCTATCAGCACCAACCCACGGTGCACTGTGAGAGGCACGCCTCGCCAGAAACTCTTGAGTGAAAAAAGCAAACCCCAGCCCTTGTAGTTTAGAATGAACGCCTTTTTCTTGGAGCCTGGCTGAACCTCTGAGATAAGGAAGGCGTGTTTTCAGAGCCAGCAAAAACAGCATTCAGCGGAGCACACAAAACCAGCACGTTTACAAACAAACAAGATAAAGCACTAAAGCTCAACAAACCCCATTCCATCTAAAAGTGCTGCTGTTTGTACCAAATGTTGCTTCTAACTTCCTCAATGAACAAAGAATTCACGATCGTATTTCTACCACAACCATTTCTTACAGAAGAAATGATGGCTCTGGAGCCCAAACCAGGCTCAGCATCCCTAAATATCACACAATCATAGAATGGCCTGAGTTGAAAAGGGCCATAATGATCATCTTGTTTCAACTCCCTGCCATGTGCACCATCAGACCAGGCTGCCCAGAGCCACATCCAGCCTGGTAGAAGCAAGGGCTGAGTTCTCATTCTCAGGTGACTGCCACAATGCTTTGCCACAGGACAGCAGGATACACACACAGCTCCATCTGACTTGAAATCAGATGACTTCTGAGCAACACCAGCTTTCCTTCAGCAGCTTGCTCTTACAAACCCCAGCCTATCCAGTATTCCTTTGTCGTTGATAAAATATGCTGCTGTTAGAAGCCAGGAAATTACAGTGACAACACAACTGGCACTGCATTAAAGACTCTCACATCCTTCTCACTTCAGATGAAGTTTTATAAGTAAACACTCAAGCCAGTTCCTACGCAATTCTCTTTTCCAAAGTGCATCGGTTATTTCCACAAACTGTATCAAACCCATCTATTCTCAAAGCAGAAATATTTATGTTCTCTGATATAGCTGGAGATGAAAAGAACCAACAGCTGCACGTATCAGGCATCCTCAGCTCTCACGTAACTTTACATCACAATACAAAAATCTTGGAAAGCAAGAAACCAAGCATCACTGAAATCCATACGCTTCTCCTTTAAAGCTGAGCATCACAGTTTTCATCCCTGCACACTTCAGCATGCAAGATATCACTGAGATTGTATTTTTTTTTTTAATATTTAAGGCTGAAACAAGGCCATTTTGTCTTAATTTTGTCTTTAAAAGCTCTCACAGCTGTGATGGACAACATACAAACGAAAGGATAAGTTGTGCCATGGAAACAAAACATTCATACAATTACATTTGCACTTCACTGGACAGTTCCAGCCTACTGATTTCTGATTAGTTACGAGCAGCTGTACTCACACTAAGACTGAAACACTGCATTTAGGAGTTTTCATTTGCCCCCCCCCCCACAATATTACTGCTCATCAAATCTCTGTATTGCCTCTGTTTTCTCAATGCAGCCATGAAAGGAAACCTGTGCTACTGTACTTTGCTACTTGTATTTTTTAGATAGTGGGGTTTTTTCTGTTGCTTAAGCACAAGCTCCTTTAGTTCTGCCACAATTCAGTGAGAGACAAAACAAATCTAAGAACCACACAAAGGTCAGATCACTGTGTAGATGAACACGACTACCACCGTTCAGTTGAGACAATGTGAGGAAAGATTGCATAGCTCCACATCTGCTTAGGAAACACAGTGCTTATAAAGAAACACCTTTACACCTTCAGCCCACACAGGGCTACTTTGCTAGCACACAAAGCAGCAGATAATGGCTGAGTTTTCAGAGAAGAAAGACTTCTGGAAGAAGTCTGAAGACATAAACCTACATTGAAGCCTTGGGATTGTCTTGAAGAAAACTAAAATGGAAAAGTGCAACAGCTAAAGCAAAAGGTGTGTGGACTTATGTACTTATCAACATATTAGGTGACACAGCAGAACGCCTGAAACATTTGTAGAATAAATTTTGTGATTAAAATACAAGCTGAGGGTAATAACACAGCACTTCTGACACCGCCTGGTGATTTTACATTGTGTAAAATAACAAATTGCTCTTATGCTTAGTAAAAGTAACCTCCCACCTTTTGCCTTTACTTTCTATAATGAGACTGCCACATAACACCATGTGAAAACTTCAAAATACTCACGTTAGATCTCCCGAGGGAAGGCAGTCCTGAGGGGCTGTGCTCTTCATTTGCAGACTCTTGGTACCTAAGCTGATCTATCCTCATATAGGAGTCATATAATCCGTCTCCAAACCTGGCTGGAAATGTTCCATACAGTTATTGACAATTGCTACGGATGGAGGCAAACGCTCGGGTGTAACTCATGAATCATAGAATTGGGTTGAAAAGGACCACAAGGATCATCTATTTTCAACCTCCTGCTATGTGCAGGGTCACCAACCAGCAGACCAGGCTGCCCAGAGCCACATCCTGGCTTTGAATACCTCCAGGGATGGGGCATCCGCAACCTCCCTGGGAGGTTCTCATATAATTAGTAAACGATCTTTAACTACGCCTTCATATAACACCGTTAGGAATCTTAGTTTGATACTTTTGCTTTAATTTAAAGCTTCTCCTTTTTTTTTTTTTTTTTTTTTTTTTTTTAAATCGACGCTTGCAATGCAAATATACCCTCCAGGAAAGGAGGCAGCGCGTTCCCCTCCCTGCATTAAGCAGATAATCCCAAAGTGGCCTCATCGCGAGCAGCAACGCAAACGGAGCACACGCCTTGATCGGACTAGCTGGGAAGTAGGTTATCCCTTACAAACGATACGGGGGGAATTAAAACCGGCGGATCTGCCGCAAGGAAAATAAAAAATAATAAATTAAAGAAAATAAATGTAAAAGAGGACGCGTCGTTTGCTCAGTAGCCGAGAAATACTCGGAGAGAAACGGAGCGCTCAGCGCGCACCGCGAGCACGGGACCCCCAGACCCGCAGCTCCCCGGCTCTGCCCGCCCGGAGCCCGCATTGTTCCGCCGACCCCCGCGGGTCCCGCCCGGTGCCGAGGGGCCGCTCCCAGCCCCTTCTTTCCCACCCTCACCTGCACCGAGCGGCGCCTCCGGCTTCCTGCCCAGCAGCATGGTGGCGGGGGGAGGCGGCCCCCATCCCCCGTCTCGCCGCCGCCGCCGCCCCGCACCTCCGGCCTCGCCGCCGCCGTCCAGCGCTGCCGCGGCGGGCAGCCAGGCTGCGGCCGCCCGCAACTGCCGGGCCGCGGCGGGGCCGCCCGTTGCCAAGGGAACGCGCCCCCGCCCGCCGCCTGAACGCGCATGCGCATTGCGAGCGGGGCGGGGCGCGGAGCGCCGCTCTTCCTCAAGGACCCGGGTTCGAGGCTGGCCTGGGGAGCATCAAGCAGCCGTTTTCTCTCAGCGCACAGCCGGCTCCTCTGCCATCCCGAACGGCTCCTCTGAGAGCCACGTAATCCCCCAGGGCCGCCCTGACGTCGCTGTGTTTTTCTGCGGTTCTTGTATTAAAACAACACGCTTTCGACCCAAGTGGCAAAAAGGGGTTGAATTATTGTGCTATAAGCAGAGGGAAACGCACAAAGCGACATCGCTCAGTGCTGTCAGAACCCCCCGCACGGCAGCGATGCCGAAACGCGCCCCGTTCCCACGACGGCGCTGCTGCTGCAGCTCGGCAGCGGTTTATTTTTATTTCCTCTGCGCGTGAAGCGATCGGCAGCCACAAAACAACAAAGAAATCTCAACCTTAGGATAAAACCCGGCGGTTCAAACTTTCCCTTAGGGCCGGTTCGGCAGGGCGGCTTGTTTCCACCCGGACTCTTTGAGCAGCGCACGGCGCCATGGCGGCCGCCGGGGGCTGAGGGCAGAGCCGCCATGTTCTGCAAGGCGTTCCGAGTCAGGGCCAGCACCGCCATCAAGGGATCCGAGCGGTGAGTGCCGCTGTGCGGGGAGCGGCTGTGCGGGGCGGGAGGGCAGAGATGCGGGGGGGGAGGGGAGGGATTGAGGAGGACGTCTGGTTTCTTCCCAGCGCCCTCACAGCTCGTGGGGGTTTTTTCCCCTGTCCGTCGTCGCAGGTGGAAAAGTGATGTGGGGTTAGGAAACAGATTGTAGAGCTGATCTGTTAGGATGAGAAACTCAGCAAAAGAAAGACGGGTTTAGCAAACATCAAAGAAGTCAGGGCCTCTGCACGAGGCCGGACTGCGTGAGAAGGTTGGGGTGTGAAGGCAGGCACCAGGCACCCCTGCTTCTCTCTCTTTGTATAAAGGACAAGCAGATATCTGCAAAATAAAGATCAGGTATGGATGGAGGAATTGCTTTTATCGTTACAGGAAAAAGCTGCGAGGTGATGTTGCGGCTGCTTTTCCCAGTCTTAGCCCTGAACGGTTGGTGGAGTTGATTCCAAACAAGGATGAGCTGAATGTCGTCAAGATATACACTCACAAAGGGGAGGCTGGCACTGTGTACACGAACAGCAGGAACCCGATCCTGTTTGAGATTGAAAAAGCTCTGTATCCCACAGGTATGGGCAGTGCAGTGGAGGAATCCCCCCTATTTACTCAATACAAACCAGGATTTCCCCCCTCACCCCCGTGCTTAAGTGCTTACACGTCTCCCATTGCACCTCATTGTGTTTATTCGGCTGGCATCGATGTGAAATCCAGTGAGATTCTTGCAGAATGGAGGCCCTGAGAGGTTAGGAACCACTAAACAATTCAGCCACAGCTTCGCATCCTCACCTCTCATCCTTCTGTTGTTCACTTGGTATCAGCAAGTCTCACATCCACATCCAGGCAGCCCTGGAATTAGGTGACACGTGGCTCTGATAGATAACTCTGTGTTTTTGTTTTTCCCCTATCCCGAAATTCTTCCCTGTTGGAGTAGCAGATCACCTCAAAGTGCCCACGAGTTACGGAAGATAATTCAAAGTTTCATCTTTATAATAATTCACAGAATTGTGAATTAAGTAGCTGTTTTTTCTCTATCTCACTATTTTCTAATTATTGTAGGATTGTTCTGACCTTGCAGACCTTGCAGTTAGCATGGTACTGCTTAGTCTTCAAGATGATAGTAAGCAGCAGCTAGCATTTTTTAATGATACCTCTTTAAATTTTCTTCTGTTTTGGCACAGTCTATACTCTGTGGCTCTTTCCAGATCTTCTCCCTGCTTTTTCAACATGGCCCCCTGTGCTACAGAAGCTAGCAGGAGGAGCAGGTAAGAGTATCAGAACTTTGTCACATCTCATTGCAGATAGGATTTGCCTTCAGGGATTTTTGGTGATACTATTTCCCAGTGGGACCTGAAACAATGAAAAAGTATAAAGGATGTACTAAGGCACAAGGTAATTCACCTTGATCTCCTGAAGCGGAAAATAAATCAGCAGCGGATAAGTTTGTGAATGAAGCAAAGTAGGTTAAGCTGTTTACATGCAGTAATCTGTTCCATTTGAGAGTCTCGGATTTGGAAATGCCTCTTCAGGGTGTAAAGTTGATCAGTGACTCCGAACTGGGACACTGAACAGCCTGTGTCACTGCTCTGTGGGTTTTTTTTAGCTTTCCTTGGGCAGCTGACTCCATCTGCTGCCACTCTGGGTCCTGTCAGTTCAAAGTTGAGCTTGCTTATCCTGTGGAGAGTGAGTGAGTTTGTATTGGAACCTACAGTTCTAATCACTGTCAGGTAAATTGTGGATTGCAGATGGGGTTGGATTTGAATTGCTGGAGTACTGGCTCTACCAGCTGCTTACGGATCAAGACTAACGAGAAATGAATCTATTTTCTGGCATCTGCTTTGGATGCAGTTCAGATGTGTAAGAGTCAGGCCTTTATAAACCTGAAACAGCAGAACTGCTCAACCAGAAAAAGATTGAATTCCAGCCATTGCAGCTTTAATCTATAAATGGAAGTGTAGAAATAGATGTCTTTTTTCCATTACACACTGTCTAGAGAAGCAGACAAGTCCCTCTGTTCACTGTGCTCTTGGGGAAATAAAGTGTGCGTAGCTATGATAAACATCTGAGCAAGCTTTGTTGTTGGCTTGTAGTGACCTAGTTTCTGGGGGAAAAAAGTCTTGTTAACAGGAGAAGAACATTGATGAAAGAGGGCTGCAGGTCATTCATCACCCATGGCAACCAGGCTACTGCTGGGTATGATCCAAAGATAAGAAACTGGCCACGGAGACAATGGCCAGCAAAGGCAGAGAGCAAAGATTGAGCCCTGTCATAGAAATGGGAGGAAAGGCGTGAGACTGTCCAGCACTGCAGACAAGGAGGGATGGAGCAGACTTGAGGAAGCAGTCAGTTACAAAGAGATGGAAGGCAGTGCTATTCATGGCATCTGTTCCTTGAATTCCAAAGTCTCACTGCCTGCCCTGGTTATTTACGTGATGCATGCAGCTAATTACCTTGTCACTTTAAGATTTTTGCATGATTTCTGTCCCCAGAGATGTGGAGCTTTGTTTGCAATTGCAGAGTTCCTTCTGGGTTTGCTGAAAGTAGTTGTGACAGTGAATGGGAGGAAAGATATTGCTGGCCTCTCAGCATGCAGATTAAATCCAAGATGCTGAGAGAAAAGCGAGATCAACGTATGGAACACAGGTCAGTCCATGGAGCTGCAAGGTCTAGAACAACTACAGCTGCTATGAGGGAGAGTAGATAATTTTAATATAATTTAGTGAAGACATGATGCCATAGATGAGGCATGGAACACATTTTTACTCTGCTTTCAGGCATGGAAAGCAGAATGAATCACACAGCAAGGTCCACTTGTTTCTGTCCAGATTAGCAAGGAGGTGGTGAAGGCGACTTCCTCCTGCTGAGGAGAGCTCACAACTGAGTGAGCTGTCAGGTCAGGATGGTTAGGTCATCAGTGGCAAATTTTAGCAAAGAGAGAGCTTGTCTGCCTTGGGACAGGGCAGAAAAAATGGGTGGTTTTGCATGTATGTTCTCATTCCTTTCTTTTTCCTTGTCATCAGTGAAGAGTAATGCTGTCTAGGCTGAGAGCTTATTCCAAAAAGAGTACCTTCTTTGTGCCTGACAAGGCAAGGGACTGAAGATGGATAGCTCTTCTGCTGTGTTTTAGGATGTGCACACCAGATTGAATCCCCTATTCCACAGGGTGGTAGCAAGAAGTGCTAACTTAGTAGGGGAAACAGAGAACGATGTTTTCTCTGGCTTGTACTCAGCGATCAGCAGGCTGTGTTTTTGCTGAGTAACAGAAGGGGTGGGGGTGGAAGAGGTCGTGGCTGAATCTTTCATTGAGAAATGGATGCTTTGTTGTCCTCAGATCTGATGCTGCCAGGAGTTGTAGTGCCATCTTCTGGCTTTCCACAAGTAGAGCGAGGCACACTCTGTGCTGTCACCCTCCTGGGAAACAGGTACAGAGAACTCTCTATTCCCATCTTTTCTTAGAAACTAGCACTGAAAGGAAAACTATTTTTAACGTGGAAACTCTGGGGCTTTTGAGGGAATAGAAGCAGAATTATTCTCACGCATTTGATGCACTGTGGACCTGAACAGTGAAAAATTCAGCACAAAAAAAATGCAGTTGTATTTCTGGGTTGGGATATGTTTGAGCTCAGGTGGAAAGCTCTGCAAATTTGTTCTTTTGGAGCTGGGGCCTGGTGGATTTCTTTCAAAACAGCAGTTTTTACATAAGATTATAATCTACACAGTTGTCTTTTTGTCTGCGTGAAAGCTCAGAAAGAGGGAACAGCATTAAAGCTGTGTTTCTCTCCCTCCACCCAGGTCTCTTTTTAGCAGTGCCTGTGCTCCTTGTGCTTTCTTAAAGGGAAGAATGCATCACTGCCCACCTGTCACTGCAGTAGCACAACTGCACATATCCTTGGGATTCTTTGAAAGACCTTACATACCAGAGACAAGGGACAAAACCCAAAAATGCCTGCATGGCTTTAAAGAACAAGGACATTGTAAAACAATCCCAGTACATCACAACAGCAGTGTTCTTTTGTTCAAGTAGCACACTGTGTTTGTGCTGTCCTGCTGTAATGTTGCTGTGTTTCCCCAGAGCTCCTGTAGCAGTTGCAGCTGCTGCTATGTCCACCACAGAGATGCTGGCCGCTGGAATGAAAGGGAAGGGCTTTGTTGTGTTGCATACTTACATGGATCATCTCTGGTGAGTGCATCTCCAGGCATTTTGTAGAATGTGTGACAAGTCTTACTGAAATCAAAGCTGTGTCCCAGTAAGTTGGATCATTCATTGTTTGGACACAGCTTAGATGTGACCTCTGATAAGGCTTCAGCTGTGCTATGTGTGTTTGACAACCACACTTTTCTGACAGAAGCAGTTCTTTCTCCTGAGACCTATCCAATAGACATGAAAATAAATCTTATAGTTTAAGATCCATACAATTCCCCATGCCTTTTGTCAGGGGAACATTTATGAGTATTATTGTCCTATGGGTTTCTAAGCATTAAATAGAAAGCTACATAATGCTTTTTTTTCTTCCTTTTGTAGGGAATATGGTGACAAATCTTGTCCTCCTACCTTAGCTCCCTTGGTAGCAGATCCTGCTGAAAAGGAGAATGCTGAAAATGAGGAAGAAGTAGAGGGGAAAAAGCCTGGCAACAGCTTCTCCACTGACACACCACAGCATGTGAACATTGGTGATTTGAGCCTGAAAGAGCAAAACAGTTGCCCAGTAGTGATGGGAAAGGAGGAACTCAATGAGAACAGAGCTGCAGAAACAGCTGAGGATGGTAGCACAGGGGCTCAGCAGGATGCAGAGGACAGCAGGACACCACAAGGTACTTTTGCATGCAAGTGGATCCAAACCAGGCACCTTTTGTTTGCTGAAGCTGGTACCCATGATCTAGGTTACTGTGCATTCTAGACAGCACAGAGTGTAGGGATAGAGTTCTGTGGTCTGAAGCTGAGTATTATGTTATAAAGGAGAGATTGCTCACTGCATACTTGTCCTTTTCTTCCCTACAGAGCAAATGGATGCATTATTTAATCAGTGCTTTTTTCATGCTTTAAAATGCAAAGTGAAGAAGTCAGACCTCCCTCTGCTCACCAGCACATTTCTACGCAGCCATATGTTCTCATGCTGGTATGTGGTAAGAAGAGTCTTTGGGGTTGCAAGAAAGAGTGGAATATTTTGAATCAAAAACTTCAGCCCAAATATTCTATTCTAAAGTAAAATCCAGGTTACCTCGGACTGTGTTTCTTACATCAAGGTGTTTGTATGATTGAAACTGGAATATGCATTTAATAGCTAACTTGAGTTGACTAACAATTGTTTAAAGATTTCTTGATCACTTAAATGGCTCTTTGCTTCCCTGTAGGAGCATCAGCACTAGTTGAATTCATCATGTTCTGTCTGTTATTTTGTCGAAGTAATTCTGTGTAGAGCTCATTTTTTGCTGTTAAGATAATTTTAACATAAGTAGGTACCTATAACTAAAGAACTGTTTTTAAAAATCCATTATAGCCCTGCTGGACAGCAACTGGATATAAAGAAGTCAAGCTACAAGAAGGTGAGATTTTCCTAGTTGTTTTTTTTTTTTTTAATGTTACTTGAAATAAGTAGAAGGAGATAAAAATGTTGAGCTTCAAATTGTTGAAGTGTTAATAAAAAAGACAGAAAAATCCTGTAAGCTGTTCCTAGAAGCCAGTTTTTTTTACTCAGATCTCTGCTCTTGAGAGCGCAAGGGAAGAAAGCATGAGCACTTCTTTGAACATACCTAATGCAGTCTGGTATTTGTACTGTGATGGCTGTTAAAGGCTCTGATCTTGTTGGACACTGCAGTTTCTTGCAAGAAGGGATCATTCCTTTTCTGAAGCTATTAATGAACAAAGATGAAAAGAGTGGAGATGACAGGCAAGGACAAAGCCTGTTGCCAAAGATCTCACAGCAGTCCATGTGACACAGAGTGTGATTTGGCCAAGGTCACAGAGCAAACAGGTGGCAGACCTACGAAAGGAACATTTGCTAATTCTGTTTTAGAGCATGATGAAGGCACGCAACATTCTTTAGTAATCACTGTGTTTAGAGAAGCAAAGGACTACAGTGCTGGGTTCCCCCCCATTAAGTTCTTCTGATTTAGCAAGTAATTTTGGGGCAGTCAGAAATACAAAGAGGAATTCAAAATACTCAACTCCACATTTCTGATGGTTGTTTTCTCAGTTTTCTAAATTCCTGCAAAGTATGCAGCACCAGAAGATCTTACAAGTGAAGGAACTGACCAAAGGCGTGGAAAGCATTGTGGAGGTGGACTGGAAGCATCCAGAGTATGTAGAATGTTGTAGTCTTTGAAAGAGGTGATAACCCTTGAAAAGAAGGAGCAGAATCATCTGTCTCCATCTGTTACCTATTATAACCTTTGTTAGCAGTCACTCACTTTGACAGTGAGTCTGGAAAATTTGTATGGCTTTTTTTTTAGTGGGAAGGGAAGAAAGCTTTATATCCATCAGGCATTTTTCTAGCTATTTAACACTGAGTCTAATGATATGACTATCTTATGCCTTTCCCATTTAAGCAGGTCTCCCAGTTTATCTGCTGGGACAACTCTTTGTTCAGCTTTGAAGTGAACTTATCTGTCTAAAAAATAACTCCAGTGAGAAGATGACACTGCTGCTGCACAAATGCCCATGAACCTACAGCCTTAAAATGTCATATAGGATCAAATCAGCCACTTTGTCAAATCAGCAGCCAAAGTTATAATCTTAAAAAACAGAAAAACTGTTTCACATCACACTCTGATTCACACAAATACTTTAATTGCTTATTATCTGATTATCAGTGCTTCCATTATCTTTTTAAGGATTAAAAGTTATATCAAGAACCAGATTCCTTCCTTTTGCATATCAGCACATTAAGCTCTCTCTTGGAATTTCCCATTGGGCCCAAGTTCTGCTGTTATGTAACATCTCCTTGGCAACTAATGGGCTGGAGAGTATTTTGGTAGATACAAGCATATCTTCTCTTCTGCATTTGGAAAGAAGCAGAATTTGACTTTTTGCATTAACTTTTCTTTCATCATCTTTAGCCTTGTCATTAGGAGGCACAGTTACGCTCAAGCTCAGTTTGCTGTGTTCTCTTACTTGCAAGCACAGAAACTGATGTTACAAATTTCAACCTCTTTCATTCCCCCCAAATAATGTTTTTGTGTGTTTTTTTTTCCCTAGCATTAAAGCATTTGCAGTACCTGAAGGATTTTCTTCAGCCTCTGCTGCTCAAGATAGCAAGAGTGAAGACAGGGAACAAATATACCGTGCTCCTGAAATCATACCTCTGTATGGGGTCTCAGCAAAGATGGTGCCACTGTTTCAGGACTCTGGACACAGGTGAGCACTGGAAAAATGCAACAAAATCAATTGTTGGGTTAAGAGATAGGCTAACAAACCTGCGTTGCTGCCATTTTGTTCACTTTCAAGGAGGGCAATCAAGTTTTCTTTCTATTTAGAAAAGGAAGCATCCTCTCAAGCAGTGAGGTGAGAAACATCATCATTAACTACGTGAAGACTAACGAGTTGGTTGATGAAACAAACAAGAAGTGAGTATACATAAAAGTCATCCTACCTCGCTTCCACAGGAGATGCTGAATATAAAACAAGAAGTGAATTTGTTTTCTCCTAATGCGTGTTTTTCTTTTACAGCTTTGTAAAAGTAAATGCCATTCTGTGTGACTGCCTGCTGGATAAATCAGAGCAAGATGAAATCTCACACCTGAAGTGGGATGACCTTCTGAGCAGGTGGCTGTTTTTCCATTGTGCTGTTTCAATATGACACCAAATTATCACATTATGTACAAGTCAAAGCCCCGTGTCACTGGAGTTACTGAAGTTGTAGCTTCCTCCTGGTGATACAGAAAACATCTGGAGACCTTCACTTGAATCGTATCTCATTCTTCACCATTCAACCACCATCTGTCATTAACTGATGTTGCTTTCTGTTTTTGTTTACATGCTAACTATCAGGAAAAGATTTCTAAACAGCACTGCCTGATTCTCTGTACAACCTGTAAATACATATCTGTGAAGCTATTGTTTGCAGCAGATAAGTGAACATGCCCTTTTTAGGCAATAGTAGTCATCCTGCTCTTTTATGTTCAAGGTCTTTCTTGGCCGTGCAGTTCTAGACTTTATCCATAGTCTCAAAGGCCTGTGATAGGCTGCAGCAGAAGAAACACAGTTACTATCAGTCCTGCTGTGCTGAATAGACCAATTGGATCTATAAACTTTGTTCAGGTGCCTCGAGCGTCTGCAGCCCTTACACCAGGTGACATTTTTTGGACAAGAACCTATTGTGAGGAAAGGAAACATTGAGCCCATTGATATAACCACTGCACAGAGATCATCAAATAAGAAGGTAAGAAGAGAAACAAAAAGATGGGATATGAATGAGTCCTGATTCTGAGGGCAGCTTTGGCAGCTTGCTTTTCTGAGATGAATGGGATGCAATTTACTAATACTGACAGTAGTAATGTCAGTATTAGTAAGTTGTCTGCATACATTAGTAAATAGTCTGCAATCATTGCTGGAATCTTCAGGTGACAATTATCAAGAACCTCGAGCTGTACGGTTTAGACCCACAGTGTGTGGCCAATATTCTACAACAGAAAGTGCAGGCCAGCACCACCATCACCCCAGTGCCTGGAGCAAAAGACAGAGTTCAGGTCCAGATCCAAGGCAACCAAGTCCATCACCTGGCCAAGATGCTGCTAGGTAGGTCTGTTCTGGAACAGAGCTTGGACTAGTTATAGCAAGATGCAGATTTTAGTTAGTAATTTAATTTTTACCTAAAATGAACTCTTCTTTATGTTGCAGAAGAATACCAACTACCTCGGAAATATATCCAAGGCCTTGAGAAGGCTGCAAAGCTCGGCCGGAAAAAGTAGGAGAAAAATCTATTGTAAGAATTAATCAGCTCTCATTATTTATAGAAACGTCCTGCCAACAGATCAAGGTTATGTACAGGCTTTATTCATTCAAAGTCCTGCATTTCTACATGGTCTGGGATTATCCCAAATAATAATATTGCTCTAAGTGATCATTTTTCATAAAAATAAAAAGCTGAAAAAAAAAATACTAGCTTTATCCTTTTCCATATTTTCTAATATATGGGTGTCCTTTTTTTTTTTTTTTTTTTTTGCTACAGAGCCTCACAGCCAGCCTGACATTCTTACTTTCCACCTTTCAAACCAAAGCATTGTAATAGAACCTCATCAGAATGTTGCAGAATACATTCCAACACAACACACTAGAATGTTCCAGGACAGTGTGCCATAGAGCATTTATATCACATTAAAAAAGCATTTGGCTTAGATGTCATCCTTTTAAACACTTCCAGGTATTGATATTAAGACTTTTCAGTGTGCAGAATGAACTCTTACTTGCATGTATAACATTAACTGCAGCTTATGAGAGGTAGTAGTTCTGTCAAAGCCATCTAAATACAAAAGACAAATTAATACTAATAAATACTAAAGACAATTAATGGAACACTTGGTTTCTCAGGAGTAGATGTTCTGTGCTGCTTTAGCTGAAGTTTAGATTTCAAATTCAGTTCTGGAAGGACTCCCATATCTTGCTTTTAGATTCAATACAAGAAACTGCCATAGGAGGGCGCCAGAAAAATAAGTCAGAGATTTAATTCTTTATTTTAATTACTGACAGTTTTATTGTCGTTGTCTTTTACACTGTCTGCATATGAATAAGTAGTTTCAGAACCTTCAAAAAAAGCTGGAAGTGAGACATTTTTTAAAAATGCCATAGAATTACTAAGGAGTAATAAAAATAAATTACAGCATCGCAAAAAATGCATTTCACTTTGCCATAGAAGCTTTGCTTATTCCATTCTATACACATTATTTTACATGTTTTACAAGAGCCATGAGAAATAAAGTCACACAAACTAGGCAACACAACATACTAACCAAAGGCACTGCCAACAGTACTCAGCTTTAAGGAAGGGGCCCAATATGCCTGTCCTGGACATAACTGACTGCTGGGAATTCGAGTTTCAATATCTACCACTTCCAATGCCCCATATCTTTAAAAAATAAAAGAAAAAAAAATAAAAGAAAGAACCCTCCTCTTTGCAGGAGGTTTTCAGCAGCATTCACAGTCATTGCATAAGAAGCCATGCCTTCTACAGAATGTCAAAGACATGCTGGGTTCCAGGAAGGGAAGGGGAGATGGTCACCAGAACTCGAGTAGAAAACAACAGCAACCAGGAAAAATAATAATAATCTTTTTAAAACTTATAGCCAGAAAGATAAGGGATTTGAAAGCAAGCATCTGGGTCTTGTTTCTCAGAACCAGTGGCAGTTTCTACAGTGTTCTTACACTTGACTGAACAGAAGTATTTATACAGTGCTTTCAAGACTCAAAGCAGTGGATAAATGTTACTTAAATTACTTCACATGTGCATAGCAAAGTAATAAGTATTTTTATAAACAGGCAAACAGCCGCAGAGCATGAAAATTGCTGCTGTATTTGGGCTGCTGCCATGCTGTTAAAGGTCATCTGGGTAGAGAATACAGTACAGCTGGGAGGCCCTTCCTGCACCAGTGGCAGTGGAAACCCTTTTACACCACTGAGTAAGGCAAGAGCTGGAACTGAGCTTGCACCAAGTGGCATCTGTACAAAGTGAGGGCTGTAAGTGATGCAGTTACTCTCATACCTTTATAAACATACTCAAGTATAAATCTGGGGGTGGGAGGGGAAAAAAGCCAAGCAGTCATCGTGCAGAAAGGAACAACAGTTCCTCTTCTCTCTCTGGACAAAAGCAGCCTGCAGGGACCTGGGGGAGCACTGCCAAGGCTTTGGCAAAAGCCCCTTCCAACCTCCTCCTTAGCCCAAATGTAAAGTTTTCACACTTCAGGAAAAATAAAAGGCACTGAGGTACATTTTAGACTCTTCCAAATTGTCTCCATCACCTGTTCCCTAATAACCTGTTCCTTCCCACTTCACATGGGTGGGAGTCACTCGAATCACCAGGAGCATTTCACATGCTCCATCTGAATCCAGCTAGTTTTCATGTTCACTTTTCACACTGTGCTGCACCGTCCTCTGAACAGAGGGAAGATGGAACGTGCAGCGTGCTCAGTACAAAGTGCTGAAAGTAAACGTGGGGAAATCACCTCTGGGATTGGCATCCCCATAGCATCCCTTGCACCAGGAAGGGAGAAAAGAGGTGGGAGAGCAGCACACGGGGGGTTCAGCAAGAGGAGGCATGGTGCAAGGAGGTGGTGGCAGGAAAGCATCTCAGGTTTGTGGTTCCCTTGCTCTTCCTGGTGCTAAGGATCTCCTGCACCACGTCCACAACCCAGCCTGGGTTGGAGCTCCTCTCCCTCCTGCCAGACCCCTTCACAGCTCAAAATGGGTCTGATGGGTGAAAGAGGGGTTTGAGCTTCCCTGCAATCATCTGCTGGCTGTGTATTGCTCAGGTTTCTATGCAGAACCACCATCCCACACCCCCACCTTCATGCTTTTCTCTTAAAACATAGGTCCCAATTCCTACAGAGTAGAAGACTCGTAACATACAGGCTAGCTCAGCTAAGCATCATGGATATTTGCTCAAATTCAAGTCTGTTTTCAAAGTTAATTAGAAACAAAATAAATGACTTTCCCTGGAATGAATATCACTTACCGAAGGAACATCAGGGTGTTGCAGCTGCCATGACTGCATTTCCCACCTTAGCCTTGAACAAGCCTGTCTGGCATTGGTTACAGCTGCAACACCCGCATGGGTCGGTGCACCAACCTCTGTGTCATCTGCTCCTTCCTGTGCCCTGCTTAAGAAATGAGAACTGGGCCACGTGGGCACACGCAATGCAACTGCAGAACCGTAGCAAGAGAGCTGCTGGGAGGAGCGTGAGCAGCTCAGCCAGCTCTTCCTGCTGGGTTCAGCATTGCCCACACAGCTGCTCAGCACATCCCAGCAGCTCTGGTGCAGACGTCCCATTCTTCGGCTGGCTCTGGTCCTGGGATATGAGGTTTCAAAAGAAAGAAACACAACGTGTCCGTGTAATGGGTGCTATGTCCTTAATGGAGGGATGAAGTGAGAGGGTGACCACCAAAAGATGTCCTGAGAAGAGTCTGTTCGTTTTAAGAACAACACGTAGCTTAGTCTGACTGCCGGTGTGCCCTGAGGGTTAGCCAGGTTTGTCTCCAGCCTCTTTCAAGCTCTGCTGCAGTCTCTGTTTGAACTTCTCATACTTCCTTTTCACTTGCTGGATTTTGTCCTTCTCTTCTTTGTCCAGGATCATTAAGAAGTTTTGTAGCTCTGGGATGGAGAACGCATCCCACTGCAGGAACAGCAAAGCAGAGGCAAAGTGAGCATGCATAATTCACCCTATGGCTTTTGTAGCTTTTTTCTGAATCTTAGAGGATCAGTGGATGACACTGAAATGTGACCTGATCTGCAGGCAGCAAATTCTCCAAGCATCACTGTGAGAGCACCAGGACAAGGAGCCATGAAGGACCAGACCAGCCCTGAGCCCACACAGCCATGGATTCAGTAGGAATCTGAGCTTGGATGAATGAAAGCTCCCATGCAGGCACTGACATCTGAATGAGTCCCAGCAGGGAGCACTGCCATGGCATAAAGCTGTGCTCATCACCTGGGCATCCCAAGCTTCTAGTTAAACTCACGGATTACTTATGGCAGCATTTAGCTGAATCTGATTACTGAGGTTTAACTCTAGGATACCACCGTAAATAGATGGCAGGTTTTATTTTTAAATCAGTGTAATTCAGAAGCAACAAATGACCCAGAGAGATATTTCCTCAAAGCAAGACACAAGCAGTCTGATAAGTTTGGGGAACGGCTGGAATCAAACAACACTTTAGGAGATAAAACCAACAGTGTCAGAATGGGGAGAAGCCTGGCTCACTCCTGCTACCCATGCTGGGAACCTGCAGGTCCACCCCATTGCCAAACACTACAATTTCATGCACAAACCAAGGGAAGGAACCCCAGACATACCTCCACTTCCCCGGTCTCGTTCTCTTTCAGCACAAAGCTGAGCACGTCGGTGTCAGGGCCGGCCAGCAGCCGCAGGTACAGCGGGAATTCAGTGAGGGGCAGCTTCTGCAGGAGGACTGCAGGGGACAACAGACAGCATTGTGAGCCCTGCGGAGCCCGGAGGGAGGCTTGGAACAGTGGCGTGGGCTTTGGGAGCAGTCTGTGCTGCTCAGGGCTGTTGTCAAGGCACTGAGCATCTATCAGCGATCTGTGTTGGGGCATGGGAGTGGTTGAGGGAATTGGGATGGAGGGTCAGGTTGGATATGAGGGAAAATTCCTCCTCTGAAAGAGTGGTGATGCTGTGGCGCAGCTGCCCAGGGAGTGAGGGAGTCACCATCCCTGGGGATGTTCCCATTCCTGGGACGTTCCCTTCAGGGAACGTGGAGATGTGACACCAAGGCATGGTGGGATGGCTTGGGCTTAGGGATCTCTGAGGCTTTTTCCAACCTGAACCATTCTGGGGCTCTACAAACTCACCTTGCCCATCCTTCCGCATCTCCTTGAACAGCGCGAACTTCTGCGGGTTATCCACCACCATGAACTTCTTCAGCAGCCCCTGGATCACCTCGCTCACTGTGGTCGTGCTGCTGATGTGCAGCTGCTTGATGGCATCCAGAGGCAGGTAGAAGGACGTCCTCCTATCCGTGGTGTCTGCCAGGTTCACCTCCTTGAGGGCATCATAGATGGACTGGGGTCGGATCCCCGCCGGCACCGTCACCGGGCGGCGCAGCTTCAGGTGCACCTTAATGAAGCCTGTGTAGGTCCCATCATCACTCTGCACAATGACACACAGTGCTGGGTGAGTGACACTGCTCTGCACAGCTTTGGGACTTCTGGCCATGATGCAAGAAGCAACTGGTAATTTAGGGTTAGTCACTGCTGATTTCTTTCTCTTCCTTCCACTCCGCGGTGACTCACCTCCTCCTAGAGCTATGCTGTCTTACTTTACATCAACATTGCTACAAGTTGGTTATGGAAACTATCATAAATCGCAGTTAAATGAGGGTTTTCAAGCTCTGGGAACCCCTCACGCACAGTGGAATGTCATGTTTTTAACCCCCCTGTTAGAGGATTTTCACTTCTCTATGTAGTAATTCATAACTCAAGATCAGCTTGTTAGAAATTGTTCCAATCTTGACTATTTTAAATAAGCTTTAGGCTGACTTTCAGACATCAGCAGGAGGTTACAGAGCTGCTGTTTGGGAAAGCTCTGCGATTTAACCTGGTGCTTCACAAAGCCTTTCCCACTGCTCTGTGAGAACACCTGAAATTTGCACCTCTGTGGCACTTGTAAATCAGATCCTACTTTTCACCGTGCATCCTCACAGCTTTGCTCAAGGTGGGAACAAGTCTGCAATGGAAACCCACCCCCATCTATTGGTGGCAAGTGGCTCTCAGCTATCACTGACCACAGCTTATGGGTGTTCCCAGCTGAGATGAACATGAGAGCAATACCCACCAGCTTCATCAGCAGGCAGTTTGTAACTTTTGCATTGTATTTTTCGATCTTCTCTTTGATCTCCTCAACAGTTGGAGGCTCTGGTTTTTCTTCTACAGCTTTTGTTACATTCTGGAAGAAGAGGAGATGGCGTCAGTGGGTTTGTTTGGGGGTAATGCTGCATCCAAACAGCTCTGTCTTGCTGGGAAATGCACAAACAGAACATTGCAGGAGCTCAGGGAGGAGCTGCTCCAGGACATGCTCTGCTGAGTGCAGCACAAGTAGAGGAAAGCCTCTCCATAGTGCTCCTCTGGCACTGCAGAGACATTTTGGTTGTTTTTTTTTTTTTAAATAGAAAAACAAATATAGAAAACTTCAGCTAAAATAGAGCTTTCAGCACTCCGTACAGGAGAGCAGAATTTCTCTGGCAGCGGCAAAGCGTGAAAGATGAATTAGAGAAAAGGGACACGTGGTGAAGGCACAGAGCTCCACGCAGGGCTGCTGCAGTGCACAGTGCTGTGCTGATCCCATGGTTTGGGGAACCTCATCTCAGGATGCATCTCACAGAGCCCCGGGGACGTGCTGCTGCTGCAGATGGCTTCGTGCAGTGATGGGGTTTGCAGGCTCATAGAGAGCCTGAGCAGTGCTCCCACCTTCCATATGCCAAGCACAAGGCATCGGCTGCAAAGGCCCACAGATTCCCTTGGGAAGGAAATGTCAGGATGCAATCCCACACATGGAGCAGTCCAACACATGGAGCCCAGGCATCCACAGGCACTGCAGGAACACGGAATCCAAAACGCTCTGTTCCAAAACCCCGCTGTGAGGACAGAAAGGATGCTCCAGCACATCTAAACAGGCCCATTGCATTCCCACCCCAAGGTGCAGGGAAGTCCAGTCCCCAGGTGCCAGCACTCCATGCCCCGGGGACACAGAGGGGACAGAATCTCATGGCCTGAAGTTGAAGCTGCACATCTTCTGCCTGCTGTGTGGGCTGCCTCTGAAGTTGACATGAAGAGATGAGCTATGGAGGCTGATAGGGCTCAGAGCAAGAAGGGCAAGCTCCACAGGGAAAACAAGAAAGCATGGAAAAAGTAACTTAAGGAGCAAAGCCCTGCACTTCTCAGCCTTCATTCCAAGATCTGGACAGTTTTTCTTCCCAGGTGCAGATGGAGAAGGAGGCCCACATCCATCAGATGAGCACACCATAGGCAGCATCGCCCCAGGCTAACTGTGGCATTTCTTTCAGGAGGAGAATCAAGTGCTGGACAAACAACAGCTCTGGTCACAATCTGGCAGAACAGCTCCAGCTTTGGGATTCGAGAGCCTCAGATTCATTCAAGTCATTCCCCAAAGCAGATGTCTCAACTTCTGCTCAAGGCTGACAAACAGCACAAGACCTCTGGAAGCAGCAGTAACCCAACAGAAGAGCATTGATGTTGTCTTACATTCTCCTTCTTGTTCACTGCCTTAAAAAACTAAAAGCAAAACTTGGCTGCGGTATTCAAGAACTGCACACCAACACTCCTTTATCACACTGGCAATCTCAGCTCCACAATCTGCCATAAGACACATCAACACTGCAGTCTACTGACTGCAGTAGGTCTTAAATGCACGCATAGAGCTGCATCCCTCCATCTGCAGGGTGTTGCCCTGGCCCTACTGCAGCCACATTGCACACAGACCATGCGTGTGCTGCACTGTTTTCATAGCACAAACCCCACCCAGTGCAGACCAGCACCCTCCAAACGTGCACAACAAAAGCAAATAGATCAGCTCAGCTCGCCTCAGTTCTCATCTACACTGCAGCAGCTTGGAACAGCCAGAGCAACACCTGAAAGAGCTGTGATGCTGGAAGGGAGACTGCAACGTGCTGTGCTGCACCAATGCTGCAGCAAAACACTGCTGGAAAAAGGTTCTCTCTTCCCCTCACTGACACTGTGGGAGTGATGCTTTGCCCACATGCCTTCCTGTGCACGCAGGGACATAGCACACAGCAGGACCCAGCCTGGAAGGAGCCATGCTGCTCCCTACATTGAGCAGCATGGCTCATGAGCAATGAGACATCAGCTGTGCGTTGCTCTTCATGAACCTGTCCACACCTCCGGTGTTGCAGTTTCTGCTGCAGAATGCACGGTTACCACTGAAGGAAGAAAAACAGAAGCTCTTAACCATCAACCGTTGCCACATTTCCTGTTATATGGGGACAGGATGAAACAAACTGCAAACAACAGAAGCTCACGGTAACAACCCCAGGGGCACTGCTGAGCCCATGGGACCAGGACAGAGCAACGTAGTTGGGGGGGGAGAAAAAAATAACCCCAAACCCTTTGCACCCTCATGGCACAGCAAAGCGTGGGATGCAGGGCCACGCAGCATGGAGATGAGCTCACATCCTCCTGCCATGCAGCTCCTCCTCTAACCAGCACTGCTCCTCAGATGTAAGAAATGGGTGAGCTCGTGACAGACTGCTATGGGGGAAGGCAAAGCCCTGGGGCCATCGTGACTGTGGTGACATGCTCTCAAAAGAGAGATCTGGAGCCAACAAAGAACCGCTCTGCCTCGGTGACCGACTTCTGTATTTATCCATTTGCAAAGATGCTGCTGGGGGGAGAAGTGCTCCACTTCCAGCTAGAGAGCATCCTTCCCACAGCCTTCTGCAGGAACCAAACCCAAACAAAAGCCCTTCCTAAGGTCAGCAGCCCCGCACCCTGCTGTACCTGGTGCCAGCGCTGTTCTATGGGGACAGCACCCCAACCCCATTGCTCCCCTCCCTCACAGCTCCCCAAGGTGTTGCTGTGGGGTGAGATTTGTGAGATAAGATCTGCACGTTTCGCCACCCTCAAGAAGTTCAGACAAGGCAATGTTGTTTACTGTGGGGCTCAGAGGAAAAGGCAGAAAGCAGCTCTAGAGAAAGGGAAAAGCCTCGCAGTACATTCAGAGAGGTTAGCAGCAAGCTGTGGGCTCAGGCATTGATTGCCATGGAGATTTCACTTGGAAACAGCTGTTCTGCCACCTCTGCTTTTAACTTTAGTTAAAAATAAACAGGATGTTCCTGACACCAGCAGCTCCTGATACCACCTGGAGAGGAGAGACAGGGGGACAGAGCGATGCAGGGCACACAGGAGATGTGCCCTGTGCATGCATCCTTCTGGGACCACTTCCCTACCGAGCCAAGCTGCAATCTCACCTCCTGCACCTGCAAGCCCTACTCCTTTCCTCCACCAAAGTCCTGCAGACAGCTTCCACCCCCAGCCAGAAAAAAGCTGGGGACCACCTCCACCCACATTGCTCAGCAACACTGCTGGGGCAGCCAGTGTCGTGTTTTTTCATGAGCAGGTCGTGTTTTTCATGAGCAGTGTCGTGTTTTTTCATGTTCCATGTAACCCTAGCAGACTCCATCTTCTCCAGCAACCACCACTTCCAGCCCCCAGCAGAGGAGCCTGGCCAGAAGGCACCGCAGCACCTGAGCATCCTTGTGAAGGAGAACATACAGGTAGGGGGCCAGGCTGGAGGAGCTGCAGTGCCCGAGCACAGTGAGAAGCAGCACTGCACCATGGTTGACATCGTAATCTCGTACACCTCCTACACAAATGAATCATCAGATGACATTTAGAAAGCAGCAGTACGTGTTGGTAATCATAGCGAGAGGCGGCGGACAGGAAGATCCCACGTTAAACCCAAGGGAGAATTTCTTCAAAAAAATTGTTATTTGCAATGTTACTCTGATGGAATGCCCTGCAGGGATCACAGCCCAGGTCATCAGGAGAGGAGCCCCAGCCCTGTGCTGCAGAAATGGAAACCCACAGCACCTGCTGGGGGCTGGAAGCCATCAGCCCCATGCATGCCAGCACAGCACAGCCATGAGCAGAGCAGTGCTGCTGATTTTGGTGACCCCAGGCTCTCCTGGAGCTCTCTCAGTGCCCTCATCACCGCTGTCCCCCGCCCAACATCTCATCTCTCAGCACTTCAGGGCTTTTCCTGAGTAAAACCCCACTTCCGCAGCAGCTTCTGCTCTCCTTCTGCTTTTCTGCTCACTTCTGGTTGGGGCAAAGTTTACAGCAGGGATGTGTTGCTGTATTTTTAAACTAAACATTTCAACATGAGGCAGTTCTGCGCATTTTCTGTGTTACTGATGTCACAGATCTCACCCCGCAGTGACACTGCCCAGGCAGTGCTCTCCCCAAGGGCAGCACCACACACCCAGGTAAGGATGGGATCCATCCCTGCAATCACCACTTTGCAGATGAATTTGGTCCTGGAACTCCCCCATCTCACTGCCAACCCAACAGGTGCAGTTTGCACAGTGGCCAACACTTTTTTGGGGCCAAACCACAGGACTCTGGCTGGGATTCTAACCCAACAACCACAGCTGCAACCCCCAACATTCGGAGTCGGTTCCTCCTCTGCGAACCCTCCAGGAAGGAGGCAAAGAAGTATCGAAAGGCTGAGAAATCCTGCAGCAGAGCAAAGCCCTGCAGCGAGCCTGCAGGAGGCAGGCAGGGCCGCTTCAAGCTCACAGCGAGCAAATTCCAGCAGCACCTGCAGCCAAACGTGCCCAGAACCCACCACCACCCCCCGCTTCGCACAGCCCTCCTCGCTGCAGTTGCTGAGCCGTTACCTTGGCGGGGCCCTTGCTCGGAGCGCTGCGGAAGAAAGAGGTTTTAGCCGTGAAAAAGCAATCCTCGAGGTCTTCATCCAAGCTGCAGTACCCGCTGCTCATGCTGCTGCCGATGGTCATCGAAGGCGGCCCCGCAGCGCTCACATCCCGCACTGCCCGCCGCTCATCTGCAGCTCCCACTGCTCATCATCCGCAGCGATCGCTCCCGAATTCGGGTAAACCTTCCTTCTCCTCCTCCACCGCCTCCGCGCAGCATGGAGCGGCCGCCGTGCCGTTTCGCCCCCAGCTCGCTGCTCAGCATCGCCTCCCCCTTCCTGCTGCGCAGCGCGCCCGCTTCCTCATTGCAAAATTTCTCACCCTGAGAGCAGGGATGAGGTGCTGGGCAGCTCCGGAGCTTCCCGTGGGGCTGATGCTTGGAAACGTGTCCTCGATGCGGAGCTCACAGAGCGCGTTGCTCCTTCCCTGCGTCCTTAGAGCTGAGCTGGGAAACAAACCCAGGCTGGAGCGAGGGATGCTCGCAGAGATGCGCTGCCCCAAAAACAGGTGGGGAAGGGGTAGGGAGTCCGGGGCAGCGCTGTGCAGGGGGCAGCGGGTGCCCCTCTGCTCTGCCGATGCTTTGGGAGCAGCGGTTCCAGCAGAGCCGGCTCCAGGTGTGGGTGCAAGCCAGGGAAATGCCGCCCAGCTCCTTCACCCCCATTTGCAGCAATCCCCTCACTGCAGGGGGATAAAAACTTGTGCTCAGTAACTCAGCCTGGCGCAGACCCCTGGCTCGGGGCTGCTCCCATCCCCTGGTGTAGATAAGGAGGCTTCAGGCTGCTTTCTAGTTATGCTCAAGCTGTAAATATTTGGAAACTTTACAGTCAGGGAATGCATTTCTCTTCTCCTCTGCAGCACTGTGGCTGCAGTTCCTGCAGTGGCTCGCAGGGCATCCTATCAACAGAGCAGGAGATCCAAACAGACCTGACCCCCAGCCCCACACTCTCCACTGTCAGCACCCCTCTGTGCACCATTCTTTGTGCCCAGCTCACCACCAGCACATTCCAGACCCAATTCCAGCTGTGCACCACGAACACAACAGCACTGCACAGTGGGAGGTGCAACGTCTGCATCGCAAACACGGAAGGAGAGAATCCAGATGGCACCTTTACAAAGCAACTCATAACACTGCAAAAAAGCAAAGCTCTCCTCATAGCAACATGCACACTTCTGCAGTTGCATGGTGGCATCAGCCTCCACAGCCTGGCTGGGCTATATTATATGTAGGAGGGAAATAGGCTTAAATCAAACGTGCAGGGCATGAGCTGAACCAAATGCTGTGTCAGGTGTAGAGTTGGGTCAGCACCAAAGCCTCAGCTCAGGGCATTCTGGGGTTACAAAAGGAGGGAGCTGCCTATGGCAAAGCTTCCCAAGCAGCCTGGACTTTGCCATCACAGCCCTGTGCCTGGAGATCACCACTGGTAACACCAAGACTGAAGATCTGATTCGAAGCCTTTCTTCTTGCAGGAAATCCCAGGTGCTGCAGCCCCAGGGCTGAGCCCAGCAGAGGCTGCATTGGCTGCACTGCATCCAGGGAGAGCAATCCAGGACCCAAATGCAGCACACTTAAGTACCTTGCTGGATCAAGGCCCAGATTATTAATGCTTGGTATCCCATGCCAACAGGACTTTACTAACTTTCTCCAACGCTCCTGCTTTGCTTACATTTGATAATGCTATTTACTGGCTGCCAGCTACACCAGCCATGGCGTTTCCCACATTCCCACCGTGCTGTTCCCCATTACCCCAGTGTATTCTGGCATCTATTCCCTTTTTCTTTTCTTCTCGCTGGGGCTGTGATGGGAGGACATCAGGAACACATCAGTGATGAACTGATGAGTGCCCCGTGGTTGTTATCAGAGCCATCGATAACCCCTCACTGCTTTCATCACCCTGAAGAGGAAACAAGCCTTTAATCTTACTAAAAATCACACTTTTCTAACACTGATGGGGGGAAATCCACTGACACATGGGGAAGATGCAAAGAAACACACCCATGGCCTCATTCCCTTAGAGAACTCAAGGGGGAAGCCATCCAGCCCAGCAGCATCTCACAGCAGCACCAAGCATGCAGTGCTGCCTTTAGATGCATTCCATGCCAGAACCTTCTGGAGCAGCCTGGTGTACAGTGCATGTCCCTAACCCAGACTGGGGAGCCTCAGTTCCCCCAGAATTACTGGAAGACACGAAGCCAGAGCTCACTGCCAGACCCTCACTTGCGTTTCTTCTGCATCTTGGCAGAATGCACCTTCACTTCTCCTCCTGTGCCACGCAGTGCTTTGCATCCATGAGACACCTGCACCTACATTTAAAGGCAGGGGAAAGGGGCAATGTACACCACCTCCTCCCACCAGACGATGTGCACAAGATACACAGGGATATAGGGAATTTATTAGCAAGCATCACTGGGGGCCACAGGCTGACCTCTGCAACAAAATCTCATCCTGCTAAGAGCAAGGAATGGGGTTTAGAGAGAGGCTGACCACCATGAGGGCGTACCTGGCTGCAGGGGAGCACAATGGTGCCCTCAGGAGAGAGCTGCCCAGGGTCAGGCCGGCGACAGTCCAGCTGGACGAGGCTGTGACACTGCTGGTGGCACGTGTACCTGCAGTCTGAGAGAGAACAGAGCCATGCTGTGATGGGAGAGCAGCCAGGAGCCCCAGGTCCTCCCCACTGTGCACCACCAGCACCAATGGGTGCTGCCTGCAGCCACATCCCCCGAGTGCAGCTATTACTCCTCCCTCTCCAGCAGCCCTTCCACCCTTTTAATTTTTAACAGCCCTACAAACAGCATTCAAACATTTTTTTTTACACAACCCACAATTCCAGCACGGTCACTGACCTGTTGGCTATCCAACATCCCAAAAAAATAACACTCTCACCAGAGCAGAGGTCCCCTCTGCAGGAAAACCTTCCTTTCCCTCCATTATTTTTTGGCATTTGGGTCATTGCTTTCGAACCTCTCAGACTTGCAGAAAGCAAAGTGACATCCCATGTTCTCTCTCACTGGAAATGCCTGCTCCTATCAGGGAATTCCTGGGCAGGAGCAGAGCATTGGTGCTGTGGGAGCAGTGCCTGGGGCAGAGCATCTCCCCCAGGGGAACCACTGATTGTTTAACGCTCATCCGACACCAGCTGCCATCCTCCCATTCCCAGTTGGTTGTCTCAAGGCTGAGAAAAAAAGCAAGGGGGTCTTTTTATTTATTTTTAGCCCCCTCCCACACACACTTTTTAATTATTATTTTAATTAGGGATAAGCCAAGCAGTTGCATGGTAATGCAATGCATGACCTTTGGAACAGCTGGAGCAGCTGCTCAGTGGGACGTTTGCCAGCTCTGTGCTGGAGGTTCCAAGCACAGCAGGCTGCGGCTGCAGCCCCACCTGAGCACCAACAACAGCAGCCCCCAAAGGCATCGCATTCAGACAGCCATCCCCAAGCACAGCCTGTGGGGTGGGAATGGTGGAGCATCCACATGTGGAGCAGTCTGTAGTGCGCAATACGGACCACAAATCACAGCTCCTGAGTCCACCTCTGGCACAGACCCATCACAGCCAGGCATTTCCCCACACGATTACAGCATGACACCTCCTTAGTCACCGCCGCCTATTAACAGCCCTAATCACCACTATCTGGTGGGCAGCACTAATTTTAGAAGCCCGGCACGGCCCTGGGAAGCAGCCACGTGACGGGGCAGGATTCCTCCCCTGCGACCGTGAGATCATTTCTATTCGAGTCAAACAAAGCCACTGTTGGAAACAGTTTCTTTAAAAAAGAAAACCTCCGAGCCTGATGGCAACATAGCAAGAAACTTTGGTGGCAGAAAGGAACTTCCCTCTGTATGCAGATAAAGTTTCTCAGAGTGATAACACTGGATGTGCCACCGAACCCCATCTGGATGTTCATCCATCTGCCTAAGCACAGCCTGCAGTCACCCTGCCCAGCCCCGTGTGCCATTGGCATCCTTTGCTATAACAGCATCAGGAGGTAACCTCAGCCACTGCACCACAGTGGGACCAGAGCACAAAGCAGCCACCGGGTGGGTGATGCTCCAAAGCCATTGCTTCCTAATGGAGCAGCTTCCCACCCAGGCACAGAGGTGTGCTGACACACCAGGACCATTCCTGAGCAGCACAGCTGAGGCATGAGACACTTCCAGCTGCGCTGTATGCAATCCCATTCCCCCTCATTAGCAACCAGCAGACACCCAAACGCAGCCCTTACCTCTCAGCAGTGAGTCCTCCCTGCTCAGCCTCCGCGAGCAAGACTTGGGTTTGGGAAACCCGAATATTTTGTAGATTCTCTTTGTGATGATCCCAAAGCAGGCAGCTGTCCCTGCTCTGCCCTCCGACATCCTCAGCAGAGGGACCAACGCTCCCAGGGCAGCTCAGTGCTGCACAGAGCAGTGCCTGCCTCCACGGAGCCTTATCCCATGGAGATAAAGCATTGACATGAGCCATCGGGGATCTATTTGACAGATCTTTTTTTTTTTTTTTTTTTTTTTTTTTTTTTTTTGGAACAATGAAGCAATGCACAGCTTGGGGCTTATGCACCTCAGGGCTCGTCGTGTTCACTATGGAAAAGTTTCTATTTCTGGGGCTTTTTACTCGATAAGATAAAACGACCCAACGGAAGAGATTAGAGTGGAGAGCAGGCGCAGGACCCAGCCGTGCTGGGAGGTCCCTTTCCAACATCCCCACTTCTCTGCTTTTTCCCTGCAGTTGTCTAAAGCCTCCAATGTTGAATCAAACATTAGATCTAAAGAAATCCACTGAGATTGACTATGTGAGCAACACTGACTTGAGCCCTGCCAGGTTTTTGGATCAGTGCTGCAGTTTTCCTGTAGCATCCATCATTTCTAGCCACGCAAGGTGTTGGATGATGCCCATGTCCACCCCATCACCCAACAAAGGGCTTTAAACCCATCACCTCACCACCTCTGTATCACAGCCATCCCCACACCAATGGGGCAGGTTCCCTGCATCCTGCACAACACATTCTTCCTATTTCATCCATTAGTGTTGCAAAGATAAAAGCTCACTCAATTTCCCCAAACGTCACACCAAGCAACACAGGATAATGCACAGGAATTCCTTCCTCACCCCTCAAAATCCCCCAACCCCGCAGCTACACACACATCCCTGCTTCCCAACCCAGACCATCAAGCTCAGTTACACCAGAAAGACCAGGAAAGGAAGAAGACACAGCCCAAACCTCACCTGGGGAACCAAAGCCACCGCTGGTGTCTCTCTCCATAAACACGAGATGGGAAGGCAGCTGCAAAGGGTGACCCAAGGACCTGAGCCCCCCCCCAGGACAGCAGCAGCCCCTGCCCGTGCTGAGTCCCCCAGTGAGCAATGCCTGCTGTGGGCAGGATGTGCCCTGCACCCTCCCCACTGCCCTCATCCTCAGCCAGTGCTGCTGGGAGGACAAGAATCTGCCCAGTCCAGACAGAGGGAAGCCCCAATACTGTGGGTCCTGGGAGCTGGTGGCAATTATTGTTTACTATGATGAGAGCAGAGATGGGAGGGAGTGCAGGAAGGAGACATGGGAAATCCTCACAGCCAAAGCACTGCTGGGGTGGGCAGAGCTCCCCATCCCAGAGCCCAGCATGGAGCACCCACACCTGCTAAAGAACTCCTCATCTTAAAGAAACAGCCATTCAAGAACCTGTAATGGCAGAGCTGCAGTTCACGAGGTAGAAAGAGAACTGCTGTGCGTTGTACCAGCCTCCTTCTCACCAAAATGGGTCCTGATCCAACAGTGCTCCACCACAGACTGAGCTGTGTGATCTTCCTGCAAGGAAACCCCTGCAAGGAAACCCCTTGGCTGAGACCTGGTGGGTTAACATGATGTCCTGGGGTGGGATTGAGTCCATGGGATGAACCATGAGAGCAACAAACCAGGCAGGCTGTGGTCAGTCCAAGTGCAGGGGCACACCCAGCTCACCCCAGGTGTCTGATAAGCACAGCCCAGGAAATACACGGGCTGTAAGTCATGCCCTGCCAGAATGAGTGTGGACCCAAGGCTGGAAAACACCTGTGGCAAAAGCCCAGCCCACAATGCATGGAATAAGGGGAAGGAGAGAGCAGTGGGATGGCACTGCGGGCTGCAAGCAGCAGGAATTTCTTACTCAGCACCTGCACCGCCGGTGCTGCAAGGATGAGAAGTGGGGCACCCTGGGGGAACTGGCACAGAGCTGCAATGAAACGCTGTCAGTTCCTTTCAGTACCGAAAGGGAGCCTGCAAACAGGAGGGGAATCAACTCTTGGAAAGGGTTGATAACAGCAGGACAAGGGGAAATGGTTTTGAGGGAGGGAAGATTTAGGTTGGATGGCAGGGGGAAATTCTTTCCTATGAGAGTGGTGAGGTGCTGGAACAGCTGCCCAGAGAGGCTGTGGATGCCCCATCCATAGAGATGTTCAAGGCCAGGTTGGGGCCCTGGGCAGCCTATTTGGTATTAAATGGGGGGGTTGGTGACCCTACGTGTGGCAGGGGGTTGGAGCTTCGTGATCCTTGAGGTCTTTTTCAACCCTGGCCATTCTGTGATTCTGCATTCTTTGTACCAGCAGAGCTTCCAGAACTGAACCTTTCCACCCCCACCCCGGATATCCCTGATCAGAACCCAAATAAATCTCAGCACGGACTTGGAAGCCGCGTTGTCACCTCCACATTCCAACATCCGCGCTCCACCCCACCTGAACAAACACCAAAAAAAAAAAAACAACAAACCAACAGAGACAGATCTGCCGCAAGGGGAGGGTGATGGGTGCAGATGTTACAAGAATCCCCTGAAGTTTCCCTCCCTCCTAGCGATGACACTTCGTTGTTCGGGGAATTTTAGAGGCAGAACCATTCCCACAGTCTGACGGTTCTCAGAAGAAACAAAAAGGGAAGCAGTCACTTCAGGCTTCTTTCAATATCACTCGGAGAAGAGTCCTGGGAGAGAAATCCCTCAAAACACCTCTTTACAACACTCAGCATCACAAAGTGCTGCC
Organism: Phasianus colchicus; assembly: GCF_987193195.1. Classification (NCBI taxonomy): domain Eukaryota; kingdom Metazoa; phylum Chordata; class Aves; order Galliformes; family Phasianidae; genus Phasianus; species Phasianus colchicus. The sequence goes on from NC_143460.1 coordinate 3,710,832, forward strand.
AATTAACGTTTCAGATCGGGATTTTCAGAGCCCCGCACCCACCCCATGTGCATCCTCACCCCACGTGGAGCGGGGCCACGTTTCGCAGCCCCAGCTTTGCGCTGCCAGAACAAATTTCCTCATTAATTTGCACTGTCAACCAGCGACCGGGGAAGAACAAATGGATTCATTACCAAGATTAATTGCACTAGAAATACATCAGCATTCCTCATTTTCCTAGCAGTAGCACTGCTCGTTGTACAGCACTGACATTTGCACTACAGAGATGTGAAAGCTCAACCGAACCAGCAAGAAAGCTCTCATTCTCCCTTAGTTACCTGAAAACATTTTGCAGGGCACACTGCTTGGACAGGAGGAGCTCCACCCCCAGGCACTCCTAAGTTTGTAGGCTGTGAGCCCTTTCCCCATTCAGAAGGTATGGAATAACAAAGCAGCAGGTGCGACTTTTTAGCATTTACAGCTGATTTGTGGCACCTGCGTTGCTCATTTCTGCTGCCTGTAACGCAGGGCTGCCCACCCAGCACAGCCCAGTCCTTATGTCACCTCTCATGCAGTGATGCACACGGGCTGCATCTGCCCCAGAAATCCCCGTTCACGCCTCCCCCACCCCACAGACGATGGGAATATGAATCCCTCCTGCAGAACCAAGCGTTAACGCAGCCGATGGGAGCACCGCACGTCTTCCTAGATTGCTCCTACCGCTCGCCCCGGGGTTTGGAGCAGAGCGAGGTGCCCAACAAACGCAAGGGAGATGTACGTGCTATTTCTGGAAGGATTTAGCTCCACCGTAAGGCGACGAGCACGAGCCCTTCCTGCCCGATGAGCCGATAATCCCATCTCCCCCAGAAAAACCTCAACACCCGCACGGCCCCGCAGCCCCCCTTAAGAGAACAGCTCGACGAGGAGACCCGGGACCGGGAATGAGAGAGGGGGGACACGGAGCGGTATCGGAGGGCAGGGTGCGGGATGCGGTGCGGGGCAGAATTGCGGGACGGCAGCACTCACAGTCGCAGCGCAGGGCGCGCTCCCGCACGGCCGCTCCGCACAGATCGCACCAACCGCGGTGCGGGGCGCGGGGGACGAAACGGTGACCGCGGCCGCGTTCCGCCGCTTCTCGCGGAGACGCGAAGATGTTGCGCACGTCGGGTAACAGCCGAGGGGTCCCGCCGCGCCGCCGCAGCCGTCGAGCTGCCCTGGCACCGCCGGGGCTTCCCGGAGCTCGGCCGTTCCGAGGCTCCGAGTCGGGGGAAGCGGAGCCGGGCGGTCCCCGTCGCATGGAGCCGGGCGCGGAGGGGCTGCGGGATGGGGTGGGGGGGGTTCGGCCCCACCGGTGGGCACGGACGGAACGCCGCGGTGCGGGCTCCGGGAGGGCGGTGTGGCCGAGAGGGCGGGCGCGTTGGGCCGCCCCGGGGAGGAGACACGGAGAGGGGGTGGTGCGGGGAGCGGCCCCGCGTGGGATTTCTCGTGGTGACCCTCCCGGAGGAGCGACTTCTACCATGGGATCCATCGCGGTTGTACCCCCTCTTCCCCCTTTCTTCCCCGCAAGATTTCCCTTTAGGATTTCCCCGTGGAATCCCAACCCGCGCTGTTGTGAAACCTCTCCCCGCGGGACGCTCCTCCGCTCGGGACCGGGGACGTTGCATGCATACATCATCCTAATTCTGGTCCTGCAAATGGGGTGGGCAGCGTGCAGCACAGAGCTGTCCCCAGTGCACGCTGCAGGAGCACGGCGGCATCGCGTCCCATCAACTCCCATCCCATCCCCGGTTTTGCCCCTGCAGGAGCAGCGAGATCACCTCTCAGGTGCTGCTTTATATACTGAGCTGAAGGCGCAGACCCTCCTGCACAGAGCAGTGCATGGACCAGGCTCTAGGGACAGCTGGAACAAATTACCTTTCCCCTCTGAAACGACAGCAGGGCACCGGAGTGACGCTGAGGGCTGCGAGCCCAAGCAATTAGCTCTCCCAAAATGAGGCTTTTGTGGTTGTGGGAGAAGTGAAAGGGAAAATATGATGGGCAGATTTTGGAGTCACTCTGCAAAGGCTTCAGCACTGCAGCTCTGAGGATGCCCATTTGCAATGCTTTTGGGTTGGGGGTGCTTTGGGGTGCAGAGATGGGGTGCATGGATCAAATGCTGCACCGAAGGTCTGATGACAAAGAGTCAAAGCGAGTTTCTGAGGATAGGATAAGCCAAGGATGCTTAAATCCCTTTGAAGGAATTTAATTTGAAGGATGGATCTGGCTCTGAGTTACAAAAGATGTGTGCAATAGGCAATCCCTAATAGGAGCTTAAAACTAAAAGAGCAATAATACAGTTTGAAAAATCCCGGTTTTGTTCTGTTAAGTAGCATGACTCATATTGGAAGGTCCTTTTCTTCCCCATTCGGGATCCTGATTCACTTTCATGCATCCTCTACTTCTGCATGAGAAGAGCAGCAGAATTTTTCCTGGGTAAAAAGTTTCCCCAAAATGTGATGTTTTACTCTGTGCTCCCCCCAGACTGGGAGATAGAGCAGATTCATTGCCATTCTCTGCTTCCTCAGCAGGCATTCAGCTCTGACAGTGTAGGAAACTTTTAGGACCAGGGTTAATAATTCGGGAGGGAAAAAAAAAATCCAGATGAACACTGGCAAGAAAATCCCTATTTCATTTAGATTCTGGGAGTCCTCTTTGCAGCTGCTGCGTTATGGCAGCTGAAGCACGACAAGGGCTATTAGCAGCTCTTCCTTTTGGTGCACGCCAAGAAATAAATCTTTTCTTCTGGAGCCAAACACGTTCCAGGTCAAACACTCGCATGGTCCACATCAGCACAGCTCTGCTGGACCTGGGTTCAATGTAATGCTGGTTGTAAAGCTGGGAGAATCCTAGAAAATAATTTGCAGGAGAGAAGCTTTTAAGAGGTGGCTTAGCTTCCACAGCAAGCGGTTGGGTTTGGCAGTCAGGATGTTGGTTTTTACAATTAAAATGAATGGGAATGTACAGATTTGGTGCCAAATACCACTCAGAAGTGGTTTCCTGTACAGAGGCAGCTCCTGATGCTCCTGTTCCTACAAGAAAATGAAGCCAGGACAGCCTGGAGCCACTGCTCCCTGTTCCTTTGAGGTGTGCTGTGTGCCTTGCTCCCCTTGTGTCTGTGCTGAGAGCCAGGCAGAGCTGCAGCGAGAAGGAAGCTGTTCTGTATCACATCCCTATAGGTGTCCCAACAGAATGTGGGAATATTCCCCATGCTCAATGCAAGGAGCAGCACCGGGCTCTGCCTCTTTGCGGGCTGCTCTCCCTCTGCGCACCATCCCAGTCCTGGGCTGGGGACAACATGGAGCCCCCACATCTGAGCAGCCCCATGAGCCTCAGCTGAAGGCTTTGGGTTGAGCTGGCACATTTCACCTCCAGAGAACATACTGGGAAGGGGATTGGAGGAAGGGTGAAGGGCAGAGCCAGATGCCAAGGGATGGGTTCAGGCAGGCAGGCTGAGCCTCCCCAGGCTGAGTCAGACCGGCTTGCCCAGACCATGGCCTGGCCTCTCCTTGCACAGGCATCGCTGAACCCTGAGCCAGGGCTTTGCTGGGACCTTCAGCACTGACTCAGCAACAACCAGAGAATCAGGACCTTTTGTAAAAGCCAAAACCAGTAGGAAATTTGGAGCACAGCAGATACATAACAGAGCTCTGGGCTCCGGGGGGATGGGAGCAGTGTGCTCTCCAGCTGTGCCATTCCCTGGACAAGAAGAGGGATGTTCTGTCCAGGGCAGCTTCAGACACACCAGTGATTTCCTGCCTGGGTCCCCTGATCCCCATCCCCATTCCTGCCCACCATCCCTGCTGCTGCCCAGCCTTGCTATCTCCACTATTTCTCCCTGCAAATTAAAGGCAGAGGCAGACAAGGAATTGTTTTTGACAGATCTCAGTTACATTTACAAAAATGCACCAAAACAGAGAAACCTCCCCCAGCTTCCTGTGTCCACAGCCATCAGCAGTGCCAGGATGGGGCTGAGCTGGGGTTGGGGACAAAGGTAGGAGGAGGGCAACAGGGGCAGCGACAGCACTAGAACCAGTTTTGTCATCTCCTCCTTTGGATGCAGCTCCTCCTGCCCTGGGCTCAGTGAGCAGAGTCAGAATAGAATTTCCCTAAATAGGCAAAAAGGCAAAAGAAAATTTCTCTGTCTACACTCTTCATCATCCAACACTGGGATATGGAGAATCCAGAAAGTCATCGAGTCCTTCAAGCGCTTTTTGAAAGGGAAAAACCTGGTGCTGCATCAGTTTCTCATCAAATATTCAAGGCTTGCAGCCACCCAACGCTGGAGAACTGTGCAAAAGTGCTGGAGCACAGAGGTAGGATCCAGAGAGCTGCTTTAACACCAAGGCAGTGTTGGAGCAGTGCACGGTGCAGGACCTGTGGTGCTGGCAGTGATCCCCTGTTCTCTTTTGCAGCTGCAAACACACCATGCTCAGACTCCAGGAGCAGGAGCAGCCCCACTGAGCCTGTGGGAACAAAGTTTGGGGTTACAGAGGCAGTGCTGACCCTGAGCTTGGTCCCACGGCTGCTTCTGTAATTTCTTCCCTTCTTCCCTTGTTGCATTCACTGTGGATGTGCTGCAGCACCGCACACAAACAAGGTTGGGGTGAACCACTGATGGTTTTCTTTTAAAATCCAGACCGAAACTCTTTGAGATTTTGGTATGCATAACCAGACTGCTGGTGTGCATTAAGGCCCTGGGAGAAAGGATGCAGAGGAAGAAGCCCAAGGGGCCGTGCCAGCAGCAGGATGCTGAGCTTTGCAGCACGGAGCAGCACAGGCAAAGGGCTGCACAGAGGGTGGTGGGCGTTGCACAGCATTTGCAGGGGGTTATGCTTAAATTTCCAAGAAAGACAAACTCTCTCTGCTGCCAGATGGTGATGCAGGTCACATCCACATGCCAGGGTGATGCTGGGACAGCTGTGGCTGTGCTCAGTGCCCGGCACAGTGCAGAACACAGGGCTCTCCAAGTGCTCTACTCACCGCTCGATGATGCTGTTGTTGAACTGGAGGCCGCACGATACTGACTTCATCTCCTCCAGCAGCTCCTGCATCCTGCACAGACGCAGCCCAGCCCTTAGCAGGGACAGCTCAGCTGCCTCCATCCCCCAGAGGAGCACAGGAGATGCCTCCATTCCCGCTCCCTGAACTGGGATGGCACCTGGCAGCACCAGGGCATTGCATAGGGCTGCACGCAGCTTCCCATCCCCACGCCAGCTCTGCAGAGCCAAACTGCCCCATGGACAAACTGTCCCCAACACTCACTGCAAAGCCATCTCCTGGCACATTTGGCTTAGGGGAACGGGCGAAGGCACTGCAGGGACCAGAGCCAGGCTGCGTTTCTCTGGCACAACTGTCTGCAGGAACTTGTCCAAAGCCTGCAGAGATGGAGAGGATACAGCTCAAACACGAGCTGCTCGCATGCATGCCCTCCGTGCTTACCCCAGGGTGACAAAACACTCGGGGAAATGACGCACGCAGGGTCACACCCAGCTCACCCACTCCTCAGGATAAACACAACAACCCAACCCATCCACCCGCCAGCCCTGCTGCAGCACGTCAGGTAATCCATCACCACAACCAGAGGCGATGCTTCAACCTTTTTGTGATGGCAGCTTCCTTACTGAGCACAAACCCACTCTCCAACTCCAGTTTTGGAGGAAGAGTGACACTGCCAGGGGTTCATCCAACCATTGCTTCGCTCAGTGGGACAAAGCAAACTCCCAAACCTCTGAGCAAAAGGCCAAAAACTCCAAGTATAACATCAACACCCTGCAAGCCCTGCACCCAGCACAGCCCCTGCAGCACCCACCAGCTGCAGGCAGTCCTGGCACTCGCTGGCCTCCACACTGTAGGTGCTGATGCGGTTGCTGAGCCTCTTCAGGTGCTTCTTTATCTCACAGACTTTCCTACGAAGGGCAACGAGAGCAAATGTTCTGGTCAACGTTGGTCAAACTGTTTGATATTTCTGTGGTTTTAATTCTGCTTTCTGCAGACTGTGCCGGATCTGAGTTCAAATCCCAAAGGAAAGCAAATGAGTCACAACGGTGTCGTAATTAGGGCTGCAGCTCTGCTATCCAAACAGCACTAATAGCAAACTAATTAATTAGGGAAAGTGCTGCTTGAAGTGGGATTCGGCTCAGGAGCATTGCTGCTGCCCATAGTGCAGTGCTGTCCCTGGGGCTGCTGCTGCCAATGCTGGGTGCCTCGGGGTGAAGTGCACCAGGAATGACAAAGTTGTATAAAAAAAACTTTGGTTTGGCCTTAAAATAAAAAGGGAAGAATATTTCAGGTGAATGGTCCACCTCTGCTCCCCAGAAAAACACCCACGCCGCCACAAATGCTCAGGGATAAACTCAAAACAAGGCAATTACTGCTGGAGTGAAACTAATTTTAAAGAACCAGTCGTGACTCAGAGTGCATTGTGCCTAAAGATGGAAAAAACATGCAAAAATACCCCAGGAAACAGCAGCTGCCCCCCTCCTCCCCTGTTCTCTGCTGCTGTGCTCGAGCAATGCAGGGCAGCCTGCTCTGTGCTTTATTCCCCAAACACCACTTAACATAAAGGCACTGCTAATAAGTGGATCCCTTTGTCTCAATAGCAATATTTTCCTGATGGAATAACCGTTCCCCGCTGCAAGGAGCGTGGCTGCAAGAAGGAAGTTGTGTGTTTACATGGAATGGGGGCTGTTCCCAAACTTTAAAGAGCGTGGCACAGGGTGAGAGCAGCCATGGGGAAGCTTTGCTCATGGTCACACCAAGCTGCTGTTCTAAGGTCTCACTGCTACTTTATGAGTCCCTCAGCAGCAGTTCTACGGGCTCCATCCATTCACATCCTAATGTCAGATCAATGGCCCCATCCCCATTCCAACACCAGGCCAGTGGCCCCATCCACAGCCCCATGTCAAACCAATGTCTCCACCCCAATACCAGGTCGATGGTCCCATTCACATCCCAGTGTCAAATCAATGCCTCATCCCCATCCCAACACCACATCTCAATAGCAGATCAACGGCTGCATCCCCATCCCAACACCAGGTCAACGACCCCATCCACAGCCCAGTGTCAAATCAATGCTCCCATCCCCATCCCAGCACCAGACTGATCACAGAATCATAGAATCCTTAGTGTTGGAAGGGACTTTAAAGGTCATCTAGTCCAACTCCCCAATCAATGGCCTCAACCACAGCCCTAAAGCAGATCGATGGCCCCATCCCCATTCCAGCACCAGGTCAATGGCCCCATCCACAGCCCAACATCAGATCGATGGCCCAATCCACCTCCTAATATCAAACGGATGGCCCCATCCCAACACTGAATCAATGGCTCCAAAAACATGAGCTGGATCCATACCTCATCCTGCTGCCATGCAGGGCCAGAGCCTCCTGGTACTGCTGTGCACACTCCTCCTGGAAGATGAGCAGCACCTTCCTGGCCAAGTGCCCCAAATTCACCCTGAAACCAGGAGAGGAAAAATGAACAGGAAAATAGGCATGGAAATGAACACTACTGGTTTCTCATGGAGCCACATGCCATGCTTGTCCTTCCTCAGCCTGGATGAGCCACAGACATGCTGCATCCCACTGGGATGCCATAACAATGCCAGAATGGGGCTGGAAGGATGGGGTGGTGCCACTCACTTGTCCAGTTTGTGTATCTGCTCCTCATTGAAGCCCAGTGCTGTGGGAGGAAAGATATGGAGCACCATCAGCTCTGCACCTCTTGGGTTTGTAACCCAATCAGTGGGTGATCCTGTCATGCACAGAGGCTCTTCAGAGCAGCAGTCCCCAGGGTTAATCTCACAGCACAGAAATATAAACCAGCAAAGGGAAATCATTTGTTCTCTTGCAGCTCAGTGCCCCAGACTCACCTGGACACATCCTGGCTTTGCGGAACTGCTTGTAGATGAGCTGCATCTTCTCCAGACAGCACTCGATCTGCTGGATGCTGTGAGTTGTGCCCAGGAAGAAGGTGTGAGGCCAATGGGAAGGGGTGTGAGAGTGGGGTTTCCTCCCCAACATACACACCTCAACCCAAAATCAAACTGAAAACAGCCATGGGATTTGGGTAAAGCATCTACAAACCCATTGCCTTTATATCCACAAACCTTTTGTCTTAGTATCTGCAAACCTATTGTCTTCGTGTCTACAAAACCACTGTCTTCATGTCTACAAACCCATTGTCTTCATACCTACAAACCCACTGTCTTTGTACCTACGAACCTTTTGTCTTTGTGAGCTTGTTGCCCATGCTGCACCAGTTCGGACACCATCCCATCCAGGACCCCTTGGAAATCAAAGATGCTGTGGGAACACTGGGAAAGCTCCTCTGCCACCTGCAGAATTCAATGGGAGGTGGGGGGTCAATGGGAGATGAGGAAGGCTCTTTCCAGTGCTGCCCTCACCCATGGATGCTCCTTCCTCCTTCCCCACTGGTTGCTCACCCTCTGCAGCCGCATCTTCACTGCAGCCACGTCCCTCAGGGCTGGCAGTGCACTGCCCCCAGGAATGGCCTCATACCTGCAGGAAGCCAAAACAGAACCATCTTGAGTATCCAGGGGTGAAAACAAGCCATCACCCGAGCAGGGAGAGCATATAGCTGTTCCATGGGGAAGCTCAGGGCACCCAATCGGAGCCACACGATGCAAAGCACTGGTTGGTATGAATTCGCTTGGTTGTGTGCAATTTGTTCCCAAATTGTACTCTTGTGAGCTGGCTCCGTGCCATTCAAGATGCTGCCACTTCCCGCAGCTGGTACGGGTGTGAGCTGCTGACGCCAGCAGAAATGAGCCCAATCCAGACCCTGTTGGAAAGGATGGGTGAGCACCGCATCCAGAGGCAGCATCAGTGCTTTGGAACTACATGAATTCAACTGAAGTCAGTGGGAACCATGTGTCTGCATCTGTTTAGATGAAATGGAAATTAAGAAGCTCGCTGAATTGAAAAGAGGAAAGGAAGGCAAGCCAGCAGCAAGGCACTTTGCACTGCAACAACAAACTAAAAAGCAGAGTAAGTGTGGGTTATTTAAGACATTATGGGGTTGGTTCTGCCTGGGGCAGAGCATTAGGGTGGGTGCACCCAAACAAGGCAAGGACTGCCCCAGGCCCCTCGAGACGATGCTCCATTAGTGGAGCCCCTCTGATGGGCACAAAGGACATAAAGGGTATCGAGGACATAAAATGACATAAAAGGTATAAAAGATGTAAAATTATAAAGGACACAAAGGGCATCCCATTGCAGGAGGGCTGGGAGCACCCCAGGGCAGCTTTTTCACTCTGGGATTGTAGGCTGTAAGAGCCCCATGGAACCCCTTGCACTTACAGCCCACGGGTCTTCCCCTCCATCAGCTGCAGCCCAGAGAGCACCGCGTGCACCCCTCTCCTCTGCTCCAAAACCCTCGAGCACTCAGACCTCAGGTTGCCACTGTCAGGAGAAGAAGTAATTCGTTCACCATGTGCCCTCTATGCCACCAGCTTCAGGGCTCGTGGAGCTCAGGGAAAAGCAAGGAGTTGGGTGCAATAAGAAAGGAGGAGTGTGTGGGTGTGAGGATGCTGCTCTGCAGGGAGCAAGGATGCAGCGCAAGGAGCTCCTGCCCAAAGGGAATGGATGCAGTGAGGAAAATGCACAGTGATAATCCTAATGAGGAAGATGATGATGATGATGTGTTCCTAGCACCTCCCAGACTGAAAAAATTGACTTGAAAGCAGCAAATTTGGCTAGGAGTATCCTCAAACGTCGAGTCCCCATTTTGGGAACAGTCCGCTCCCAGCCTGACACATGCTTTCCACACACAGGACTCCAACACTGCCTGCCATAGAACCCCCAAAAACTCAACACAACACTCCCACTGAGGCAGGGGGGTGCCCAGCACTCACATCACCCAGTGCAGCCCCCGCACTGTCAGCTCCTGGCACCGCCGCAGCTCCTGAGCGATCCGCAGCGCCTGGTGCACGGCGCCCACTGCACTCTGCAAAGCAAAGGGATGGGGATGGCGGCTGTGTCCACCCTGCTGGGGCTTCCCCACGTCCCCCCTCCTCTGCCCACCTTGGCAGCGCTGCAGTCGGCCACCACGTCCACCTTGGGGACAAACTTGGGGAAGTCGAGAGCCGCTGGAAAGGTGGAGAGCGGTCAGAGAGCTTCAGGAGGGACATCCCAACAAATCCCAGAGCTGCTCAGGCACTGGAGCACTGCAGTGCCCGAGGCTGAGGGCAGCTCTCCAAGGCTGGAACTGGATGACCTCTGAGGTCCCTTCCAACCCAAGCTGTTCCATGCATCTATGTTTTTGGAATGATGGGTGAAAGCACAAGCTGCCTGCAGAGCAGAGCATCGCACCCATGCTACAATCTTCGGGGGAAAAATAACCCTGCAGCCTCCTAACCCTGCTGCCCCTGCTGCTGAGCCCAGCAGGCTGGTGGTCATTAAAGCAAACCTCTCATGGTGCCCACCCCATGCCCGGGATGGGGGGCATTGCAATGCACCTCAGATGGAGTACTCACGATCTCTGTATCTCACGCCCACCACGTTTTCTGGATGCTCAGCACAGCTCAGCAGGGTCAGAGGGTTGTGCCGGGCTGTTCTGCAGAAGTTAAGGGCTTGGAGGTTGGGGTCCAACTCGTATGGGTGGCCTTCATAAAAATATTCTTGGTGGTGAGGGACTATGTCCGTTTGTTTGAAGACAGCATCTAAAAACTTGCTGGTACTGAAATGGAAAAAAAGCACTCAGATTTCCACCTCTCGAACTGCAAATGTCCTCTTGTAGCAAGACAGCACCGAGGCCATGGAGGAGCTGAGCCCCCCAACCCACCCAGCCTTGCTGGGCACCCTCACGTGTTGTAGGAGTGGATGTAGATACGGTGCGAGGACGCCTGCTGCAGGGAGAAGACGTCGACCACGATCCTGTGCAAAATGTCATTGGTTTCTGCAAAGAACTGATCGAAGCCCCAGCATTTCTCCTGGTCTGCCTCCAGGATGTTGGCCAGAATGGGGACAAGCTGATCCTTCAGCCCCCTGTGGCAGCAAGAGGAGGTGAGATGAACATCTGTATTGCTGCGGCTGTATGCAGGAGGGACCCCATGGGGACACTCACACCGACAGCTGGCAGGTGAGGGGCAGCTCGTAGCTCCATTCAATGCTGCCATTCTCTTGTCGCTGCACGCCTGCAATGGCCCCAGGGGGCTTCTCAGTGGTGATCTTGTACCTGGGGTGCAGCAGGGAGGGATGGGGAAAGGCACAGCTTACAGCAAGAACACAGAGCAGAGGGAGAGAACAGTCCAAGAAAGAGTGAAAAAATTCCATGCCCCTCTGAACGCTTCGCCTCAAAGAGCCACGAGGATGAGTGTAAAGGACAAACACAGTAAATGGAACACGTGTCCTTTACCATCATGTGCGTGCAGCCAGGAGCTGCACTGCAAGTCTTGCAGGGTTGGATGGGATTACTACCTTATTTCAGGGCTATATAAGGTTATTAACCTACCCCTAGGCTATATGGGATCATTAACTTACCCCTAGGCTCTAAGGGATGCAGCTATAAGGGACACAGTGCTGTCCTACACCAAGTACCCACATAGTCTCCTTGTTCCTGCGGGGTCCCCCGAAGGGCATGAAGGGCAGCTGGCCGGTGGCAGCGTGGTAGAAGGTGACACCGATGCTCCATAGGTCAACGGTGACCCCAAATGCCTTCTGCTGTGGCTTCCGCAGGACAGTACGCTCATACATGTTGGGATGCTGCAGGACAGAGCAGAGCATCACTGCCCACCGAACCCCATAGGGTGGCATTCAAAACTGCCCCTTATGGTGGAGGTGGGTTGATGTTGGACTGGATGATCTTAGCAGTCTTTCCAGCCTTAACGATTCTATGATTCTAAACGCCATGTCCTCAACACCAAATAGTGCCTGTGATGCTACGAGCTGAGAGCTCACTGCAAAAAAACAGAGCCCCTCTGAAAGGGGCTCTGAGCATCACTGCTTCTCTTCATGCAGCGCCTCACTGTTGGATGGAGGGATGGATGCTGTCCACCTGCACACTCTGGGGCCATACTCACCAAGTACTCCTCTGTCCCATAGACAGACACAAACTTTTCATCGTCCTCCAGCTCCCGGGCGGCACCAAAGTCAGTCAGTTTGTAGATGCTCTGCCCATCCTCCCCCACCAGGCGCATGATGTTGCCAGGTTTGATGTCCCGGTGCACAACGCCGTTCTCACGGAGGTGGTTCATCCCTGCCACTGGGAACAGGTGGGGAACAGCAGTTGTGTTCGTGTAAATGAGAGAAGGACAGAGGTGGGGACAAATCCCAGGGGGGGCTGCACATTAATGGGGATCACATCAGTAACTGGGACATTGGGTAATGGGGAGGAGCAGGGAACGCATGGGGTTGCACAGCTCTAAATCGTCAGCTGTGGGGGCAGAGCCCATTCCCAAAGCTGTTGGAAAGGGAAATCCTTTGGGCTTTCCCCAAAGCCACACTCCCCAACCACCCAGCGGTGCCATTTCCAAGCACGCAGGTTAGCCCCAGTGCCTGATGTCCACCTCACAATCCCAATGGCTCTGGGACAGAGATGCTGCTCACCCACGCACTGCAGCACCACGAGGAACTCGGGCTCAGCCAAGCCAAAAGCGTTGGCAGGGTCCTCAAGGACGCTCAGCAGGCTGCCACTGGAGCAGTACTCCATCACCAGCACCTTCTGCTTGCTGCTGCCCTGCAGGGAGAAGGGCAAAGGCAGGGTGGCTGTACGGCCGCCACCTTCCCATCCCCCCCAGAAAGACCAGGCACCCATCATCAATGGGGCCGTGGGATTCTGCTTGGACAGAGCAGTGTAGGAGGGAGGGTCCCGGTCCCGCTTACTGTCTCCTCCACTGCAAATAACTTGACAATATTTGTATGGTTCAGCTTCCGCAGCATCTCAAACTCCCGCATCTGCACCTCCTGCGGGCGCAGGTAGCTGGCTTTGTTGAAGACCTTGACAGCAACCAGCTCCCCTGATTTCTGGGGAAGGAGGAAAAAGAGGAAAAGGGAACGATGGCTCGCCCCGTCCCTAACAGCACCGTTAGCCTCACTGCTGCTCTGGGTGCCAACGATACCCAAACACAGCTTGCTTTCTGACAGGCAGCCTCGGCTTCCTGCATTGCAAATGCAAACACTGCCGCTCGCTCCGTTTGCTTCCTGTCCTCGCACCCATGTGCTCAGTGGACGCACGTTTCTGCAGCGCTGTCAGAGGTTTGCAGTGGGGTGGGGGCATCCAACTGCTGTGCTCTGCTGCTCCCAACTCACCTCTGCCCCGCGCTTACTGAACAAAGATCACAGAACAGCAGGGCTGGGAGTCTCCATCCCAGCGCTGGCGAGTGTTTGCATGAAGCATGCAAATGGCCGGAGTTGGGGGTTTACAGAACTTCAGGCATTCCCCCCACACACACCCTGATGCTGGGGGAGCAGCACTGCACAGTGCCCAGCACAGAGCTCACCCCAAAACTAGCTTGTATCCCATAAAGCCACGAAGGGGAAAACAGAAATAAAGCCAAAGCAGCTCTGCTACTGCCAGAGCAGGAGGGCACGGGGGTTTGGTTGCCCTGGGGTGGCTGTGTGTCCGTCCGCCCCCTCCCCACCTCCTCACCTTGCTGCGGGCTTTGTAGACGCAGGCCGTGGCTCCTTGGCCCAGCAGGTCGTCTGTGCTCCAGAGGTAATTGGGGGTGCTCTGCATCGCCTGCACCGGGAGCACCGCCGTCACCGCTGCTCTCCCTTCTGCTGCCAGCAATGCATGGGAGAGCCGCAGGCACAGCACAGCCGCAGGCACAGCACAGCCGCAGGCACAGCACAGCCGCAGGCACAGCACAGCTGCCTTCCTCCTACCTGTACATGGGAGGCAGCGACGCTGCTCTGTGCTCTGCCAAACCCCGCTGCTCGCTGGGACCTGTCGGGGCCGGCAGCGCAACGACGGCGGATGCAAGAAAGTACGGGAGGAGAGAGCTGCAAGGTGGAGAGAGGCACCTCCCCACTGCAGAACAGAAACCCACGGGATTGCAAAACTCGCTCTGCAAGCATCGGCTGCGGCTGGAGGAGGAAATGCTTCAGCTTCCTGCTTGAGAAAAAAAATTCCCAGAGCTGCAGCCGTCTGCAGGCAGCTGGGACAGGGCTGGAAAGGGCCAACGGTGCTGGGCATGGCCAGCATGCAGCGCTGCATGGGGCAGGGAGCCAGGGGTGAGGGCTGAGGGTTTGAGCAGCGCTGTGCTTGGTCCCCTCTGTGCCATTTGTAGAGTCACCGCTGTTCTTTGTGTCCTCAACGTGGGGCATCGAGAGTTGGGATGTGCAGATGTCAGTGCTGTGCTGCTTCGTGGGCGCTGCAGAGCTGTGATGGGGAAGCCTGCAGCCCTCAGGAGGAGATGGGTCACCCTGAGATCATAGGATATTAATTAACATTCCCTGGGGGTGTCCCTGCAGCGCTGGCAGCACTGCAGCTCCTATCCCTGCAGGAGCCAAAGCCACAGAGCTGTGAGTCCTTCACACCCAGGTAAAAACGCCCCAAATAAAGCCCAAAACAGGCAAAGAGGAAGCAGGTGCAAACAGAGCAAACCGCTGCCTCCTTTCCCAGCCACAAACCCATCCCCCAGCATGAGCAGCACAGACCCGGCCCAGCACAGAGCAGTGGGGACAATTCGGGGCATTCCCCAGCCGCTCCCAGCATTGCTCTCACCCTGGGTCAGAGCTCAGGGACTCCTCATGGCAGCAAACAGTGACAGCGCTGCTGTCCCCACATGCACACAGATGTGATCACACGGGAACAGAGCCCAGAGTTACAGCGTGGGACATCCCTAAAGCAAGGCAGGACATAAAACAGGCACAGCAGAGAGCTGGAGACAGGGTGAGATGCAGGGTGAGATGCACTGTGCTGGGGGTCCTCTGCTGCTGCAGGGCCTGGCTGACGTTCCTGCATGCTTCCTGATGCTTTGCCTTGCTCAACCTCAGCAGCCCACATCCCCTTTATCAGGTGTTCTTTTAGGATCACACGGATGTGTGTCTGAAGGAGCTCTCCTGGTGAAATGCAGCACACACTGCTATTCGGATCTGCAGCACATGATGCATCCCAAAGGGGATACGGTGCTCCACCGGTCTGCACGCAGACTGTGCACCTGATCATTAGCATCATTTGCTAATTATTACTGAGCTTCATTACTGCACCACGCCATAGGCTGCCCTACAAACCCATCTGGGAGCTGCTGATGGGCAGCACACCTGCAAAATGACACAGGGCCAAAGAGCTCAGATCACATCACTGCCCCGCAGCTGGGAAAAGAAAGTGAAACAACAGCTCTGGGAGCAATAAAACCCCAAAGCAAGCAGGAAGCAAAGCATTCCTCCAACTTCCAACCCACACACATTGCTTTCAACTGACAGATGAGTCGAGTTGGGCTGATGGTAGGAGATAATGCATTTATGACACCCCAAAATTGCTTCCCAGTGGCAGCTCAGCACTGTGCACTGCTCACACCAGCTGATGGCAGCAGAGCCCCAGCAATGCATCCCAACTGTGCTCTGCTCTGCTGCATGCAAACAGTGGGAGGGCTGCACGCCCCAACAGCGAACACGGATGGGATCAGAGGGCTTTAAGGGATTATAGCATCCTCCTCCAGGCCAGTGGGTTAATGCCCCAAAGCTTCTGTTTGTGTCACCCCATTAGCAGGGCATCACCCCGTTACTGTTTCCTATTGCATATAATTTTAAAAAGCACCAACCAACGTGCAGCTGCATCCCCTGGAAATCAATGGGGACTCCATAGGGAGCTGCTTTTGCTGTTGCATGGAGCTGGGCTGGCAGCCTTGCTGTGTCCCCAAGCACCAACCATAGGACTGGGGATGGAATGGTGCAGGAGGAGCACCCACAGCTGCCCAGTGATGTGGGGACACAACATGGTCACCCCAGCACAGCTCAGTTATACATCAGCCCTCACTGTAAATAATTCATTCCTTGGAACCCAAACAAAGGGAATCCAATGTGACAAAGCCCTGACACACTTCCCTCACCCCGCACTGAAAAACACATGTTGAGATGGGGGGCAAACCCAGCAGTAACAATAACAACCCAATCCATAATCTCAACCTCAAATCCTCTTTCCCAGACAGTTTGAGGCCCATCCTCTCTGGGAAAATGATGAAGATTAAGCATTTTTAAATCGGGTCACTGCAAAGGAAACGTGTGCCCTGCTGAAGCCTGCTGTTGCTGGATAGGTGTGTGCAGGAGCAGATGGACACACAGCCAGGCACTCAGGACAAGGCTGTGCTGCCTGCAGACACACGAGGATGATTCTTCTCTCCTTCCAACCCCTGCACCCATGGGCACAGCCACAGCACCCACTCCATACATCATTCATTGGCATCCATAGGTCAGCGTTTCCACCATACCCAAAACATTTATTTCTCCAAAACTATTGCTAATGACAATGAATACAGTTCGTAGCCCCAGTACGGAT
Source organism: Phasianus colchicus (assembly GCF_987193195.1). NCBI lineage: Eukaryota > Metazoa > Chordata > Aves > Galliformes > Phasianidae > Phasianus > Phasianus colchicus. The sequence continues at coordinate 3,727,305 of NC_143460.1, forward strand.
TTAACATTTCCAACACATATACTCCTAAATACTGTACAATACTGTACCAAAAGGAAGAAAAAAAAAAAAGAAAAAAAAGGATGTACCTCCATATTGTACAGTTATATATACAAAGTACAACTTTACACGGTTTAATATATACACCATATATATATTGGTGTAGAAGACATGAAACAATGGAAACTGTTGAAGCAAGAACATCCCATCCCACCAAACAACCATCGTTAACAAAACCCAAAATCCCAATGCAGAGCCCATTGCAGGACTGAAGCTTTGGACCAACAGAATGCAGTTTCCAGACTTTGCAGTCAGATTTTCTACTCCAGTACAGTCGAACCATAACGTGGCTGCTGTTCAATGTGCATCGAAGGTGGTTTTCAGTGTTGGCCCTGTTTTGGCTACATAGAGCTGGTCTGGTACAGAACCTGCTGCTCCAAGTATTGCTCCAGCAGTTTGGCACACGCACACGAGTCCAAGTCCATTGGACTTCATTTATTCAACCACAGGGCCGTGCCTGAAGAGAAAGGAAGGGTGAAGTCCACTTCAAGCATAAAGTTACTACAGTGCCTTTAAGTGAAGGATCCTCCTCTTGTTTCCATTGCAAACCGCTCAGTGTTTACCCTGTACCAAGCGTGGTACCTCAAGTATCAGCACAGCAGGGAGCTGCCCTCACCTCTTTTTGGCCCATCTGCAAAGAACGACGCTTTCGTCTCTGACCACGTTACAGGAAGCACAAAAAGGAAAATAATCATCATCATCATCATCATTTTTCAGGCCTTGAGTTGTGTTGGCATCTCCAGGTCCACCCAAAGACCCCAAGAACTGAGCCCTGCCCAGCATCGCTGTGGTCAAGTATTGGTTTCAAGTACCAGGAAATGGAGAGACGAGCAGGAGCGGATCCAGAAGGAGGGTTTCTCAGAAAGTGATGTGTGAGCTCAGACCCAGAGCTCAGCACGGCCCATCAGAGCTCAGCACCTCCAGCCATGGCCCCACGGCTGCCAGCAGAGCCCGCAAAAAGGCTACAACTACAAACCTCACAATAAATAAAGCCCACGTTTGTTCATTCAGCCCCGTTAGTGATGGGAATACCTAAAGGTTCCAATGTTTGTTTGTTTTTCCCCCTTGCTGGTGGTTCATAGAGCAGTGAGGAAAGGCATCTGCTTGTTGCAGAGCATCTCCATGAGGTCAGGGCCGGATCCTGCCAGGCACAGGGACCACAAGCTGCCCACCAAGTCAAGGAGCCCCTCCAGCTGTTCCCTATGGGCCTTTCTCCATCACCACAGCTGCCTGATGAGCAAACCATGCGCTGTGAGAACCACCACCTGCCTCGAGTCTTCCCTCTGCACGCAGAGCATCCCAGTCTATCAGGTAAATGGATGCAAAGGGTCTGAAGTGCTACCTAGAGACATCTGGAAGAAAATCCCTCAAAAGCTCAGCAAAACCCAAAGCACACACAACGTTCAACTGAACCTGTGAGGTTCTGACACACAGGAGGAAAGAAATGAGGCAGCAAACTCCATCTGCACAGACCTCTGTAGTCTCAGTATTACTCCAGAGAGGAACTGGAACAGATGGAATTTCTTGCCGAACTCTGAAGGGTTTGGATTCTGTAAATAAATTTATGAGAACTTGGTTACCTTAACCTACTTTTGAGCAAGAACAATCTTGCCTTTAAAAAAAAAAAAAAATAATAATAATAACAATTCAACAAAAACCCAAAGAAATTCAACATATGAGGTATTCATCACAGGAAACCCAAAGACTCCTTTTCAACAGGTATCAAAATACATACATATACAACATGGTTTTTTTCTGCTGTCACAGTGCACTCTAATTATTTAATCATTTTCATTGCAAGAAAATAGCCAGTACAGATCAAGTGAGAGAGCTGGTTCACGTCCCATTGAAGAAACATGGGACACGTTCTTCTCTGACATGAACAACACGTACAAGAGATAACTGAGAGCCTTTGGATTGCCTCAGAGAGGCAGAAATTTAGCAACCATGAAAGCACACTGCTCAGTTCCCAACAAGGGAAATAAAACATGAGAGGTTACAGCTTCCCAAACTATTAAGACTGCTCACCTAAAACCGTGTTTTGTTTGAAAAGTTTTGCTTTGGATTACTTGAATCCAACATCTGATGAACAAGAAGCCTCTGTTCATACAAAGCACTATCAAACAGACATACGTTATTCCAGTTATCAAACACTGCTTGTCTTTATATCCGACACACACATTACATAAAAAGTCATGAAAGAATTTCCATGGAAGAGCAAAGATTTCTTCTGAACACGAAGATAGGAAGTAAGAGTGACACCTCCCCAGGCAAACCACCGTGCCTCCCTCATCCACACCCCCACCTCCTGCACAAGATGCCCGCTGGCTCTGCAGGGTGGTGTCAATATTTCCAGTTTTCCTTCCCCACCTCCCCAGTGCCCCATGGCAGTTAAACCACGATGGCAACGATGCTCAGCCTGGGATGCTCACGGAGCGAAGCAGCTGAGCTACAAATTTCCTCCTCCAGTTCCCCCTATATGTGTGCGTTTCCTGCTGGCTGGGCAACCCCAGGCCATGCAGAAGAGGAGAAGTTCTTCAGTCTGCCATATTGCTTGCTGTAGGTTTAAGTGTCAATCACAGTGCACACCAAAATTCCAGTTGAGTTGCTCGGTATACAGTCCATCCTGTTAAGCGTATTCCTGTCAGCAGTAGGATTGTCCCAGAGCTGTGGATGCTAGAGATAAGCACAGTAATTCATACAGACAGAGTAACCTGAAGTCTTTATCTCTCAATTTCCACTCGTTCAGACCTCAAAGACAGAAAAGAGCATCTCCTCCAGATGTGCTGTGCGTGGCTGGACACTTGTTCTTAGAAACATGAATGCTAGGCATAAAAATATAAAGAAAATAAGGCATTACAAATGAGTCAAAGTAAATTTCACAGAGATCCTGCTCTTGACACAGAGTAATCGGTCGTTTGCGACCAAACAAAACAAAAGCAAAAATTCCCTACGTAAAGTAAATGCCAGAAAGTTCTGCCTGAGCAAAAAAATTGCGAGTTCAGTTCTTATTCCCCAAAAGACCAAGTGATTCCTTGGTGGTAGAAGTCCATCAGAACCTGAGAGCAATGTTGGCTGGTCGCTGGGGGATCCCTCCCGCAGGGCAAAATACAGCTGTGTGACTTCTGTACAGGTGGGGATGGACACAGTCAAACCCCCTTCACTTCTCCGAGTAACATCCTTCAATCCAAGAGAAAAGCACATCTAAGAAACGTTTCTTTATTAAGTTCTGCTTGTTTCTTTTTTTTTTTTAATTGCTAAGCGCCGATCGTCAGGACAACGCAGTCACAAGGAAGCTAAGTGTGAGAAACCTATAGATTTAAAACCAGAAGATAAAATGGAAGAGGAAAATAACTTCTCTTATCCTGCCCTTTGCCTGCATTTACTTGATGAAAACATCAGATGTGCAGCTACTTTTTAAATCCCAGAAAAGCCTGGGAACAACGCAGAGTGAGGGTCAGTCCATCTCCTCTCTCGCAGGACCACGAGCTCCTCCTCACTGCTGTGAGCGTGCCTTCCTTAGTAAAAATTAAATAAGTGTTAATTAGCATCATGGACAATTCTCAGCAGAGCACAAACAGAGCTCATGCAGCCCGCCGACGGCTGAAGCATTTGCTGCCTGCCATATAAATACATGTACTAAGAGTTCATTCCAATGGCCAGAGTCCTCCAGAGGCATGCCATCCACCAAGAGCACGCCGTGAAGCCACTCCAGAATCTGCATGCTGCCATGGCACCGTCCCACGCAGTGCTGCTCTATGAGAGCAGACCCCAGGGCAGCTCACCCTGAAGTGAGGAATTGGGGGGGGGGGGGGGAGGAGGGAAGATACAGAGCTTGAGAACTTGTGGTCGAAGTTTTACAGTGCTTGTCACTGGGATTTTGGTAAGGATCCATCCTGATTCATGAGCAAAACAAGAACGTGTGCGTTACGAAGTGGGACCCCTTGAGAGGATGCTGGATTTCTGAAGTTTGCTTGCTTTTACATTCAGTCTCCCCAGCCCAAACACCACATCGCAGCCCATGGGCTAAAAGTACACTGGAAAACAATGAAGCTGTTTTTAAATATGGGAGAGCCAAGGAGAAAAAGAGCTAGATTGTCCATAAGCAACAACTGGGCTCTTTGTTATGCTCCTAGACCCCAGGAACATATCTGTTCATATCTGCACATACACACATCACGTATCATTCCACAAAACCTACGAGTGTTCCAGAGGAAACTATTTTTCATGACGTGTCACTGAAAGGATGAGGCTGGATGACCAAAAGCCCTGCGGGGAGGGACGGGGCAGCAAGCAAACAAACAAAACCCAGGGATGGCATGGAAGTCCAGACAGACCCTTAACCACAGCGGCACCAGCGGGCGACATCGTAACAATGCACAAGAAGGAGCACGTCCAAGCTCCACAAAACGAGTGGCACCAAAACATGCAATAGACTAAAACCTACCCTATTGTTCCCCTGCCATAAACGAAACACGGAATATATATAAAGTCACTACATCAGTACTCGAAAACATGACGCTGCCAAATATTCCCTCCAGCAGCTTGGAGCGAGGCGTCAGTGAGAAACCAAGATCCAACTCAGTGCTGTTTTGTTCTCCTCCTCAGCTTCACAGTGACCTGAAATTGGATTTCCCATGCGTGGCACGAAGGGCTTCACCTTACAGACACCACCAGGATGAGGCTGTTAGCACTGAGTCTGCCCCCAGCAGGAGGGAGCAGCTCACCACAAACCTTCAGCACAAGTTCAGGATTCAATTAAATAGGAATTCTAACGTCTTTAACGCAGTCTCTTCATCTGAAACAACACGGCTGTACCCACAGAGCAGCATCGGGTTTATCAGACAGTACAGGACTTGTCAGCAGGCTGCTGAGATGCAGAGGAGGCAACGCCGGGGCTTGCAGTGTTGGTTTTGGGGAAAACTGCAGGCTTTGGACGTGTCGCGGGGGGTTTGACCTGCGTGGCCATTTTGACTGATTTCACTGGCCTGAAGGTGCAGGGGATGTCGCCGGCCGTGCTGGCGCTGCGCTGGAAGGCTGGCTCAGTGTCCTTGAGGATCTGGGTGTGCAGGGGGCTGGAAGGCTCGGATGTGGGAGCCACCACTGGGGATGTTTTCAAAGGCTCCAGAGTATCGAGGACGACATCTGGCGTGTGCTTGACGCTGCTCTGCCTTTCCAGCTCCCGCAGCTCGTTCAGAGCAGAGTTCATCGTAGCTTCAATGTCCTGCAAACACAAAAGAGAAATGGAATGGAGTAAGTCACGGAACCCAGGCACGTAAATAAGCAGGAAGAATTCAGTGCTGGAGAAATTCCCCTTCGTTCTGTAAGCATCAGTGCTCAGATCATCTTGGCAGGTCAGCTGGAAGGTCATCTTCAAGTGTCAAAGTGAACCCCACGACAAACACACTCTACATAAGGTTATACACTGAGTAATATTTCTCACCATTGGGGAGTAAACAGTAATTGCTAACACTACTTCAGTCCTTTACAGGTCCCAACGTCTCCAGATGCTGCCTGGACATCAAAGATGACTACAATCCCAAAATGCAGCAGTGAACACAAAAGCACGTGGCCCATTCTCGTGGGAGATTTAGGTGAGGAAACATGCAAAGGAAGAGGCTGAGGGTTCTGACACTGAATGCTGAAATCTGAATGAGGGGCTATGAGATACGGTTTAGTAGCTTAGTGGGTAGAAATGCTGATAGGAGGATGGTTGGACTAGATGATCCTGTAGGTCCTTTCCAACCTTGTGGTTCTATGATGCGCTGTTGCTGCCTCACTGGTTTTCCTGCTGCCCATCTGGTCTTACATAACACCATTAGGACTCAAAACTTCAACGTTCCCCAAAAAAACACAGAAGATATCAGAAATACAGAAGTTCCAGCTGGCACTTCATCATTCTATCGAGCGTTACGGTTATTAACATGAACAGCAGAAGAATTCTGATATAAACAACAGTGGCTGCTTTGTTCCCAGCCGTGCCAGGACCTCCACATCACACAGAGCTCAAAGCAGAGGGGCTCAGTCACCCTGTGCTGCACAGGCTGGAGTGGGGAAGGTACATCAGTCAGAACAGTGGAAGAAACCAGAGACAGCAATCTGATCCCTCCAAGTCTATCTTGAGGCCAGGCAGATTTTGCTTAGGAAGTCAGGGAAAAACATGGAAAATGTGGGATGGTTATTAAATGGCGTTGGAGCAGAAATTGTAGGGCTCAGAGAAATGCATTTCACACAACTCCCCCTCTCCTCTCTTTTCCTTTTTTTTTCTCCCACCCCAGACTTCTGCAGTGAAAACAATGGACTTAACATTCAGAAGGAAGGGGCAGAATGACTTCAGTTGGAGCTTAATTGAAAAAACAAAGAAACTGATTTATATCAACCAAAGCCCTGGAAGGACGACGAATTACAAAGACTCGACCTGTGTATTATTACTCCTCTGGAACAAACAGGCTAAAGGGCAAAATACAGATTTTTACTCAGCCCTTATTTATGACTTGATGCTGCCGACTTGTGAATAAAAACACAGCTTAAATTTTCCACCACTCTTCCCCTCCTCTTTAGAAACCCACAGACTTCTGCACCGAAAGAGGCCAAGAAGTCAGGTCTCCAGAGCTGCCTGTAACCTGAGACCCAGGCATTCCTCAGCTTTAGATAGATGCATCACATACTGAAAGCAGTTGGTACAGGCAAGCATGCATGTGCGGGCACATCCAACAGTTAGGAAAGGGAAGATCCTACCAGGAACACAGGAATCTGCAACGTTTACATCGTTCCCCCCCATCAGGAGCTGTTACTTCTTCAAAACCTGACTTTTAATTATTTTCTGTTCTGCTTCTGCTTGCAGAATCACAGATGCAAAAAAACACTGCTTGCATTCGCGCTCACAGTCACTGCTGTGGCAGCCCATGGTTCCAACAGCAGGAAGGGACCAGGCTCTGTGCAGAGGGAATACTTGCAAATGCTTGCAATACTGCCTCAAAACTAGCAAAGAATAAAAAAAGCATGACGAACACCATTCCTTTTCAGCTGCACGGGAAGACTTTCCTTGCTGTACGTGCAAACCCAAAAGCAGAGCTCTGTAAAACTGAAGCACAGCTGTACGTGCATTGGTAGCCTGCCCTCACTTCCAGGCACTTGTCTAAACAAACAGGTAATGAAAACTAGAGGAGCATTATGTCCAAAGCTGGTTTTTAATCACGCTGCTCCCTGTAAGCACATAAAGATGGCACTGTGCACAACTCAGCAGCCTGCTTTTATTTTGACTGTACTTCTCCGTATGCCTCCAAACCACAGGCAGGTCTGCACAACCAACAGGAGGACTTTCAACTGACACTAAATACTGTACTTTTCTCAAGTCTTGAAGTCGGGATTGTTTAATCCTTTTGCTGACAGCTTTGGAATCTGTGTAACTTTCTGAAGCGAGCATTTTTATTGTCGAAACAAAATTCTGAATAAAGAAGAGGGCCAAGCTTTTATGGAGTAAGGAGCTGGCTGTTTATCTTCCCCTGCTGAAAGAAGCCTCAGTGCCTCGCACAGAGTGAGGCTGAAAGACTAAACCTCACGTGGAGCACGTTAACACTGCACTGCCAGAAGGGAAGGCACAGGAGATCAATGCAGACTTTGTATGAAACCACGGAGCTGTACCCAACATCCTGCACATCTACTACTGATGGCTGGCGACCCTGCACACAGCAGGATGATCACTGTGGTCCTTTTCAACCCGGGCCATTCTGTGGTTCTACTCGAGAAGAGCCTTCAAGGCAAAGCACTCCTCACCTGTGCAATCACCTCGGGGTCCATGGGCCGGTGGTTGTTGAAGCTCTTGGACCTCCCTGCTGTCACAGTTTTCCGGATCTGAGGGCTGTCTATCCTGTTCTTCAGAGATGAGTGTCGGCTGATAGAATTGAGGCTGCCGTGGCCACTGATGGAGCATTTGTCTGGAACCTCCTTGGGAAGACTTTGGCTCATTATGGGCTGAGATGAGGGTCTGGAACCGGCTATGGCTCCTGGGGAGGCTGGTTCTGCCATTGAGCTACCTAGTCCATGGCTGTCACTTTGACGGAAGGCTCTTCTGATGCTGCCTGACTCTGGTTTCTTTCTTTGCCTTCAGTCACAAAAGCAAAACAAGTCAATACAAGCAGGAACACGTAACGGGCTGTCATTTGAAGATATCCCCCCAAAACAACACAGAAGACAACGGGAAGAGACATAACGATATCCACATTGCAAAGTTCACCCAGGGTTTTAGGAGTCGCTGTGAAACAGTGAACTTATAAACCATTCCATTTAATGCTTCTAACAACAGGAGTCTGGCAGCTCTGCACATTCATAGCAAAAACAGAAAGCTTGGATGGAACGTAATTAAATTGGTCGTGAAGCAAATCTTTTAATTCTGAACAAAAAAAAAACCCTCTGTGCCATCGACAGGTTTTGATGATGTGTTTTTATTACATTAGAAGAGCATAGCTACAATTTTTTGACTGGAGGACACAGTATAAGTCTACTAAGCTCCCGGCCCAAGGCATCAAGTTGTTATTTTCAGAGATTGGCAAGCAAAGAACCCCATAGTTTGAGGTCAACAATCATTTCCAATATTTGCTGGTGGTAACAGAGCTTTCTTTTGCATTGCTTTAGCAGGACCATAAGGCACTATCGACACGGGGCTACAGATAAACCAAAACATGACATCAGATGGGTAAACTGGTCCAACCAATTTAGTTTCTACCCCAGCACCATGAGGTCTGACAGCATGATTCCATTCCAATTACACAAAGGCCACTGCGGAAGAACACTTTATGCCATAGGTCTGAAGCTTGGCATCCATTATACAGGGAAGGATCCATTTATATATAGCACCAGCCCCATGAATAACTGCAAGAAAGTGTTAACTCCAGTAGGATTTTGGCATCCAAATAATAATTCAGTGGGTGGCACAACTGTCACTGCGAAACCATCTGATTTAATTTTGCTCAAGTCTGCTCACACATAGGTCAGAAGATTCATTCCTAAAGAAAAAACAACAAAATGAGTCTTATGCTGCTATGGCTAAATATCTGGTCCCCTAGTAAAGGGAGAACTACTGGAGTGGACATTGCTCTTACAAACACTACACACAACGCTACCCAAAACTAGCAGGTGGTGAAGCTGCAGCAAAGGTCTGTTCATTGCATAGATCTCTGATGGAACTGATGGAACTTCAGCAGCTCACACCATAAATAACAATAAGAAGGCCCGGATCCCAAGCTGATGCAGACTAACACAGATATCAACAGAGCTCTGCTGATTGCTGTAAACCAGGCTCAGTGTAGGACTTTAGTCCATAAAGGCATTAACAGGAATACATCCTTTTTAAAGGCTTGGACTGCTGAAGCCTGTTAAACTAACTACGGTTCCAAATATCATAAAACTGTAATTATCACATTAAGATTCTGTCCCTGCACAATACCCAGAGTTGCTTTTGTTTTAATAATAAACAAGTAATCAATCAGAAGGATTTAGGGGATAAGTCTGCCATAAAGTAAATAGAAGATCCTCATAAAAATCTGGGGAGCTCAGCCCGTAAGCTGACTGCTGGCTATGGGAACAACTTCTTGTTAGCAGAAGTTAAAGCAAGAGGGAGAAGTGCTGTGAGCATACGGTTAGTAAGCAAGGTGAGAAGTGCTGCAGAGATGGAAGGATGCTACAGGCAAGACGGGGCCTCCAGGTGTGCCATCAACACGATGTGTGACAATGCTGTCTGCAAGATTGCCCCACGCCCCATAAAAACAAAACCCCAACACTGATGTGTAAATGAGACACAAGAGCAGAGGAACGTAACGAGGAATGGTGACACGTGGGTATGAGGACTTAATTCCACATCTCCCTCCCTTTCTTGGTATCCTCTGCTTACAAAACAGGACGTATTTGGGACAACAGGAACAGATGGCAGCTCAGGGGTAGGGAAGAGATGCCAGTGGGGTCTTAAATGAGCATTGGCCACATCAGTGAGAGAGGACAGCAAAAAGCAAGCCAGTTGGAAGAGGCAAAAGCAGAGAACAAAGGGGGAAGCGCTCATTAACCTTCTTCAGGGAAGGGAATATTTTATGGGACTCATCACCAATACCTTCGCAATTACACAGAGTAACACAAGGCTGTCCTTACTTGTTGATGTTTGCCAGGTAAATGTCTGCCACGTGGCCCCCGCTCGGGCAGCTGGCACCAGCTCTGGCCGTCACTTTTTCCTCCGGTGGCTCAGAATTTATTTCTATCTCTGACTTCGGACTGGATCTTTCAGAGACACCGTCCTCACTAGGAAGGAAGAGGGAAGGAAATCACAACCAGCACAGGACCAGCAGCACGGAATCTCAAACAAGTACAAGACAACAGCACGGTGCTAGCATCCTTCATCACACATCCTTCCAAACGACAGAGCCCGAGTCCTGCAAGCAACCAGCAGATCCCAGCTCTGCATCCTTCCAGCACCAGAACAAATCTTTACTGCACACTGAAGCTTAGAACCTCCATGCAAACAGACACCTACGCCTCGGCGGAGCTCTGCTCGTTTCAATAGGATCCCCCTCCTTGCAGGGAAGCTTGAAGGACGAGCTCTCCCCACATGGTGTCAACATCTTGACACAAACACTCCGTTCCACACCTGATTTTAGGCAAGCCCATCTCGCAGATGGACCGAAATTGTAACATACGTGTCTTGAACGACGATGTACTGATGAGGGATCAGGCCGTCAATCCCATTGTGGCGTCCCTCCCACCAGTCATCTGAGGCTCGTTGGTACAGTAGGAGAGAAGCTCCTTTTTTGAAGGACAGCTCTCGTGCAGTCCTGCCAATGTAGTCGAACTTCGCTATCGCTTCTATGGGCTCACACTCTAGGAGACAGAAAGGAATAAACAGGAATTCACTGAGGATCGGAAAGCATTCAGCAGTTTATACCTCTTGCAGAACAGTTGACAAAGAGAGCATGGAACACAGGACAGTGATGCTTTAAGGTAGCAGAGAGCAGGAAGATTCAGAGGGGAGTCCCTGCAATGTGAGGATGCTGCAATTTCAGACGGATCTGATCTCTGTGTTACAGCCACGTCTGCATTTCCCATGCCATAAACCCACTGACAGCAATTCAAGCGTCCAGATGGAAACGACAATGACCAAATTAATGCCTTATTAAAGTGAGCAGTGAGATACAGCCCAGGACAAATTCTGCCTACGTGGTGGTTTTGGAAAGGCAGCTCAACTACACCTCTGGGCTGGCAAGCAGCATTTCTTATTAGCATTTAAGGGAAGGAAACCTCTGATTCCAAGCTGCTTCAGAAATAAAGCAGCTATTCAGAAGGAAACTTCTGCTGCCCATGAGATTCACCCAGCCCAGGAGAATGGGCTCTGCTACCACAGGAGGCTGCTGTGCTCATGGAAGAGCTGCAGGAACCACTGAAAACACAGCACCCACACCATGGCTGCCTATGCAGACCCACGAATTGCACTGTGCAGCTGCTTCAGAGCCACAGCACGTGTTCCTGCTGATGGCTCCTAGCTGATAAGCTCCATGGTGAATTGCAGCCATGCTGTGCCTGCAGCCAGGCGTTAATCTGAGTCCCTGAGGGACCCACGTTATGCAGAGGGAGAATGTGGGTGTTCAGACACTGGGGAAAATCGATAGGAAATTCATGGGGATTATTTTCTAAGACTTAAAAAATAATAATAATAATCTGTCAGTGGTTGAACGTCAGTGTGTATTACACCAGCTTCCAATTCTATGCTGGAATCAAGGGAACGGAGATGAGCTCAAACACGCAGCCCCAGCAGACTTCAGCTGCTAATTACTTGAAAGGAGCTTTCTAGCACAGCCATGGAAACAGAGCTCCTTCTCAGGGGAACAGAACTGTGGTTCCTTTCCAGGAGAGAGATGTGCTGTTTTGTCCTGAGATCTCCATCAGCATTATGGGATGCTTCATCAGAAGGACAAACACAGCTTTGCACATCACTCCTTGAGGGGGCACCCACCCAAAAATTAGGTCTCCCAATGCAGAGCCAGGCAGCAGCTGGGCCACAGACCACCTGTAGGGTAAACCCATCTAACAGCACTGTGGGTGCCCCAGAGGGGCACAGCTGAGGGTACAGGATGGGAGCAGCACCCAGAGAGCATCCCTCTCTACAAAGCATGACCTGATGGTGAGAGGAGAGCCATCAGCCACACTGAGCCCCCAGCACTGAATTCCTTCATTTCTGAACCAGAGAGGAATTATCACAAATGACACAATTCAGGGAACTCTGTGGCCAGCCTCACAAATCCCATTATCAGCCTTTGGCCACCAGCATGGGTGCAAAGCCTGCCTGAGTTCCCAGCCTGCGATAGCAGCCTCGCTCCAGACTCCCCAAAGCATACACTTATCTGCCTTTGGCTCCTGCTTTCCTCTTGCTTGTTTTGCCTCTGGAGCCAGCTTCTTCATTGTGTTTAATTCATATTATTTAAATAAATTAAAAAAAAGAGAGAATTCTGTGTTTTGGTGCCCCCCTCCATTTATGAAAGCGACGGGGCTGCGGTTCTGTAAATTCTGTTTCATTAACAAGTGTTTATTGTTCCAGATGAGAGCAGCACTCAGGTTTCTTATGTTTCCAAACTGCCTTTTAGGACTCTGGCTTTCATCCAGGAGAGATTTTAGCCTCTCATTTCCAGTAGCTTTTTCCTACTACACTTATGCCCAGAGCAGAAAGCTGTGAGAATAAGGACCAGTCAGGCAAGATCCTGCCAGTTTGGAAAGCCTGTTTTTAAATTATTTTGCTAAAGTTAGGTTGTTTCCTTCCATTTAGCAGCGTTGCATGCTCCTTTGTTGTTCAAAATGCATTTGCAGATTGCACATGGCCGAGCATCTGCACTTCAGTGCTGCTGGGATGGTGGCTGTGCCTTAGGAGGACCAGGTCCAGCCTCACTAAAGGTCCCATCTAAAGGCTGAAGGAGAGAGAATAACTCAAATCTGAGTGACCCGAGCCACAGCACTGCTGCTGAGTACACCTGCAGTGCAGAGAACTCAAAGAACCAGGAGAGTCCGTGCTCAATGAGCCCTTGCTGCTCCTGCAGAAAGGATGGAGGCCCCGCTTTCCCTCTGCTTCGGTGCCAAACTCTCCCTCCCAACTACTTCCTATGGAATATTCCGTGGAGGTTGCAGAACTCCATCCAAAACGCCTCCAAGTTTTACCTTGCACAGGGGCCCCTCACCATCCCGTTCCAGAGGCTGCAGAGCGGTGTCAATCTCTAATCTCTAGCTGCTCCTTTTCCCATCACTGTGCCCTCCTGGCTGCATAAGCAACCTAAAAACACCATGCAGAAGCAGTGCAAGGACACCCCTTGGTGTTTTCTCCCAACAGCCCTAGTGAGGAGTCATTGTGACAGTGACCAACCTTGCTGCAGGAGCACTGATTCTGCAGCATTTGAGCAGTGCTCAGACATGGCTTACTTTGTTAGTGGTGCACAAACATCATACAGCCAGCAGGAGCACAGCAATGCCACGGGAAGGGTTTGTCAGACAGCTGGTGGAGCAGAGAGAGCAAAAGGCAGCACAGGAGCATGACAGGGCTATGGAGCAAATGGCTGAAGACCAACATGATGAACGACCAAACGAAGATTTAAATGACAGCACCTCGCTGGAAGGAAAAGCCATCCTCCTCCCATCTTTACAACTGAGATCATCACAAATAAAATCAAGGCTTTAAGAAAAATGCAAGGGGTCAAAAAAAAGAATGAAATATACTATATCCTGTTTCGGTCACTCTGCCTTACATGCTGCTGACACTCTTGGTTATACTCTGGGGACTGGTTTCACATCAATAATGTAATTTTCCTCTGTCCCACATGATGTTCACATGCAGCTGTTCCCCACTGAAGAAAGAGGCTTTGGAGGTGCAACAGCCACCTCAAGACCTTAGGAAATCCTGGGCAATTCTCACAGCTGGCATCCCTTTTTACTAATGAGGCCACAAGAACGGTAATGGATTTTCCCTAGGAAGACCAAAAGATCATCAAGCAGAGATGCCACCAGGACCCTGCCTTAAAATCTGTCTTCCCAAGGGAAGGTGAGCAGTTCTGGATTTTTGTCTGCTTGCTTCCATGAAGCAGAACCACTGCAGCTCAAGGCACTGAGCTCCCTGCCAGAGCTACTGCAGGAGAACTGCCTGGCACGCACAGAGAGGAGTGGGAGAGCACACTGAAGCACACTCAGCCTCTGGCTCCATCCTTCCTTCGTGCCTTCCAACTCCAAAATCCTCCAGCAGCTTGGAGTGTGCCCAGGTCTGCTGCTAACTCAACAAACGCTTGGCAAAAAGGGCTGCTTTACAAAGGTGCAGGATGCAAGGGGAACAAATGCTGTACGTGATTGTTTTTACGATTTCAACCCCATTTTAGAATTTAACTTTGAAGTGAAACCGCAAAGCTCCATCCCCTTTTACGCCCAGTGGGTTCTGCAGTGAAGCACGGAGCTACAAACCGTCATCGCTGGTGTGGTGCTCCGCAGCCACGTCCTGCACTGCATCCTCTGCAGAGGCTCTTTCTCCATGAGGACTTTCACTAAAAGAGAGGGGAAAAAAAAACAGACAGTGCTTCACTAAGCTCCCACATTTACAAAAAAAAAAAAATCAAAGATAATCAGGACCGTTCATTTGGGAAGTCAACAGCCAGGTTCCGCTTGGATGGATGCATTTGTACATGCTGAAGTCAGCTTGTAAAACCCAACCAAAGCAAGCTCTGATTTGCTTAAGCAAACTGAACAGCTTCTGTATGCTGTCAGAACAGCCTAACTTCAGACCTTGCAGCCCAGGGCTTTGGAGATCTTTAGGAGTCAGACAGCAATGGCACATTGGGTCTAGCTCCTCTCTGCTATGCCAGAACGATTCCCCCAGCCATCATCTCCACTGCCCTAATTAGCTCATTATGTGACTGATGAGATAGCAGCCACTTCCTGGGGGAAATTATTTCTACATTCACAGTGGTATTTCCAGGTCTGAGTTTGCCATCTCCCTCCTTCCCTTTCATCACAGGCTGCCCAGTCCATCTCAGCACTCAGACGGATCGCCTGCAATCTTTATTTACAGAGCACCAAACCCACCAGGAGTACTCATTTATGTTTATATAAAGACAGATTCTGGCAGGACCCGCAGGAACACCTACCTCTCCCACTCCTTTAAAAGAGAATGGGAAAAAAAAAAAAAAGAAGGGGTAAAAGGTTTGAATAATTCCAGCATCCCGTTTGTGCACAATCCACATCTGAGTCAGTGCCTCAGAACCAACCTTTCCCATCCTTTGCAAAGCCCTCACGCTACTTCATAAAGTTTACAGAAGGATTTAAGGCCAAACGGAGGTCCCAAAGGGGAACACAGAACTGAGGGTTAAGGTTTCGTGCAGACTGTGAAGTCATGTCGCATACAGCCAGTGCTGCACAGCTAAGTTTTGCAGAGAAGCCCACGTGCCTCCAGCAGCACTCAGTGCCAAAGCACCCGCCTGCACTGCAGGGACAGCCTGCAAGCCCAGGGTGTGGGAGGAGAACCTGGGGCTGCTGGACATCACGGTGAGGGCTCAATGCAGCTGGGTGTGCTGCCAGAGCATCTCTGTGCTGTTCCTCTTCCCTGCAATGGCAGCACGTAGGAATGAAGGTGCTGTTAACACTGAGCTGCTCTATGCTGTCAGGCGGACGGACAGACAGACAGCAGCAAGGCGATATTTCAAAGATGTTTGCATCACAGGCTCTGAATTTCCACCACTTCTGACCTCCATGGCATGTCCACCCACAGGGCCAACACAGCCTGCAAGCTCCAAGGCAAAATACTGAGAGCAGCCAAGTGGCACAGTGCAGTCACAAACATCACAGGCTTCACTCCCAATGGATGAGCTGAGCTGCATGGCTTCCCTCTGCTTCAGGCATGCTTTGCAGCAAGGAGCCCTATGGGCAGCAATCAGCAGCTATGTGAACAGTGGGGCTGTGGGAAGGCTGCAGTGGGAACCAGATGCTTCTTCCTCACATCATAAGCAGCCTTCCCCGCTCATTTTTACCCCTCTGTGCTCAGCAGGGTCTCACGTCGGGGTGGTTAGGAAGGGCAAAGTGCCTTCAGGAAAGCAGTTCTACTCTGCAGGACGTGCTGCATCCTACATCCTGATGTGAATTGCTGCACACCCTGCACTGTGCTGAGCATTTCACATTGTTAATCCCTCCACCTTACAGGACAAAAACTTTTGCTGGTGTATTTCTTGAAGGTTTTAAGAATTCTTAAGTCTTTTCCCCCCTGTACAATCCAATTATACGTAACATTAATTAGAAATGTCAGAATGAAGGGTAAATTAAAAAAAAATATCATATTTCCAAAAGAGACACTGGTAAGAATTCTGCATACAGCAGTTAGTGAGAAGTAACTGCTTCTCACTGCACATGCATGGAATGAGCTGATAGTTATAATTATTCTGGAACAAGACAGGAAAACAAGGGCAGCTCTGTCACCAGAGTGACTTCATTTAAAAAAATATATTTATTTTAGTATATGAAAATAATCATTTGCATTCTTGGGACAGAGGAGGAGGGAACTCGGGGGGTGGGGGGAGAAGCAGGACACGACTTAACATTCCTCATTTTCAGTGGGAGAGATCAGCCCAGCCAGTAGGAAAGAAAACACCTCCTCTCCTTCCCCCACTCCCCCACCTTTCCCTGCAGATGACAGGAGCCGCGCTGGCTGAATTGCTTCCAGATGTTGCTTTCAGACTGAACACGCGGCCTCTCGAGCTTTAAGCTGGATGGAAATGGTGATTTTGCATTCCTCACTCTTCCCTCCCCCCACACCATCAGTGCTGCCCTTGAAAACTCAACCGTGCCACAGCTTTCTGGGTTCGGCTGCAAGCGATCCTTCCTCTGAACTAAAGCCACTCTACACAAGCAGTGAATGCCAAATCAGGATTGGAGAGACTTTCTAAGTTAATGATTGTCCAGAGACAGCAGACACATCTCTTGCATTATACCGAATCTGAGAGGCTGGGCTAGATGCTTCAATCCTATTTAAGATGATGCAAAATGCACGACTGGAGGATTCTGACCAGCAAACAAACGTGCACCCATTCATTTTCCCCTCAGTGGAACCCATCATACCAGTAATCCTCAGTGCTTCCACCTCTGCTATACATTGGACCCTCCAGCTCCCTCGGTCCTGGGAAGATGTTCTCATGTTGGATGATGATGGTTTTGATCAGTTCATTGACATGGGCTTGGCAAGAGACTTGATCGTGACCTTCAGGCACCGACATCAGCGTCGGCCCAAAGCAGATGGCTAAATTGTAGGGATCCATCATATTCTCTTCACTGAACTGAGATAAACTGCAAGAGACAGATGTGGGGAGGAGGGTTAACAGCAGAAAATGTTATCATCACCACCATCATCTGCTGGAGAACACAGATGAGTGAGGAAGGTTGGCTTTGGGCTTCCTGCTGCTGAAGCTGCTTTCCTGGAACTTGAATATTCTGGGGTTTTGTAAAAAAGAAAAAAGACAGACTGACAGCATAACAAAGAGATGAAATAGAAACCCCAACGAGATTTTAACAGCCTTATTGATTTGATCCCTGCTCAAATCCCCGTTTATAGTTTAACCACCTTATGCAGATTTAAAACACATCCCGATGCAATCTCCCCTTTTCTTTGTTCCTGCTGTTAAGATGAGCGTGATGAAGAACAGCAGCATCACTCAACACCACCAGCCTCAGCAGGGGAATCTTTAAATGTGCTAACTCCCAGGTAGGACATTTTCCTTTTGTGCTACCCCAGGTGTCAAGACCTCAGTGCTGGAGGAAGCTGTGGTTGGACTTGATGATTTTCAAGGTCTTTTCCAACCTGAGCAATTCTATCATTCCGTTGGGCTGCCCAACAAACCCATCAGATGTGATGGACAGCTTTAAAACAGCAATGTCAGTCATACTATTTAGTACACAGTGCTCCTTGCTGGCGTGGGATGCAATTTCTGATCCCTCCTTATCATTTTTCGCTTCGTTTGCCAGCAACATTATTCACTTCCACTGCTGGGGTTCCTTTGAGACGGCATTAACATCTGGAGGAACGTCAGCGAGGCTCAAAAGCTCAGGAAAGACAGATGCAGGAGTCATCTCGTGACACGTGCGCTTTAAATCGCTGCTCAGACTGCAGCAATATCAAGGCTGGCTCTGCAGCAGGTACTCACTGATTGAGGAATGCAAAGAGGTATCTCATTACGATCAGAGTGGTCTTAGGGAGGTTCAGAAGCACCTTTCGGATGTGGAGAGCTCTCTCTTGCAAATTATCCATTGCTGAAAAGAAGAAAGAGCATCACTGAGTTATTTATCACCGCATCCCCAGCTTGCCACTGAGTCCAAATGCAGTCAGTATATGGGATGGTTCCCAGGTAAAATATTAAAACATGCAGCCAGCACAGCACAAGGGTCAGCCCGTTTCCTGGATTCACCAGCTGCCTGCCAAAGGCTGCAGGTCCTGCGTGTGATGCCTTTGCAACTAAGGGCCCAGAACGTGGAAAACCTCACTGCAGGCTCCTTCCTAGCGTGGGAGCACTGGATGTCATCTCCTTCAAGAGCTCTGGCACAATAGCTCATTCAAGTTAGCTTAGAAAGGTGGGTGTTCAAAAAAAGAAATCGTACAACACTCAAAGGAGAATTAACATAGTTAAAGGGTGAGGCAAAAAGCTCTGTGTGCAGCAGCCTACTGAGAAACAAGTGGGCAGCATAAATCATCCCAGAAAGGGGAGCTTATTTGGAAGCAGATTTTTTCTTCTTATGTAATGTGAATTCAGCTCTGTAAATGCATTTATCAGGAGAAGACAATCACGAGTCATTTTAGAAGCAGTTATCTCTTGCTTTGCCTCAAAGGCCGCCACTGCAAAGGCCATTTCACCACCAGGACAATGGAATCATTCTTTCATTCTAAGCAACACGGCAATAGTGAGGCTGTGTAACATGAGGTTACTGCAACACCAAAACACAAACCCCCTGCCCACCATCACCACCTTTAAAACAACCAAAAATGCGAACAGCTGGACTGCTGCTGCTCTTGTGATTGAAATTCTGTAACGAGAGGCAATGGATGGCCCCTTGTGGCAAGCAAGCCAAAGGCAGATGGCTACTGCCTTGCTGAACAGAGCATGCAGGAGTGTCAGCACACAGGCAGCAGATCTATTAGCACCAGGAGGAAACCCTGCTGGAAACACCTTCTGTTTCTGAAGCAGCATTTCTCACACCTTCAGATAAGAGATCCTGAAGATCAGGTTGTTTTTTTGGTTTGTTTTTTTTTTCAGAAGTAGAGGATTTTGCTGTGTTCTTTTTTGAAGAATCCCGGCACAAACCTTTGTCTCAGACAAATCCACAACACAGCCTTTACAATCTGTTCATTTCTACATCTGTACTTACTGACACAGGCGATCAGATCATGAAAGATGTCCTTGGGGAAGAGGGGGTGCTCCAGCCCTCGGAAATAGAGCTTCAGAACTCCTGCTATTGAATCCATGTCGTGGTCATTCTGGTCCCCAGCCAAAGGATCTTCACCTTGGTGACAAAGAAACAAGCAAGAAAGATCAGAAGAGTGGAGAAAACAATCAGGATGGAAGGATGCAACTCAGCTGGAGGAAAAGATTTACGCAGCACAGAGTTCATCCCACCCCCTCCAGCTGCACTAACAGCAATGAGGCAGAGCTCCCTAAAGGCAGCAGTCAAGAAAAGAAGCCTCTGACAGAAACCTCAGGGTTCTGGCATGGTGAGAGCTTCACTGAGCCACTACTGAGGGCAACATTCAGCAGCAAACTCACAACTGAAGCCCAACACACGCAAGAGGGCAATGAGCATCATAAGCAGGCTCAGCAGGAGCACACACCTTGTGCTGAAATGCAGGGGGTGTTCCTGGGACAAACAATTTGTCACTGCAGATCTGTCTGTGTGTGTGTGAGAAAAGAGAAGATGCCCACTTAAGGAGTTGCTCCCTATGGAAAACTCCCCGTCGCATATAATTAGATTTAATGACGGGGCAAACCTCAGATTGAAGCTATATATATTCATTATGTGACTGGAATTACCAAAGCTTGCCTATAATCTTAATAATACACCAGATAATAAATGGGCACTAAGAACCAGAGCATTATCCTTGATATTAACTGCCACCAAGGGTTCTGGTGGAAGTAATAAACTGCAGGGACATTGTTGTTAACTTTGTCAGTCCTGTATATCAGAGAAACAAGTGAGAGGAAGCAAGAAATCATTTATTTCTGCACGTTAGTGCTGGAACAACTGGCTGCTTTCTCAAGATGACAGCTATTCCTTTTATTTAAAAGGGGCCTATCTGATCTCAAGCCTCTACTGACACTGTGACACACGTTTCTGCCTTCTCTGCTCTTGAGGATTTTTGTTCTCAGACTGATGGAGATAAAGGTGGGTGACATTAGATGCCACGCTGTCCATTAAAATCCTCTCTTCCCAAAAGCCTGCTGCTGCTCTCTCCCAACAGCAAGCTCAGTGACGTACCAACTGTATTATTTTAGAGTGCTTGGAGTTGGAAAGGACCCTTAAGGGCCATTTGGTCCCAATCCCCTGCAACCAACAGGGACACCCACAGCCCATCAGGTGCTCACAGCCCCCCACCAGCCTGACCTCAGCTGTTTCCATCACCTGTCTGGGCAACCCATTCCAGCACCTCGTCACCCTCACTGTACAAAATTTCTGCCTTATATCCAATCCAAATCTTTCCTCCTTCGGTTTGAAACCATCTCCCCCATGAGTGATGTACACAGAGATTTAACACAAGCCCTGCTGTCTCCAGTGACCCGAGCAGAACTGCAAGGACTGCCTGAATGCAAAGCTCTTCTGAACCTGCTCAGCTCAGCTCCTGCCCAGCAAGAAGCTGATGAGTCAGGAGCTTCCCAGTCATTCTATGCCTTTGTATGGAAAGGTTCTTTACATAAGAAAAAAAAAAATGAAATCTATTAAAAGCTACACCATGTTAACTGCATCTTGAAACTTACTCTCATTTGCTGATATTTAAAATAAATGTGGCCAGGTTGCATTCTAAGAACAAGACTTTGTTCTCCAGCAAACAACCTGCTCACAGAGCTTGCAGGGGATGGGCAGGAAAATAATTTACACCCAATAATGAATTCCTCTCTATTCTACAGCGCTGCAAATAATCAATAAGCTGTTGGACATGAGAGAGGATTGAGTTCAGAATATTTATTATACACTCTACAAGAGAAAAAGCACGATGCCAAACAACATGGAGAATTCAAGGTTAACGAGCACAGAGAGGTGTTTGGGCTACAGTCACTCAGGAAACAAAAACTACAGGAACAAAATTGGAAGTTGCATTCAAAAAACACTATTTCAGAACATTTTGACACATTGACACCTTTGGCAATCATTTCTGAGACACTGGAAAAGATCCTCCTTACCTCTCTCAAATGCATTTTTTATGTCGTTCACTTCCACTTGTGATCCAGACACCCTGAATATTCCTTCATGCTGCAAACCTGAAAGGCAATGAGAGATGCTGATCAACAAGCTGGCACCCCCTCAGCTACAGTGATGTATGTGATGCAGGAAATGTAAGAAACATGGACCAAAGCAAGGATGCTCTGAGAAAAGCAGTCTTCCTACATACTGTGTACGTGTGTGGATGTGTACAGGAACAGAACACAGCAGCACTGAGGAAGAAATATTAACCCTTCCCAAGGAACTGACACAATACCTTGGTTAAAGCAGCCATGCGTGCCATCCTGTACCCTGCAGGATCCCATGGGATTTGACAACCCAGAGAAAAATCACAACCTAATAATTTAACAGCCAAAAGTACAACACTGCCAACCACACTTTGCTTCTCAGGAGCAATGCTGCTATGGCCCAAGGCAAAGCAGCCCATGGAAGTGGAAGCATGGAAGTGGAAGCATGGAAGTGGAAGCATGGAAGTGGAAGCATGGAAGTGGAAGCATGGAAGTGGAAGCATGGAAGTGGAAGCATGGAAGTGGAAGCATGGAAGTGGAAGCATGGAAGTGGAAGCATGGAAGTGGAAGCATGGAAGTGGAAGCATGGAAGTGGAAGCATGGAAGTGGAAGCATGGAAGTGGAAGCATGGAAGTGGAAGCATGGAAGTGGAAGCATGGAAGTGGAAGCATGGAAGTGGAAGCATGGAAGTGGAAGCATGGAAGTGGAAGCATGGAAGTGGAAGCATGGAAGTGGAAGCATGGAAGTGGAAGCATGGAAGTGGAAGCATGGAAGTGGAAGCATGGAAGTGGAAGCATGGAAGTGGAAGCATGGAAGTGGAAGCATGGAAGTGGAAGCATGGAAGTGGAAGCATGGAAGTGGAAGCATGGAAGTGGAAGCATGGAAGTGGAAGCATGGAAGTGGAAGCATGGAAGTGGAAGCATGGAAGTGGAAGCATGGAAGTGGAAGCATGGAAGTGGAAGCATGGAAGTGGAAGCATGGAAGTGGAAGCATGGAAGTGGAAGCATGGAAGTGGAAGCATGGAAGTGGAAGCATGGAAGTGGAAGCATGGAAGTGGAAGCATGGAAGTGGAAGCATGGAAGTGGAAGCATGGAAGTGGAAGCATGGAAGTGGAAGCATGGAAGTGGAAGCATGGAAGTGGAAGCATGGAAGTGGAAGCATGGAAGTGGAAGCATGGAAGTGGAAGCATGGAAGTGGAAGCATGGAAGTGGAAGCATGGAAGTGGAAGCATGGAAGTGGAAGCATGGAAGTGGAAGCATGGAAGTGGAAGCATGGAAGTGGAAGCATGGAAGTGGAAGCATGGAAGTGGAAGCATGGAAGTGGAAGCATGGAAGTGGAAGCATGGAAGTGGAAGCATGGAAGTGGAAGCATGGAAGTGGAAGCATGGAAGTGGAAGCATGGAAGTGGAAGCATGGAAGTGGAAGCATGGAAGTGGAAGCATTCCAATCCCCAGCACCACCCAAACCCGGGGCTCCAGGATGGTCTTTAAGCCATTCCTGCTAAACACCACCATTAGCAAAGCCACAAAAACCAACTGTCAGCTAGGTGAGATGTTCCAGCATCCCATCACCACCACAACTGTATGGTTGCATGGTGAGCACCAACCATCACAAACCAACTCATGAACAAAGTTCTTCTTCACGCCTGCAAAATCAACTCGTATTCACTTGAGGCTTTTAATTGCATGCTGTCCAAAACTGTGTTGCAAGGCCTTTGTTTTATTTATAATGACAACCATAAACTAATAAGCTCTCTTGAATGCATCTGTGCACTGCTGTTCCTCTCAATTTCTGGCACTGTTCTTATCACAATGCAATGGAACTCTGTAGTGCTGCAGCTAGCAACTGTGACACAGCTTCACAACAGCAAAAAGAAACAACTCTGAGTGTGGAGAAGCAAGGAAGGGAATGACATTCATCCCATTCCCATAGAGGAAAGCAGTTGTAAAAGTCAGCCAGGCTACGTCCAACCACATTAACTCCTACAGCAGCTGCATGGCTCCTTCCCACTCAAGTGGATTTGTTGCCTACAAGCATATTCCTCCTCATTGCAGGCTGTACCTTCAGGCCACCATCTCACACCGTGCAGAAATCAGTTTGTTGGAAGATGTGTCTGTTGATGACCCAACCAGGAACACACTGCTAGAAATAAACCCTCTTGATGTCTCCCATTTTATCATGCTCTGATTTGCATTGCAATGTGTACTCAATGATTTCTCCAGCAAATGTCCAATTATGGCCTTGGTAAAGGATTACAGCCCTTGGCTCTCCCAGGTGATGATGAGAATGGAACTCCCAATTATAGTTTCTAATGTGAGATGGTAATTAGTCAATGAAAACCAAACAGGACCTGCTATTTGGCTCTGTCTTGGTTAATGAAGATAAATGCAACCTCTTTCTACGTATGTTAATTAACAGCTGTTTCGCACGCTACCAACAGATGATATTGATTAAAAATGAAAACAAATTAAAACAAACCTATAAAATCTTCTACAGCATTCGAGGCTATGAAGCTAACCTTAGAAATAGGGACAAATCATCTCACTGCAGCAATAAGGAAGCAATTAATTCCCTACTTGACCTCCTACATTCAGTGCTGGGAGTATTCCTCCTCCTCCTCTACAAGAAGCGCAATTATTAGTGGTGAAAGGCACATTTCACATCCCAAAACAAGGTGAAGGGAGGTGAGGAGTGAGTGGTACTTCATGATGGGAACCTTATTTCATAAAGGAACGTTGCTGGAAGCACAGCTTAGTGCTCTGCCTTTACAGCATCAGTGATGTGCAGCAGCCTGGAGGAATTGGGAGCACACACAATATCAAGCACACAGCAAAAAGCCAGCACTAGTTCTTTATCTTGCACTCTCCATCTGTGTAAGTATCACGTCCCATGCTACTCTGAGCATTTCAGAAGGCTTCTATGTCTATGAAGTTATACATATATATAAAGTTATAGAGAGAGAGAGAGAGAACAGGAAACTTTTTGAACTCACCATGCCTGCTAATGAACCGTATGCAGCTCTCCACAACCAGGGGAATGGCTTGAGAGGAATCCTGCACAACGGGGAGAAAAGAACAGCAGTCAGAATGCAGAGGGATGGCAAAAAAATTAAAAAAAACACAAAAAAAAACCACAAAAAAAACCCAAAAAAAAACCAAAAACAGGACTAGAAATTCTCATTTGGCCTCATTATAATGACTGGTGATGAAGGCAAACCTCCAAGCCTCCAAAAGCCCAGAGCATAACGTGCTCCAAGACTGCAAGATTACCCAGATCTTCTTGATATCACTGCTATGGACATGAGCTTTGCTTTATACAGATCTCCATATTCCTCATATCCAAACGTGCTGCAGAAAGTAAAAAGGAAGAAGTGGGGTGGGGTGCATTGGGGGGAAACAACGGAGAGCAAATCTGTCCTTTCATCTGCCACGTTCTGCTCCAGTGCAGTTCCAGATCTGTTTAGGTTCTAAAAAGCAATAAATTACTCACTACAGCCAGCAAACCAATGCACTGCTGTTGTAAATCTTCATTACAAGGAGGCAACAAGCAAGTAGGTACTGCTCTAATAGCATTCCAGAGAGAAAACAAAGGGAAAGGGGACAAAGAAATAGAGCAGCATGAAAGCCATAAACCATGACCGTGCAGACAGCTCAAGGCTGTTTGGCTTCTTTGGTTCCAGGTCCCTCAGAAACACACAGGCAGAATAAAACCCTTTTTGAAGTTTTTGTCAAAGAAAACGAATGGAGGCTGCGGATCCGCGTTTATTGATTTCAGTTAGTGAATTAGCAGAGAGCAGCTCCATTTTGAGGGTGAAATGGGACGTGGAAGAAAAGGATGGAAAGGCTTCAGTTTCCCATCTATCCTCATTTGCACACACACACACACACCCCATTACTTAAGCAAACACTGATTACCTGCTTCCTTACAGTGGAGCTGCGTCTGCCGCTGATGAGATCAGAACAGCCCACGGATGCCAGAGGAAAAAGAGAGGAGAAAAAGTCAAGATAATTCTCTACTATTGTAGCTCTTGCTTGGTATTCCAAGCCATGCTGATTTGGGAGGGAAGGAGCCAGATATACAAATCATAATGACTTTAGTCTCGTTCAACGCATGGAACTTCCTATGATTTTAAAGTGACTTTAAATCACCACGAACCCGACACAGACACAAGGGAGCCCAATGCTCTGACAAAAAGATTACCCTTGACGTTTTAATTCCAACCATATGGAAATCTGCTCTACCCACTCCTCACTGGAGGTGAAGTTTGCTATAAATTGGAGCAGGTGGGAGCAGCTGCCAGAGAGCATCGCTGCAGAGCCCTGAGCCTGCATGGGAGAAGCCTTCAAACAGACACATAAATGAGTGCCCCCCAACACCAGCAAGGCTCAGCCAACTCAGTTCAAATCATGACGGCCTCATTTAGTGATGCTGGAAGACATTAATTGCAGGGAAACGAGGAAGGAGCCTTCCTCTGCCAAGATATCGCCCTAAGATTTATTACTGGGGTTTAAGATTCCTGTAGTCCCTGGTAAAAAATGGGAGATAGTGGGAGAAAGGCCCTAATGCCTTTCATTGAAGCAGATGGCTGCTGAATTATAAATAAGGTGATTAGAACTGCAATTTGGGAAAAAACAAAAAAAAACGTTGTTAATTCAGGGGAAATTCCTTTTAGGAAAAAAAATAAATCAAAAACACTGAATGAAACACACAAAAAAAGCAACAACAAAAAAAAGCAAGCAGATTCCACGGGCTGTCACTGACAATAAGGCCTATTTTAAACTATTAGCAGTAATGATTCTTTGATATTTCAAATTGTTTCATGATGAATAATATTTTATTATTACAGATGTCAGGCACTAATTAGGACCTGTCAGCTCTGCTTTGCTGTGAGGAATCTGAAAAGTAGTAATGGCTGTGGATCAGCAGTAATCACCTTCCCTTTGTTACAAGGCAGGATGATGCACAGCCCCCATGCACAGCCCAGCTCCCCAAACCCATCCATCTGCAGACAGACATTTGTTATGCTTTATAAAAACCCCATCAAGGGAAGGTTCGTTATTGCTCGGTGATTGGTCCTAATTACAAGTGAGGAGGTGATTCTCTGGGGCTTGCTGCAATTCAGTTCCATTGCAGGGCAGAGCACGGGACAAACCCAGAAGCATCACCACCCTGCACTGATGTGCTGCAGTGGTATTTAAGGATGGGAACGTGGTTACACAGCAGTGAAATGAATTTTATTTTATTTTTATTTTTCCTAACACATGCATATCATGGGCTGGCAATTGATTTGGCAGCAAAAGTGAGCCTTTGTGCCACACCTACCTGGCAAGAGAGCAGTCGGTCCTCTGACCTGTGGTGGAGACAAAGGAAAAAAACAACATCATTATGGGAGAGGAATGGGGAAACACCTTCTGCTGCTCTGCAGGGCCAGGTTTGGGAGGAGGAGGACAAGGAGAGTCGGAGGGTTGGATGTGAGCATCCCTGCAGCACTGCCAAGGAGATCAGCAGAGCACGGCCCCCCAGGAAAGCACAGAACAGCTCAGGCTGCCCCAGCTCTCTTCCTTTAGAAAGCATTGTTTTTGGAAATTGGTTCCCTGTGCGCTCTTAATTGGTGACTTCAGCTGCCAAAAAACTGGGCTTGTCAACCTCTCCCGCCCTCCCCTTTCCCAGGGGAATTGCTAGGGAGAGAGATTATACTTTATAAAGCCACTTAGCAAGATTGGAAACATTTGCAGAATTGTTAGCCCATGGACTGAGCTCGCTTGCGTGAGGCTATTTTGGGAGGCAGACGTTTAATGATATTTTCCACAAACATCTATAAAAACGTTCCATTGACTTGCACTGAGTTTGTGAGGAAGCAGCCAAGCTAACAACTGCTGCCTATGCAGCATCGTTCCGAAATAGCACAGCGAGAGACGTCAAAGCAGTGTGGGCTGTGGGAATCACTCTGGCCAGGCCAGCATCAGCAAAACCACACTGATCTGAGCTGGAAATCCACCTTCCTGCAATGCCTTCCTGCTCCTGAGGAGGAGGAGGAACGAAGGAGGGACATGGCTAATTGCTGATGGCTGACAAGGAGTTGAACGCATCTCGATAGCTGCTTCCCCTTCCCCACCTAAAGCCCAAACAGTGCATAATTTACACGAAAATGTTATTCTGAAGCAGAATTTCCAGCCATCTGTCCCATTTCCATTACAGAATATTCATATGTATAAATTCCATGGCTGCAGCAACATCAAGGGGCTCCTGCAGAGCATACAGCAGGCAGGGCCATCACTGCTCGTGTCACTGCTCACATAGCAAGACTTGCTGCTATTTCTAAACTTGTCATCTTTAGATTAAGGTACCATGCAAGAGGACTATTAAATGCTGCCTGAGAATGGGGCAAAGAACAAAACCCAAAACAACCCCAGGAGTTTCCAGAAACACAAGGCATGCAGCTGTATGCATGTTTTTCAGCAAAGCTTCTAAACATGTTCCTGGGACTCACGAAATGGATTTTATTTGCCCACGTGTCATTTAAGTGCCATTTTATGAATGAGCCTCGACACGGTTACAGCTCACACCATTAACCTGCTAACTCCAACACACAATGTGCCTGGCTTTCTCAGCTCCTCTGACCTCACAGAGATGTTTTTTGGGAGCTGCTGGAACTCAGCCTGGCACACATTGGGCCCTTCACAGAGCAACCAAGCTCTGCTATTGCAAAGCAATCACACAGGAAAAGAAGCAGCCCTTAAACCTACACAGCAATGTAGAAATCACATTGCATTTCCTCCTCTTTCCCCCCAGCACAGCCTGGGCTCGCTGTGAGGGACAGGCAGGGTAAGAGAAAACAGGGCTGGGTGCACAGATCAGCTGAGATCCAAGAATGTCATCACTCACAGGAGCACTGTGGTGTCACTGGGAGATATTCAGAGGCAGAAATAATACCTCAAGGACACAGAGCCCTGAATCCATCCTTCTTTACAGACTAACAGAGAGATGAGAACCTCTACAAGGTTCATTTCATGCCTTACCTTCCAGTTTGGGTCTGATAAACGTGAAGCTCTTAATTACTGCAGCAGTAATTTGTTGTTTTTTTCTTTTTGTGGTGTAATTTTTAAACCGAAAGCAAAGTGCTTAAAGGACCACATGCTGTTTAAGTTTTCATTCTGAAGATTTGCACAGCACAAACAGTGGGGAGTCCCATTAAGTCACAACCACCAGCCCTTCCCTGGCCTAGAAACCCAGAGCCAGTCTGTGACCTGACATCCAGACCTTCAAACCTTCTCCTCTGCAAAGATGAGGCAGTCAGGTTTCTATGGAAACTTGGATGCATAGTTCAGGCATGTTTGGCCAACACAATTTGCCCATAACACGAAGGAAAAGAAATCTTGCTTTGTTCTGACACTAATAACAAACGCCTAGCATCATGCAGATGGGCAACATGTTTTCCATGCTGCAAAACTCATGCCATTTTTCTCCAAACAAAAGCCACGTTCACTTACACGAGCTCTGCGTTGAACCCCAGAGGTTGGAAGCAGCAGAGCTTCTATGTGAGCAAAGCTTCCGACCCACCTAACGAGGCAGTGCTTTGGAACTAATCACTGATCTGGAAGTCACGAGGTTTACTCAATATGGATTATGCAGTGAGAAGCAAAACGTGCACAAATGGGGGGGGGGGGGGGCAGGATGAGCAAGGGGGGCACACGCTTCGTTTTACCAAATGAGCGATGCACGCTAATGACTCATTAAGCTCTTTCTGTTCCCCATTATTCAAGCAGCCATGTAGGTCAGCTGGCTTCTCCATCAGGAGGGTTGGAAAAAGGAAGTTTGTGAAAACATGAAAATGTTCACTTTGCTGGGTAATTCTGGACCTGCAAAGACATGCAGGTCCCCACTCACTTTCTCCCAGGGTCTTCTGAAGGAGGTCGTGCTTGGCCTGAAGCTTCGTTATCAGGTTCCTGCCCTCCAGATACTCCTTCATTTTCTGGAAGAGTGGAAGAAAACAATGTGATGAGCAGACAGCTGATTCCTATGATTGCATCTGCAGGTCACCCAATTCTGAACGCAGCGACAAAGAACCGAACTGCACTCGGATCTGCAGTGCAAAGAATGCATCAAACCCCCCTTGGCTGGGTGCAAACCCACTGCTCTGCCCATACATATCTGTGTGCCATTCCTATTGTCTCACTGTGGAATCAGTGGAACGTTTGGCATCGTTCAGACATCTGAGGAGCTGTCAAACATCTCCTCCTCAGACGGGGGGAAATGGAAATGCATCACCGCCAGCTGAATGAGCAATCTGTTTCTCCCAGCTAAAAGGCTGCTACTGTGCTTATTCTCCCATTTAACCTCTCTCACCCCACTTCACTCGTCAAACACAGCGTCTGCCTCCACTCTGGGTGATACACAGCGTTGGGTGGGGGGGGAAAACAGGGCAAAACAAATAGAGATACTACAGAAGTTGGGATTTGTTCCCTCGGAGGAACATTACACCATCACACAGTCACTTTTCCCACTTGCTCCTGATCTTTCACAGCTCTGCAAATGCAGCTTTTACAGCTCTTTCATCTCTTTGCAGCTCAGAACGGCATTATTTATCTCCGCTGTGCCGCAGCACATGAAACACCATCGTACAGTAGCCAGCCACATTGTAATCAGCACATGTTTACACTCAGTATACAGCACAGGACACTGCAAACACCACGGAGCATCCTTTAGAAACGTGAGATAGTTCTTAAAAAGAGCTACAAACACAAACACAAGGAAAAGATTCTCATTGTAACACAAGGTTCTGCTCCCGTCTTCAGCTTTCCCAACATGATTCACTTTCTTCCAGTTCTGGTCTGGCATTGCCCAACTACACCATCAATCCTTAAGGGGAAAAATGGTATTTGTACAATGGGAGCAACCTGGATGCAAGCCCCAAGAAAGGCAGGGTACAAATCGAGATGCAATATAAACGCAAAGCTTTAATTAACTGCTAAACTCCACAGTCTACATCCCTTTGGTTGATAAAACCAAACAGAAACATCATCAGATCCATTCCTTTTGGGCAGTGCCAGCACCTCCCATTGCAATGCTGCAGCTTTCTGGTTGCTCCAGCAGCAAGCATGGGTCTCCATGGCAGAAAGCAAGCACCAGATGATGCAGAATTCCTCTGCAGCCCCTCTCTGCCAATACTGAGTGTGTTTTCTTAACCAGTTACATTTTTGCATCAAATTTTGACCCCTTTCTAAACGTGAAAATGGGGATCTGAGGATAAATGTGACTCTGGAAGGCGCCGAGCTGCTGCCTCACAGCCAATCTGAGGAGAGGAGAGGCAGCACAAGGAGGCTCAGCTCAAAATAGCTCCAGCAGACGCTGAGCACATCGCCTGCCTATAGCAGAGCTGCAGGGATTGGGTTACGAGAGAGAAGGGAGGGCTTCCAACCAACAAGGAGCACATATGTCATGTATTCCTCACGCTTCCTCATGCCTGTCGTTCTGCACCCTGTTAGTGGTGCTCTTAGGAAAAAAAAAAAAACCATCAGTGATTTCAAATTAAGGCTTCAGGCTTTTTTTTTTTTTTTTTTTGGAGGAATTAAGGATGCACGAGCGTTCAATTCATGGCTTAGTTAAAAAAAAAACTAAAAGAAACTGAAGTATGGATGAACTCCTCAGGATTTCAGTTCTGACAGCACAGAGGAGTCGGACACAACGCAGGAGAAACATCCTCAAATGATGTCATTTCCACATCGTAAGAACTGAAGAGGTGAAAATCTGCTGTCAGACAGGGAAGGTGAACCTTCACACCCAGCATCTCCTCAAATCCAAGCAGCCTGACACCCTCCCAACAGCCTCGCTCACACCAGTACTTTTCCAGCACAACGCAGTGGGTGGGTGGGAGCACAAAGCACAGCTCAGCCCTTATCTCCCCACCCCGTGGGAATAAGTCTCAGTGCTTTTGAGGCTGCAGAGCAGCAGTTTTTATCCCTGTCCCACATCCTTAACTGCCTACAATCTGGAAAGCAAAGCAGCAAAGCAGTTCTCCTCCCCTCTGCCCCCCAGGAGCAGCTCTGAACGAGGCAATGATTCAGGGCATGGGGATCAGGTGCTGCAGGTGGTCCAGCAGGATGCTGCTGCAAGAGCAATCAGCAGTGGAGATTTGTGTAACACTTACCCATGTCCTAAGTATGCACTCACCCTTGGTAAATGTCCATTGCTTTGCTTCTCCACTGCTTCATTAGCTTAGCACAGACCCCCACCCTGTGCTGTCCTCTTCTGTTCTGAATACAAACCTTCCTTCTGCCACAGCCATCCCAGCATAAGTGCAACAACTTGCCCTCAATGGAAAGCTACAACTCAGTGCTACCATTTGATTCCCATCACTGCATCAACCTGTGAGCCCTGCCTAACCAGCAATGCAGCAAGTGGGGCTTCCAGCATGGCTTCCTCTCTTTGAAGTCAACGTTTTTCTTTCACTTCATATTCTTCAGCACTGCATGCACGCTGCACTGCTCACGCATTTGATTTTCCCCTACACAAAGGGTGCCTTGCTGCACAGCCCTGCCCTCTCACCAATGCCCATCACACCCTGAAGTTGCTGCTCCTCACATCTCCAAGGCCTGAAACCCATCTCAAGTACATTTCTGCCAGCCCAATGGCAGATCAGCCTGATGTGGCTGCTTTGGAGCAGCACGCTGCTGCAGCTTTGCCCTGTTGAGAGCTGTTTTCCCCACAGACAGGGGAGAAATCAAATTTTACACGATTTATCCACACTAAACTTGCATCAACAGACAAACATATCCCAGCATACTTGTAAAGAACTCAAAGCGACTCTTTTTACAACCTCATATACTCACTCTGCTTGTCCAAAATCAATTACAGAAGCACTTTAGCAAGATGATAGCATTATTTTGCTCTCTCCTGCAAGCATAATTCTAAAAACATTATATGTGCTCACACTGGGAATTAACTCCTTACTGTGAAATAGAACTGCTCTGTCTCCTGCTGGTTGGCTCGTCTCTTGGCAATGCTTGGTTTGCTCATGAAGGTTTCTGATACAGTGGATTTAACAGACTCCATAGAGTTGCTGTACTGAAAGCAGTCAGAGACATCAAAGTCCTCTATCGTGACAATGTCCTGGATTGTCTGCAGTGTAGCTTCCATGGTCTTCTTCACCTGTCCAGCAAGAAAAAGAGAAAATGCTTGAGAAAATGGAGCTATGTTGCAACTGGGGAAAGAAAGAATTCATGTTACCGCAGAGCATTTTACTAATAGACAAGAATTACTTGTTTCATGCCCTGTGAGCCATAAGTGAGGTACAAGTTCTGCTCGTTAACAGAACATCATCCCTACAAATGAAGGCTTGGTGCATGCTGAACACACAGTCAGACAAGGGCTGTAACCTTACAGGCTGAGGTGAGGAAGGGAAGCAGGGAAATTTAACCTCAAAGCAAGGAGAGCTGGAAGAAAGAAAGAAATATCTTACTTCTGTAATTACATCTACTGGGTGTAACAGAAACGTGAGATTACAAAAAGGCTTTGGTGCACTGCAAATCTTTGCTGAGGGCCACAATCAGCCTGTTAGAAAGGGGTTGCCAATTTTGCCCAAGAACTCTCCTCATCCTAGATGACCAATTAAACCAAAATTAGCTCTTGCCTTCTGTTATTCACAGACTTCACTTTGAAGCATTACATTTAGCTTTTCCTCCTAGGTGGCCAAACACACTTTTTGCAACAAAACCACTTCTATTGATTTAAGGACTGGGGAAAAAAAGGGTGAGTGCATATTTTAATGGCTCCCCTCCACGCACTCAGCCTTTATGCAAAGTCACAACCTAACATACTGCTGCCTCACTCTTGAATTTTACTAGAAATCTTCATAGAAGAGGAGCACGACAACTCTGTTCTTCCTTAATTAGCTGCCACTGCCCTGTGGAAACAGCAGAAGGTTTGCTGATTTGGGTTAATTAGCTCACCTCTTCGTTTTCTATCTTCAGTGTGGATAACCTGGACTGCAGCTGCTGGCACCTCTGCACCAATTCACTCTGCACTGGCTGCTGGGCACACAGCTGGGACTCCTGGAAGGAAAGCAGCACTGATTGCAGGAAAAAACCACCATCAACAATAGTTTAATTACTTCATTATTATTAACACCCCCCCCCAAAACGCCTCATCTTAAACCTTTATCAGCTGCCAACTTCAATCAGCGAAAAGCTTTCTACCAAATTTCAGTCCGCTTCTCCATTGTCCCAAAGTTAATGAGAAAGAGAGAGGATAATTAACTAGAAAAAATTAGCTGGTTTAAGCGGTGTGAAATAGTTCTATCTTCTGAAAGCCTGGAAGTGCTTTATCACAGCAGTTGGGCTGCATCACACCCCAAAACCCCCAGGAGAAGCAGGAGGGCTTGTATGCATCACACCACGAATTGGGTTCTGTGAGCAGAGCATCCCAGGCACGACAGGCACAGGGCACACAAAAGGCATGCTGCATCATCAACCCAGGGGAGCTTATAAAGAAAAGAACTGGTCAGACACCTGTGGAAAATGCCAGAACTGTGGGTTGCCTTGTGCTGTTAATAATTAGTCTGACATTATGGCAAACGTTGCTCTGGCTGTATGTTATTATTTTTAAAGGCAATACAATTAGAGTCTTATTAATGCATGTAAACAATCGGACAGTTAATCTGGCACGAGCAGGACCACTTCTGCATCTATCACATCCATTTGGCCTCCAGAAGGACTGTGATAAATGATGCTGTCAACGCGAGCTGGTAGCAGTGACAGTGTGCAGGCTGTTCTTCTTCTTCCTCCTGTCTCACAGCATATTCCCAATGCATGGGAAAACCAAGAAGGTCATTTGCAGTCTGAGGGACTCCCTTCTGAAGGCTCCTCCTCATCTCTGCCTTAAGCAGTGACTGCATTTGTTGGAACAAAAGATGAGGCAAGAGACCTTCCCCTGCAGTTTTTATTGACTATTCAAGAGAAGAATCTAGAACTCTAATTGACCTAAAGTAATATATGGTACATGTGTTCCTATTTATGTTTCTGAGCTGCTTTCAGCTGATGTGATTTAAACAGCTCCCAGCCACGTACCTGCAATCTTGATAAACCTGCAAAGAGAGATTTTCATTGCCAAAAATGAAAATCCTTTGGCTGCCTCGTCTCACAGCAAACACGCACAGAGCACCATTATAAACTGCTTCTGCTCTGATTTTACACACCCACACGTCCCAGAAAACAGCATTTACACCTTTTCTCTGCCTTCCTTTCTGAGGTATTTGTAGGTCTCTGGAAATCAGGCTGGGTCACAGAGATAGATGCTGATCACTGCCTGGCTGCGAAGCTTAAAGTTATGGGATTACTGACACAGACAGAAAAATAATAGTAGTAATTAAAAGCAGACAAACGTTGCTTGTGGGAAACCACCACTCCGTTTCAAAGGTCTCTGCAGACACATCACCTGCTACAAAGGGATTCGTGAGACCAGAAGCTCAACCCAGTTTTACTCAAATTGGAGAAGGTGGGAAGGCATCCAGGAGATGGCCATCTCACTCCTCTGGGAGCCCCATGGCGCAACACTTATTTAAAAGCATTATAAAAGCTGCTTTATCTACCCAGCAGGCTGACTGATACCTTGGCAGCACATGCCCAGGTATTATGCTTTCATCTTTTAACCCACATAAGTTATCTCCTTTCATCTTCTTAAGAATGCCACCAGCAAAACTAAAAAAGCAGCTCCATGAATCGCCAGAGATGAGATCACCCAACACATCAACAGAAGCCAGCTTATGGAGCGCAGAACGAGGATTTCTTTCAGATCACACTTCAGATCTCTAACTTCAGAGCCTGTCTCAGGGTGCAGGAATTAGCAGCAGCCTGAAGAATAGGTTAATGTAGACGGAAAACATGTTTTTAGTACTATATTTAATTAAGCACTTCAGGAGCTGTAACAATGCAGAAGTGAGGATTGCTTGCATTCAGGCATCCGTCCCATCACTTCTTATCTCCCTTTTGCAAGGCTCCCCTCTGCCTCCCAAAAATAGAGGCCAACAGGTGGCCTTCCAATGTCTCCATCTATCAAAGATGAAGGAAAAAGACAGACAGAGCTGAAGCAGCAACACAAACTGACCATGTCACCCATATGGGGCTGAAACTCAAACTTCATGGGCGGACAGAAGACGTTGTTGTACATCTCCATCAGGCGCTGCTTATCACTGTTGGCATCCAGGTTCTCAACAGCATTTTCAATGGCATCCAGGCCCTCATGCTTTGACTGCTCCAGGTTTAGCTCAGCAGACAAGAATGTCCTGAGAGCTCTGTTGAGGCTAGCGTGGTATCCCAGGTCACAACACTGCTGGAAAAAAGCACACAATTCCATAAGTGAATAAGTGAAGACAATCTGAAACTGAAGTT
The DNA here is from genome assembly GCF_987193195.1 of Phasianus colchicus. Taxonomy (NCBI): domain Eukaryota; kingdom Metazoa; phylum Chordata; class Aves; order Galliformes; family Phasianidae; genus Phasianus; species Phasianus colchicus. The sequence goes on from NC_143460.1 coordinate 3,763,221, forward strand.
AAAACGTGTTTGAGGCTGTAAGTCATAGAAGCAGCTGATAAACCGTGGTTATTTTATCACTTTCTGAGGACCAGAGCTGTCTCCCAGCCCACGGATCACAGAAGCATCCTGACTCGAGGTCTGGAGTTGTCCCCACACCGATCTTTGAGCCCATAATCCCACAGAAATTTCTACTTAGTGTTACAGTTTTCCTCCAAAACAAGCACATCTCAAAGGATTTTAACAGTAGGAGAGTTCTCATGGAGCACCACAGACCCCATTTTATCCTGCTTAGAAAAAGAGCACCCTAGAAGTGGTACATCCCAAGGTACAACAGTCCTTTCTTCTAATTCTTTCCTTCCAGCCCCACTGAGAGCACCCCAAAGCCCTTCAGTAAACTTATTCTCAACAAAAGGAAAACAACGCACTGAAATACTACAGGGAAAAAAAAAAAAAAACACAAAACAACAAAGCACAGGATTTGCATCACCTGCAAAGGATCAACCTGCATCTAAATTATTCCACCCAGGATACAGAAAACTGCTCATCTCGGTGTACTTCAGGGAACAAGAACACAACCTGCACGATCACAGGCAGAAAGAAGAGAGCCCTGCAAAAGCCAGCAGTGGCTGGCAGGGCTGACTTCATTGCTGGGGTGAAACAAGAGCAAAAATGCTCAAGCAGAGAGCGGTCACGGTCAAGAATTTCCTGGCCACTGCTGACATGAGGATGATGTCAGTGGAAGACAATCGAGCAGCTTCATCTCCACCACGACTGCACAGCCAAGTATTCACGTATTGTAAGGGAGAAAGGAGCTTTTCATGAAAAAGCCCAGACTTTTTTAAGGCATCTAATAAAGTGAGTGAGAAAGGAGTTCCACCTTCTTGGAATTACAAGCAAGATTACGCACGCTAGGAGAATATCCAAAAAGAAAGAAAGAAAGAAAGAGACCATCTGCTTGATTGCTGCGCTGCTCTGTAAGCAAAATTCAGATGAAATCTCCTCCTCACCCATCATTTGGGTCTCATCACTGTCATTGTGCATAAATGCGGGGAGGAAAAAAGAGGAAAAAAAGGAAGGGGTGGAGGGAGAGAAGGGAGCCACTGACTGGGGGCCCATCCCCTGCTTTTTCTGATCTGCCACCAGCAGTGCCTGGCTCCTGTGCCAACCAGCTGCAGCAGTCACAGGGCCTTGCAAAAAGAGCAGCACTTACAGTTAGACTGGAGGCAGATAATTAAAGGACGCTGCACTCCATCAGAAACAACAGAAAACAGCCCGAAAAGATGCTTGAATGAGAATTTGCACGTGCTGGGGAGAAGCAGCCGTTCAAAAAGCCCCTTTCTCTGGCACACACGTGTGATTCTGCCATTCCTGCAGCAGTTCAGAGAGCCAACCCATGAGAAGCCAATGTGCACCATATAAGAATGGGCTCAGAGCACGCAGCAGCAGCCCGTCCTTCCTGCAAGCAGAGCAGAGCTGCTCAGAGGAACAGAGTTAATATTTCATGGCCCACCTCACAGAGCAGCAGGGCCACATTAAGATGCCAAAGGGTTTTAGCTTTATTTTATTGAAGCTTGTGACAGGGAACGTTTTTCAGCCCACTCCCTCACTTTGCTGTTTCTCAAAGTCCAGCACACCCTGTTTATGGACGTGTCTGCCTTGCCATCTCTCTGCTGGGTTACATAAATGTTTGATGGAATCATCCTCCGAGGAAATCAATTTTTTATAAGAATTTAATGATAACTCATTCACATTCACTTCCCAACATGACAGCTGATTAACCCTTCTCCAGTCAGAGGCTTTCAAAAACCTGAAAGCAGAAGAGTCGAGGAGAGAGTTAAGAGCCCTCTGTCTTAAAGCTCCACCTGCATTTAGAAGGGGGGAAAAAGGAAATCCGTGAGCAAACAGCATAAAATCAGCTTCAGGACTCGTACATCCCATGCATTTTAAAAGACATTCTGTCCCAGTGACCCCTCCAGAAACAGGAGGTATTTGTTAATACCTCCTCCCCATTACTGTAATGTTTCATTAGCATCAAAGAAGTGCTTCTCTCCCCAAAGTCGGGAGATTCAGAGCTCTGCCAGCTTACTGCTTTTAACTCACACTGAAGAAGCAATGTGCTGTTATCCTTCCGTGAGCACAGGTTTGTGCTGTGCAAACACGATGAGTTTAAAGCCATTTGGCCTAACGGAATTTATTTGTAACTTTGAAGATTGCTTTTCTATTATACTTGAAGCTGCGGTATCAAACGATTAGATCAAGGAGAAGAATTAAGAGCTGACTTAAAAAAAAAACACCATATTTTTATTTCAGTCAGGTGCTTCTGATAAACATCACTGGCTCTCATTGTCAATTTTCAGCCCTTCAGATCAAAGCATTAGTAAATCCATATTCACTGTGTCTTAGCAATGAGATACCTGGGAGCACAGGAGATGCAATTCAGTTACATTCCATATCTTCCCATGCCTTCTGTAAACGTAGCAGATAATGCTTTTCTTTTACAGATTCTGAGAGCTTGTGATGCTCTGTTAAGGAGGGGGGGGTTAACAGGGACACAGAGCTGCTCTGAGCCACAGCAGCTGCTGTCGAGGAGCAGTGACAGATCAGTGCACTGCAGTGTGGGTTCTGGTCCTGCACCACTGCCTGCAGTGCCCCAGGGATGGCTGAGAGCACCCAGCAAAAGGAGCACTTCCAACAAAGCTGGGTAACCCATATCTGCCAACAAACTACTTCAGATCTCAGGTCTGGGTTAAAATTTGGCTGGGGGGTTGATGAAATCCAAACCAATTCCTTCCTACATGATCCATGAAAACACACCAAGAGCAGGCTGGTAGAAGGCAACTGCATCAGGCACATCTGCAATATCTGGGGAAGGATTTAGAGAGAACATTTCCAAAACAAACATTACAAAACATGATATTTTGAAATAACAGCGTTTCTCAAAGCTGTTAACACAGACAGGCCTGTCCTCCAAAAGAGGGATTTAAAAAAAACCAATCTAGCTAATAAGTGCCCATGTGTACCTTGTATGATTTCACAGTCAGCTGAGTTGGTGGATGATACACACTGCTAGGTGCTGTGCAGCTGGCTGGTTAACAGCATCAGTGACCTTTACTGCCTCTAACAAGACATTTCTGCCAGTTATCCACCCACCTACAAAGAAAGCTCCCTCTACAACAGTGTTCTGAACAGGGACTGCAGTGGGCTGTGCCTGGTGGACAGAGGAAGACCCAGCAGAAGTCACAGACACGACACATTCAGTGCATTTGGTCCTCCAGCTGTGCTGAAGCGGAACAGTTGTGTGTTTGTAAGAAATGCTGGGATTCCTAACTGGCTTTCAAGGGTTTTCAAAGAGGAGAGATTTATTTTCTTGCTGTGCATCTTACCAAGAGCAGAACTAAGGCCCATGGAATGCTGAGGGCTTTCACTTGGCTCCAGAGCAAAGTCTGGGGGCAGCTGGGGAATGAGTTCCTCTCACACCATCCAGAACTGCTCTGACAATGCTCTCCATGGACAGGAGGAACACATCAGGCTCCTGGTGGATGAGGGTATCAGAGAATGGAAGCTCTGAATGGCACGGCCATCCCTCTCTGTCAGACATGCTACCAAAGCAATCGTTTGAAACGGGTGGAATTTTTCAGAAACAAGCTCAAATCACTTTTAGGAAATGCTCCTGCCCTCCATTTCCTTCACCAGCTGCCATACTGATTTTTACAGTTAACACTCTCCTTTTTTTCTACAAGCCACACTTTTGAGCTGAGGGTTTGCTTAAAATAGCAAGCAAGTGTCACAGCAAAACCACTTCATTTTAACTAAGCGACTTTTTCTTCTACACATTTCAATGCCAGGTGTGTCGTGCAAGAAGCTTCTATCCGTGTAACAGACTGATCCAAACACCTAAGAAAAGCTCACTTAACAGATAAATGATTGGTTATCGTGGCTGTTACTGCCATCACTCCACAGCTGTAGGGATGTTGCCAGCTGTGTATATACAGCGTTGAAGGAGGAGAGGCAACACATGAGGGTTAACAGTGATGATATTCAGCATAAGCACCCGAGCAGCAGCACTTACATCAATGAGATCAGACAGGTCATGGATGTAATACTTGAAGACAGACGCATTCGTTGCTTCCAGGGCCAGCAGATATTCATTTCTTGCCTTAATAGCCTTCAGCCTATTTTCTGTGTACTTCGCTTGGCGCTGGAAGAGAAACCAACAACAGTGTTGTAAAAAAAAGAGGCGCAGCAGCAACAGGAGCATTCTTAGTAACACCAAAGCAGAGCGAGGACGCCGAGCAGATCTCACCCTGCTCACACGTTGCTGTTGTTCACTTGGGCTGCACCCAACTCAATCCCAAAATAACGCCTTCTGCTGCCTCGAATCTCAGTGCTGAGCTGCCCACCTGCAAAGCACCTGCTCTGCCTGCAAGCCACCTCACGAGCACGTGCCTCCCTGTACACAGGTCAGGCATTAAGCTGGCACGAGCATCAAACAAAAGAGACAGCCCAAAATCTTTGTACACAACGCGCTCATCGTGGCTTCCAAGCAAGCAGCTGTTTCTTTCATACTCTGAGCCTGTTTTAACGTTTGGGATGTGCCTGCAGAACCTGGGATAATACAAACGGACATTCAGCTATCCTAAATAAATGTGATGCTAGCTTTTGCCTTTCGTCAATCTAACACTGAGAATTTGTAGAGAAACAACTTGCATATTCACACCACAAACGAGGGAGCTCATAACCCCCTGTGCTGAGCTACTACAAAAGTCTCCTCCTCACACTTCACACAAGCAATGCAGAAGTACCTTTTCCTTCATTTTCTCTATTTTCTTGACAGAGCTCCGTCGGACGTGTTTTTCTTCAAATTTGACATTGGAAGTTGAGTCGGGGGAGCGCGGCGTCTGCTTTTCCTCTTGTTTCACTGACTTCCCAATCTGCTTTTCTTCTTGCTTCTCTGCCTCTTTCAGTTTGCTCTGAGCACTGATGCTGTCAGCGTTGTACATGTGGTAGGTTTTCATAACCTGCAAAGGATGATACACAAGAGTTGCAGTGCATCACGTTGGATTTGCTCAGGAAGAAGCAGGCTTAGCTAACCAGCACAAGTAACCAGGCATCCTGCCTTCCACTGATCTGCACAGCCAAGCATCAGGGCAGAATGGTTTACATCTAACTGGAAAGCATCACAAGCAATGAAGGAGGAAGAAATCCTCAGAAAGAAGTTATGTGCCACAACACAAGAACGTTTGTTGAATGTGGTCAAAAGGACAAGTTCCTTTAATGTAATTACATTGTGATAGCTGGCCATTTTGTTTAATTAATGGCCAAGTATCACACTTGGCCAGCAACCAGCAGGTCAGATCTGGCTGCTGACTGGGAGTTGGAAGTGTGTAAACTGGCAGAATAATGGGGGAAATTTTGCATCTCAACAAAGACGTGGAAGTGTGGCTCTCAGCACAAATCCAAAATCAAAGTGGATTATTCTGCAGCTGCTGCTTTGTTTAATTTTGGCATGCGCCTTCTTGTACAATCCAATAACCCCCCCCCCCAAAAAAAAAGGCTAAATTCAGCCTCCTTACTATTCAAAGAGAATTACATGCCAAGGCTCACAAAGTGATGGCTTTTCATCACCAGGTAGGGGCTCCAAAGGGATGTTATCAGTCATTCCTCAGGGTGAATCAGTCATTTAAACATCACAGGTCTCGAGGAACTGTATGCAAATCTACAGCCTGAACATAACTGCTGCAAAAGCAACTCAAGGTTCAACTTGTTTAAATCTGATTTGATATGAAAAAGCACTTCTAGCCTTATCTAATGACAATATTAATAAAAGAGTGCAGTTCTTTTGCTCACGGAGACCTGGAGCTCCCACTGCACAGACAACTTCTCTCACAGCTCTTTTATTTATGTATTAAATGAACAGGTCTAGATAAAAGACTCCCCAAAACAAAAACAAAACGCCCTTGTTTCAAAGGATATTCACATCCAGTTTTGCATGAAGAAAGCAGAACTAAACCAAAAGGGCACAACACACAGACTGGCAGTTTTATCCATCGTTACAAAGCCATTCATTTCACATATGGACAGCAAAATGAGCAGCTCTAATTTTGATTGCATGCCCCCAAACTGCACGGCTGCATAAACACACCCCAAAATCCCAGCTCTAATAAATGCCCACGTGCAAATAGTTTCAGATGAAAACCCATTTATAACTATTCCACCTCAGCCTGAACTGCAGCACAGCTCCCCATCAGTAGGATGCACGCTCCATCTCCACGCAGCAATCAGCAAAGGTTCTCACACACAAAGAGACATTGTATTTAAACATGAAAGAGACTGTGAATGCAGCCAGTATTAAAGAGAGACTTTCTGAATAATTTACACACACACACTTTCAGCTACTGCATACGCTTGGACTATAAAGCAGGCATTTATCATAACAGATGCAAAGCACTTTCTTTTCCTCTGTCACTACAAGTGGAGCTGGCAGAAAGCAAGGGAAGCAGAGGCATGCAGTCCAGTTTTACTGCTTCCATCTTGCTGATGGGGCCACGTTGGCAGCCCCAGGCCTGGCAGGGGGTCTTAGCATCTCAACCCTGCCTCCAGGGTCAGCAGCGTGGGACAGCTGAGAGAGACAACTCAAAATACAGAGTGCTGCTACCTGTATGTTTGTATTGTTGTGGACATCCATTTTGCTGCTGGTCCTTCAGATATCCAGCAGAACAAGAGATGAGTTTGTGGAAGTGTTCCTGCCAGTACCACTAAGAGCAGCCCCAGAAGCCAGTAGGTATTGAGTCCAGCAGGAAATCTTGTAATGCAATCAACCTAAGTGGCCAACGTGGCACACAGAGGTGATCTTTTCCTACTTCTTAATGCCTTGTTCCCCCCCAAGGCAATATTTTGTTTTGATACTGGAATGAAACAATTCTCTTCTATTTGTTTTGTTGATATGGGCAATTCCAAGAATGCTCCCCTTCATGTTCTAGCTTTGATATTAATACAGAATTTCATCACAAGGTGATATGAGCTGACCTGGGAAATATCCCTGGGTCTTCTTTTGAAGGAATGAGGAAAAGAACACAGATCTCAGCATAATGACCCAACGTGTCATTAATGAGGCATGTGAGTAATAAAACCACGAGTAGGTTCTGCTTTTACAACAACTCGCTCACTAACAGCTACCAAAAGGAACAAATTTAATCAAAACAGCAGCCTCCTCCATTCATCTGTGTGAGAGGAGCAGTCCCCAAGCAGTGTGTGAACTTTCATAAACACATCCCCTCTCCTTCCCAGGGTAAATGCCTTCCATGGTGTCTCCAATGGATGCACTGAGAAGCAAAACACACAGATGGAGATTATAACTCTAAAGGGAGCTGTGCTGCTGAACGAGCTGAGGAACAAACCAATACAGCAGGCTCCTCACTGCTGAACTGTCTGCTGTCCTTTGTATGCTCATTTCCAGATGCAGACTGCTCAAAACTGCTGTGCTGACCCAATTCAGCAACCTGACCTGAACGAAGATTTCAGTGCATTTGAAAATAATTCAGAATGCATCTTCGTAAAAGCAGAGCTCAGGTGGCTGTGTGTGAAGGTGGGATCTTTGGGAAGCAAAGCCAACACTGCCAGAGCTGAAGCAACACGAAGACAGACTGAAAACTGAGATTGATGGCACTGGTGTACACTGCTGCCTCCAAGCACAAGGACTGCAGGAACTTATCAGCACTGGTGCTCAGGCTGTGCTCTAACAGTAGGCTGGGAAAAGCCCAACACTTCTTCCTTCTGTCTGAAAAGATGCCAAGAAGTCAGTTGGATTTACCGTGTAGAGTTCATTCAGGACCTTTATCAAGTCTTCCTGGAGCTGCAATCCCACTTCCTTACTCTGCAACGAGAACAGAGAAATGAAAGTTAATTGGAGAAGGTGGCAGAAAGGCAGAGGAAGCAAGCTCTACATCTACAGATAATCTAGGCTCAATTAAGTGCTACCACTTATACTGGCAAATCCAGCAGCTGCTCAGCCCAGAGCCACTTATTTGGTCCAACTGCACAAACAGTAAACTGAAACATTGCACAGGGATGGCCAGGAGAACCTCACAGCACAGAGGCAGGGAAATGTTTTGATAACACATCATCACGAGCCTGGAAATACCTGGATTTTCTGATCTTTGCAGGATGAAGTAAGATAACACAGGACAGCTTGGTATGCACTGGAATATGAAAGCTCAAGAAACAAAAGCATCCAAATTTAGAGATGCATCCAGGAGGGAAACCTTACTGCAGTGTCTGCCAGCTGCTGCTTGATGTAAGATGCAAGCACAGCTAGAAAAATCAACAGATCTATTCCCCTGATTTAAGAGGGCAACAGACACTCCTGGAATACTGAAATGGAAGCAGCAAGTCTGGCACAGGAACGGAGATGGAGGTGCACAGCAGTGCTGTGAGATGCTCCGATCCAACTGGAGTTTGTTCTGACTCTATTTGAAAGCCTAAACGAGCCCTCAATCTATTTCTGAGCACAGCATTAATGTCAAATACATCTATTTTTTAAAACTACAGTGAGCACAATACCATTTAGCCATAGCAATATACATCACCCTGTCCCAGGGGCACTTGCATTAGCGAGCTGTGCAGTATAGCCTTAGGTTTAACAGCTCCAACCCCTTCCCTTTGCTGCAACAATAGAAAAAACTGCAGGTGGACACAAGGGGCTGTCAAACCACCATCCAAACCACCCTGCAGCCAAGCCTCGGATTTTAAAGTATATATTTAACTTATTTAACTTCCCTGCGAGGCAACAAGCAGCCAATGCTTCTGCGTCGCAGTTGGAGGCAACTGCTGCACAAAGGGCAAACGTTCAGCTGCAGTTAAATACAAGAGGAACAGATTTCTGGTTTTCTAACACAGATCAGTGATACGCCCAAAGGCTCGCCCCTGTGATTAGCAGAGGATGGCACCTCTGTATGCAAAGCCCTCTTTGAAGAGGCACTCCTGCACACAGCACAGCCTGCATGCAAAGAAGGGCGAAGCTGCTTCCCTAACGACTTCAATGGCACTCCTAAGCTTTCTTCATTAGAGATGGGATTTCAGGCTAAAAATCTCTGTCGTTTGCATTCTGCAGAAGGGAAGGTGATGCACAGAGGGCTTTGGGAGAGGGAAAGCCCACCTGTAAGGCTCTGTGATGCCTGCCATGAGGAACAGATAACTCAGGGCACGCAGACACATCTCTATGCATTGGAAGCAAACCAACCCAGCCATTGAGGGACTCAGCCACCCCAGTGCTCAGGATGCACTGCCCCAAGCCAGGAGGAGCCTCAGCAGGGATCAGCCACGAAACAGCCCCACACATGCAGCCCCAGCTGTGCCATCTTTAACATTTTAAAATCTGCCTGCAGTTTAATAGCTCTCATCATTCCGAGGTGCAGGAAGGACAAAAGCACACTGAATTCCACTTCCTTGGAGGTTTTATTAATGAAAGGCATCCGGAGCAGCTACTGGAGGAAATAGGGAGAGAGCAGATGTCTCTTCACACCAATAGAACCATTCAGAAGAAACACAGATAGGTTCAAACAATCTAATAGCTGCATTTTATCCATGCTTTCCAATTAATTAGAAAGCACAACTGCATCTACTGCCAGTTACTAAAACAGCAATTTTCACATTATCACCACTGCCCACAAAGGCAGTATTTGCCCGATTGCACCTCCGTGCTCCACAGCTTTTAGGCACACAGTATTTGCTGGGTTAAGCAAATTTGATAGGTTCAAGATGATTTATGCCCCCTGACTGAGGGAAAGATTAAGAGACGTGATGCAAACAGACAAACCCACACTTAACCCGTACTTCTGGCTATGATAGCAAGATGGCATTAAAGCATGTGAAAAAATACAGCAAAAAAAAAGCAAAAAGATTATATAATGTGAAATAACCCATCTTTGCACGGGCAGCAGCCCAAGTGGGAGCCTGAGTGCTTGGTGCTCCTGCATGCTCCATCCTCACACACTGAGACCTGCTGCAGGCGACCTGATGTCCTGCTGGGAAGACAAGCATCCTTTTCCTGACTCTTCAATTTAAGGGGGGTGGGAAAAAAAAAAAGGAGAAGCAGACGAATCCCACAACCTTACAGAGATGCTGTAACCATTCCTGCATTCCTTCCATCCCTGACCGCAGACAGAAGTTGAAGCTGCTGCTCATTGCTCTGCCTTTGTCTCAGCACTGGTGATGGATGGAAGGGATGAGCTGGGCTCACCTGCCCCGAGCTCAGTGCTTGTCACACAGAAGGAGCTTTTCAGCAGCATGCTGCGTTCACTGCACTGCCTGAGCTGCCTTGGTTGGACCCGCTGCCCTCCTCTCACCATCTCTTCTCAGCCCATTTGCTCCTTTCTCACATAAAAACTGCTCGTTCATTCCACAAACTGCTGAAGCATCAATTATGCGAGGTGGAATAAAATGAATATTTTAATGCACGCTCAGGTTGGAGACGAAAGGAAGAAGCGTAGGAGCCAAACTGTCAAAACACAAAACTCTCTGCGTTTCCAAATGAGCTCTCAAGAAAGAAAACTGCTGCACTTCCAGACTGGAAAAAGCCTTTCATTGAGCTGAAGGTAGGAGATCACAGGTGGCACATAAACGAGAGCTAAGCCACGAGCACTTAATGTTCCTCAACACAGATTCCAGCTGCTGAGGCAGCAAGGCTGAAGGTTACCAGCAGCACAGCCAAGTTGCTAAGCAAGGTGATGGCAGCAGCTGCTGCCCAGGAGCATCAGCCTCCACCAGTGGGGTGCTGCTTGCAAGCTGCCTCTCTCAAACTGCTTTTGCAGCCCCAAAGCTGCCCCAAGTGTGCACACACACACACACACACCCGTGCACATACATCCATGCACACACACTCCTTTGTGTGCTAGGGCCGGGATTCCCAGCACACCATGCCAGCCCCTGAAGGCCTCTTTGTCCATCCCTCCTCCCCTCTAATTTAAGCAAGATGTTTTTGGGATTGACTGCAGCACAGCCTGGCTGTTCCGCATTCCACCCAACATTAACAACTTCAGCTCCCAAGCATTTCATAGAGGGGGGGGGGGGATGATAAACAGGAGAGCTTGGGATTGCTGTCAGTGCTTCATGCCCTGCATCTCAGCAGCTCCAGATCTGAGAGGAGATGGGATGGCTGCAGAAGCAGCACGCTGTGAAGCTCACGGATGCTTTCTGAAGCACACCAAGGGCTGTGATAACACTTATCTCATGCCTTGCACTGAGTGCTGCTGGCCCAGCAGCCAAACCCACGTGCACCCACAGAGCCGTCCTCTCACACGCTGCTTCTCACACCTCTCAGAGCAGAGAAATGCAGCGTGCATTGGTAGGGCAGTAGCATTAAGTGCTCCAATGTTTTTTAAATTAGCAGTGGGAGTAGGGAGGTAAGCCTCGCTGAGAGCCGTGATGAGATTTGCAGAGCATGGAGAGGAACAAAAGGAATCCTACGTTGACATCACAGTCAGGGCATTTATACCCCAGTTAACATCTACTCATAAAGTTTGTTAACAAGCAGGCATGCCAGGTAGGACTGTCCAAGATCATACAGGTAGCACTTCTAACAAAAGCTCAGAACCCTAATTAGAGTCCCTTTTTTTCCCCAACAGGCCTTGAATTCAATTGCACGCAGCAATAAATATGATTTACCACCTTCATGTTTCCCCCTAAGCAGAAGACCAACCAGCTGTATGGTATAAGAGCATCCCTTACCAGCATCACACTCAGCTCACAGGGCTGCACACTCAGCATTGCTCGCAACCAATCCAAACCTATGCAAGTCCAATGCAGTTTCTTGCACAACTTTTATGGACACAGCGCTCAGCTGTGACCCCACTGAAGGGGAATTCTGCAAAGATTTCTTCTTCTCCAGTGTCAAACACTCAGGAATTTTGAAAAGCTTAGAAAATGAGATCTGAGCAATACAACACACGCACATATTTGGAGCAACAGATCATCAGCTTCTCCTTTAATGATCCATTATGCACTGGTCAGTCTCGTTTAAATTACAGCCGTATTATCGAGTTCTCTCCACCATTTCACCACTGATTTGTTTCACCACTATGTCAGGAATAAGGAATTTCTCCCACACAGCGTACAACACTGCACTTGGAAAAAGCCATTCCGACATCAAACCCCATCACACCGCTGCCTGCTGCCTCCCACCACACTCTGGCTTGAAGCAATCACTTCCCAACACCCCCACCACCCCTTTTTCTCCCTTTTATTTTTTTCCTGCAGTATTTGGTGCTGATGCTTCAGGCGCTCTGTTCCAACAAACCAAGCCATTTTCTGGCTGAGAGAACTCATTCTTGCTACGAAGCCAGCAGCACTCTCAGTCAAGGGAGCTGCATGGGAAACGGGCTGCAGAAGGTGAGCAGAGCCACCAGCAAGGAGGGAAGTCCTGCAAAACACTGCATGTGATCTTCTGTCATTCTGCTCGCTTGTAACGCTCCTCACAACAGCTCCGTGCTGCCTGCATGCCCCGAATCCTCTTCTCAAGTGCTGTGATGCAACCCCTAGGAAAAACCTGCAGGGATCAATCAGGGGGATGACCCAGAGCAAGGGCTGCTACCTCTGGCCTGGCTGAGCTGCGTGCAAAACGCAGGCAGGTTGTCACAACAGGCATCAGAAACACATAGGAGATGAGGAACAAAAGGCAAGAGCGTAAGGAGCCAAACGAAGCACGCTGCTCGTCCATTCCAGATGCAGAAGTGATGCTTTCAACTGCAGCACATCCATCACACCGTGCAACAGGCTCTGCTCTTTCCACCCCAACCCCAGGGGTGGATCCAGGTGGAGGGGTCACTCCTCAGCTCCAAAGCAGAGGCACGCAGCACAGGTACCAGCACACACGTGGCTGCACTCCTCCTCCCCTCTCTGCTGCAGAAGCACGCAGGTAGGAAGGCAGAGAGCAGAGAAATCAAAGCACATCACTTTGCACCTCTGCACTCTGAGCTGGGAAAACAGCAGCAGCTCCATGCTACCTCCTTGGCCAGAACCACATAACCACTCCACCTGATATCTGCAAGGATCTGCACTGTAACATTTCCCCCTTCCACCCCTCCCTTGGCACAAAACCCAATTCCTCCTTGCCACCAACAGATGCCCCCATAGCTGCATGCAGTCACACGTGCTTTCCTCACTTCACAACTCTGCCCTTCAGTGCCAGCTTTATTCACAGCATTTGTGATTTACCTTTCCACACTGGTCGTGAAGAATACTTTTAGATACACCCAGTGCCTTTTCCATAGGCTTCATTTTTTCCCCCACGTGCAATGTATTTTTAAATGCTTCATATTCCAGTACCAATGCAGCAAACGAGACGCAGTGCAGCTGAAAGTAGGTCAGCTGAAGCAAGGACCCCTTCGGAGAATTAATAATTCCTCTTCCTGATTACTGCAAGGCTTTCCACCGACTCACTGTAGGTTTTTCATTTCACATCAAACGCTGTGCAGGGCGCTGGAGATAAACTGATTTTTTCCACAATTAAAGGTATTAAGCGGGAAGCAAATTTCAAAGAGTCGTTTTTGCTTTCTTCTCGTTGGGCTTTCTCCCCCTAAATATCCTTAGAGGACGGCAGCATGCAGGAATGCTACGCTGCCATTGCACATCCATAGGGGCAGCAGCCCTCAGGGAGAACAGCAGGGTGGCTTTTGGGTGGGTAAGCTGAAAAAAACCCATTCAGATTTCAGATACTGAAAGTGAGACCTCCACAGCCCTCATTTTAAGGATAGGGTTTTGCTAAATTGGAACAAAAGCTTTCAAGTTTGCTTCTTGGGAAACCTCAAAGCAACAACAGAGAGAGGGATTGGAGGTGACAGACGGAAGGGACTGCTTCTCAAAGGCACAGCATACGCAGCATCACACCAAAGGATCCATCTGTAGGACAAACTGACAGCCACAGCACGACCTGAAGGGCTGCTCCATGCAGAGGGATGGAGGGCTGAGCTCAAGGGGCAGCAAAAAGGCAGAAATGGGAATCAGCCTAAAGGGAAGAACACTTGGAACAGGTAATTAAGGTGGGTAAGCAGAAAGGAATCAAAGCAGTGCTCCCTACAAAAACTGAGCAGACTCAGGAGTGGGCAAAGCAATGGGGCCAACCTCAGAGTGCTGCCAGCTCCCAGGATGGGGAAAGGTAATGGGATGGCAGCACCCTGCCTTAAAATCCCTCTGCCTTCCCGCAGTGCAGCAGTTTGCTCTCAGGGCACTTCCACCAGCTGCTCCTGGTTTTATTTGCACACAAGCACGGTTATTTAATTCACCATTTCTCCTCCTTTCCCTTGGTCACAAGCACAGACTGCACCAAGCTGTGCCCAACCAGCAGCCCAGCACTGAAACACGAAAGCATTTCCTCACTAAGACACCAACACAACACACACAAAGGAGCACAGTGTTACAAGAAGCCCTGACGTTTTGACTCCCAGTGCAACACAAACCACACTTGCTGCTTCCCCACACCTCCACTGCCCATCAGAAGCCATTCCCTCCCAGCACAGCCCTTATCACACCCAGCCAGGCCCCTGCAGCCTCAGGGCTGTGTTACAACTGCACTTATATCCCATAAAAGCTCACTGCTTCTGACAGCACAGCAACGCTCAGGAGTTCAGCAACAAAAGGATCTCAAGTGCATCCTTCTCAGACCATGCATCCCTCCATGCTCACCTGCTTTATCCCAGCATGATACCAAGTGCTGAGCCTGAAAAGCCTTCAATTATAAACAGCCCAAGAAAAAGATCTCATACCTCAGCATTTTATTGCAAGCACTCTCTGCAAACCAAGATCCTGATACCACCATCTCCTCTGCAGTTCGTAGCACTCACAACCCAGAGTGCAAACAGATCCTAAACGTCATTCACTGCTGCTCCTGCAAGCAGCCTGACACACAAATCCTCTTATAAAATTATTTTCCAAACAGATGTAACAAACCCTTCGCTCCAGACTTCCAGATGCCAGGAGTCCCATCACAGCATTTCCAGACACAGCCAGGCAGTGCCTCATGCCAGGTCGTGAAAACAAGATTTGTGTGAAGTTCACTACCCAAAATAACATCTGCAGGTTTACTATTAGTGTGACATAACACAGCAGCATTACCAACAACAACAAGGACCTCTCAGCAGCAACATCAGGAAAGCCCAGCTTACCCTGCAGACAAGCACTGCTGGAAAGAGCTGAGGACACAGAGCTGGCTGCACAGGCTGCAATTTGATGGGGAGCTCCTAGCTTGCCTTGCACAGCTTCCCAGGAAGGTCTGCAGCACTGCACAGAGCTGTTCTTCCTCACTGTTGGCCCCTGGAAGCAGTGAAATTGCTTCTGATAAATTCTTTGTGATACCAGGCCAAGCGCTGCTAGGAATATCAGTAATGATATATAAGAAAAAGTTAACTCAGCTGGCAATAGACTCTCTGGATACAGAATACTCCTTGCCTGGAAGCAGCCTTCTCCCAGGAGATGCTCTCCTCTCGGAGGTCAGCCCTTAAATGAGCCCTGGGAGGTGGGACCCAGTGCCCACCCCTTCCAGTCAACATGGGAAGCACAGGGAATTGCTTGCACCTGTGCCTCCTGAGCCAGCCAGCCTTCAGCAGGTGCTCAATCATCAGTTCAGGCTGTGATAGCAGTTCTCTTACACCTGTGCAGCTTCTGTATCAATTAAATGCTTCAAGGCTGTCATAAGCTGCTCCATTCCCTGAGCTGCTGCATCCTGCACTGATCTCTTCTCCCTCCACAAATGAACATAATTGGTCTCAGGATTAAAAAATAAGGGGAGATGCTAAAGGGACAGGGAGGAAAATGTTTTGAGATGCTAAAGGGACAGGGAGGAAAATGTTTTGAGATGCTTTCATCAACACAGTTCTAACTTCCATTCAGGCCAGCCTGGTTTCTATCCTCCTTCCTAACCTTAACAGCCCAAAACACGTACCAAATTTCTCTATTTATCAGCTGCTACCTTATCCCACTGCGTGACTGCAGGTAAGAAAGGCTGCAGTTTTTGGTTTTTAAGCACCCAGCACAGGTGGAAGAGCAATGCAATACTGCTTTGGCCTGCAGCCAGACAAGGAGCTGGAATTCAGCCACAAGTGCCCTTTGTTTGCAGAGCTTCCCCTCCGTCTACAAGGAAGAAACCCAAGTGGTGTTGGTGGTTGTTGACTGTTTTTTCCCCCCCCTGTTAGAGTCCTGCTCAAACCACACCAAGATGAGGTAAAACCCTGCTTTATGCAGGGGCTGAAAATTAAGCTGCAAGCTTCCAGCCAGACTGCAGTGGTGTCCATTTCCATGCATGTCCTTACGAGGCCCTTTCTGAACCACCTTGCTCAGCAAGCACAGCCCCTGCTGAAATTCAGAGCAGAGATTACTTATCCTTTGCAAGGATTAGTGGAATTGAAGAGTGGCTGCCATTCAGTAATCCTATGTAAGTATCTAATCAACCATAATGTAATTACCAGAAAGTTTTAAAAGGCCAAAAAGGCCTTAGTGTGACGTTGCTTGAAAAAGAGAAGGTTCCACCCCTACTTGGAGGATGTTTAAAAAAAAATTCTAGGAAAAACAGAATGCAACACTTCAGTATCAGTAATCTCTTGTAATCACAGTCTTTTGCTAGTCATTAAAACCATTAAAACCTCGAGGAACATGCACAGCAATGGCAATGAAGGCAGGAACTCTCCTTAGCACTGCTATGGCAGAAATAACTCACCCAGAGCACAATGCATTGCAGGGGTGGGCAGTGGGGAGAGAGAAATTGCTCTCCAAGTTCAAACTGCAATGCTCTCAATGTGCCAACCAACAGATGGTAAAATCACTGACAAATCTCTACACAGCCCACGCATAACTATTTAATAGAGTTTCAAAGCCTCCATATCACGTTTCTCCAACAGGAAGAACAGATTCTTAATAGAAGAATACACCCACAGTGTCCCACCTTCCTGCTCCAGGTGGAGCTCAAGGGGAGAGAAAGGGGTAAATGCCAACAAAAGGGACCTCCGTTACATTTTCCCCTTTTCTGGAGGAGGACAAGACATCCTTGTGTTATTTAGAATGGTTGGAGCTCTCCCCAGTTTTACTTTTGCTTTTCTACTCCAATACCAATTTATCTTCGGAGGATTGTATTGGATAATTTTAGAGGAAAAAGAATCATTTCAGAACAGCTGATCTTGATGCTTTGTTCCCTTTCCTTAAATAAAAAGGTGGAAACTTGGAATATTCATTTTTCTTTAAAGGAAGCTTCGAAGCACACAGCAAACTGCAAGCAGGCTGAGAGGAAAAACACAGCCCACGTTCACTCAAACCTCAATCCTAAAATTCTAGGATGAGAAAACAATTAATCAGTGACAAGTCAAATGCAGTTATCCCCCAAACCAGGCGTTAGGTACAAAGAACAACAAGGAGATGGGCCAGATCATCTCCCATTGTGCATTTTGGAAGGGTCCAACAACAAAGACATGCAGCACTCAGTTACCTTCTTGAACAGGCGCCCAGAATCTTCGCTGACCTGGACAAAACGTGGGATGATGTTGTTGAGATAGATATCACTTAGGGTGGTGTGATCCCTGCTCTCTCGCTTCACTTGATTTAAGAGGAGGTTCCAGCAATTGACTGGTGAGAGCACGTTCTGATCCTTCCTAGAGAGGATGCAAAATAGAAACAAGAATTGGATAGAGCTTCACCTGAAGGAGACAAAACGGTTGTTAATGATGCTCTGTATCTCTACACCCCAGGAACATGGCTGCAGCGTGTGTGGATTTGATGAGGGAGGTGGGAGCAAAGAAAACAGCTCTGGCACACACGCAGAATGAGCCCTCCATCACACACAGCTTGGCTTTTCCCCCCAACAAACTGCTTGGGCAAGTGCAAGACACAGGATGCCAAATGCACGCTCTGGTTTTTTCTTTTGGATCCAAGAACTTGAGCACAAATTGCAAAGCCCAAGGCACAGTGATGGCTATGGAGCCTGACAGCGGGGTCTGCAATGCTGCCAGACCTCTGTGCCTCACCACGGGCAAAAGACTTCAAGCACACAGTCAGCTCAATAGCATCTGCATAGGAAACAAAATGCTATGTCTTGTGTAAAAGCAGTTCTGTGCAAGAATCTGCATCCGTCCTGAATGAAAGAGAAATCAGTGCTCATCCCACAAGCTGCACACTCCCATCTCCGAGCTTTCTCAACCTTATGGCTGATTCCCTGCACATCCTGCAAACACACAACACAAAGGGCCAGGGGGAAGCAGGAGAATTGACATGGATCAAGCCAACAAACACTTGGACACCTTTGCCCAGGTGGCTGAGAAGGCCAATGGCATCCAATGGCTTGGATCAGGAATGGAGATGTGAGCAGGACCAGGGAAGTCATCCTGCCCTGTACTCAGCACTGGTGAGACCTCACCAATTCCTCTCACCTCGAGTGCTGTGTTCAGTTTTGGGCACCTCAGTACAAAAAGGACATGGAGGTGCTGCAGCAGGTCCAAAGAAGGGCAGCAAGGATGGGGAAAAGCTTGGAGAATATGGCCTATGGGGAGAGACTGAAGGAACTGGGGCTGTTTGGTCTGGGGAAGAGGAGGCTGAGGGGAGACATTGCTGCTCTCTCAAATACCTGAAAGGTGACTGCAATGAGAGCAGGAGCCACAGCAGCCCTTCACAGCCCTTCTCATGACATCAGTGTTTGGAGCTGCAGTGCAACACGGATAATTTTAGAGGAAAAAGAGCAGTTTCCAAACAGCTGATTTTGATGCTTGGTTTCTTTCCCTTAAAAAATGAAAAGCTCGGGAAACAACTGCAGCTCATCAGGGCTTGGCACATGTGAGTTTGTGTGTATATAACGGATTCTGGGCTTTCGGTTCTGGTGTTTTGAATAAAAACATAGAAAGTAAAATGTGAGAAGGCAGAGATTTCATTTAGACAATATTTGCCTTTGTACTTCAGTGTCGCGCATCGCAGATACTGCTGACATGGGCAAAAGCAGATGGAGCGATCAAAATGCAGAACTGTACAAGGTTGAAACTGCCAGATGTTAAGCTCTATAAATCAAGTACTTGCCCTCAGATCTCCTGCAATCAGTGTCTGCAGCATACTGTTTGTTTTGTTAATATGCCAAGGAGCTAATTAGCAATTGCAAGACCAGGCGACTGGCAGTGTGAATGCAGCAAGCTGCAGCCAGCCCTGGAAGGGCACAGAGGGGCTGACTCCATCTGAAATGCAGGCTGAGGGCTTCCACCACGACAGGGAGCTGAGCATGCTCCAATTAAGCAAAGGGTTTTGTTTGTTTGTTTGTTTCCATTTTTGATTTTTTAATTTTAGGTGAGCCAAGAAACAACACCTGACTTCCTTCCAATACAAATAGGGCTGAAGGAGGTCCTCAGCAGGATGAGGTCCCAATGGAGCAGTGCTGGAGTGAGGTGCAATGTGCCAACACAGAGCCACTGCCTCTGCAGCAGTGCTGATGGCAGAAGACAGGAGGCAAGCTGAACAGGAGAGGATTGCAAAGGATTGTCAAGAGGAGCACGTAGGGAAGAGATGCAGCAGTTGGGTTGGCTGCACAGCACTACAGATATACTCTGCACGCTGATTTAATATCTGCCTTCAAAGCTGGAAGAGCTACATAAAACATCCGTGACTCAAAAGCCAAAAGGAGGGATGGGAATGAAGCTTAGGAATAAGAAGAAAGGACTCCTCATAGCTGGTTCTACTGCAGCCATTCCAAATCCCATCTCAAAGCCCCAAGCAGCCCGCTGCTGCTTCACCAGCTCCTAGGAGTGAAGCAGCCCAAAGCTCATCCACGCAGCCTCTGCACCACTGTACCAGATGTCAGCCCACAAACACTCAGCTCTTTTCAGCCCCAATGACCCCCGTGGCATTTTCCCCTCCTCTCTCTCTGAATTTTCACAGCCCATACAGCAAACCTTGGAAGCCTCACCACGCGCTTTGGAGGATCCCAGCTACAACCACAGCCAAGAGAGCCTGCAGGGCAACAGCCTGCTCACAGCACCTCGTTTTCCAAACAAAACCAAAGTACAAAATGAGAAGCAGGAAAGATGCAATAGTTAAGCAACCAATTCCCAACTGCCCAAGCTGCTCCACCACAACACCCAAAGCCATCCGAATGCAGCGCATAGCACGGATACCACCAGCCCATGAAAAGTATGGTGAGCAAAACTGCTGGTGTCTCCTGGCGCCGGATAGGTTGTTGACACACTGCGTGTGGTTAAACATGAAAGGCAGTCCTGCAGGAAGGAGCAGTCACAAACCCCACATGATTCTCATTTGCAAATGGGATCGTCACCTCCAGGTCTGCGCTGGAAGGGATGCGCCCCAACCCCACGTAACCATCACCCTGTGCTCCGTGAGGTTTTCCCTTTCCAATTCCTTTCATTTCCTGGTGCCTGTTGGTTTCGTTAACCCCTGTTGGATAAGAGCAGCTCCTTTCTGTGCAGCTTGCTTCGCTGTTAAGCTTTTAGAGGAAGCGAGGTGCAACTTCCCCCGATGACTGGGCAGCACAACGCTGTCACCCTGGCAAAAGGGAGACAAAGGAAGGCCAGAAGACAAGCTGTGCAGGAACAGAACAAAAGGAAAGTTACTTGTTTCAGCTGTTATGGTTACTTGTTTCAGGGCTTCCAAATAGCCCTAAGGACTACACGCACTTCAACTGTTAAACCACCCCTAAACACTGCGCTTTCTGGGGAGGAACACGGCAACAGTTTTCACAACACAGAGCAGAAGTTATACAACTGTTTACAACAGGCCCTTTTCTATCATAACCACAAGCAGATGGCAGAGAAGCCATTTGTGATTTCCATTAACCATTTCCATTCTCAAAGGAGCTGGCAGAGAGATTCTGCTCCCAGCTCCAGGGCACTGCAGGAGGGGTGAGGAAGGAAACAGAGCAGCAGTGATGGTTGGGTACAACCAACAGTGATGGCCTGGAGCTGCTGAGCAGTAAAAACCAAACCTCAGGAGCTGGATACCAACTTCTCAAAGTGATTTTGCACTCAGTCGACTCCAGGTTCCCCTGCAACAGGAGGGAGATGCCAGCATCCAGGTTCACCTCAAGCGCTGTTTATACAGCTTAAAGATCGTGTGATGATAACGAATCCAGAGTTTATTTAGGTTAGCCTTAATTGCAGCAGATCACAGCGATTGGGGGGTGTTTGGGAACAGGAAGAGGAAGCTGTGCACAGATTTTTAAGGAACCACAAAGTATGAAGCCCTGTGGTTTTCGAGCGTTATCTCGATCGAGTCCTGGGCAACTTCCACTTCAAAGGCTTCGGTCGGTCTCGAAAGATCAGAAGGGAAGATTGAGTCCAAGTATCTGAAAGTTCTTAATTAAATTACTGATTCATACGAGGAACTCACAGACGATCAGAGATTTATCTGCTCTAAGGCAGTGACACTGGCTCAGCACTGCATGGTAAACCCATTCAGGGTAAGAGCAGGAAAAAAACCATCTGAACGAGCAGTTCCTCCCAACCCAAAAAGAAGAAAAAAGTCCACCCACAACCCAGCAATGGGAATACCACGCATCCACGTGGAGCACGGGAAGGAGGATGAGTCAGAGGCAAATGAACTTATTACAAGCAGAGAAAGAAATGCTGAAATTAACATCACCCTGCCACATCAGCGGCGTCAGACTGCGGGTTTGGGGGGCAAATCCCCTGGCAATGCTGGGTGCCAGCACTGAACAAAGAGCAGCCCTGAGGGTGTCGCAGCCAGGGGAAGGACCACGACTCACCCTGCAGAGCAGAAGACATCGGGAAGCTCTCCTGAACGTCTGACAGTGCCATTGTAGCAATACTGACAAGTGCCTCTCAATAGCAGCAAAATGATTTCAAGCACAAAGAAAGCAAGCTGCTGGCACCTCGGTGCCAATACAACCCTCTGCCCCAGGGTGAAATACTTGAAAGATTCAGAATAAGTGCTCCAGGCTCATCATATCAAAAGGAATCCCAGGTCAGAACAGCATACAGCGTATTTATCTATTACAGCAATGCTGCAGGAGCCCACCCAATGCAAGTGCTTTTGGTGATCCCTCCCTCACCACCTGCATCATCTCTCCTTTAAAGAAACCACTGCCGCTCTCAAGAAAAGCAAAGTCCTCTGCAAAGTGCTGACACACATCAACTCTTAATTTCCCCTTCAAGTCTTCCTGACGCTGCTCAGCATTAGCCGCAAATTTGGAGCATTTCAGGCACACGCTGCTCCCTGCCCCTCACTTCCAAAAGATTCCAGTTATGAACATCTGTTGTTTACAAGTGCTAAGCCTGAAGGTTGCCAGACTTATTCTGCATCTTCGACTTCAAGGCAAAGGCTGCCAGAAAGCCATCTGAATCACGCTGGGATATCCTGGACATTCTGCTCTCCAGCTGACAATTGATTGCTACTTGGTATCCTACTTGCAAGGACTGCCCTGATTTAAAACACGGCCTTAAAATAGCACTGCCTTTTTTTTGGGTTTTTTTTTTTTTTTTTCCCTTTAAATTTTTCCCTTGAAAAAGACTCACTGAAGATCTGCTGTGGTTTTCACATTAACTGCTATTCCAAAAGGCAAAGGTCTGTAGGACAGAGCCAGGCAATGGAAGCATCAGGGGCTCAGTGCAGGGCAGACACATCTGTGCCACCAGAAGGGACCCCAGGACCCCCAGGGGACCCCCAGGAGCTCCCATAAACAGCCACACAGTGGGCTGCTGGTTCAAGAGATATTTAAGGAGTGATGACTTCCAACCTCAGAGCAACAAGCTCCTTTAACAATAGGAGTCGGAAGAATTGGGCTGGAAAATGCATTTCCTCCCCCTCCAGTCCTTACAGCTCACGTGGGGATATTTTCCAAGGGGCAGCGAAGAAGCATTACCAAGTAGATCTGGTTTGTCCTCTTGAGCAATCTGTTCTAATTGGAAAACCAGTTTTCAGGAGGACCAGGCAAGGCAAGCTCTCACAGCCACAGCAGAGAAGATAAAAGCAACTAAAAACCTGGGATGTATCCAACTGCCATCAACTCAGATGTCACCTTGGCTAAATCAATCTGTTCCCCCTCTTCAAAGCTACAAAATGAGAAAAACAGACACCTACCTCTGCAAATCCCTTTAAGATGCTCCCGTGAAACCAGCCTGAATCTGCACAGCGTGCAGCACCCTTTAAGCCCATCGCTGCCCATACGCAGCTCGTGAGACCCAGCACCCAGATTTCAAAGCCCACCTGGAAAACACAGCCATGTGATGTGGCACAAAGCACAAAACCCACACCGTGCAGTTACTACGAGCTGCACCTCACCGTGCTCTCCTTGAAGTGTTTTTGTACCATAGATGTGGCAGAGGATGCCACAGAGCCCAGTTTTGAGGGTCAGGCTGAAGCCTCCTGCCCTTGACAGCTCTCCCTGAAATTAACCCCTTTGGAGCAGCTCAGCAATTACACGATAGCTCTCAAGTATGAAAGCACATGCAAATTATAGGGTTCCTGCCTGACAAGTTTCCTCCTTGACAGCGTGTTATGAGATCTAAAATCTGCAAGTGACATGGTAAGCAGTCCCTGAATGATATGGTACCTTCCAGTGTAATTGTCACGTAATAGAAGGAACATGCTATTATGGGATATTTATAGGGTCACAGCCACACAATTACAGAGGAGCCAGCAGCCCATGCACATCTCAAAGTCATATAATCCCAGGCTCCGTAGGTGGAGAGATGTGATGGTTGGCTTTGATCAAGCTGCCTTTTAGGGGGTTCCAAATTAGATTACAGCTTCAGCATCTACTGAAAAGATGATCAGCCAAGTCAGTCCTCGCTGCTCAAACAGAGCAATGTTTGGGATGGGTAGTTACAACTGGAATTGCTTCCTTACTGATCCCTGGGGTATCTGGATGTATTTCTGAATGCTGAGGCCAGCAGAAAGCAGTGACCAAAAAGCAACAGCAAGAGCTCAGCAAGACTCACTGCAGTGACCAACGCTGTCTGTAGCCAATCAGCCTTAGGACAACGGGTTTTTATTAAGATGGGATTTTCCCCTCATCCCAGCTCTTACCCAAATGAGCATATTGGTCAAATGGGACTCAGCCTTGCGGGGCAAGACGTTCCCAAAGCAAGATGCTCTCCTGCTAGGAGCCATCTGCTGCTCATGGAAGCAAAAGGAGCAGAGTGAGCCACGTCAGCCCTGTGCACAGCAACGTGAGTGCAGTGCTCAGAGCATTGGGGTGCTGCCCTGGACACGACAGAACAGCACAGATATGTGCTTCAGCAATTCAGGTGAAAGCTTTATGTGCTGATAAATTCACCTGTCCAATTCAGCCACATAGCAGTTGAGGGATTTGAGGACAAAGAGCTCTAAAGGTGAGCGAGGAAACTGAAAGAGGAAAAAATGGAAAATGAAAATCTGCATTTCTGATGGGATGTTTCATAAATGAAATCAAAAACAAAAAGCTAGTGGGTTGGACACACACGCTTTAGACAATTACTTTCCACAGGTATGCAGAATAACTTCTGTTTCTCAAACGGCTGCACTTAAGAGTCATGCTCTCCAGGCAATGTAGCACAGTGTCCATCTTAACTGAGATCTAAACAGATGACAGAGCTGTGCAGAAAATAAACTAAAGCTGCACAGAACTGAAGCTGAAATGGTGCCTACTGAGTGTTTTTTGCAAGAAGGGCCATAGTTGGAAGGGAAAGCTGATCTCCCCCAGCCCCCCCCCCACAGCAACAACAATAACACAGAGATGAGGGCCCAGCCCAGCAGTGCCAGAAGTCGGGGTGGAGGCAGTGCAGGATGCTGCCAGGAGACAGAGTGGAGCTCAGTGACTCATGGCTGCTCGGTCACACTCAGTGCCACGGAACCACATCCGCCACTTATTGCTCATCCAACCCAAGGAGCTGAGTGGGAGCAACCAGAGCAGGATGACCAGACCTACCTGCAAATAGAACTTCAAGCAGGTGAGGCAACTGCTGTCATTGAGACTGAAGGAAATCCCAGCTGTCTGCACTAAATGTGGCACAGAACCTTGCCCACCCTTCCAAGCAAATGCCTCCTTTTTAGACTGTGCCAATTTTTCACCATTCCATTCCTTGTGGACATCGTATGACTTAGAAGGAGATGCTGAAATGAACCCAGCAAGCAGGCTATGAATGTGAAATGGGTTCTGTGTTCATCATGAAGTTGGGAAACATTGACATCCACAGCCATGCTGACACTGACATTCACCGTACCAGCTCAGTTCTGGCATTCCTACCCTTGCAACCACATTCAGAAGCAAAAAAAAAAGGACAAAAATAAAAATAAAAAGGCAAATACTCTACTTGAATTGCTGGTCTTTGGTGCTCCTAGTTTTAGCCAGGAATCTCTCAGCCAACTTCTCCAAATTCCTCGAGTAATCCATCTCAATCTCTGCCTTCTTGCGGAAGAAATCCTGCAAGTCCTGCAGTAATTGGACCCGGAGCTCACACTGCTGGTCAAGGCATTTCAGCTGCTCTACCAACTGGGCACGGATCTCTGTAACAAACAAAAGCACTGGAGATTAAACAAAATCCCATTAAACACCCACAAAACTCTCCAGTAAAATACAGTCAAAACATCATTAACGATACGTCAGCAAAGCTCCATTATGATTAACTCCGTGCTCAGGCAGGAGATGACTGCATTGCCCCCCAAGGGTGCAGCAGGAAGAGGGCAGGCTGCAATGCACCAACCCATGGGCAGAGCTGCACTGCTGGGAGCACAGAGGTTGCAAAGCTCCAAGTGCACTTCTGGCATTCAGAAGTCACTGCCTAAAAACGCACTGTGACTACAGGACCATGAAGAAGTAACACAGGCAGGTGTTGATATGATTATTATACGTAATTATTCTCAAAGACAGCTTCTGTATTTGCACTGTATTTTAGCCACTGCTTGCAGAATGTGTCACAAACATGGCAGGACATCATGGAGACCCAGGCACTGGGTGAGACCATTTCCAACAGGGCAACAGGACATGGAAACGCATCAGCCCAAAAACATGGAAACATTGAGTGCTGCAGCTAGGAGAGCTTGCTTTCAGAAGGCAATAAACTCAGCATGCAAATAATAAAACAGGTACTTTGAGCACTCAAACATCAGAGCTGCCCACTGCAGCCGGACAGTTGCTGTGCTCTGCCCAAAGTTCAGAGATATGCTGTTCCAACCTGTACTTCATAAGCAATAAAATTGGGAAGTGGAGCCCTCAGGCCCTCCCAACACACAGCTCTGCATCCGTCCACACATCACAGCTGCAGCACAACTCTGTCACCACAACCAAAGATGGGGAAGTATCATTTTCCAAACTCAACTTCTTAATCAACGTCTTTATCACTGATCAACATCTTTATCACCAGGCCCTGCAGGGGAGCCCCATCCCATGAGCACTCCTCTCTGCCGTGCTTATCTGCTGCCTTCAGCTGTGCTCACATCTGCAGGAACAAACAGTTTTGGAGGGTTGGGGATTGCAAGCAAAGAAAGCACGCTTCTTTATTTTAGGGACTCAGGAACCCAAAACACGTGTATACAAACACAGCTCCTCATCAGGCTTGCCAAAAAGTCATCTGCAAGAATGCGGGTTGTTCAGGCTCAAAGATGACCTCTCTTAGCACTGCAATCAGTGCAGACCACTTCTGAGAGCGCGTGGAAAAAACACAGGGCAGCAAAGCGACAGCAGATGAACAAACCCACGGACAAAGCTGGTCAGTGCCAACTTCACCCCAGGGAGAGGATCTCAGAACAGGAAACTTCTGTCTTTTCATCAGGAAACACAACTACAAGCAAATACACGAGCCCGAGTTGTCCGCATACTTCTTTAATCAGAACCAATGCAGCATGTGTGTCCCTCCAGGCTGCATTCCCACAGCACTCACTGCTGCTCCTCCCACCCACCCAGCCCCATCCTGACCCCCAGACCCCCTCAGATTCCCTCTCTTCAAGCTTGCAACTCAGAGGTCAGCAGAGCGCGTTCATTTTAATATGAAAATTAAAACGAAGTCATTGGTTCTCAGGGCAGAGCATTTCGCACGCAGCTCTCCTGCTGCAAGCAGCACGGACCCGTAACCTTTGCCTTCAGCAGCAAATGCACTCTCAGCACTCCCTGTTATCAATAAAGGCGCTGTTTGGGAGGGAAGCAGCGGCTGATGGGGTGCATGGGAACAATCCTCCATTCAGCTGCAGCTGGTGGAGCCTCTGCTGCTGCCAGGCAGGGGCAACCTTGCTCATCTTGCAACATCACCGCCCCCTGTTTTGCCACATCAAGGCAGGAATTTCCTGAGGCTTTACTGGGCTTTGTAGAGAATGAAGCATCCGCTGGTCCCCCCACAAAAGCACAGGATGGGTTTTTCATGCTGGCGCTGAGCACAGCGCAGGTCCCCCATCACAGCACCGCCCTGTGCCTGCTGACTTCACGTTCACTGCTGTTGCATCTTCAATTGGCACAAGTTATTAGGTTAGCAGCCACATCAGAACACCCCGAAGCCCCCTACCTCCTTCCCTACACCTTGCAGGCCACCCCAAGTGACCACTCACAACAGTGACACAGAGCACAGTGCTGCAGGTTGGGAGAGCCAGGCTTACAAACCAGCTGTTCCGATTCCCAATGAACCCTGCTCTGCTGTGCAGCCCCTACTGTGGCATTTCAAACTCACGTGCTGCAATTAAAGCATCCCAAACAGCAAAAGGAAAAAGCCTTCCGTGCCTTTAAAACAAACTGTTTACTCACTTCCATCATCAGATCATAAAGTCACCTCAGTCAGAGCATTGTAAAATCCCAGACAGTTGTTTGGCTTTTTTAATCCTCTCTGCTATGCTTCCTGTATGCACCCAGCAATCACATCTCGTTATTAAAGCATTTGGGGACAGAAAGTTCTTCTACCTTCCCTATTTCAGACACAGAATGGCCAGGGTTGGAAGGGACCTCAAGGATCACGAATCTCCAACCCCCCCTCCACATTTACACCCCATCTATTAGAAACCCTACAGCATATGAAGTACTGATAGGCACAAGTGATGCTGCGTTTATCGTTAGCTAATTGCCCCTGAAATAAACACAAGGCACTTAAGCAGCAGCTCCACAATGCAGTTGCATCGGCCCACTTCCAGGGGAAAACTTTGTGCTGCATCATCTGAGCTTTGCTTTCTGCTGTGCACAACACCTTCCCTGCACACAGAATGCTCCCAGGACACCGCTAAGCCTCCCAGCTCCCATCCAGCAGCAGGGAAGATGGAATGGAGCAAACTGCTTTGCCAGCACTGAGCATCACAGACACATGCCAGGGTAATCCAAGAACTGCACTTTGAAGTGGAAATGCCAAGAGGAGGACATGCAGCTTTAGCTCAGGGCCAGAGCCAGGAGGGAGATTCAGACTCACAGTCCTATTAAAAACTGCCTGCCTCGGAAAAAGGTAAACTTCCCTTTACAACGGGATATTCGTGAGTCATTGGAGAATTACTGACGTTGGGTAAGGCATGTTATAACTGCAGATGGGCTCTTGTCACACACATGTAGAACAGTTGCAGGCATCAGTCAACAAAATTCCTTCTGATACAGACTGTGGCAATGTTTGGAGGTATGAGATGAGTGCAGTGAAATCAAGGAAGAGGTTACGAGACGTGCCTGCAAGCAAAAAGCAAGGCAGGCTTTGGGTCCCTGAGAACTACCAAAAAACACTCCTCTCTCCTTTGCATACCTCCATCCTAATGTATTTGCATCACTAATTACTCAAGTCTGGGACAGCAGCTGCCCCAGACACAACAACAGCACCCCAAGGAGCCACGCAGCTCACAGTGCCCACACTCAACCCACCTGCATGCCATCTCACAGCTTGGACATACAAGTGTTCTTCAGCCAAAGCCCCTCTGAACGAGCAAACCTACATATTTGTTCTCCATACCTGCAGATAAAACCTGCTAATGCTTTCTGAATGCCAGATAAAGCCTTACAGATGAGCAGTAGAACCACACCGCTCGTCTGCAGCGTGGATTTCCAGAATGTAAGAATTAAATCATGCTGACACAGGGACCATTAGCATAAGCAAACCCAACGCACAGACATCACTTCGCATCCCCAGTGCTCAGAACTTGACTCCAGCTGACAAACCCTTTGCAGCCTCCAGCCCTGAGCACCCACAGACTGCTATGGAGCAACTTGAAATAACGTGTTTTCCGAGCAGCTTCCTGATGGCTCTTTGAACAGCTTGCTCTCATGCACAGTGACACATCCAGCGCTGCAGGGATGGCCAAAGACTTGGTGGATGCTGTTAATGTATGGGATGAGTCGTCTGGACAAGCGAGCAGCAGCACACTGCTCGAGATGTTCTAAGAAAGTGGCTCGGCGAATGCTTTCACAGCGACAGATTTCTTTTTTATCAGCAGCTCACACAGATCTATCAGAGCCACAATTAAATTCTGTTCTGCTCAGCTGTCTGCAGGAAGCAGAATAATCACATCAGAGCCGTGGGTTTTTCACCAAAGACGTGGCTGGGGGGCAGGGGCTCCCAGGGGCACGGGCTGTCCTGGAGCACACAGCATCCCTGCAAAGCACGGCTTCCTTCCTTTCATCTGCTCCATAAGCACATCCGCTGCTCGACGAGCTGCACTTCCAATAAGCACAGGCAGGGCAGAGTGACACTGGAAATAATTAATGTTGGCTGACTGTTTCAAAGCCCAGAGACAGCCCAGTTATTTGAACAACTCACAGTTCAGAAGCCATCACCCGAGCGTCTGTGCATCAGAGCCAGGCTGCGCAAAGAGGGAAGGAACTGCACCATTCCTGGGCACGGGTACAGAGCAGAGCCACTAAACTGCACGGCTCTGAGCATCTCCATGGGGTACAGCTGGGGGAACAGCTCTGCCCACAGCCCCACGTTGGACAGCATTTGCAATCCAAAGCAGAGCTTTGACACCTTGAGCAAGTCACATTCTGCATCTTTCTCCTATTTAAACCAACTGTGCTGTTCTCGTATGCAATGCACAGTTTAGGCTTTGGACTTAACCCAGAATTGAAGTGATCACCCCTGGGTGAAAGACACACTATAGACACACCACTATTTACCATTTTAAACATCATAAGAAAGCTACAACAGAAAGAAACATCAAGCCCAAGGATGGCTCACAAACAGTGCCCACCCTGGGCTTCCCCATGGGCTGTGAGAATTCATCAGATCCATCACAAGGTGTGGGAAACTCGTTTAATTCATTTGCAAGCAATGAGAGGGCTGGGCGTGGGGAGAGGAGGGAGGGGAGCCAGGGACTCACGGCTCTGAGTTTGAAAACAGAAAGCCATTTAAATGAAGAATGTTGCACGGCCCTGTTTTAGGCTGCACAAAGCGAGTTAAATTCCTGCGTAAAAGGGAGAGGCTGGCACTTGCTTTCAACAGAAACATCTATTTATGCTAGAATGGAAATCCAGCAGGAGGAGAACAGCAAAACAGGTCTGGAAGACAAAAGCAGAGTTAAGATGCTGCCACTTCTTTGGCAAAGCACCCAGACTCACTATATGGGAATGCCAGAGACTGTGCATGAGGGCTGCTGCACATCGCTCTGCATTGGACCTACATGGCCCAGAGTGAAGACAACGTGCCTTGGTTAGCTGTATTTTGCTCAGATGATCAACAATCAGTTGAAAAGTTAAGAGAGACTCTCCATCTCTTACAGCCCTGCCCCATCCTTTCACACACCCACCTCCAGGGGTTGGGTATCAAAGAGGAACAACTGATTTCCATTCCAAACGCTCCTACTTTTACAACTAATTACACTTGTAGCTCATTTTCTCCAATTACAGAGCTACCAAAGCCCACCTGGCAGAGCTCTGTGGATATTTGATAGCCACAAAGGTAAAGCAGCACGCAGGGGCTGCCCAAGCATCACTGCCCATCCCTACAGCACTGGGCAGAATGCTCTGCAAAAATTCTTCCCAGTTTATGTGAGACTCACAGAGAGCATTCCATGCAAAGCAAAGCTAGGTGCGTTTTTCAAGTCAATAAAATTGCTGGGACACGAGTGGTAATTAATGAGTTATGTTCTAATCTCCGCAATAAAAGGAAAATCCTTGGGTGAATTATGTCATATATTTAGAGATACAAACAGAATGATTAATGCCGGCGTCTCATTTAATTTCACCTCAGGATTCCTTCCCCTCCCTCTCCTCTTTGGTAGCTAACAGATTAACATGCATAAATGATCAAGAAATAAATGAAGAGGAACAGAAAGGGACGTGCGAGCGCTTCGAGCTCCATAACAGCCCCTTCCAGCATAGAGCCAACCCCCAGAGGGAGCACAGCAATGGCTTTCAGTGCCACCAGCCTCTCTCATCTCTCGATATCCTAAAGAACCAACACTCAGAATCTCTCTTACGGATAGGAAAGCAAAAGGGATGAGGTCCAGCTCATCAACCAGCATCAAACCCGCACCCACCTGTGCGTCGGAGCGGTGCGGTGCCAGGGGACACGTTGGGCCAGCAGCCCCGTGGCCTGGGGGACAGAACCATGGTGAGCATCCGAGGGAGCCACAGCCTGCGAAGAGCAGGATGGACGGACGGAAGGAGGGACAGACGGACAGCTCAACACCGTGAGTCAAGCACAGCCCAGTGGCAGCGCCAGCCCGCCTCCCAGCCAGCCCCACGCGTGCTTTGGGGAGCTCTGGGGAGCCATTAATTAACCATGAGCATTTCGGGAGAGGTGAATAATGAGCATCGTGGCAGATGAGTTCAGTGAGATCAAAAAAGGCCCACGTGGTGACCCGAGGTGGCTGTGGACGGAGCCGTTTCCCAGCTGGCCACCTCCTGATCCCTGGGTACAGGAGCCATTATGGGGCCCATTGCACCCTTAAAATGGCACGACACCTTATGGTAAATCCATCTTATCTGTTTACACCAGAAATTAAATGGGAGCACTGTTTCTAACCCACCTTTAGCGTGGCAAATAAGCAGAAGATATAAACCTGATGTAAAACCACCAAAGAAGGTTATGCAAAGAACTTTACTCCTTTCTCCCTGTCGCTCAGTCCTTGTTCACATTCGTAAGTCTACCCCAGGAATGCTCAATGAAAGCAAAGGCAGCACAAGCAGGCGTCCCCAAGGCAATCATAGGACAGGGAAGAAATTCCATCAGAGCCATAAATATTCAGCAGTGTACATGAAGGGCTGCCACGCAGAGGAACTGGCATTTTGATCCACAGCACCTCTTGTAAAGATGCAAAATGAGTATTTGACAGAGCCTGCAGAGCACGAATTACGTGAATCATCGTTTTTCTATCAGTTCTTTGTCAGCTGTAGCAACACCCATTCATCAGCACAGCTCGGAGCAGGGCAGGAACAAGGAGATGATGGTTTTCCATACGCCTTCATCACAAAGCTGGCCTCAAAACTCACGTCCTCCTCCTCTGGAACATGAATAAGGTTCTACCTACTATTATGGACAGTTGCAAATGTGTGCAAAAGAAGTTAAATACAAACCTTCATTTAAAGAAGATGTCCCAGCTGTCTCCAGCTCCCCTATAGAGAAATCCCTATTGACTCCCCCCCCCAAAAAAAAGGGTTTTCCAAAGACACACAGATGCAACAGAGCAGACAGATTGCAGCTATTCATTAAGACGATCACGCAGGAATGCAATTAGTAGCGGAATGCAAGAAAGCAAAACCACAACACATTTCTGGTGCATCTCTGAAGCAACCGTAGGCTGAGCGTGGTGCATAAGCCAGGTGCTCATCCAGATCCCAGCACCAAACAGCAGCAAGAACACATTCACCAGCAGCAAAATGCAGTCCAATGATGTCCTTCTGCCCTTGAGAAATCCCATGGGACCTTTTCCATCATCATGCAGGTGGGATTGGGGCAGAGGGGAGGCATGAACACTGCTTTTGGAAGCGCAGACAGCTCAATATCGAGTCATTAAGGTTGGAAAAGACCACTGAGATGACCAAGTCCAACTGCTGACCATCACCACCACACCATTAGCCACAGCCCTACACCTGCAGCCCAATGAGCAACGCACCCCATTTCTCATCTGCTTAATGCAATGCCACGGAAACAAGTTGGTCCCCACAAAATGCACACCAAAAAAAAAAAAAAGGTTTATAAGATTTATTAAAACCATCTGGAAAGCAAAACACACGTAACCCATTCACTGTTGGGACTGAGATCCTGGGTGTGACTTATTTACCCTTCTATTTGAACCAGCAGCCATCTGCCAAGATGAGCTGCTGAAAAAACCCCATAGAGCAGAAGCCAAAGTCAACATGGGAGGCAGGAGCTGAGCCTTCGCCTTCAGCTCTTCTGCCAGTCCTGGTTAAAAGGAATGTTTATATTGGTTCATTTACCAGGGAACTTAACAAAAACACACCCAATAAAACAACCAAACAAACAGCCCAGCACTGAAATACTAGAAATAGCTGGAAGGTGATTAAGTGCCAGCTATTTCAGAGGGCTGCCGTGCTCCGTTTCAGCGTTCCTTTGAGACATCTCACCATCTTCCCTTCGAAAACAAAACCAAAAAGATGAAGACAAAAAGCAGAAAACCACCTTTTTTGAATGATGGGGAGGAAGCATCCCTGCAATGCCATGCGGTGCTCAGCCTGGGACTGCTGCACTGCCTGATCCGAGCACCAGAGATGAGGCTCTCATTGGTTGCTTTTATTTTTTAAGCATGAATTCTTAAGAAGAACCTATGTTAGGAAGGTCTATAGCAACAGCCCTTAACTGCCTTAGCAATACAGAGCAAGAATATCAATGCTGCAGTAAGAATTCCATTGATAAGGCTGCATGTTTACCCTTCAATAAACCCCACTGCTGACAGCACCTCAGATAATGTAGAAAATCCAATATTGCCATCCTTGAATTATGAATTATCAATACATTTCAGCTTCTTTTATTGCTCATTACTCATTTAGGTCATTAATGTCAGAAAGCTACAACTGGTAAAGCAACGAAAGACAACACAGAAGAAGAGGGAAAAGGTGTTTCTTCTGGTTTCGAAGGTCAAAATCATAGAATCACAGAATGGCCTGGGTTGAAAAGGACCACGATGCTCATCCAGTCCCAACCCCCTGCTGTGTGCAGGGTCACCAACCAGCAGACCAGGCTGCCCAGAGCCACATCCAGCCTGGCCTTGAATGCCTGCAGGGATGGGGCATCCACAGCCTCCTTGGGCAACCTGTTCCAGTGCCTCACCACCCTCTGGCTGAAAAATTATATATACTAAAAAATACCTGTAAAACAAATGCATATAGCTACACACATGTCAACTGATACAGGAACAAAGAGCTGCTCCCAGTTCATTTCACATTTCCTTTTGCCATTTGCCAAAAGACGTTCAGCTGAAGTCAGCAGAACTTCCCATTGCTCCCCAATTACTGCCTCCGACTCGGAGCAAACCATGACAGCTTCACGTTTGCTTCTACATTTCATTTTTATGGCACTGCAACATCTGCAGAGGATGCTGTAATTAAAAGAAGGAATAAAATTAAGTTTTAAAAAAAAGTACGGATGCAAGTCAGCTGGTTTGCCTGAGGAAAATGGATATACAGCAAGTGAATGAGTACGGATGGCCCTCAGCAACAGCAGTCAGCAAACTGTAACCTCCTGAACTCAACATCACTGCGACTGCTGAAGTGCTGTTGTGAGGAGGTTCTGCATTCCTGGTTTGCATGTTCAGCTCGTCATCTCCTCCTAAACACAGCCCAGGAACTATTGATTGATTGGCTTGACATCCTTCAAATGCAACGTGAAGACTGATGGATAAATCCCAGCTTTCCACCTCGCCTGACCTGAAAAGCTCCATTCTTACCCTCGGTGACACTGCAGCACTATTGTGCATCCTCACACAAGGAGCCTGAACTGAAACAACACCATGCAACAGCACTGTCCAGCAATGCAAACAGCCTTCCTCAAACTCAACAGCCTGCTGAGGAAAAGACAGCAGTGCCCGGGGACAGCAGCAGCACCACAGCACAGCAGATGCGCTCCGCTGCTCACCCAACACCTCACCCCCAAGCATTAATTTTTGCTGTGCCACAAGCTGCTGTTTCAAGTTTAACGCTGTGCTTTCCTGGATTTCACAACTGATTTAAAAATAGAACGAACAGAAGATTCTTTCCTCTAAAGGTTTCGGTTCCTTCTTTGCAAAAGCTTCATCGACTCCTTCTGGTGCAACACGGTCCGACCTCCAGCTGAAATCAGCCACCACTGCATCAGTCCTTGGGGTTTAATGACCAACCCTCATGAGCCATACAGACTGCACACCAAAACAACAAAGACAGGACACAGAACGGGTGGAAAACCAAACCAAGATTTCACTCTAAACACGGAAAAGAGCTATTAAAACTATATTCAATTACCAGAACAGCATTTGGTGCTGAGTGAGGGTCTGGATCGGTTATCAGGTGCCAGATGTCATCTCTTCAGCTCACCCAGAAGGATGCAGCGATGTTCAACGCGTGCATCACACACAAAATCTGACTGTGAAAGTGCCAGCAAGTCTTCTGCTCCGTTTGCTTTGCTGCTGGTTGTTCTGCTAACGCTTGGGAAGGCGAAGGAGGAAAGGCATTCCAGCAGCACACTGTGAAGAACACCATGCATTTGTCCATCTACAGCCTGCAGTAAGGTTGATGATGCTGTGTAAACATTGAAGCACTCTCTCTGGCACCCCTGTGCCCCTCAGCCCCAGAAACAACACAGCAGCAGCTCACTGCATGCAGGCCTGAGCCTCCTCTTGCAAACACTGACCAAGAAGGAATGAGGACAGATGTACTGACAGAGTTCTAGCTGTCTCATCTCTGCAGACTGTCACCCTTCCATGGGGAAGAAGTGCACTGTCTGCTATACAGCCTCATCCCAAAGAAGCAGGACTTGCAAATCAGCTTCAAAAGCCATTTTCCCTTCTAACCTCCAGCAAAGAATACGAGCGAGAGGCCTTCACTGAGGAGTGCAAGAAAGGACCTTTGGCTCCGGGATGACAAACAGCTCAGAGGCCACACAGCTCCATGGCTTCTCATTCCGGCTATTGTCAGCTAATAATAGAACCACAGAGCCCACACAGCCTGGTGCTGGCTATCCACGTTTCCATCTGAGAGCTATTTAAAGCGTCAAACGAGCAAGTTTCTCTTTGAATGTCAGCTCAATACGGGAAGTCGGGGCCAGCACAGCCTGCAGCATTGCTGCATTCCCCAAGGCTGCCTGCTAATTACGCAGCACAGAGCTGATCTTGCATGGAAGCTGTGGTTGCAATGCTGCTCCTGCACGACCAAAGCATCTGGCTTTGGAACATCAATGGCACACGCAGAGCCATTGAATAACCCGGGTGGGAAGGGAGACTGTACACCAAATCGCTTTCACAGGGTAAATGTTACCTCTGCTGCACTTGCAGTAAGCTGGCAATTCAGTAATTCTCTATGGAATTACACAGAAATGTCTGTAGAAGTAAAAACACCACCAAGCTGCTGCTTCAGTGCTCGTCCTGTGCTGGTGGTGAGGACAGGCACTCAGCCGTGTGCTGCTTTCCAAGAAGCAGACAGCAGGAACCTCTGTATGGGTTCCCATCCCTCACATAGCACACGCCATTCCCCTGGGACACTGCCCACCTCTCAGCATGGCTTACATTTACTTATGAAGCGATGCACCTTCCACAGGATAAAACAACACACTCACATTATTTCTGTAAAGATTCAAGTTTTCCTTCAGAATCGATGCTGGAATATCAGTCTTTAAGAAGCCTGGGAGCTCCTCAGGATTTAGGAGCCCCATCGCCACCCCAGCACTCTGCACACAAGCCTGGCAGTGCTCCTCACCCTGCAGCTCAGCCTTTCCTTGTGCCATTCCCATTGCAACAAACTGGGACTGCATACGAAGCAGGACTGAAAAAAAAACGTAGTGAAGT
Organism: Phasianus colchicus; assembly: GCF_987193195.1. Classification (NCBI taxonomy): domain Eukaryota; kingdom Metazoa; phylum Chordata; class Aves; order Galliformes; family Phasianidae; genus Phasianus; species Phasianus colchicus. The sequence goes on from NC_143460.1 coordinate 3,800,043, forward strand.
CCTCCACACTGACTTCTTGCTTGCTAAAGTAGATTTCATTTATTCTCAGTCTGCAGACTGCTCAGCGTGAACAGAACATTGAAGGAGATATCACTGAGGAACCCCTTGGCAAGCCAAGAAAAGCCAGCTCTCAAAGTGAACCCACTGCTTGCCTGCTCTCCTCCAAGCTTTGGGCTCAGTGGAGCCGCCAACAGAACTGAGACCAGCCTGCATCCAAACCTACTGACAGCAGTGAAGTTAAGAGCAAGTTGTTCTGCTCAGTGCAAACCCACGGTGGGGAGCAGCTCTCATCCAGAGCCTGCAGAAATGCTGCATATGGCAGAGCAAAAGAGCTCAAATTAAACCCAAAACAGCCACACGGGGAAGTGAAGAATAAGCGTATAAAAATACCAACTTAGGTAGTGAAAGAAATGCAGTCTGCACTATTCGTTTACTTAGCCTAACCACACCATTAACCATTCGCCATCAGTAATAACAGACATCCTCACCATCACCACTATGCAGAGAATATCCGTGCTATCAGTATGAACAGCCTAACCTCAAACCAAGCTAAGGCACGTAGGAAATGACATCACCACGGAACCAGAATCCCTATTGTCAGTCCATCCTAATCACTGACGCGGCCAAGTGCATTTCTCTTAGCTCTCCGTGCACTTTTCCCCTTCCTTGGATGGGGACGATTGCTTTGTAGCTGTGTCTGTTCCAGCCCCAGCTGATATGCAGATGAAAAAGCCAAGGGATGGCTCAGCAGGGAAGGGCTGCAGGGTGTGCTTCAGCACTGAGAGCTCACAGCTGCAGGGAAGTGCCCACCAAGCCCCTGTGCGACAGGCAGTGGGTGAGCATCTCTGGCCACGTTCTCAACTCACCCATCTTTTTGGCAGCTCAAAGGTTTGTAAGTTTTAAAGCACGTCTGACATTCAGGACCGTCAATCCAGCATCTCTGCCAGCACTGAGGTTCGTGTAAGCCCTTAACTCCTAAAAATAAACCATCAAGGAAACATTCATTCAGTCTCATTCCCACCGGAGCAAGAACAACTTTGGAAGAATCATTAAAAAAAAAAAAAGCATTTAAAAATAGCAAACCTGTTTATTTGCATTCTGAAATTTCAGTGGAGCATCTCTTTCCCACTCATTCCCAGTCCAACTCCCGAAGGCAGAAGGCAGGGAGGACAAGAAAAAAAAGAGCAAAAGGAGTCAAGAGAAATGCTCTGAGTGCTGCCTGGCTGCACTTTAGCTACGTGCCAATACTACTCAGCACTGCACCTCACTGATGGAATTGCTTCTGATTGTTCTTTGCTGGATGAAGAGAGCGGAGCAGCGGCTGCACAGCTGTGCAGGAACACCCTGAGCAGCATCTCCAACCACACAGACCAAAAGAATAAAAAAAAAAAACAACCCCACGACGTTCTCTCAACGCATTTCAAGATCTGTAATGGAATCCCATAAATCTCAGCAGGGTCGTTGTTTTAAGGTCACGTCGAGTAATTGGCTGCCCTTTAATCTCTGCACCTCCTTTCGGTCTGCTCCGAACGCAGCACTGCTTCTCTGCATCTTTTGGATCTCTGAAATGAGAGGTGCTGCCCAACACCCCGAGCAACGCGGTGACACAAAGCAACATTGCCACCACCACCACGTTGGGCTGCACGGATGCTGAACAAACAGAAGTCAATGGACTCTTTCCTGCAGGTACGTGCAGCTTTCATCTTTCCTCCCCCACGTTGCATCTCAAAGCAATCTCCTTGAAAGGAGAAGCGTTGCTCTTTCAGAATTGATAAGCGTGTTTAAATAGTCAACATATAAATAACTTAGCAAGCACAACTGTAAACCTTTCACAAGATCCAGAATCCCTAACTGAAGGTAACAGCAAACCAACAGAGCTTTCATCCCAACCACAGCAGCCTGTCCTTCTCCTCTGGGTTTGGAGGAGGGTGTGCCACGAGTTACTATTTGCATGAATCCCAATCAGAAAACCTCAGGGACGATGCTGGGGAGCTGGAAAAGGCAACAGAATATGGAGAAAATTACAGCTGCTCTGCCAGCTTACAGCAAGTACTCATTACAGAGCTCTGCCACTTACAGATGCTGCTCTTGGAGGAACCCACAGCAGCAGGAAAGCACAGCAGCCTTGACCACCAGCTCCTTCCCATGATACCAACAGAGCCTTCCTCCCTCAAGGACCACGGCACTGTGATGTTCCTACCATGGGTGCTCCCTCAGACACAGCCACAAATTCATTGCTCACTGCTTTCAGCACATAAAAGATGAATTCACCGACAGGGATTTTCCACCCAGCCCAACTCTGGGATTTCTTCCCTTGGTTTACATGCAAGGTTCACCCCCACCTGCCCCCAGGGCACTTACAGACACATTTTCTGGAGAGAGAGAGAGAGAAAGATGAAAGGCATTTCAGCAGCAGAGGGATGCACCAAGCTCCTTACAGCTATTGGGTTCATTCTGATGGATGTAGGGGGGGAGAGATAATTTGATTGAAAGCAGGGAACCCTCTGATTAACCACAAACTACTAATGCTCCAGCTTTGATTAAAGCAATACACAGTTAAATCTCTGCCAGCAACTGCATGCTGCCTGTCCTCTGCTTCTCCTTTCTATAGCATGACTCATGGGGGAGCCAAAAAAAAAAAAAAACAGTAAAAAAAAAAAACAAAACACAAATAGAAACGAAACAGAACAAGAAGTATCCAGATCTTTCAGACACTCAGCTCCAGGGGGAAAACACAAGAGCACATTTTCATTCATTGCAAGTTAAGTTTCCATCCAAACACCATTACAATATCCTGTGACCTTTGCAGCACTGCTATTGTTCCTCCCTTTAAGGAGCACAGAAACTCTGGGTCCTCCCTCCCTTTTCCAGCTGCATGTTTGCGGGCTGGCTCCTGGCAGTGCCTCTGTTGGTGTTTCAGCATCCTCCTGCAGTGCCATGGGTCACTCCTGAAGCTCTGATATGGGAACTGCAGCAACCAGCAGGGCAGATATTGGTGGAGTGCTGATTTTTTTTTTTGTGGGGGGGGGTAAAAGGGACGAAGCAGGCCTTTCTTTTCAACAGATGGAAAGAACACAAAGCTAGGGAGAATTATTTTCATTAAAGAGACCAAAGCAAGAACAGGCTCCTTTCCAAAACCACTTCATAGAGATGTTCATTTATTAAGTTTCTGGATAGCTGGTTATCGAACGCAGGGGAAAAACCTCCATGGTGCTGCTCAGAGCTCTGTGCTCATACAGCTCATAAAATATTTAGTGCGTTCTGGTTTGTCATTGATACTCCTTAATACATCCTCTGCACGTATTAATCAAAAGGAAACTTCCCTTTTCCACTGCAACAGCAGCTGTTTGGGTACAGCTTCTCTATGCTGAGCTTTCTGAGCTCTTCACATCCATCAGCTACAGCTCTTCAGAACAGATCTGCAGCAGCCCATCTATTGAAGATGAAACAAATAACGTAGCTCCATCGCTGGATATGTGAAATGCTGCAGTCAGGAGAGCTCCTAAAAGGAGTCACAGCCACATTCCATTAAACATCACCCTGCATGTCCCAGTTCTGCTCTGCAGGAGGATGATATCCAAGAATTGGTTTACTAGACAGCTTCATTCCGGGTTACTGATCATCATCTCTCAGATGGGTATTCATGGTGCCACCAACAGCTTTAGGAGAAATGAACTCATCACAGTAAAGTATATAAAGGGCCCTCCCTGGTGAATGGGGATGGGGGAAGGGTAGCAAGAGCACTGGTGTGAGCTGGAGTCAAGAAAAGCATTTGTGACACATCCCCTCCCTCCCCAGAAAACCACTGACAGTATTCCTGACACTGGAACAGGTTGCCCAAGGAGGCTGTGGATGCCCCATCCCTGCAGGCATTCAAGGCCAGGCTGGATGTGGCTCTGGGCAGCCTGGTCTGCTGGTTGGTGACCCTGCACACAGCAGGGGGTTGGGACTGGATGAGCACTGTAGTCCTTTTCAACCCAGGCCATTCCATGATTTCATGGAACTGCCCATAATGCCTACCTTTGTCAATTAAATACTAACATAGGAGCATCCTCAAAGACACAACACTCATCTACGCTGCTGTATCCAAAGCTGATCCAACAGGCATCTTGCCAGTAGGGCCACACTAAGGTGAGGATGCAGGGCTGGCTCACATGGGCTGCCCTTCTCCTCAATTCCCTCAGCTCAGCCCCCACAGCAGCACTGTTGTGCTTTATTATAAAGCAGGGTTGTGCTTTATTGCAGCCATATCCAGACATTCTCTGAGCAAAAATGGAACAGCTGGCAATTAAAAGATCAGCACTGGTCACATCACCTACAGCATCACTGATGGCACTGAGAGCGAGGGAAGAAGCGTGGGGATGGGGAATGGTGAGAAACAGCAGTGGTGTGAGGGCTCCTCCTCACACAGTGCTGTATTGAGGGCTGGGGTGAGGAAAGCAGATCTGATTACCTGGCATAGCTCACCTCACAAAAACATGGCAATGACAGGGAAATGGTTTGATTGATGGAGGATCTCTGCACGGAGCACAGCTGATCCGCTTGTTCACAGCACAGCTCAGCAGTTCCAAGTCTGCCAGAAACAAAACCAGCCTTCCTCAAAAGAAACACTACAAAACAGCCTTAAAGCAGGGCAGGACAGCTTCCCAAAGACAACCAGGGATTGATTCCTGGGCAACAACTGCATTACTTTCAGTAGATGCAGTCCGTGAGCTCTCCCCATCCATGAATCACGCAGCTCCACGGCTGAGATCTGCAGGAAAACCTTTGCCCAATGACAGCGGTACAAAAACAAACCAGAAAAACCCTTCCCTACTTAAGAGGATGGAAGCCAAAAAGCTCTTCCTGGAAAGTCCTGCAATAAAAAAAAAAAAAAAAAACAGCCTCCAAATGAGCGGGGCTGACCAAATTACCCTGCTGCAGAGATTCTCTACTGATGAAAAAAAAAGAAATCCGCTCTCGATTTATAGCTAATCTGTTTATTTGGCTCCTTCTCAAGAGCCAAAAAGCCGGGAGCTGCTCCTGGGCCTCCAGATAAGTCGGCTCCCAGCCTGGTTCAGCTTGTAGCATGGAAATAAATGTGTGTAAAAGTTGTTTTGTGGCTTGCTGACAGCGCTCACAGCTCAGAATTTGGGCACCGCATTCAGGCCAACACCTGGAGAGAAAACATTTGAGGGGGGGCAAAAAAAAGACAAGAAAAGGCTTTTTCAAGGATAGGGGTGAACCCTGTGAGCATTCTGTGATTCCTTTCACATCCAGAACTGCAAAGGAAGTGCTTTATTTATTTATTTGTCCATCCCCAACCCCTCCGGCTTTCTTCCAAGCAGTGATGATTAACTCTCACAGAACCGACTGAAAGGAAAGCGACCAGGTCAGGAGCTCTAGAATTTCACACCACTAGTTATTTTGATGGCAAGAAATAACATTTGACATGGCTCAAATCCATCCGCAGCATCTACTTGGGAAAACACATCAGCTCAGCCTCCCTGACAGTCATTCCACATGCACGCTCGTGGGCTTTTTACACTCAATTCAAGAGTTCTGCTGACTGCTGCGCAGAGATTTCTCCAAAACAAGGCTCTGTTCTGCCTCCTGCAACCTCACTGCTCTGGAAGAAGAGGAGAATGGAAGAAGGAATGCAAAATGGACTCTAACTACGGAGTTATTGCAAAGTCAACACCCTTTCTTCCATCTTCTCGCTGTTGGAGAAGCAAATCATCCCCTCCATCCTCAGTAAACCACTGACAGCATTCCTGACACTGGAACAGGTTGCCCAAGGGGGCTGTGGATGCCCCATCCCTGCAGGCATTCAAGGCCAGGCTGGATGTGGCTCTGGGCAGCCTGGGCTGCTGGTTGGTGACCTGCACACAGCAGGGGGTTGAAATGAGATTTCAACCTTTCCTTTTCAACCCAGGCCATTCTATGATTCTATTCAAAGAAAGGACACCCACGGTGTTGCAGAAGCACAGAAATTCTCAAGAAAGCTTAAAACCTGCAAAAGTCATACAAGGAAATGAACGACGTGAGGTAATAAAGCAGTGCATGTGAACTGGGCACGGCGTAACAAAAGCTGCTCAGAGGAACACGGGTTCAAACATACTTCCCATCTCCAAGGTTTGGGTTTTTCACCCTTCGTAAAGACAACTGAAAGTTGATCAGGCAAATAAGTTCTTCCCAGTCAATTCCAGAACAAGGCAGAGCTACTGCATGTTAAGAAACAGAGAAGTCAAGAGTTTCAACTAAAAGGAAAAGATTCCTATCTATGCCCTCACCACAAAATGAACCACTCAGAGTTAAGGAGAAATGGAGAGGGGCTCTTCAAATTGGAAGTATGGGAGAAGGATGGATGCTACCAGTGAATTCTTAATAGGATCCCCTCCTCGAGTGGCTCTGACAACTCCTCCTGCTTTTGGAAGGAACTGCAACACCTCACTGCTTGGGGTCAGCTCCAGTTTCACCTTGCACTTGGATTTGCAACAGAGACCCAACCAGGAATTTGAGAAATCAAAAAGCAAGCAGGAAGATTAGCATTCTTTCACCTCTTTGCTGCCTCGTTAATAATCCATTAGTAGGAGCTGTGCATAAGACAAAGAAGAACAAACTATTGCTGCAACATCAAACCCACAGCCCAGCAGCCCCTTCCCCCTCCTGGCAGCCCAGCACCCTGGGATTAGCACTATCAGGAACTGCACAGAAACAGATGATCCCCAAGCAGTTCCATAGCCAGAGTTTGGAGCAAGTCATTGTTGCACACAACTGGAATCACTTACACTCACAGAGCAGTGATTAACTGTAAAAACCCCTTAAAAGGTAGTTTGACATTCTAAATGCACATGGTAATCCAATGTATACAAACTCAACATTTAGAAATATTCCACTGAACCACACCAGGGCACATGTTGGGAAAGGCACGTGTGTGCAGCACTGAGTGAGCAGAGCAGTGCTGTGTGAGCTCACAGATGCACTAACAGACCTCACCCATGGAGCACCGACCTCCATCTCCCAGGTGCACAGCTTGCACCAAGTTAGCAATCTGAACTTCTTTACCCAGAAACCAAAAGGCAGCTCTACAAATGGCTCCATCCTATTGCACGGGGAGCACAAACAATAGAGAACTTCCAATAGCCAAGAGGAATCCTGGCTTCCTTGCTTCAAAGCAGCACATCACCCAGCCCTGCTTACCACGCTGTGACCCCACAGTTCTCCCATAGAGAAGAACACAGCTGTGCCCATTGGAGCTCCTCAGGACCAAGCACTGCCTGGCATTGTGTTGGTGGCCAGAAGATGTGGCTTCCGATTACAAGCAGTGCTCAGGACCAAAGATCACCACCAGCTCTGCACAGCGGAGCTCCCACAAATTCATGGGCAGACTGGGGAACAGCTTGATTAGTTCTGTTGCTTTTTTTTGCTTGCCTGAGGAATTGAAGCTCACCTGATCTAGTGCCTGATGTAGTTGGCAGCCCTGCCTGCTGCAGGGTGCTGCATCCCTTCCAAGCCTTCCTTCCTATGATCAAATACACCAGAGCCAAAAAAAAGGAACCAACCTGAAACGGATCAGCAATTTGGGGGTGATTAAAAGAAATGTTCAGACATCACAGCAGCACCTGGGGAACTCCTCCCTCTTCTCCCAGCTGGGATGCAGTGAGCAGACCCTCCCCCTACCAAAATGATCCCTGCTGTTCCCCAGGACTGCTGTAAGAAGTGCAGGTGCTGTGAGTTGCCTTTGTCAGCGTCAGCTGAAGGACAGGAGCAGCTCATGAGCTCTCACTGCATGAAAAAAATAAAATAAGAAAAAAAAAAAACAGCATTAAATTTCTGTAGCCCGAACCATGAAGCTATTTACTGGAGCTTTATACAAACTAATTAAATATAATGCTCCCACGGGACGTGAGGAGAAAGAAATGAAGAATTAAGAGATAAATCACTGGCTTTTCCTTCCTCAGCAAACGCACTCTCCAATTTAATACATGACACCAAAAATCAGTCTGACAGCCAGAGTCCAAATCGCACAGAACCACAGCATAAAGTCATTATCTCTGCTTTACCACAACTTGCAGAAAGGAATCAGGAGAGACAATCCAGACAAGGGGATGAGCTGGAGATATCAAAGGCTCCATATGGAGACGGCAGAATCTCACTTTCCAGCTTCACAGAACTCACAATCTCAGTGAGCACATGGTACAGGGACGTATCAAAGCCACGCTTCCCTCTCTTGCTGACCCCATGTCATCTTGTCAAGAGAATTCCTGCCGTGTGACACGGCCATTTCGTAGTTTTTTCCCCTCAAAGCAGTGATTTCAGTGAGCTTTCACAAGGAGCACAGCCACGCTCACCCACTGCAGCACGTGGGCACCGTGCAGCACAGCCCCATCCTGCAGGCTGTGCCCGCCAGCACAATAGATCTGCAAGGCAGAGATCTGGCACTGAGCTCACAGACAAGGAGAGCATTGGAGCATCACATATCTGAGGTTGGAGGGAGCTCAGGTGGTCGGCTGTGGGCTCAGACCTGGTTGCACATGGATGCTGTGCTGGTAACCACAAAGACATCACACCTTCCTTGTCCCTTGGTCACTGCATATGAAAAAGGTAAATCTTTCCCATCTCCAGAAGCTCATCTCAACCTAACATCACTAGCTGCACGCAGAAACCACTGGAAGAATCTCATCCCAAAAAGCAGAGAGCTGGTTGTTGGAAAAGACCAAACCTGCAGGACAAGAGCAAGGGAGAACAAAGTCTCCTCCATCAGCATCCCACCCCTTCATCAGCATCCTGTCTGTCCCCTCCTTCCCCTGGTCAGAATGCCACCCCTTCCCTCCCATCAGCATCCCATCCCATCTCCCCTCCCATCAGCATCCCATCCTCCTCCCCATACACTTCTTACAAAAGAAAAAAAAAATATATATATATATATCTATTACCAAGTTAATTTAGCAACAGAAAGCGTTGTGTAAATGATCTATTAGCCATAAACCAATATCATCCTGTAAGTAGTCGTTGATTAACTTAAGACTATTAAATTTTTAAACAAAGCTCAATCATTCTATCAGTAATAATTTAAAGCGCTTGAGTACGTTAGTGGGTAAATGCTTTTAAATGGAGCCTCTAAACACAGATCCAACACAGAGCCCAGTGTAGGGAGTGCTAAATACCAGCACAGAACATCCCAGAGTTTTCCCCTCTGATGAGGAGAGGAGCAGCCAATGCTGCCCAGCACACCAGCACCCAACTTGTCTCATTCCCACCATAGTCACAGAAGATGCTGAACATCCCATCATCCCAGTTAGCACCACTTCCATGCTGTTCCTGTGCACAAACACCATCAGGACACCAACATTGTGATGGGTGCTTAATGGACCGGGCAGCTCCACATGTGAGTATTTCTTCACACCATTCATGCTCCCACTGCAGCAGAACTCCTGCATTACAAGCTGAGGAGGTCTTTCCACTCTGATGCTGCCAGATCACTATCTGACCCAAAACCAAAGCATCTGAGATGTAAGGCAAGCTCCACCACGAGGGGATGGGAGCCCAGAGCTGCCCAGAAGATAGGGATGCAGCTGGAGCACACGGGAGGAGCTGACCCAAGCTCTGACACCAATGGTCCCTGCAGATGGAGGGGCTCCTCCCAGCTCTGCTCATCCTGTTGGCCTCTTTTTTGGAAAAGGGAACGATGGCTTTGCTTTTCCAACACATGAGGAGACTTGTTTCCTATGAGAGTGGTGAGGTGCTGGAACAGCTGCCCAGAGAGGCTGTGGATGCCCCGTCCATCCCTGGAGGTGTTCAAGGCCAGGTTGGATGGGGCCCTGGGCAGCCTGGGCTGGTATGAAATGGGGAGGTTGGTGGCCCTGCATGGGGCAGGGGGTTGGAGCTTCTGATCCTTGAGGTCCCTTCTGCGTGATTCTGAAGAGATGGGATGAGCCCTACTGATGCTGAAGCCCCGTTGGTCGCTGTGTCCCTCTGACATGTCACAGTCGGTACCGATTTAGTTGAATCCCAAATACTGCATTTACCAACTATCACAATCTCCAATTCCCATTTCCACCAACGGCGATGAGAAAACAGGAACAGAAACTCAACGAGTAAAAAAGAAACCCATTCTTCTCCATTCCTATCTTCAAGAATCCAATTTTAAAAGAAAGCCAAGCAAAATAAGCTCTCACCCAGCCCTACATTTGCTCAGTTGTGCATGTATTTTTCTTAAAACAAAGACGTCCAAATTTCTTCTAGGTGCACAGCACTGGGGTCAGGATGGGACACACAAAGCTATCCCAATGCTCCACAACCAGCACACACACCCCCAGCAGGACGAAGCAGCTCAGTGTGTAATTGCAGAGCGATATTTTAATTGTCACTTTTAATCTAGGTTTCCTTCTCAGATTTAAATCACTTTTTTTTTTTTTTGTATAACTCCCATTGATTTCGCTCCGTCAGCCCTGCCCGAAGGCCATCCTTCTTGCAGCCTACAAGCATACCAAGCAAGTTTTAACCAATTAGATAAATCACTAACCCTCCTAACGCCCTCACAGCCATACATCAAGCCAAGCACAAGCAATCATGATCGCTTTTAATAAGCGTTCTATTGAAAACTTTGCAAAAACAAGAAGCTAAGCTGACATTTCACCATCTTTCTTCTTTTTTTTTTTTCCCCCCCCTCCTTTCCCCCTTTGGCACATGATGGCCTGAAGCCCAGCCAGCTGAATTCTGCGGAAGATTTGCACAATCATTGCAAATACGCCTCTGTTGCTTTATTACCTTCCCTGCAATGATATTGGAGTAACATTGGAGCATCAGCTTTCTTCAGCTCTGGCCGCATGCAACTGCCTGCTTGTGCATGCACACACTGCAACCTTGAGGCGTTGCACTCAAGAGCACAGGGAGGAGAGCAGGCAGCAATGTTAGGGGCTGAGCAAGAGCAAAAGCTCGAATAAATGGAACTTTCCAGCACAAATTGCTTTGCAGGGACCCTCGGCAAAGTCCCAGTTACCGCTGGCTGAAAGAGGCTCTTCTGACACCGCGCAGATTCTGCAAAGATTCCTGCGATGGGAGGATTAAAAAGCAATTAAGCGGCTCTCATATTTCAAACGCAAAGCCTGGGCTCAGAACAGCAGACAGAACGACACGGATCTCTCTCCCAACTCAAAGATCCGTTGTGTTCGCTAAGAAAGCCGAGTCACCTTAAAATAGCAACAGCACGGGAGGAACTCACCCTATGGAGGACGAGAAAAAGCACTGCAAAGCCGACCCAGCATTGCGTTACGAGCGAACCCTGCAGATTCCAGGCAATCTGCAAAGCATTTCCCCTTCCCCACCCAACATCCACTGCAAACTCCCACAATCGCGAGGCAGAGCCGCAACGAGCAGACGGAGGGGAACGAAGCAATCCCTACCTTTCACCTGAGTGTCATATTCAGCGATGATCTCCTTATCCTTTTTGAATTTTGCTGGCGACGTCATGTTTTCAAGCTTAACCTCCAAGCGGATCCACAACCTACAAACGCGATTCGCCCTCAACGCCCCAAATAAAAAAAAAAAAGGAGGGGGAAAGGGGGAAAAAAAAAAAGGGGGGGGGAAAGGGGAAAAAAAGGGGGGAGGGGGAAGGGGGGGGGAAGGAAAAATAATAATCGAGAAAAAAAATCAGTCCATGGAGATTGGGCGTGGGGCAGCGCGGGGGGCAGCGCGGCGGCGGCGGCTCAGCATCAGCGCGGCGCCTCCCGACAGCGGCGCAGCCCGGGGGCCGTCCTGGCACAGCGCATGGCTGAGGGTGGGGGGGGCGAAGGGGTGGTGAAAAAGGAGGGGTGGGTGGGTGAGAGGAGGGGGGGGGGTTTGGAGGGCGGTGATTCCGATCCGTCCGGCGGCGGCGCGGCTCCGTCGCTGTGTGCCTGCAGAGCGGGAGCGGAGCTTTAGGGCGGGCAGGTGAGGGGCGGGGAGGGGCGGCGCCCCGCGGATGGCAGCCGGGCACGGCGCGGTTCGGCTCCGGTTGGGTTTCTTCTTTCACCCCTTTTTTATTGTTTTTTTTTTTTCTTTTTTTTGCCTTTTTTTTTTTCCTCCGCTTTTTTTTTTTTTTTTTTTTTTTTTTTTTTACCCTAACCCCCCGGGAGGAAGGAGAGAATAAACACAGCGGATCCGCATCCCGCCCCGCAGAACAATGAGGGCGGCGGGGGGAAGGAAACGGCGGCGGATCCCCCGGGGGAGGGAGACGGACACACAGACACACACAGCGGGGCTCCCGGGGCTCCACACCCCGCCACCAAAGGGGAAAAGCTAAAAGGGAAGGGGCTGAAGGGGGACCCGGCGGCTGCTCCCCGCTGTGTGGGTGCCCCGCGGCCGGGCGGGACGGTTACCTGGGCACTGCGGAGCCGCCTCCCGCAGCCCGGCGTCCTCCGGCCGCTGCCGCCCGCCCGCCACCCGCTCACCCACGGCAGCCCGCAGCCGGGCCCGCCCCCGCCACGCGGTACGGCCAATAGACGGAGAGAGATGGAGGAGATAAGCGGGAGTGACAGCCAATCGGGAGAGCCCACCGCTTGGCTCTCGTGGCTCCGCCCCTTCGCGAAGCAGTGGGCGGGGCTAAGTGCAGCGCTGTGGCCTCCGCCCCGAGGACTGCGGAGGGGCGGGGCGCGGTATGCAAAGAGCTTACCGGAGGAGCCAATGGGAGCGAAACAGGGCGTGCCCCTCCGCCAATGTCCGGGCGGTAGGGGTGGTGCCACCCAACTCCTCCAACGGCGTGCGAGAAAGGAAGCACCACCCCCTACTCTTCACCAATCAGAATAGGGGGGCGTGGCCCGCCACGACCAATAGGTGACCGAGGTTGGGAATTCAAACTGACAGGAAGAAGCGTGGCCGTTGGCGGCTCGGACGGGAGCGGCGGCCGCTCGCGATGTCGGGCGATGGCTGCGCGTTCGCGGACCGGAACGTGACTGTGCTGTGCTGCCGCTTCTGCCAGCAGGTGCTGAGCTCGCGGGGGATGAAAGCCGTGCTGCTGGCCGACACCGACACCGACCTTTACTCCACCGATATCCCGCCTTCGGGGTAAGAGCCGCCTCAGGAGGGCCGGGCCGGGCCTCGAACCGCACGCACCGCATGGAGCGCCTGCAGAACTTGAAGTGGGCGCTGAGAGCCTGCAGGCACAGCCAACCTGCAGGCACAGCCAACCTGCAGGCACAGCCAACCTGCAGGCACAGCCAACTGCTCTGCCCAGGAGCAGCAAGGCTCCGAGCTGGCTGTGCTGCTTTCCCATAACAGCGTTTGAATGCTGAGGAAATAAGAACGAGGTGCTGATAAGAAAGTAAGGGGTTCGAAAGGAGAGAAGGGATCCAAGGCTTGCTTTGCCGAGGCTTTAAGCTGCTGTGCTGGGGGAGAAATTTCTGGGCTCTCCAGAAGGGATCCTTGATGGGACACATCGTGTGGGTCTTCTTGTGCCCTTAGGAGCATCGCCCCTGTCTGATGGGACCAGGGGGAATGGCTTTAAATTGAGGCAGGGGAGGTTTAGGTTGGATATGAGGAGGAAGTTTTTCACACAGGGTGGTGAGGCACTGGAACAGGTTGCCCAAGGAGGCTGTGGATGCCCCATCCCTGCAGGCATTCAAGGCCAGGCTGGATGTGGCTCCGGGCAGCCTGGTCTGCTGGTTGGCGACCTGCACATAGCAGGGGGTTGGAAGGAGATGAGCATTGTGGTTTCTTTTCAACCCAGGCCGTTCCATGATTGGGCACAGTTTCCTCCTGGGAGAGCTTTAAATGAATGAAGCAGCACACAAGAGTGACACTAACATGGCTCTGTTGTTATTTCACATCTGTATTATTGAATCCTTCCTGCTGGAAGCAGAGCCGTAGCTAAACTTTTCCATTCTTCCCACCCAGCACCATTGACTTCATCGGCAGCTGCTATTTCACTGAGATCTGCAAGTGCAAACTGAAGAACATTGCGTGTTTGAAGTGGTAAGGATGTCATTCAGTGGCAGCAGCACCCACCCACCCACCATGCATGCAGTGCTGCTCGGCCTTCTCACTGCAGACTGCTGCAGTTCCTTCAGCTTTCAGCTTGGGAACAGATTGCATGCTGCATTTCAGATTTAACACTGCCTGATAGAAACTCAGCCCACTGCTTCTGGGCTTTGCTGCCAGTCTATTTCTGTGCAAGTCCCAAGTGGAAATGTGACAACCTTGTCAGTAGTCTGAGTATATGGGAAGGCTTGCTTGCCACCTGCTTGATTAAACGTCTGCTTCAACACTGAGATAATTGTGTGAATAAGGCCGCAGTAAGAAGTAGTTATTCATTCTAATTAATAGAACATCCTCTTGGCAGATCTAGTTGTTGCTAGCAGATGGAAGATGCTGTCACTAAAGTTCTTGGAGTTCTTTTATCCTCTTTACTAATGCATGATATTTAAGATTAAAAACAACCCTAACACGTTCCTTGTAGAGTTGAGAGAATCCTCTCTGCTTCGTAACTGTGACTTTTACCTTGTTCTGATTTAAAGGGTAGGAGTGGGTTATGGTAAAATTTTGTCTTCCTATGACAGAAATATCTCACTGGAGTACGTGACTGAGAAAGTAGAAAACCTATCATTAAGTTCCAACCAGATAAGGCATCGATGTTCTCAGTCTCAATACTCCTCCTACTCCTGATACTCTCTCATACACAGTGTTTTTCTATAGAGGGACTGTATGCACACAATGGATTTGACTCCAATGGAATCACTGGCCTTCAGAAAAAAAACAATATGCTACAATTAGTGATACAGTACCATTGGTATGCAAACTACTCCAGATTACTGCTCTGGATTACACAATTCATGTTACTAAATGATTCTCTGTGCCAAAGATCTAAAACTTTGATATTCCATAACTTCTGCCAGATGTTCTCTAAATATTTTTGATGCTTGCTTAATTACGTTCCCTTAACTTTATCACAATAGAAGCATCACATAGCTGTCTTGTACCCTGGCTATAGAACATTAATTTGAGTTAGATAAACTTAAAAAAATTACTTTTTCATCAGGCTCACTATTTCACTTGTCTTTCCAGTGGTAACATTGTCGGTTATCATGTGATTTCTCCCTGCAAACCTTGCCTGCTGTCCTGTAATAATGGTCACTTCTGGATGTTCTATAGCCAAGCAGTCTTTGGCATCAACAGACTAGACTCTTCTGGTAAGGAACACATATGTTTCCTTCTCTTCCCTGAAATCCTGAATTCCAAATCCACTTTCTAATGAGACATCTCAGTGTAGTTAAAGCATATGGAGAACATATAACATATGGAGGCATACAGCAAGTGTTACTGTACTGCTAATCTAGCAAGCTACTTTGGAGGAGGTAGTGGTAGTTATTTGGTAAGTTAATATCTCTAGCAGAAATTAGCCTTCATCAGGAAACTTAACCTACTGTTCTCGAAGACAGAAGTCAGGATTTTCTGAAGCAATATTATAACCAGTAGAAGCAACGTGGCCACTGGCTGCTATTTATAACAGTATGTATGGCTTCACTGTGCTATCAGGCAGCTGTCTGATGGGCACTCTTTTTTGGGTGAGTCATGTTGTCACTTTGACCCTATATAACTAAGTCCCCATTAGCTCAAGCTGGAATTACAGCTCATGCTCACTGCTTTATTCAGCTAGATCTTGTTTGGATGCCAAGTGTCTAGCATAATTTGCCTTGAGTCCTCAGGAGTGCATAGCATTCTGACAAATCATTTCTCTGCCTTGCACATGAGAGTAACATTGTCTAAACCTTTCAGCGTCACCCCGTGCTTCAAATCAACACGTCTAGAAGTAAATCAGCCATGAGGGGACTATCAATAACCATGTGAATTAGCTACACGAGTACATCGGTATACAGGGACTTAATTCTTTGAACGGTGCTGTAAGCAACACTTAAGATCACTTTGGAAGAAAAGGAGGAAATAGTCTTGGTGTATTTAACATGAATGTGATTTACCAGGTTTTGCAGCGATGAGAGTAGTTATTTTCTCTGAAAATAGACACTAGAGCAACCTGCAAACGAGGTCACAATCCAAAAATACCTTTTCTGTTTTCTTCCTCGTCTGTCTTACCTTCTTTCCACCAGGTGTGAATGTATTGCTATGGGGCAACTTGCCAGATTTGGAGGAAAGCACAGATGAAGACATGTCATGCATCTCTGAGGAGGAGTATATCAGATAACATTTATCTAAGAGACACCACAGTATTTCCCCTTAGATACATTGCGCTGCTGTTTGTTTTGGACTCTTCTTCCTGCTGACCCACCAGAGCTTCAACAATAGAGGAAGCTAGGAAATCTGGAGAGCAACCCTAAAAAAGGAAGTTGTCATCCTTTACTGTAGCCTTCCTTCAACTCTTACACCTGCCTGGTGTGTATGCATTATTCTGACCAGAGACATGGCTTGATGAGATCTTCCTCTCCAATACCTGGACATGCAGACAGGTGCATTTACACTGAGGTTCTGGTCTGTTTTCCTTTTACACTTAAATCTCCTCAGTTGACATCTGTTCTTAACAGTATTTTTCTTCTTTTCTAAAACAGCATTAGCAGAGAGGTTTTTCACTTGCTGGAAATACAGCTTAAAAGCCTTGAAAAATAGTTGGTTTGGTTGATGGATAATGACCTGAAGGAGCTTTGCTCATGTAGCCACACAAACCACCCATTGCCCAGAGCTTCTGAGCATTCAAGAGCAGCTGAACAAATGTCTTCAAGCGTTGTAGCTTTGGCTCTATGATCTGTCTCTCTTGCTTTTAGCAGCTTGTTCTCTAGACATCTGAGGCGTGTAAGAAAGCTCCTGAACAAGGACTGGGGAGCTGTCTTACTGAGTCTGCCTGTGTTCATCTTTCAGTGCTTTTAGGATCGTGTTTCTGCAGGAATTAAGTTCAGAGTTTTCAGTTTCTTCCCCCCATACACATGCCAATTAAACCTAAATACTGACATTTGTTATTGGCTAATGTAACTTCAGGACTACAACAGAACTTCAGTTAAGATTAACATGGAAATCCAATCCTGTGTTGTTTTTTCTTTGTTTTGTTTTAGGCATTTCTCTAAAACAGAATTTAGCCAAGTTAAATATTCAAGCTTTACATCCTGAAGTGTACTGACACGTTCATTCCTCCAAGAAATAATGGATTTAAAGTTCATTATGTGAGTCGTTAGCCATAGTATTTTATTTATTAACTAACCACTGTCCCCTTCAGCTAATTACCTGAAAGATTATCTTTGGAAAATTCAAGTTACAGTCATGTAAGAGACCTGACTACATTTTTAAGCTCTGATTGATGCTGAATAAATCATTCCATAACCTCTCATGATGCTTTGAAGAGGTGCAGTGAAGGCAGATCTGACTTGTCTCATGTCTTTACTGCATTAGATGCATTCCTTAATTAATGGTGCTACCTCTTCTGCATTGTATAAATGTATATTGATGTGTATATATTTGTGTGCCTATGTATATCTGTATGCCTCACTTGGATTTCCTGTGTTTGCTCATGAAATAAAATGCTTGGATTGTGTGTTCCATGGGCTGAAACGAGTATGGATGTGTAATGGCATCAATCAGGTGATGAAAACAATGGTTCAAAATAACAAATAATTCAAAAAAGACCTCATAATATAATTCTGCTTTGTTCTGAGTTCCACATTTGTCACTTTCAACCTTCCCAAAACCTCATTGCACAATTATGAGTCAATTCTGTGTCAGTGGCAGAGGTGGCTGTTGAGCTGTTCTCACTCTTTACCCATAGAGCAGTAGAGGACTTCACAACAAGTCTCCAGTTCTGGTTTTGCTCTCTTATCTGCTCATGCACACAGAACTGGAAGTTCTACTATGAACTACTATAATTACACAGGCCTGTTGGAGCTAGTTCATCTCAACCAGGCATCAGCTTGAAATAAATGAGCCAACTCTTAAGTAAGTTCTATCTTTATCCTTAAAAAAAAATAATAATAATAATAAATTGTATGTAGTAGATGAAAAGTAAACAAACATCATCTATTGCTCCAGCTGTCAGGAATGTTACCAAACTAACTAACCCTATCTTGAGCTGCTTTCTCTCTGAAATTAAAATAGACCTGACTAAGCAGTTTGTGGTAAAGCTGGTACTGCCTCTTTTTGGGGCCCTGATGTTTTGGGTTAAGGTTCCAAGACTCACTTGGAGTTCCCTTCCAGGCTGATAGATGCATCTACCACAAAGCAGCTGACACACAGCTAGATCAGTGCTTCTAGAAACCCTCTGCTGTGCTTTAACTTCCCAGGACTTTGCTGAAATAACTAACATCTCTATTTCACCACTTGTTTTTTGGGTTCCTCTGTACTCTTTGACATAAAGACTCATATGTTGTAGCACAGCCCTGGAATCTCATGAATCCCGTGTTAGGTGAGGCTTGGCAAGGGACGTGGTACACTCACAGTGAACATTAAGACAGATAACTTCTAGAGTGAATGGAGCAGGAACAGCAGGGTTCAGTCAGTCAAATATACACAAGATGTGTGGCTGTTTGTGCTGAGGATTTGACAGTGAAAGTTCAAATGACCTGTACTGAGCAGCCAATGCAGTCCTAAAGCAGAGCACAAAGCTGGAAAACAAAAAAAACCATCCTAAGGCCTTTCTCCTCATTAACTCTAAGAACGTTAGCGTCTCTAATCAGATCTGGTTTTATTCAGCAGAGATTAAACAGGCAATTTTCGACTCCAAGTCAGTGCTACCACCAGCCTTACACAGCCTCCTGCCACTGACCACTTAGCTGAAATCAATGCCCATAGCCTGACCTCTGCCACAGGGCACTCATCTGTCACACAGCACACCACAATCCCCCCCAGCAGC
This sequence comes from Phasianus colchicus, assembly GCF_987193195.1. Lineage (NCBI taxonomy): Eukaryota > Metazoa > Chordata > Aves > Galliformes > Phasianidae > Phasianus > Phasianus colchicus. Next base: position 3,818,845 of record NC_143460.1, read on the forward strand.
TCCCTGAGGTTGTGTAACACTGACTCGAAGGCTCGGGGTAGCAGACTTGTTTGGATGAAAACATTGGAAAGTAGAATTCCCAAAGCCACTGAGGATAAATAGCTTCAATGTGGATCACAGGGCTCTGTTCAATCACGCTGCCAGCCGTGGTCAAGCATTTGCTGCAATTTGCAGTTTGCTGTTCTAGCTGGAGGGGTAGGAGAATGTCATAGCAAGACAGTGATAAATTGATTGATTCCTCTTCCTATTAAGTGAAGATTACTAGATGAAAAAGCACATTTAAATATTCTTCATTATTTCGGTACAGATTAATGCCTAATCATAATCTCACATTTATGTAACACCATTCACCCCAAAGTGCTTCCCAATGACAACCAGCAAAGAATTCCTTTAGCACTGAACTGCAGCCAACTCCAAGATGCAAAGCAGCTGCCAAGGAGACGACAGCATGCTGCAAAGACCACGGTAAGCATCATCCTGTAATGAAATTCAGTATGTGATCTCTATCAGTACAAACCAATATGTTGATTATTGAGGGAGGTTCCACATGAGAGACACTCTCTTTGTAGCCTGGAATGCAGTTCACCTGCTTCAAACCAGATGAAGATGGGTCACCTCTCCTGGGACTGAGACCTACATCCACAGGGTTTGGTAGGAGGCAGGAATGGCTGAGCCATCTCTGCTCTTCTCTCTGCCATTCAAGAGCCAGCATGATTTTTTTTTAAGTCAGGTAAAATGGTCATTCGTTATAAATCATCTAATTACTTTGTCTTGAGAGGTTCTTGTCACAGAGTTTATTACGTTTGCAGTCTGTGTGGTTTCTGAAAGCATACCCCAAGGAACAGCACGCATCCCAAGTAAACAGCCTTTGCATACTATTATTTGGATTAAGGGAGTGTCTACAGGCTCGTAGAGTATAACTGCTATGGGTGCTTATTGTGCAAGAATCTACACAGGCATAGCAACTTGTAGGCTCCAAGAACTTACACTGTAAACAAAACAGCCAAGGGATGGTAAGGGAACAGCACAACTGGCTCCATCAGAGGTAAAGCCAGAACTGCATAGATCTGCAGAAGAGTCTCTGATGCTGCAACAGAGAGCTGAGCTGGGCCTGCTCCTGCAGCTATGGATCAGTTCTTCCTATTCCAAGGTGCATTTGCAAGTCTATGAACAGATTCAGCTCTCCCAGTACACGTACTCAGTCATCCCGTACTTCAAGCAAGAAGCTGTCTCTATGCCAACATTCCCACAGCTCTGGTGCATTATTAGGTTTTCCCCTTGCTCTATCACACGAAGTGAACCTTCCCTTTAGCCAAATAGGCATCAAAAGCCCGCATGGAAAACAGGTTCTTCCAAACCTGCCCAGCTTCAGAACACACAGAACTAAGAGACGTGTTACACACAATGCAATGACAGAAGAGAAAAGCAGGATGCTCGCCTCCAACATCTCCTGTGAAGTCACCTCCAAGCTGCTGATGCACCACCCAAAATTCCCTCTCATCAGAAAATATCAACCATGCTATGCTTTAAAAAAGCACCAGCATTTTCCAGGCATTTAACAGCCAGAGGGACACTTCAGCTGCTTTGCTGTCTGCAGAGCCTTGTCATCGTGCATGTGTGACACAAGCTTAACAAAGTGAGTCTGCACCCTATTGATTTCTCATTAGAAAGCAAGGCTCACATTTTGGACAGCGTTGAGGGGGGGAAAAAAACAAGAAGGAACAAAGCTGGTCAGATGTAAGGCAAACACAATCCCCAGTGCTTCGGTTCTGATGTCACTGGAATGCTGACAGCTTGATGCATCCAGGTAATGGCACACAAGGGAAATTTGCACCACAGCACTCTCATGTGCTCCCATCTGCACATCAAAGTAGGTAGAAATTGGTGCAAGCAGATATTTCTGCTAGATGAGACGATGCTAGAAATACAGGTGTGATATCAAACCAAAAAGGGGAAAATAGGTCTCGTGTCCTTTGGGCACATCTGATGATTTCATACAAAAGGGCAAACTAAAGAGAAAATCCATTTCAGAGCCATTCCTCAGGCTGATTCACTCACTCTCTTTGACACATCACTGTGCAAGTGGATATAGAGAAAGAAATAGGTTTTAGGGCACCAGAATACCAAAACTGCAATAGGTTCCCAACAGTGTTGCCAACCCAATGAAGCCAACCCAATCTCACAAAACATGAGAACAGTTTGCTTAAAAGCAGATGGAATGGCACAGGGTCACATCTGAGGGACTGTTAAAGCTGACACAGAGCGCCCATAGCATCCACTCAGATATTAATAAATGCCAAAAATATTTGGAAAAAATGAAGCAATCCTCTCTTGTGCAAAAGGTTCAGCACACGACTTTCCATAACGTCGCTCTGCTCTTGTAAATTTTTGTTGGCACACGGATTGGAAGTGAATTCTACCAAAAATCCACATGATTTTATAGATCAGAAGTGAAAATTCAGAGCCATCCATGTTTTCTCCTCACCTGGAACCAGAAGGCAACATCCACAAGGTGTCAGGAATTATATATTGAGCAAAATATGCCCATCTTTTTTAATTCCAGTCATCTTGTGCGTAATCAAAAAAAATCAACCACTGCTTGAAGCATCTGGTCCTGCCCGCTGTAAGAAGCCTTTAATCCTATATTCCTATCCTAAATTAGATGCCCACTTGGCTTTGCCATGAACACACCAGTGCTAACACTAGAATTGGAGTGGCTTCCTCCCTTTGTGCCATCCCAGTGGTGATGCTCACGGAGTTGCTTTAACCCAACCCCAAAAATCACAGGACTCAAAGAAAGCAGCAGGCACTTCGATAACAACCCACCACTCATCCTGCATCACTTCAGCCCTTCCAGCTCCTCCCATGGGGGGGGCAAAGGGAGGGAGGTGCAAACCTGGGCACAGCTGATTTGGGGGTTAATTCATTAATTAATTGCAATGCACTTCGCCAGACCTGACAACAGACGCAGCATCACTTCCCCTCTCAGTTCTGTCTTCAGCTCCGTTGCATCTCTTCCTGTGCTCTGTAGGCTACAAGAGGTGCTGAGTGAACCCAAAGCTGCTGCTTTCCAGCACCACCAAGGAAAGCACTGCAGTTATCCCCATGCTCTGTCCCTAATTAGTTTGATTTCACTGCCTCTGCCCTCCTGAGCCTTGCGGAGATCAAAGGCAGCTCCGTGTGCGTGCACACACATGCATGGAGAACCCACGTTAATTACAGCCTGAAAATCTCTCTGCTAGAAATGAATTCTTTCCCTCTTTGTCATTTCCTTCACCTCTCCCTCACAAATTCTCACACTGTCCTCATCTGCTCCTCAAAAACAACCTTGGATTGCAAACGACCTGGGGACAAAGAGGCAGCAACCAACCTCATGGCTGGGAGATGGGTGCTGAGAAGAGCAAAAACTCGACGCCAACACAAGCTGTGATGCCATAGCACAGACCCAGCGATGCCTTTCTAAAGCCTTACGTTCCCCATTCCCTGAGGTTTTAGATTTTATTTGGTTGTTTTTTTGTAGTCGCCGGTGATGAGGCAATCGGAGAAATAAGAAATGAAAATCAGGAAACTCATCTTCTGTTTGCTGACTCAGCCACAAGAAGGGAGCAGTGCTGGGAACTCACAGAGGATGCCATAAGATGGCCGTTCTCTGCTTGGATTCTGGGTCACAGCCCTGCTTAGTAGAGGTGAGGGGAAGCATCCCTCCATCCAACACAGCTGAGTGAGGAAGCACACGGGATCCACAGATGGGGCTGTTGTGGTGCTCGAGCAGAACCCCAAATCCCTCCAGCCCAAATGTGACCCTTTGCCTCGGCCAGCCCAGGAGACAGCTGCCTTTATTCCTGCAGGTGAGCTCACAAATGCCCCCTCTGCTCGTTCCATGGTGCCAGCTCTGGATGTTGGCACAAACCACCACCAGCCCACGGACTGCCATTGTACTCAATGGGTCCACATTCAGAGAGATAACAGAAAATCCACGCGGAACTTGAGCCAAATCTAAAAGCAGAGAGGTTCCTCTGCACAGCACTGAGCATTTAATTCTCTGATAACAGAGTGAAATAAAGATAGCAGGGAAGAAACAAGAGCTCACTATCAATAGAAACAGAGGAAGGGATGCTGATATTTTAAGGCAGCCACCTTTGGGTTATAAGCTGCTTATCTCAGACTGCTACATATGTGGTCTCCTTGGGAACAGAGGCAGACAATAAATCAGATGTGCCAACAACATTTATCAGAAGCTCCAACTCACCAAAAACATCAGCTCTCCTAAGAATGCCAAATGGGTTTTGCAAGACGTGGGGCTAAGCCTGGAGTCACTCCTAAGGCATGCAGCAGGGGTAAGAAATGCTGCTATTAAGCTCAAAAGAAATGTTCCTTATGTTCTTATTCCTCATTGTCATTCCAGGAGCTCAAGGCCACATCAGGAGTTTCAAAGGGAGGTGAAAAGACAGAAATCAATCTGCCATTGTGCAGGTGTGGTTAATGCACACATCAGGGCAGTGTCTGTTCCACGTCAGCCACGGAAATATCCCTCCTCGTATGTGCCACATCTTGAAGTATGCAAGACATAACTGCCTTATTCTGAACAGGAAAGGAGCTATATAGATAGGAGCTATATAGATAGAGTAAAAGCAGCTTGAGCGAGGTTGGAGCATCAGCGTTCTGTAACTCTGCTGTCAGACACATGAGAAAGATGCAGACATTTCTCATGTGCAAAAACAAAAACAGTCACAACCAGATCACCCTTTGAATAACGGTGAACGTTTCCCAACCAGTTCCAGAATTCTCAACTGCTGATGTGTAACCAAAAGAATGTCATGGCAGGCGTTTTGGGGCAAAGACCTCAGTCTCATTTCTAAAGGACTTGGCCAGGAATTAACAAGTGCAAAAGCAATGGCAGCAGCTCTGCGGCGAGCCTCCCTCCCTCATCCAAAACTGCTGACCTTTGGTGGCACAGACATACTTTGCTGGGCATGTCATGCATTGACTGACCCGCAGTCTGGGAGCAGCTGAATGTCAGGGAGCTGAGTGAGCACAGTGCCAGCATCTGCCCTGACACAGCCTTACATGCAGCCCCAGGAGAGGAAGAAGCAGTCTCCCTTTCCTCGAGCATCACGAAGCGACTTGAGCCACGTACAGCTTCTTAAATAAGAACATAGACGTGGTCTGGCCACGTGCTGGTTAACTGCCAGCAACCTCTGCCTGAGCACAGACATGGCACCACCTCCTTGGCTATCAGAGCCACGTTTTGGCAACCACAGTCCTCACACCAAAGCCAGAAAGAGATGGGAACGAACGGCACAGCAGTGGGAAGCACAGCACCAGCAGGCCCTGAGCTTGTCCCCACTGAGCCGTAATGCTTACAGGGGAGAAATTTGCAGCTCAGTGCCCCCTCCTCCAGCCCAGCACTTTCAGAGACTGCAAAAACGATTTCCAGCATCTGACATCCAAGTGCAGCCACGTCAGCAAGAGAGCAGCAGACCGAGGGGTAATTCCTCTGTCACTTGTAGTGGAAACCAGAGATACCTCCGGGGCAGCAACAGAGCTAGAAAGGCTTTTCCCTGCCGGGAAGCGAAGCGATCAGCCCGCTTCAGCCTCATTTCACATCCCTTCCATTCCCAGCGCGCTGTCACTCGCGTGGCTCCAACGCACCGCAGACCCACAATACCTCCCCCAGCAGCGCATCGCTGCCGGACCCCCGACCTCCAGCATCGCTCCCTTGAAGCTGACAGCACCTCCAGAAAGCCGCATCCTCCCTCCATCCCCCCTTTTCCTCTCCCCCACCCCGGGCAGCTGCCGCCCCTCCGCTGGGCGCCGCCCGGGGCGCACCGGAGCCCGGCACAACGGCGCCACCTTGCGGAGCGCGGAAGCGCAGCAGGCTGGGAAACGCCCCGTGGTTTCGGTACGGAAGGGGTGAAGCTGCTGAGCATCTGTGTTAGGAGAGCCGGAGAGTGTTTTTTTTTTTTTCCTCTCACCTTCCTGACGGCCACGGTGGATTCCAAGCACTCCCGGCTCGCTGAAGCGCAGAATGCTCGGAGCCGTGCGTGCTTTCAGTGATGCGCCTCTTCTAAAACGTGCCCAAGATCTCCAGGCAGCCCCTTTTCCACTAGAGGACAGTGCCACACCGGAAAGGACAGCGGTGCCCTTGGTGATGCTCCAGCCCCTCAGCCCGCTATTCGGTGCTCTCTTTGAGCCAGATCTGATAAGCAGAATAGCACCAAAAGCAAGAAACAAACAGCCTGTAGCAAGGACAAAATGGAAAAGGAAGGCTGGAGGGTGCTGTCCTGCACAAAGTCATTTAACGGCCACTTGGGAAAGGTTTCCTAATCGGTTTGTCATTACTGCCTAAACCTGGATCATCCCTGGGGAATGTGCTGGATCTTGGCTTCCCATTGGCAAACCTCTTCTCTGGGAATGTGCAGAAGGTGATCAGTTAAATAACCTCCTTGCCTGTTGTTCAAGATGGTCAAAACAAGAGAGCATGGCTATCCAGAGCCCACCCAGAGAGAATGCCTTTAGCAGAGGGAGACGTGAGCACCAGGATTCAGGAACATCCAAGAAATGATACCCACACCAGCAGGGTTGTTCAGCTGCTTCGATTTGATCTCCTCCATTAACAACACACAGCCTGCCTGAAGCGAAGCAGAGCCCAACAAATGAGGTGAAGGATGAACGAAGCTCTCAGAGCAGCAGAGCCAAACCCTGCACATGAATACCTTTAAACATTTCCCAGTGCTGTCACTGGGTTTCTCCCTCTCTGGTGACAAAACCTCCTCGTCTTCAAGCTGAGGTCTGAGACAAAACAACAATAAAATTCTACGTTTCATCTATCGTGGCCTCCCAGCAGCATACACTTTGTTGGAGCTTATTAACCAGCTCCCAACTTGCTCCCTGCATAATCAGTTTGTACTTCAAAGCCTCCTCTAGCAGACGGAGCTAAATGATGGTGTTAAATCCACTCATGTATAAAATTAATTAGCTGTGGGGCAGGACAGTGGATATTGGCTGTCAGAAGTTGGGATATTAGCTGAATGGGGCTGCCCAGGGCTCTGGGGACCTTTGTAACTTCCCAAGCAATGCTTCATTCCCCTGCATCCCAAATGGTTTTTTTTTTTCAAGTGGGGCGGATTCAAGCAGTGCTGATGGCAGCTCAGCATCCATCCTGAGTGCAGCAGAATCAGCCCTGAGCCACGGTGGATTCTGTTCTGCACAAATCACCCGAGACAGAAAGCAGCATCTGGCTGAGCGCCCGCCCAGGCAGCAGGAATGGGTCACATCAGGGAGAGGGACCTTTCCTCTGCATCTCCAATTTCCTCCCAGTAATCCTTTCCCAATTAGTTTTCAGGGAGGTAGAAATTCATTTAATTATTTTTCAGTCTCACCATCAAATCAAGCTACCCAAGAGACCGCAGACGGTGAGGGTTCCAACCTCAGCTCAGCACAAAGAGTTAGCAGTGATTTTCACATTTCACCTGCATCCAACAGTTAGCTGTAAATCCACCCCCTCACTGAGGCTGTGCTTGCTGTCACCTCCATGCGACAGGTGAAGCACATTGCTGAGCCTCAGGGTGGAACCCAGAGCACCCAATGGTTGTGAATGATGCGCAGGGAACCAGCAGTGCTGTTGTTGGAGACCTGCATGGTTCAGCCTCAAACTCCCACAGCACTGCATGGAGAGCAATCTCTGCTCCGTGGCAAGGCTAAGGATGCTTGGATTTATTCCTTTGCTCTTCTCCCACGGACGTGGTTTGGTGGGCAATATTGTGGTAGGTGGGTTGTTGGGCTGGGTGATCCTAGAGGTCTTTTCCAACCATAATGATTCCAAGGCTATCAATGAGATGTAAGCAAATGGAGAGTTTTGAGAGGCCCAGGTCCACAGCCAGAGCACACCTTCATTCTCTGTCTCGTAGAACCTCAAACCACCAATGCATGAGAAACAAACATCCATCCCTCCCACCCCAGCACATCACTCGACTCCCTGCACTCAGCACTGGAGATGGGGAGAGCTCTTGGTGCGTGAGATGGGGCAGAACAGATGGAAATCTGTCTCTGCTACAATACCCGTATTGCCATACCCATACAGAAGCCTTAAGGAAAAAAAAAAAATCACCCCTTGCAGCCTGACCTGCATGTTAATGTGGTTCATTTTCCAGACAACAGCAGATCAGTGAGACAGCAAGATAACACAGAGGCCCCTGAAAAAAAATGCATTGATTTCAGGCTGTGGTTTCCCCACCAGCAGGCTCTGACTGCAGGCTGTGCTCTGCTTGCATGATGAAGTGGTAATCCATTACAGCCAAGAACACGGGTCCACAGATCATCTGAATGAGAAGTGATAAAACTACGCGTTTGGCTGGTCCCAAAAATGTCATTCTTGTGAAACATGGGGCAACATTTCTCATCCGCAGCAGCGCTAAGTACATCCTCATGGCCTTTCAAAAATCTGTTGTGCAAATGCATATGAAAACAGCTTTTAGGAGATGCCTTGGCAATTAGCACAGGGAAGAGCCAGCGACAAAGTAATTGTCTGTGATGTTAAATGTTCTTAGGGATGCACGGACCAGGCTGCCACAGAGCTTCAGCTGAAATCATCCCTTCAGTCGGTGCTCTGCCTGAAAAGCAGGAGTTATGCTCCCAGCGTGGCTTTCACCTTGGTTTGTCTGTATCAGGCACTGAGAGGCACCACGTCAGGCACTTCATACGTGATCCTTGAGGTCCCATCCAACCCAAGCCATTCTATGATTCTATCAATCAGTTTCCAAGGAGGGAGCAGCTCGCCCCTAATCCACGCTGCCCTGTGCCTGATTTCACCATGCACTCATCACCCAAGGAGCTGCTTTTCTACCACCAGCACAACAAACCATCCTATAAATGCTGTTTCCTCCAGCCTGCAAGAAGCTCTTTGAGAACAGCCGGACAATTTTCCAACATTGTAGACTGAAAATATCAATTTCTGCCCGTTCTTCACAGGATCCAAAAAGGAATCAGAGGTTGAACTCCGGGTAGCAACCCACGATGACCTGAGCATCAGGCAGAACACTGTGTGCAGCCGTGTGCTTTATCACCTTCCCCTCATACACATCCCACGTCGGAAGGGGATTAAGCAGCATTAACTGCCTGCCCATGGCTCCAATCTGCTGGAGGACCCAGAGAAAGGGAGCGGGTCAGCTTGGCTTTGTCCCAACCAAAGGACAAAGGCTCATGGTGTTGTGCCAGCCCTTGTCAGCTGCTGCCTGCTCCCAAACAAGTTGTGGTGTGGGGAAAGCATCACTGCAGCATTGAGAAGACATCCTGGTGGGATGAGCCCACAGCACGGGGTGATAACCCCAAACCCAGCCATTGCCACAGGGTGAAGCTGATTCTCCCCATTCACATCCAGAAAGGCTGCTCCCCTGGGTGATAATCTCTCAGCATCTGCTGTGCCTTTTCTTCATGCCTCCTCCCAGCCCAGCAGATCCTGCAGTGATAGAAATGCTCAGAGCGCTGCAACAAACTGTGCATCCCAAAAACTGAGACCTCCAGCAGGAGGCCAGCAAACAAAGCCATCACCCCAGTGCCATAACTCCATCAGCACTTCTCCATCCTCTGCCCTCAGCCATTCCATCAGGAAAAGCAGGCAGCATATTTAGAGAGCAGCTTTGTGCTTCATTTGCAGGAAGCATAGCATGGGGAGAAGGCAGATCATTAGGGCTACGTTTCCTAGGAGATTTTCACACACTTAGATGGGAGGGGGGAAGAAAAAAAAAATAAAACATGCACATATCGTGCAGGCAGAAGGTAAAAATCCCACTGGCACTTCAGATCTGCTGAGTTAAACTACTGGTGAAGCCACCATAGTGCACCATAATTGGGTTTATTTTGTCCTCCTCTCCATGTCACGTGCACAAAATGACAGCAGGAGAGCAAAGCACGTTGCCCAGATGCTGAACAGCTCATCCCACAGGAGTTCTAGCAGCCAAGTCCTTGCTTGCAACCTCTTGGAGGCCCACGTTTGGCCACCCAACAGCATTCAGTCATAATGCCAAAGGCAGAGATAGTGAGGCAGGTGAGAAATACCCAGCATCACCAATTTTAAGTGGAGGAAACAAACTGAGCTCAATACCAGCCACTCAAACAAGAAGTGGTCCCATGGAAACAACACATAACCCCAAACAAATTTCCCCTGTATCTGGGTATAACCTGGGCCTGATTATCAAGCAGGCAAGAACAGCCTTTAATCACAAAGCCTTGAACTTTGCTTTAGTGGGGAGAGCACGGATCACTGCAGACATCCTTCCTGTTATTCATCATCTCCTAATACACATCCCAAAGCAGCTGCTCCTCTGCTTTCATCATCCTGATTGATGCTTCTCACCTGGGAGGCAATGGGATCCCAATGACTGCAGTGTTTACATTGGGAGAGAAGGGAAAACAGCAGAGAGTGAGCCTGGGGTCATGGAGAGGGTCTCGGTTGTCTCCTTACACTGAATTAAACACATCCTAAAGCCTCTGCTCTCTTTATTCTGTATCAGAGCTCCATTCCAATGCCCATTGCAGCCCCAGATTCACTGCAGGTGCTGGAGCTGCCCGTCCCATGGATGCAGGTTTGCTAGCAGGGTTTCTCATGGAAGAAATACCTCCCACCCCTACAGGCTGCAGAGTAGGGAAATCACACGCCCAGATCAGATTCCCACTGCATAGAGCAAAATTTGGGTCCTGTCCCACCTGGTTACAGTGGGACTTCAGCATGGAGATGTTCTACAGTGGCATCAGGAGGGGGGAAAACAACATAAATAAATGAAAGAGAGAAAAACACCCATCCCAAACCATCGGCTTCCAGCCTCGAAATGTAATCTTGTGTGTTTTTTTATTATTGATTTAAGGTTGTTTGCCCTCTGCCTGGGTCTGGTTTTTAAATGCTAATGGTGATAACAGCAGAAGGAGATGAAGGAAATTGAAGCACTTTGCAGCTCCCATTGCTCTGAACCCCCCTGTGAGCACACAGGGACCAGCAGGAGAACGCAGGGCTGGCAAACAAGCTATCTGCCCTCCTGAAGGTGCATAGCTTCTATTTGCCCTCAGGCTCTTGTTGTAGGTCAGTTAACTGCTTCCACACACATGTGTCCAATTAAAAGGTACAGCAGAAAGAGCAAACAATAATGGAGCTATCAGCTGCCATAGCCCCAGGGCTGCGTTCATTTCATTGAATGGAAACCCCCTGGTGCCATCCACCACTCCAGGGTCACCCCTCACTCTTTGCTTTAGAAGTTAAATAGAAAACAAATATATTCAAGGAAAGGATTCCAGCTGCATGCGATGTGCTTTGGCCCTCTCCCATCCTTCTGTGCTTTCCCATTGCTGCTCTGCAGATGGGCACCAAACCCAGCCCTGCCCTGACCCCAGAGCACAGCTTTCCATTACGACCTGTTCAGCATATTTATTGGATGCTCTCCAATACGAAGCAGCATCACGGGTTTTAATTAAAGGGCGAAAAATGCAAAACAACTCTGAAAGAGGAAACGGAGCGGGGGAAGAAGGGGAGGCTGATGGGAGAGCATCTGGTTTCTCATTGCTTTCAAATCACAGCAGCTCCTGCCTGCAGCACCCCAGGGTTGTGCCACAGCTGACTGTTGCCCAACTGCACAGAGGTCTGCAGGAAGGTGCTGAGCTGGGTCTGCCCAATCCCAGCCCTGCCCTCGATGGGTGCAATCACATCCTCTGATGACTACAGCACAGAGACATTCGGTGCCCTGATAAGAGGAGCACCACGTGGGCACTTCTCTGAAAGCTCTTCACAAACACTGCGAGCAACCAGAAGCAATGATGTCACGTTTTTTGGTTTGCAGCTCCCCAGGCCTGAGAAGAAGCACAGGCTGCAATCAATGGCACAGCCAAGCTGGGGTTGTAAGGATTGAGAACCCACAGCAGGGGGATCTTCAGGGGCGGAAGGAAAACGTGGAGCCTAATTTTGGAGGCTTTAGAGGACCTAATTTTGGTTTTAGAGGACCAGCTCTCCTTCCTGCCCCAGGCAGCCGACCCACAGCCATCCCAACCCACTGCAACACCACCCACCCTACAGCATTCACACAAGTGTGACACCAGCAGATCTACCCCTCCTGCCCTGAGCTGCAAAAGGCATTTTAGTCTTTAAATACTCAAGACAAAAGACAACCTGAGCACGCTTTGTGCTGTCAGCAACACGAGATTAACCCCATCACACACCCCAAGGAAAAGATTTGTTTTGAGAAGCGAGCCAAGGCAGTGCTTAAACCCAAGCCAACAACCTTCATTCCTTCATTTTTTTCCCCTATTAATTAACTACCTACAAAACGAAGGAACCAGCTACAAAGCCAAGAGGTTGAATTACTCTTCAACTCCCCCCTCTGTGCCATAGGGTGCAGGAACACGGCGTACATTTCACATGCTCTGCTCCGTGTCATATTGATGCCACCAGCTGCCAAAAATTGACTCTGTGACACGGTTCTACCTTGACAAATGCAACATTAAGGACTTACAAATTGAGTTTCACGGGCCAGTATCTCAGCGTCACACCCAGGAGGAATGAGGAAATGCAGAGTGCTGCAGCAGCACCCAGCAACACGCAGAGCACTGGGGCTCCCCATGGCCCCCTGTGCTTCCTTCCTTTGCTGGGAAGCAAACCACGCTCACAGGAGCAGCACCAGCAAAGCACAGTTCTACCACCAGCCCACACCAAAATCTGCTCCTGAGGGCTGATGGTTGGGAAATGGCTTCAAGTGGCTGCAGCTGGGGGTGGTGTGGGTGAGGGCACAGCTGTGTGCTGCTCAACACTCAGCCCCAGGGCTCCTGCACAGCTCTGGGTGAGCAATTCCTGAGTTGTGGCCATTCTGAACTCACAGCTGCAGCACGGCCAGGACCTCAGGTGGAGCAGGAGGACGTGTATTGCGGGTGGATGCCATGCACTGTGCATCCCTGCTCAGCCTGTGCTGCCAGCTGTTGTGCTCTGGGCTGCTGTGCAAACAAGGAGCTGCACTGCACTGCTGTTGCAGAAGGAGCAGCTCTGGTTTGGCTGAAACACAACCTGGAAACACCAGCAGCGTGTTCAGAAAAGTGCAGGAAACCAATGGGAGCCAATGAGTTTGTTTTTCAATCCTTCTGCTTGAGAAATTTCCCTTTTCCATGATGATCTTTCCCTATAGAAAATGCACATCTATCTTCCAAGGCTCGTTTTCCTTCAGTGGATGAGCTCTGCTTTCCCATAGGCACCTTTGCAGGGGGATTCTCCCTGCTGCTGAACACACAAATCTGGAGCAGCAGCCCCAGTGCAGAGAGAACTGCTCCAAATGGTGGCAGTGAGAGCTGAGTGTGGCCTCAAAATGCTGAAGTGCAGCTTCACCTGCACAGGATCAGCCCTTCCACCTCTGCCTTCAGCTTTGCTTTTTATTGATTTGTGGGCTGGTTGTTTTTTGTTGTTTTTTTTTTTTTTTGCATTGCCCTCTATTAATCTCCCAGCAAAGCAGCTGTCTGATCACAACCACAGCAAATTGCATTATTCCCCAAAACACCTCCTGCCACCAACTCACAGAGGCTCTTTCCTATGATAGGTAGCTTATACCCGTAGGGTCTCTTAGAAGGATGAATGTCTTTTAATTAGACACAAACTGTGCTCATTTATGGTTATTAGAAGTGATCTGCAAATCTTTACTCGGCAAATAATTGCCTCTGAATGGTGATATCACACCCAGTGGGGCAGAGCCGTGCACACAGCCATCAATGTGGGGCAGGGAGCTGCTGGGAAGAAGCCTCTCCCAATGCACTCCTTGTGTTTGCTGCTGTATTTCCCCCGAAAAGTAATAACTCCACAAACAGATGCATATCTCTATTTCTTCTTGGCGTAAATCAACAGCCGGGAGGGGAAAACCAAAGCTTCAGTGTTGCAAAACAAACGTGGAACGCACGTGGATATGTAAAATATATTGGTGGAGTTCAATGAAGAGGGGCTGCGGGGGGGGAGGGAGCAGCACAGATCCTCAGAGCCTGGGATCACAGCTCTGATTGCAGCAACGCAGCAGCTGGAGGCAGCAGGGAGGGGGGATCCCACTATAAAACCCTGCCCGCAGTGCTCACTGCAGGGATTTTGTGTGCTTGGTTCCCTGATGTCCTGCCTGCTCCTGGAGGGAAAAGGCCAAAGGGATGCAGCCTCTATTGTTGTCACCGCACTAAAAGGAAGCGACAAAGAGGAGCTTTCTCTCAATTGAGGGATAGAGGTGGATTGCAAAATGAGCCGTGCAGGGAGATTTAAGGATTTAGGAATGCTCAGTGCAGCCCAGATCAAAGACTGAGCCGGGACTGCTGCACTCCTACAGGAAACCCACGCCGAGTGGGTGCACAGGGACACAGAGGTGACAACCAGCCACAGTGCTGGGGGACACGCAGAGGAGTGGGATGGAGCCGGGCTGGGACTGGAACAGCTCTCACAGCAGTCAGACCACGCACAGCACAGAGCTGCAGAGCTCTCAGCCCCCATTGGAGACCCCCAACCGGACCCTGCTGCAGGGCCGGGATGAACAGCTGGCCAGGGCAGAGGTGGGGGTGCTGGCAGCCATCCTGCTGGTGGCCACGGTGGGCAACCTGGCCGTGCTGCTGGCTGTGTGCCGCCCTGGGAGGAAACTGAGCCGCATGCACCTTTTTGTGCTGCACCTGGCACTCAGCGACCTGGGCGTCGCGTTGTTCCAGGTGCTGCCTCAGATGCTGTGGGAGGTGACATACCGCTTTGTAGGGTCCAATCTGCTCTGTAAGCTGGTGAAATACCTGCAGGTGCTCAGCATGTTCGCCTCCACCTACATGCTGATGGCCATGACCCTGGATCGCTACGTGGCTGTGTGCCACCCGCTGCGCGCCCTGCGCCAGCCCAGCCGCCAGCCCTGCGCCATGGTTGGGGCTGCATGGATGCTCAGCTGCCTGCTCAGCACCCCTCAGCTCTTCATCTTTTCCCTACGGGAGGTGAGGCCGGGCTCAGGGGTGCTGGATTGTTGGGCTGACTTTGGGTACCCATGGGGCGCCCGTGCCTACATCACCTGGACCACGCTGTGCATCTTCCTCCTGCCCGTCGGCATCCTCACCGCCTGCTACAGCCTCATCTGCCGTGAGATCTGCAAGAACCTCAAAGGCAAAACGCAGAGCTGTGTCCCCGTGGCAGGAGGGCTCCTTGCAGCCTCCCCCAACGCTCCGTGCTGCAGTCAGAAGGGCACACAGTGCCACTCCGGGCAGCCCTCGCGTGTCAGCAGCGTGCGCACCATCTCCCGCGCCAAGATCCGCACGGTGAAGATGACATTTGTCATCGTGGTGGCTTACGTTGCCTGCTGGGCTCCCTTCTTCAGCATGCAGATGTGGTCGGTGTGGGACGAGGATGCTCCTGATGATGGTGAGTAGTGGTGGGGATGAGCCCTTTGTGTTTTTAACAAGCAGGAGCCCACTTATTTTCTCCTATTTCTTTTTTTATTTTTGGCAAAGCACTGCTTAACTCCCCGATAGCATCTCTGCGGAGCCAAACCATTGCTTTTCTCCATCAGACCCATTAAAAACCAATGACTTCTGACCAGCAGCTGTAGGGAGGCATCAAGTTGTTACGCAAACACTTTGCCATGTGTCTCTCCCCTCATTTGGGAGTTCATTTCAGGAGCTGCTGTGCTCCCATGTGGCTGCAGGGAGAGTTTTATCTGTGCAGCTTACCCCTCCTCCCTCCAGAGGGATCACTGCTCTTTTGCACATAGCATCGAGTGCCCATTGGGCTTTTGCTGAGCCAGCTGCAGAGCTTGGAGAAGCTGATTTGGGATTTCATTTTATACGTTTTTAATTTCAGTATCTCTTCTGGCCCGCTCGAGGCATTACCCAGCCTGCCAGCCCTCTGGGAGGTGCTCTGGCAGCAGACTGAGGGAAGCAGCGGGTCTGAAAGCTGCCAGCTGCCACCCCAGCAATGGGATGGGAATGGAACAAGAGGGAATTTTTAGCACTGAAGCCACAGAGAACCTCCCAGAAGCCCCGAGCACTGCACGCTGAGCCCCCTTCACCCTGAGCCCACTCCAGTGGAGGTTTACACCCCCCCCCTTTTGCCTCCCCAGAGTCCTCCGACGCAGCCTTCACCATCACCATGCTGCTGGCCAGCCTCAGCAGCTGCTGCAACCCCTGCATCTACATGTTCTTCAGCGGGCGCCTGCTGCAGGATGCAGCACGCTGCCTGGCCCTATGGGGCTGCCCCAAATCTGCACCACGCAGGCAGGGCTCGGCTGGCAGCCTGTGCAGCAGGAGGACCACCATCCTCAGCCACGGCCTCAGTGCTGGCATCCCCCTGCAAAGGGGCAGTGGCACCAACCTCAGCCCCCCCGAGGAGGAAGCGGTGACCGAATCGGGCACGCTGTAGGCTGTGGTGCTGCTGTGACATCGTGGACAATGGCAGTGCAGGATTGTCTCCCCACCTGGTAGCATTGCGTTTCACCAGGAGCTGCGTGCTTAACCCAGAATGTATCACCAGCCTCCTTTTGCTCCTGCATGCGCTGCGTCTGCTGTGTGCATCAGGAGATGGAGGCAGCCCACCACCATGTGCAGCTTTCACCTCTCCGTGCACTATGATGCATCCCCATCCACCACCCTGCTCCCCTCTTGTTACCCAGGCATCTGATGGGGGATGCTGCATCAGCACATCTTTTAGGAGAGTCCCTTTTACGAGAGTTTTGGGTGTTTCACAGCTGCCAGCAAAGCAGTCTGAGCACAGCAGGAGGCATTGCAGCCACATCTGCTCGAGAGCTCCTTGCAGTCATATTGCCTGTCTCCCAGCCTCATGGCTTTGCAGGTGGAGCAGCCAATGCGAACGGCTTCCCTGTGACCTGTGGGTCTGCACATGTCCCCAGGGCTGCAGCAGACACAACCATTGCATTGCATTGCATTGCATTGCATTGCATTGCTCTCTGCAGCATTGCACTACACCAGGTATTTCCCCTCTGCAGCACTGCAGTGCAGTAGTACAAGCACCCCAAATGCAGCACGGACACCACTGAGGAGATGCCTGCAAGAGCCCTGGCCCACCTCCAGCTCACCCAAGCAGACCCTGCCTCCCTCCCACCAGGTTTCTTCTTCCTGCAGTCAGCAGCCATTGCACGCTGCTGCTCTGCACTGCTGAACAGCTGCTGCACATTAAAGAACCGTTCTCAAATCGCTGCTGCTGCTTCTTTTGTCTTATTTAGCGAGGAGCAGAGCATCTGCAGGGCACAGGACCTGGAGGCAATGGGATTTCTTCCTGCTGTCCCTGCAGCATCCCAGGTGAGCCATGGTCAGTCACACCGAGCTGCAACTGAGGTGGGAGCCACACTCACAGCTCGGGTGGGGAAGATCACCTCCTGCACCCCACACGTTTGCTGCAGGGAAAGCAAAAGGTGGGAGGCAGGGAAAATGCAATGCAGTGATTTACTCATGCACAGATGCCACTGTCCCATCCTGCTTCTCCCACATCCCACAAAGCAGATTTAGAGCCCCAGTGATCTCCAGCAGCTGGAAGAGGCAATGCCCATAGTGCCCACCCCAGTGCCAGGTGATGGGCTATGATGAGGCCCTGAGGGGGCTTAGCATCAAAGGAAAATGGGGTGCAGGGTGGAGGGCTCAGTGTGAGGGCAGGAAGGGTGAAGCCGGTGGATGGAGCATATTTAAAAGGTTTTTATGACAGCGATCAGCAAAGGAAGCATTATTCACAGGATATGTCAGCCCAATGGAGAGATGTTTTGGAAATGATTGCATTTCCCTCTCTTACCCACATCCCGCTGGGGGAGCTTTTGCTTTCACAGGATGAGAAAACGGCGTTCACACACACATGTGCAGAGCTTGTGGCAGTCTGAGAAGGAGCGTTTCCCCACAGGGAGGTGTGGGGCAGCCCCACATCACCCCACACCCACAGCCTCCGACCCCGAGAGATCCCTGGGGGGAGCTGCACCATCACAGGGAATGGCAGCAGCCCTGTGCCAGCACTGACCTGGGCACAGAGCGGTGGCTGCTGTGGGACCCCAGGGAGTTTCACAGCTTCACCTCTGTGTATTCGATGGATTTGGATGCCACAGGGCTGGAGCAGGTCCAAAAATCTGCTTTCTTCTTTTTTGGGTCCACGTTGACGTAATCAGCGCCGATCTTTATGTTCTCGTAGTTCCTATCAGGGCCTGATCCACGGCCTTTTCCTGGAAACAGCACGGATGTGTAGTTGAGGTCTTCCTTTGAGCAGGTTTTCCTTTCCTAGGGGAACAGGCACAGTGTTGGGTCAGACAGCAGCACCTCAGGGTGGCTGCGTCCTGGAACTGAAACACCCTGGCACCCCCATCACCCATGGGGACATCCCTATGGCAGCACTGCATGGGGCAGGGGACAACACCTACAGTTGTACCACTGGTTGTTTTAATACATCTCGATGTGTTTGCCTTCCCCGTGCTGCCACGGCTGTAGCAGCTGTGATTGCTTTTGGCAGAGCTCTGCCTATGGAGCACAGCTCCGTACCTGCGGGTGCAGAGAGCTGCTGTCTGAGTCCTCTGAGGTCTCTGAAGACGTCTCGCTGCTGCCTTCTAAACAGGACGTGTATCCCAGAAATGTGTAATGAGGGAGAAAAAGCCATTAGAGAACAGTGTGAGCAGCACAAACGGCTGCCTCTGTGCTCCCCACCGTTAGCAGTGACACACTCATGGGAATGCTCTCAGCCCATAATGCTCACACAGACGAAAGTGAAAAGCGAAAATGCAGATGGCAAAGTGTGATCCCACCCCATCCATCCCCCTGCCCACGAGCATTGCCCACAAGGAGCAGGAAAGGCCCAAAATGCACGCAGCTGCTGCTCACAGTGCATGGCTGCAGACTGCCTGCTCCGCGTTGGCACCCGGAGGAGCTGCACTGAGCAGCTCTATGTAAGCACTGCACAAAGCACAAAGCACAAAGCACAAAGCAACGCGTGGCCGTGCTGCAGGATCCCCCTTACCCGTGTAGTTTGGTTGTTGCACCCCTTCCCCTCCAGCTGAAGAGACAGGTGGTTGCTGGGGCTGTGCTGTGGGACCACTTTTCACCTGTGCGCTGCAGCAATGCCTGTCTGCAATAGGGGAGGGGAGGGGGTCAGCCCTTTGCTGCAGCTCTAAGCCAGCTGCAGGCCCCCCCCCACATCCCCCCAAGGCCATTTGGGTGCTTTTTCTCCCCGGTTCCCCTGCAGCTTCCTGCACAGCTCATCCCCCCTCCCCAAAGCCAGCTCGGTGCGGGTAGCACAGCAGCAATTATTATTTTGTATTGGAGTGGGCAAATATCTGTCAATTCAATTACTGAGCTGATGAAATGTGCTCCCTGTTCTCCGCGATGCCAGACTCCAAAGTCAAATCAGCACATCGGGGACCCTTCCCATGTATGAGTTCAGATCTGCTTTGACCCACAGGCCCGGCAGAGCACGCATTGTGCGCAGATGTGGGCAGCGTTTCTTTTCCTGCTGGAAATCACAGCTCCATCCGGATTCTGATACTGCAAATTGATTCTGTCATTGTTTCCCCACTGCTCTTCTAACTGGAGCAATAAAAACAAAATGTTTTTGGAACAGCATGGCATCCTAGGCTGTGCAACACCATCACTGTGCACGGCTGCTCTGCTGTGCTGCGATCAATGCGGCCCCACATCGGTGCTGAGCAGGGGGGTCTGAGGGGTGTAGGGGTGCCCAGACCCAGTGCCCCATAGCAGGAGAGAGAACCAGGGCTGGACAAGGTGCTGGAGGTGCCTCGGGGATGGGGGTGCTGAAGCTTTGGGCAGATCCCTTCCCCTCTATGAGCTGAGGGCTGATGGAGGAGCTCAGTTCGGTGCGTTACCTATTTTCCTGCTGAGCATGATGTAAAGCAGCAGCAGGAGCAGAGCACTGAGCAGCAGGGTCACAGCTGAGGTGGCGACAGGAACCCACCTGAATGGGAGAAAAGGATTTTGCCCAAATGAAAGAAATACCAGAATTATTTTAAATCTTTTGGCACCGCTTTGGCTGACAGGGCCTCCAAACCTGTTCATCCCAAAGTTTGCCGGCAGAGCTTTTAGTTTTGTTTTTTATTCTTAACTCCCCACGCTCCACACCCTTCTTTCAGAGGTCCCATCCCAAGAAGGGATTTTGAAAACCCCAAGCAGCAGTGATGCAGAAGGCTCCCACCGACCTCCAGCCCAGACCCCAACCCCCAGCTGTACCCCAGCACTCACCACTCACAGCGCTCCATCTCCGTCGTCAGTGTGGTGCCAGCAACGTCCCCGGGGTTCCTGGAGACAGACAGACAGACAGACATGGGCAGCCCCACACACCCCTATGCTCTGCCTTCCCTCTGCCCTTATCCCCTCAGCTCTATCTGCTCCCAGCACGGAGCTTCGGGGCTGATAACAGCCCCATCACCGCCAGCTGCAATGCATCCTCCTTGCTTTAATCCTCTTCCACATTTCTTCACTTTTTTTTTTTTTTTTTCCTTTTAATCTGCAAAAAAATACTCAATAACTCTCATCTGGAGACAAAAATAAATCGTAGAAGAAAGTAACCAAAAGGCAAAGCTGTGCTTGATGCTTCACTGCCGCCCGCTGGGCACCTGGGAGAGGATTTTCCAAGTGCTGCAGGAAATCATTTGCTCAAATCCCATTGCAAATGGAGGAGTGCACTTCCCTTTAACTGTGCTTGAAACACCTCGGATTTCATTGTAGGCGAGAGCCTCAATCCTGCTGAAGCTGACAGGACTTAAAGCACATCAGATAATACGTGTGCCTGAAGCGGGCTCCTTGGCTTGGGATTTTTGGCTGTACTGCTTGAGGATTTATAATGAAGGACAGCAATCAAGAGCTTTCATTTCATCAGTGCTCACTCGCAAAAAAGTGCCCTCGGTTTTCATGCAGAGGTATCTTCAGCTAAAGCTTAGAGATGGTGATTAAAGGAGCCATAATGATGTGAGTGATAAATGCAGATCGACAGAGCGAAGGCCCTATCCATCCCTTGGG
Source organism: Phasianus colchicus (assembly GCF_987193195.1). Classification (NCBI taxonomy): domain Eukaryota; kingdom Metazoa; phylum Chordata; class Aves; order Galliformes; family Phasianidae; genus Phasianus; species Phasianus colchicus. The sequence continues at coordinate 3,839,818 of NC_143460.1, forward strand.
CCAAAATCCCAAGAGTAAAGCATCAGAATATCATCGTTTTCCTGCACCATTCCACTTACCCAACCTTGGGCACCTGCTGAGCTAGGAGTCCATGCCTTACCAGGATTTTCCCCTTCCCTCATTGATCTGAGCTCTCCCCAGATATCCTCCTCAAATGGCCGTCGTTCGAGCGGCTCATTTCCTATTTTGGTGCAGGAGATGCTGCAGCAGCAGATAGCAATCTGAGAAGTGAACTGCTTAGAAGGAAACAGCAAAGCAGGACCCAAACCCAAACACCAGCAGCAGGCAGCTTCTTTGCTGGGGTGCACTGAGATGGAAGAGATTAACGCACAGATGCGCCTTGAAATACCTATTTTGCAGATAAGGGCTGCAGCACATGTACTTTTTTTTGTGTCTCAGGGGTTGTGAGCCCCCTCCTGCCCACCCCCAGTCTATTAACCCCACCTATAGCAAGATGCCCCATTGCACTCAAGGTTTGTAGAGCGCTTGGCTGGTTGAGCTGCGAATACAAGATGTCGACGCTCAATCTGAAGGTAAGCAAACCCACGGCGTTGCCCCAAATGACTTCAAACCTATTCCTGCCTGACCTGGGAGCTCAGTTTTAGCACTAGAGCTCAGCACAGCGCAGAGCACAGCACAGCCCCAGCACAGCCCTGTGCTGCCCAGCACCACACCGAGCGCGGCGCGTTGGGTGCCCATTGGGTGTTACCTGGGGTGCGGAGACCTCCGTGCGTCCGTCCTGCCTTCAGGGCACAGAGCAGATGGATGGTATGTTCTGCAGATGTCAGGGATGTTTCTGGAGCATTTTGGGGGGATGTTTGCCTGCAGCTGGTACAGCAGTGCTGACTGACTGGGCTCCGGATGCGGTCTCGCTTTGCCCCCAGAAGTGATGGCACTGGGTTCCATGACGCTTGCATGCACTCATTTAAATATTTTGGGGTGTTTCTCTGCTGTAAGTTGGGCCCTAGGCTGGGAAAGATGCAGCCCCACACAGCTCCCACCACCCAACTGCACCATGTGCTCCCATGGGCAGCTCTAATGCAGGGAGACAATGTTGGTCCACTGCAAGCAAGGCACACTCTGGGTTACAGAGGGGTAAATGCTCCGTGTGAGCCCCCCAAGAGCCCCATCACCACCAGGTGAGGAGGTTGAGCTGGGCTCCCAAGAGCTGTTGGGTGATTTCATTGGGTCTCAGCCTTCACCCATCAGCTGCTGTTGCTGTGGGTAAATATTTAGGTGGAGTTTGGTTGTTTATCGCCCTCTGAAATAAAAATATTTATTTTTTTTCAGTGCTGCTGTTACAGGATTTTACTCTTTCTGTGATATGCAAACAGATTAGCAGGTGGGAGATGGATTTGATAATCAGAGGAAAAAGGCTTTTCAGAAGGTGATGCTCGGGTATGATGTGAATCACCCATTGCTAATAGTGGAAGTGGCTGAAGGAAAGGAAATACAAAGAAAAAAAAGAATGCAGATAACCTATTTTTAGCCTGAGAGCTAAAACTGAGAGCAGTTTTCTTGTAATGAGTCAGGTGCCATAAATGGAGCTGAGGGGAGGTCGCTTCCCATCCACAGCGCATCCCTGCTCCCTGTGGCCATTCCAGCTCTGACCCAAGAAGGAATCTTTTCCAGTACCAAACGTCCAGCACTCAGCTCACGCTCCCCACACAGCCTGAGTACAGGAGGGGTTTATTATGGGATTTCCAATGGATAAGGCACATCTGGAGCAGTGGATGTGCTGCTGTGCCTCCTCGGATGGCATTTGGCTGATCCTCCCCCTGCTGCAGTTATTTTCCTTATAGGAAGGTTTGCTTTTTTTCTAATCCTTTATGTCCCACGTATTACTGGGACAAGGAGGGAGGATGCATGGAACTGTAGGGAAAGGTATATGAAACAGTGTCTTAAATATGATAGGGATGACTTTGTGCAAGGGCTGCTCAGTGCAAAGGGTGCAGCTGCCAGCCTGGGTGCAGGGACGTGGGGACACACAGCAGATCTGCTCCTGGCCTGGGATCCAGCCCAGTGTTAGCAGAACCACCTCCATCCATCCCAGTACAGAGCGTTCCAGGTGGCTGCCGTGCATTTATGGACCCCTCAGAGCCGATTGCTTTGCCATTAATTAAATAAGATTAAATAAAACAGTCTAACCGCGATAAATGGGAAATTGATTAGCGCTGCGCTAAGGGTAGAAACGCTGTTAATAACGTGAGTGCTGCTCACACCTCTCCTTGTGGCATCCATCATCAGTCACTGCAGGGCCACAAACATGGGAAACAACCAGAGGAAGACAAAGCCTCAGCAGCAGATAGGAGCTGTGTTTGTTCATTAGCATCCTTTATTTGCATTCTCAGATGCTTAATGAGATGGCTGTCCAGCGTGAAACAGAAACCACTGAGGAAGAACGCATGAGTGGCTGTAAGGCAACGTGTAACCGTTCCTAAAGCAAAGCAGCTTCTTGCCAAAGCCTGCGCTTCCACGACAAAAAGCAAAGCTGCAGATTCCTGAGCAGCTCATCAAGGCTAAAGAGCTCTTTGCCTTTTCGAGGCAGCTCGGCACCATCTGAACATCCCCTTCCTGCAGCCCTAGCGGAAAAAAAAAAGGGTTAGGAAAGAAAAAAGCCCCCCACTGCCCACCCCATACACAGCCCCACACGGCCCAGCCCCTCGCCTCCCCAGCAGCCCGACGTTCTGACCTGACCGAGAGGTGCCCAGTGATTCATTGCCACAGCCAAAGCCCAGTGTTGACACGGAGAGGGGCGTTATCGCTGATAGCGCGGGGCGAGGGTGTACCTGTTGGTATAAGAACCACCTCGCCGTGCAGCCCTGCACCGCCGCCATGCACAGCCTTCTCCTCCTCCTCCTCCTCCTCCTCGCCGTGCTCTGCCTCGCCCCATGCAGCGGCTTGAAGAGGTAAAGGGGACTGCAGGGTGCTGAGGGGTTCCCGGGGAAAGGGCACTGCTGCTATCTCCCATACAGGCACTGGGAGGTGAGGACGCAGCTGAGGGCTGCATCAGCACTGGGAGATGCTCGGGGTGGGTGCAGGGGCACAGGGGCTGCAGCATCCCGTGCCCTGTGCCCGTGCAGTGATGCGGATCCGTGCTCTGCAGGGTGACCCTGACGCGGCACCGCTCCCTGCGGAAGTCACTGCGGGACCGTGGGCAGCTCTCCCAGTTCTGGAAGGCCCACAGGCTCGACATGGTGCAGTACACCCAGGATTGCTCGCTCTTCGGAGAAGCCAACGAGCCCCTCATCAACTACCTGGATGTAAGTGCAGTGGAGGTGGTGGCAGCCCCTGAGCGCACTGAAAGGTTGCTGTGCTGCATGAGTGCTCCTGAATGCCCAAATCCTTCTCAAATAAATCTGCTCCTGCTCAAGGAACGAGCTGCAGCATGCCTGGGATGGTGGCTGCCTGCACCCGGCTGCTCCTTTTGTTCCTGCAGATGATGCTGAGCACAAACAAGGCAGCGTGTTCATTGCCAGCCCTCCCCCTGCCTGCTCTGTGCTACCACCCAGGCCCAGGAAGCCAAATTCCCCTCCATCTGCAGCAGTAGAGAAGGCCTCTGCACAGGGGATGCACAGACAGGGGCAAAGGGGGTCTCCAGAGCCCCATGTATTGTTTGCATCTCTATGGTGGGGAGTATAAGGGGACCCTACCTTGCAACCCTTCAGGAAGAGGCTCGTGTCCACAGCCACCATCCTGCCTTTATTTTCAGCTTACACTTCTGTTCCTTAAATATTTGGCTTTTCTATTCCCTCTGCACAGTGCAGCCCAGGCAGACAAACGCTTCACAATGCAGCCATCCTCACACTGATCCCTATTCACCTCACACACAGCCCCTCTGCCAGGGTGCTTTGTGATGCCAGTGAGCAACAGCAGCCTCTGCTCTACCTTTCCCAGATGGAGTACTTCGGGCAGATTTCCATCGGGACCCCACCCCAGAACTTCACAGTGATATTTGACACGGGCTCCTCCAACCTCTGGGTGCCATCCATCTACTGCACCAGCAAAGCCTGCAGTGAGTAGGGGATCCCTGAACCAGTCGGACTGTGCAAAGTAGCTCCCAGTGGGGCCATGGGGTCAGAGCAGCAGCAGGATGCAAGAGGTGCAGTGTTTGCACTCTGCATGGGGTGCAGTGGGGATAGGAGCAGCGTGGGTTTATTTGCTTGGCAGCAATCACACCAGCAGGACCCGGTACCATCAGCCCGTGGGAGATATCAGCCGGGCTCTTTGGGCCATTCTTATGGGAGGGCCTTTAAGCAAACAAGGAGAGATTATAGCACATAATGCGGATGGTCAGCGAGGAGCTGAGTGGCAGGAACAAGGCAGGCACAGAGACCACAGTGCTGGGCTGGGTGCCCAGGGTTGGGCTGGGGACAAGTGCTGTGCTTGTTTGAGCTCCCAGCACTGCAGCACATCACGCAGCAATGCCTTGCAAAGCACAAAGGAGTTGGGGAACGAAGCCAGAAACAGCACAGCCTGCAGTGATGGGCTGCAAGAATCGCTGTCTGCGCACTGGGAACAGCACTGGTGATCATCAGCTCTCATTAAATACTGCACAAGCTCACCCTTCCCCCCCAGCAAAGCCCTCCAAAGCACCCCTGCATGCCCACTTTTCTGGCAAACTGCTCTCTCCCCAGCCGAGCACGCCCGCTTCCAGCCATCACGCTCCAGCACCTACCAGCCCTTGGGCCTCCCCATCTCCATCCAGTACGGGACCGGCAGCCTGACTGGCATCATTGGCTCTGATCAAGTCACTGTGAGTGATATTCAGATCCTCTGAGTCACGACATGGGATGTCCCAGAGCCATCAATGAGCCCCGTCCATCCCACAGGTGGAAGGCATGACCGTGCGCAACCAGCCCTTTGCAGAGAGCGTGAGTGAGCCGGGAAAAGCCTTCCAGGATTCGGAATTTGATGGGATCCTGGGGCTGGCGTACCCCTCGCTGGCCGTGGATGGGGTCACCCCTGTCTTTGACAACATGATGGCCCAAGATCTGGTGGAACTGCCCATCTTCTCTGTCTATATGAGCGCGTAAGGATGTGGTTCTGCTGCGGGGTGTTGCTCTGGTGCAGGTGTTGCTTTTAGGGAGCAGCAGGTGCTGCTGCAACAGGATGGCAAGGAGGCTTTTCGGTAGCATGCTGAGCATCACAGAGCTCAGACCGTACCAGAGTGAGGCTAAAACCCTGAGCATCTGTGGGAAGCATGCGGGTATCAACCCACATTTTTTTAAGATGGAAAAGGAAAATAAATATCTCACATCCCCCTCCTTCCCCCAGGAATCCGGACTCCTCCCTGGGTGGAGAAGTGCTCTTTGGGGGCTTTGATCCCTCCCACTTCCTGGGCACCCTGCACTGGGTGCCAGTCACAGTGCAGGGCTACTGGCAGATCCAGCTGGACAAGTGAGTGGGGCTGGGCAGCGTGGGGGCTTGGGGTCCTTCCCAGTCATCCCCCAGTTCTCCCCATCTCTTGCACCTTCCCGCAGCGTGCAGATAGGGGGGACGGTGGCTTTCTGTGCCAATGGCTGCCAGGCCATCGTGGACACCGGCACGTCGCTGCTCACTGGTCCCACCAAGGACATAAAGGAGATGCAAAGATATATTGGTGCCACACCTATGGATGGTGAGGTGAGAGAGAGGGAGGAGAGCAGGGGCAAAGCCCTGGGGATGGGCACTGCTGGGAGGAGTGCTTCAAGGGATACCCAAAGGAGGGTAGCACTGTGTGTTGTGGCACTGAGGCATTCCCATCACAGCAAAGATCTCTGCATTCATTGCTATCCATGTGCTAAAGTCAGGGGACCACAGCCAAGGTGGTGGGTGGGGGAAGAGGAACGCACAGTGCTGGCATGTGAGCCATCCCCATTTTCTTGCAGTACGTCGTGGACTGCAGCCGACTGAGCTCGATGCCCATCGTCACCTTCACCATCAACGGGATCCCCTACGTGCTCTCTGCCCAAGCCTACACCCTTATGGTACCCACAACTCCCACCTTCTGTGTTCCCAGGACCCCAAATCCCCCTTCCTTCTCCTTCTGTGTGCTCTTGTGTTGACCCCAACATCGCTCTTCTCCCTGCAGGACCAAAGTGACGGCATGGACATCTGCTTCAGTGGCTTCCAGGGTATGGATGTCCCCCCTCCTGCTGGACCCCTCTGGATTTTGGGTGACGTTTTCATCCGACAGTATTATTCCGTCTTCGACCGTGGAAATAACCGGGTGGGCTTCGCACCCGCTGCCCCTTAGGGCTGTGAGTCCTATGGGGTGGGAGGGAAGTGGAGCCGCCGGGCTGCGGCCGTGGCCACGAGTGGGGCAGGAGCTGCTCAGTGCCATGGGGATGGAGAAGAAGCCCCCAAGCTGGGGAGTGCAGAGCACACAGAGGTTCACTCCGTGCCGAGGAGTGCAGACAAAACGCCTTGGGCAGCCCTGAGGAGCACGCCCTGCAGATTGTCATTTTTTTGAACACGGCTCAATAAAGGCTTTGGTAAAACAGAACCCGGAGTGGTGCCATTCCTAAAGCAGTGATACTGCAAGTCTCTATTGCCCCGGCCTGGGTCTTCCTCCCCATGCACCCTCAGTGCTTACTGTGCTGGAGTGAGCTGTAGGAGGACACCGTGCTGTTCATTTGGTCTGTCACTGGGATTTCTGCAGTGGAAGAAGTGGAAAATTTGCTCAGAAATCCCCGGGAGGTGAATCTGGGCAGGGCAGGGGTTGGGAGGGCAGAGAACAAAATGCACGGCTTCAGCAGGCTGAGCTGCCACCAACGAACAAGGAGATCATTATGAGAGCAAAGCAACCCCACGGCTCTTTCTGTGCCACAAAACTCCCCGCACAGCAGGTGATTTCCAGCAGGTTTTCCTTCAAACCCCCGAGGCGCTCTCAAAGGACTGTGGTTTGTGGGTGCACGAAGGCACAGAGCTGCATGCTGCCAAATCTCTGCAGCCAGCACAGTGGGTTGGGGGCTGCGGGGGTCTCAGGGAGCTGCATCCCTCCCCGGGAGCCACTGCAGGGCATGTGATTGCTGACAATGCAAGGGATGCGGGTGATGCATGCTGGCTCATGCATGATGCATCCTGAGCACATGGGGAAGTGCAGGGAAGGGTTATTTTTATCCATGGCTCTGCACAGCTTTCCTTGCTGCTGCGGGGCTGAGCTCAGAGCAAGGCTGGGTTGGGGTGCCCAGGTCCCCCTGCAGCGATTCCAGAGCAGAGCTGAATGGTCACTGCAAAGCTCAGAGCTGGAAGCAAACACTGAGGCTTTGGATTTCTGTTTGCCACAAAAGGAAATATCTGCCTTACATCGAAACACTGATTGTGCTGCTGACCAGCATATGGTTTCTGTAACTGTTTGCTGTATTGACATCACCTTTCGCTGTGCTTCACCCAGGCACTGTGCAGATAAGGTGCAGGGGCAGCTGGACAAAGGTCTGCTCTCCTCCTGCAGCTCCTGACAGCTTAACGCTTTGCACACCACGGTGCTGCTGAGCATTGCAGGACCTGTCCATCACCACGGCCATGGGTGGGGGGGGGCATCCAGCACAGCGAGGGACCACACGGTGTCCCTAAATGATGGTGGCACTGCCTGGACCTATCCAGGATCACCCTTCCAGTGCCATCTGCTCCTGGGATCCCAGAGCATCCCATGCCCCCTTGGTGGGCTTCAGAGAGGGGGAAGACAGCAGAGGTGGATAGAGGTCCACAGCTCTCAGCACCCAGCTGATGCTCAGGGGATGTTGCCCCAGCAATATCTCAGCAGGGATCTCCCTTTGACCCTGGAGAGCAGGAGTAGCTGCACGATTCATAGAGAATACTTCGGGATACTTTTTACTTTCTTCCCCTTCCTTCATTCTGCTTGCTGCAGAGAATGACTTGTCCTCTCATTGCCCACGTGAGCCTCTCCTCTGCATGCAGCCATCCTGTGCCTCATTGTTTCCCAGCTGCAAGCCCTTCCTCCTTGCCATAGGGCACAAACTCCCACACTTTGCCCTTGGAATTGCTGACTACGGGTGAAGCAAGCAGGACTGTAGCTGTGGTTTCAGGAGCTGCTGAGCAGCCAAGGGAGCTGTCACAGCATCAGCCTGCAGCATTGCTTGGCACTGCACAAAGATTGCCCCAGCTGCTCTTAGAGTGGTGACGAGAGCAGGAGCCCAGGAAAATCCATTTTCGTCAGAAACCACGCAAAAGCAGAGCTACCACCAGCCCAGGCTGGGCTTCTGATGGGTCTGGGCCTTCCTGCACAAAAGCAGAAGTGGGCATCAGCTGTGGTAATGCAACCACACAGCCCATCTCTGGTGACATGGAGACACGGGGATCATCTGATCGGTGAGCATCACCCATTGCCAGGCTGATGGGCACATGGGGAGGAGGAGGACAGACAGATCTGGGGCAACAGACACCACAGAGTCATCCTGCAAGGGCAAAAGTGAAGCAGCAGAACCAAAAGGCTGCAAATAGGGACCAGGAGAAGGCAGGAGAGAGCTGCTCTGGGTGTGTGAGTGCCATCCACCAAACAGAGAGCTGCGCGCAGGCTGGTAGCTCAGGTGCTTCTCCCACCCTCCCCACCCCTCCCTCTGCCTGCCCTGTGGGGGAAAGGCAGAGTTTCTGGCCAGACAGGTCCCAAAATTACACCTGGGAAGGAGGAGGAGAGTTTGTCCTGCTGAGCACAGCCATCTCTTGGATCCCACAAGGAGCTTCTGCAGATAGAAGGGAGAGCAGGTTCAGGGCTGTCCTCTGACAGAGAGCACGTGAGGCTGCAAGCTCCAGCCTTGCTGAGCATGAGTCACTGCTGGGCTGTGACCTGGTGCTGGGGACAGCCAACAAGCAAAGCAAAAAATGAGCGCAGGCAGCAGAAATGCAGCAGCCTGTGGCTGCTGTTCATGGTGAGGGAGCCTGGGGGTTCACAAAAGAGGGTGGGGAAGCTCTGAATTCTTCTGCACCCCTGGCAAACGTTCAGGATCTGCCCCTCCATGCCTGCATCACTCCCCGAGCACTGCTCCTACTGCCAAGCACAGCTCTGCAGCCGTGGCATTGGGGGTTCTTGTGATGTCTCTGCAGCACACACCTCACACTGGGTCCCGATGCCCATGGGGAGATGTCTCAGTGCTTGGGAGCAGCTGTGCTCCCCCCGCTCAGTAGATCTGTTTTGCTGAGCGAGGAAAGCAATAAAATCCTCCTCGTGTGCTGCACGCGTTCTGCTCCAGGAGCTGCCGCCGAATCTGAGCGTAGAGCTCCTAATGTCATCGTCCCCATCTTCTGTGCATGGGATGGCAGCGCTCATGTGGGCGCTGGCTGAGCGTGAACACGGCACGGCCAGCAGGGCTGCGAACGCTGCTGCTCCAGACCTCGCCTGCGAAAGGAGACGCAGCCGCAAAGAGCCCCTTAGATGGGGGAACGGACCGTTGCAGCCCCCGCTTCTTCCAAACCCACCGCGCTGCTCAGCAGAGCAACCGAGCAAAGTCCGTGCTGGTTCCCGTGCAAATAGAGCGATGCTGAACGCCAGAATTCAGCCCAGCCCCGCAGCACCACCGCCCGCCCCGCAGCTCCCGGCCCCTTCGTGCTGATGTCACGGCGCGGGGGAAAGCAGCCGCCCTCCCTCGAGCAGAAGGAACCAACGCTGGGGCCAACGCCGTTTCCTGCTCCTCCTCTCGCTCTTCCCAAAAGAGCTCAGCACCTCCGGCCCCAGCGGACGATGCCCCAAAAGGTGGGTGCGCAAAATTCAGACCCCTTCGGTGCAAAGCTTTGGGGCGGGGTGTAGAACTGCCGGCCCTGGGAAGGCTGGCGAGGGGACAGGGAGGGCTGGGTGAGTTTCGGCACGGGGTTCGGTGAGCATCGTGGATGGGGTGCGTGGGAAAGTTGGGATCCGGGTGGGCGATTCGTCCTGGCGGGGGAAGCGTGCGGCTCACGCCCTGTGTATGGAGAGCTGCGCGGAGCCGGACAACGCATCGGGAAAAAATGCAGGGATTAGTGAGTGCTTCCAGGGCTTCAAGGGTTTTTCTGACAGAGCGGGGCTGGCGCTGCGGTGCGGGGAGGAGGGATGGCACTGCGCGCTGTCCCTGCTGGGGAGGGGTGCTGCGGTGCTCAGGGCTCGCATGGGACTATGCAGAAATCCAAAGCAAAACCCCAGCTCCTGTTTCGGGCTCTTCTTACAGGTGCAAAAGAGGCAGCAAAGGGCTCAAGTCCCTGACACGGGCATTGCCCTCAGCAGTGATTATTAACCAGGACTGAAGCTGTCACCGAGGTCACATCTCCCCCACAAGCTCCTGCCTTTCAGAGCGCTCCTGAAGTGCTTGGAGCAGCCAGGCAATGCCACCCAGCCGCGATCTCCTTTTGTAAATGCAATTCCCCCCTCCCTGTTTGTCAGGTTTATGGGGAGGGAACTGCACTTCAGAAGGAGACAGAAAGGCTGGGAGGTTTCTCACGGCAGGCTTTCACATGGCAGCATGTCCAGGCGTGCTGCGGCAATGGGGAGCAGTCCCAGGTGGTGATGTGGGCTGGGCTGGCACAGGGGGTTATGCTCCCAGCATTGCTCCTGGCACAGCTCAGTTCACATTCTGTGGTGCTGGGAGGGAGCAGGGAGGGGCTACAGGGGCCGACAGCTGCTCCTGCACCTCCAGCACTGGATCTCACCAAGGTTGTCTCTTTGCCAGCACTCAGTGTGTGACTCTCCTTGTCCCTCAGGGCCCATCCATGGACGCCAGCAAAAAGGTGGATCTGAAGATCATTATCATAGGAGCTCTGGGGTAAGGAGCCACACGGATCCCTGGGGCTGCTGAGTCTCTCTGTGCTTTTAAGCAATGCAAAATTCTTCCTTCCTCAAAATCCTGTGCTGCCAAACTCCATGCTGTCCATGCAGGGCAAGCAATGGGGGAACCCCACGCATGCCCCATCCCGTGAACCTATGGGTGCACAGCCCTCATGCTGGCTGCACCCAACCCCTCAAGCCTGGCTCTGCAGCTCACAGCCCTCACCTGTGTCCCTTCCATCCCACCAGTGTGGGCAAAACCTCCCTCCTGCACCAATATGTGCACCAGACCTTTTATGAAGATTATCGCACCACGCTGGGCGCCAGCATCCTGACCAAGGTCATCGCAGTGGACAAAACCCCCCTGAAGCTGCAGGTGAGGCACCCTGCTGCCCTGCATCCATGACACCCATGTCCCCAAATGCCTGCTGGTGTGCCCATGCCTTTCTCTGCCCTAGATCTGGGACACGGGGGGACAGGAGAGATTCCGGTCCATGGTGTCGACTTTCTACAAGGGCTCTGATGGATGCATGCTGGCCTTCGATGTGACAGACAGGGAGTCCTTTGAGTCCCTGGACAACTGGAGAGATGATTTTCTGGAGAAGGTCATCCCAAGGGATCACGATTTCCCCATGGTCGTGTTGGGGAACAAAATAGACCTCTGTGACCGGCAGGTAGGGCTGGTGGGAAGCATGGGGACAGCAGGCAGTGCCCATGCAGGGTTGTGACATGGATGCCTTCCTGCAGGTGTCCAAAGAAATTGCCTCCGCCTGGTGCAAGGAAAAAGACATCCCTTACTTCGAAGTCAGCGCCAAGAACAACATCAACGTGGCAGAAGCTTTCGAGACGCTCGCCAAACAAGCCCTGACCACGGTGAGCACTGCCTGCTCCGTGCAGCCGTCTCTAACAAGTCGGGAAGGAGCAAGAATCGCTGTCGATCTGCTCACGGTGTGCCACCACTGTCCTCTAGCGGCCGTCCTTCGTGTCCCCGTGTCCCCATTGGGGCGGTGGCTCCGCTCGGAGCCGAATGCCTTTTGCCTGGATTTTGTCCTTAACCGCAAATTGGGAGCGAGCCTGCGCTGCTTTCTCCTTGGCTCACATTCATCTGCTTGTGCTCAGGCTGAGGCAGCTCCGCTCATCACTTCCTTTCTCTGTGTTGTTTCGTTGTTTTTCTTTTTCCAGTATAAAGGGATTTACGAGAGTTATTTAACCAACTCCATCAAGCTCACTCCTGAAGACAAACCCACCAAGAGATGCTGCTGAGTCCAGCACCAGGGCTGTGCTGTGATCTACACACGTGGCTGAGCATCCCAAGCACCCCGGGGCTGTGATGCCAATGCTGGGATCCTGCCTGGGGCTCCGTGTCCCCTGGCTGTGCCAGGACTCTGCCAGGCCTGGATATGGGATGGTCGGTCACCTCCTGATGTGCCCAGGCTGGGCTGTGCACCCAGATCCTGCTGCTTGGATCTGCTCTCCCAAATCAGCCACCGAAGCACAGTGACACCTGGTGAGCTCTGTTCTCCATCCACCTGGCACCCAAGCAGGGGTGTCCCTGCGGTGCCAGCGTCCCTACAGTAACGGTGCCAGGATGCTGGGCAGTGCCTTTGGGGCATGGGACATCCTTCAGAGCATCTCTGGGTGACTGCAGCCTTCACCATGCACAGACCCCCAGCACTCACAGCTGCTCCCAGGAGAGGAGTGGGGCTGCTGGGTGGCACACAGCTCTGAGAGCACTGCATCCCCCCCAGGCTCGGCTGCTGCACCCATCACCGCACTGTGCCTCAGTTTCCCCCACTCACACAAACACCCTCTGTAAAATGCCTTCTGTTTTTCCCACCTCGTTGGTGAGGATCCTCTGTAAAGCACTTTGTCAGGGATTTTTTAATTATTATTTTTTTCCCCCTAAGAAAATTAAATATTTCCTTTGCATTTCTACATCTGGTTGCAAAGTGTTCTGACAGCACAGGGAGGGGTCCGAGGTTGCAAAGCACTGCATCAGGATCTGGGAGGAGGAAGCTTTTGGGGGTTGATGGTTGGCTTTTTTTTTTTCCTGTGCAAATTTTGGGGTGAAGTCACCCAGGGCACACAGCAGCATGGCCTTGGTGGAGCAGCTGTCAGCAGAGGGAGCCCGAAGGGAGCTGCACCTGCTGCACTTTGAGCATAGCTCAGCTCCTGATAGGGCACCTTCCAGCAGCTGCACTGGGACACAACCCAGGGCTGGGGCAGGACAGCCTGATGGCTGCAGCCACCTCCTGCCACCATCCCATGCCACGTTCCGTGCTGCATCACGAGCTGTCAGAACATGGAGTGATGCCTCTCTGGTGTCCCCAGCATGCACCCTGCATTGTGCCCACCTATGGAGGTCTCCACATCAGTGCCTCCTGCATCTTCCAGACTCACTCCTGCAGGAGCCATGCCCAGCATCACCCTCACCTTTCCCTTTGCAACAGCATCACTGTTCCCAGCCAAGCAATCAATGCCCACCCATGGCTGTGACATCAGTGTCAGCACACCGTGCGCCTGCTGTGTGCAGGAGGCAGCAGGGCAGTGTGAAACCTGAGCATAGTCTGAGCACGGGGTGCTGGGGGTGCAGGGGCCCCAGCTCTGCAGTTCACCTGCCAGGCTCCAGCAAGGCATGCAGAGGTGTTCCCATCCCCCTCCTTACGCAATGCTCTCAGCCTGTTTATTTGGGCACCAAGCCGGGGAGAGGATTTGTCCCTTAATATTCGGAGATGAGGGGCATTAACTATTTCCTCCCTCACGTTCTCTTTATCTGTGCCCTCAAAGCAGACAGGCAAAGGCCCCATCTCACAGCTGGCTGTGCTGCTGCCTGTCTGCAGTGAGATCACAGCCCAGCATCACCCATGGGGTGCAGCACCCAGCCATAAGCTGTGCATCACTCCAGCTGCAGCTCACCCTGCTTGCAATGGCCAGATGTGGTTCAGATGTGGACTGGAAGACGGAGAAGCAGGGAGAAAAGGGCTGTTTTGGAGATAATGGACTCCAGCTCAAGGGGATGGAGAACAGCAGGGTGTTTGCTGCAGCTACAGACCACACACAGCTCCCCAAGATTTGGATTGTTGTCCTTTCTGAACTAACCAGAGTCACCCGGACTCAATCTTGGGGTCATTCCCAAGCTGTGTGCTGGGTGGTCGGGGAATGCAGCTGCTTCCCACTGCTGTGTGTGCAGAGCAGCTCCTGGGATCGGGATGCCTGGGATGATCGGGGCAATGCAAGAGATTTGGGTGTCCAGGAAGGCTCCAGGAAGACCTGGAGACTCAATGGAGTGGCCGGGTGCCAGGCAGGATGCTGGCAGGAGCCAGCAGAGGTGCTAAGCTGGTAACTCTACCCCACAGCCGAAACGTGATAAAGGATGGGGGGAGGTTTGTAATGCGTGGCATTAACAAGGTCAGCTCTAGATTTTTTCTCAGGGTGAAAATCAAAGGGAAAAATATTTGCCTTGTGTGACTCAGTGAGTTCCTATGTGGTCAGTGGCACCAGCTCATCCCGGCGGAGCGCTTTGAGCATGGAGACTGTACAGAAACCAGACTGAACTGAGCTGTGCCCTCACTCCGTTGTGACCCTACACTGCCATACTTCATGTCAGAGGTTTCCCAGCCCCAGTGCTGGGCTCTGTGCCCAGGCTCCCCTTCATTGATTGAAGCAATGTACAAAATTCGGTAGAACGCCCACCTGAGGATTCTAATTCCCAAATGGAAAACCAGAGGACAGAGCCTGTCCTTGTGCAATGGTTCTATCCCAAAGCAGAGCCCCATTAGCCCAGAGCTGGGCCTGACTTCATACAGTTTCAGCCACTTGAAGATGTTGCAATTGGTCTTAAAACAAACATGATAAACCTCCAACGTTCAAAGTTACGGGAAACCCTTCAAGAGCTTCAGATATGAAAAATAAGATGATGGCATCAAACAAAGCCTTACCTCTGCCTGCTTCCCATCTGCTGCTGTGCTGGGACCGTGCTCAGCCCCTGAACTGCTCACCCTGCCCTGCACAGCACCCAGGGCAGCCACCAACACCTGCTAAGAGGTGGCATGAGGAAGGAAGCAGAGCAAATCCTCTCTGATTGCACCATGCACTGCCAATGTTACTAAGTGTTTGGACGTTGATTCTTTGCCTCTTTACTCACTCTACTCCATTATTTCACTTCCAACCAGCCCTCAGCAAAGCCCACTGCAGGTGACACCAATGGCAGTTTGTGGCACTGTGGGCACCACCAGCGATGTGCAATCAGCACGTGCTGTTCCTTATTCCCAGCAAACACTGATGCTTCCCCTTCAAACCCACTCCTTGGGGTCCCTGCAGTGCCCTTTGCTCCCTGTCCCAGCTGTGTGTCACTTTGGGGTCACATAGGGCCATGGGGCCCTGCCTGACATGGGCCATCTGTGAGGCTGCACGTAGGGAGGATTAGGGGCTGCATGCAGCGAGGGGATGTGCTGAAGTCAGCAGTGATCCACAGCCCCACACGCCCTTCCCGACACAGCAAAGCACTCCCCGGGTTCCTCCAGCACCCGTGCTCTGCTCCTGGGGCACGAGCTGGAGGATTTTCCACCCCTTCCACAATTAATGTCAGTTTGGCAAAGCAGTTGCAAAAATGCTGAGGGCCGTGCAGGGGCTGAATGACTGCAAGGTTCCCATAAGAGGGCAGCAAGAAGGACAGGTTTCACTGGGGTGAGGGATAGGGACACAGGGCCCCACAGTGCACATCATCAGGATCCTCCTGCCCCAGCTCCATGTGTGCGTGGCTGGGTGCTGGCTTTGGTGCTACGGGTTACCTGCAGGTGACAGATGTGTACATGCATCCATATCCACACATACATACACGTGGATGTGTCGCTGCTGTCAGATGAGATGCTCACTGCACCCCAAATCCTCTGCTTTTCAGACCAGTCCTGCATGAACCAGAGCAAGGGCAGATGTGACCCACGATGATCTGCAGCCCTGTGGGTGAACCCACCCACACTGACCAAAGGGAAAACACAGAGTTCTTCCTCCTGCTGTCCTGGCAGCACTCAGTGCCCCTGGGGATGCCAGCAGCCCACGAGCACCCAGTGCTGAGCCTGGCTCAGATCAGAGCCCCACGCTCCTGCCACAACTGTCAGGGTAGATTTCATGCAAGCGAAACAACACACGGGCCTGAAATGATTTATTCAGGTTTAAAGGCATGCAGAGCAACAGCCCCAGCTCGCTGCTGGCCTCCTGTTGCTGGAGCTCAGCCACGGGCCTGGCCACGTCCAATCTGCAGCGTTCATCCCAGCACCAGCAGGTTGAGCTCCCTAACCAGGGTGACAGGACCTCCAGCCACGCCATCCTCATCCCAAACACCTGAGTACTCCTGAAGACATTGACCTCAGAACCCTTAACAAAGAGGCATTTTATTTCACCGCTTATCTCCCATCACTTCAGTTGGAGCATTTTGGCCTTAATGAGTTGCCCAAGGCCATGCAACCCACAGCAGCAGTGCACCAACAGTGATGGCTCCTGCCCTCCTGGAACCACGATCGTTCTTCAGGTGCAGCCCCCAATCCCTATACACAGCCCCCTCCCCATCCCAGCAGCATCCCAAAGCTTGCACCCCCTCACACCACACTGTCAGAGGATGGAGGGAGAAGCTGCACGCTGCAGAGCTGCCCCCCTCCTCCTCCCCACACTCATTTAGGGGGGGAATTTTACAAATTGAAAAACCTCCCTTTCTTGGAATCCAAAAAGCCTCACAACTGATGGCTCTGCTAATTCAAAGAGTGGGAAGAGAGCCTCGGGGGGGTATAGGGCTCAGCAATGGGAGGCAGAGCCTGCAGCCAGCCCCGAGCCCAAATTCCTCAGCACCAGCACCCACGGCCCCGTTGCACCTGAGCCCCCGCTCCCCCCCAGCCCCGCAATGCAAGGCATTTTCAGATCAAGGTGTGGGTTGGGGCTGCTCTCCGCTCCCGGCGCTTCTGCTGATGCTCACACGTTGCGTTCCTTCAGAGGAGGCAGCTATCTTGTGCCTTTTTCACAAATAAGATAACAGCCCGTGCTCAAGGTCACCCGAGGCTGAGCAGGATGGGCAGTTAGCAGGGCGCTGCCTCCGGCCCCATCTGTGTCCTCTATGGGACTGAGGCTCTGCCCCTCAGGATGGGGAGCACTGTGCTGCAAAGCTCCCATTTGGAGAAGCACTTGTTTGGATCACACCATGCCCTCCCTGCTCTCCTGGCCCATGGGTTTCCCATAAAAAGGTCAATCAACACCATATATCGCAGGGCTATAGGCACGCAGGGGCCATGGGCTCATTGCTCCCCACCCTCCCTTGCCTTTGGGGCTGAGGAAGGCCATGAGCACACGGAATGCAGGAGATATCCAGAAAACTCTCTGCAGCTCTACGTTCACACCACAGAATGTCCTACGTGGTGCTGAGCTCCACACTGCATTCCCTTCTTTAGCTCAGTGCTGTAAATAATGCCACCGTCTCCCTCCAGGATGTGGTGTTCCTCATTCCTGCCCAGATAAAGCTGCTGGTCCCCACAGCCTTTCGGGTGAGCCCTACATCTCCATCATGTGGAGATGGCTTCACAGGTCAGAGGGATGGAATGGAGAAAGGGATGGAATGAAGAGAGGGATGGGATGGGATGGGATGGGATGGGATGGGATGGGATGGGATGGGATGGGATGGGATGGGATGGGATGGGATGGGATGGGATGGGAGTGCTGCTCAGCTCCCAGCAGCAGCAGCAGCACCCACAAACCAAACCCCTCCCTCCTGGGGACTGCACCACCTCCCCTCTTTGACCCAGAGCCTTGAGGAAGCTTTCCCATCATTCCCAGCAGTAAATTACCATTGAATTATTACCCTCAATAAGTGCAATGTATCTGCTAATATTAATCATCTGCAAATAAATCCACACGTCGCACTGTTCGGTATGCTGTTATCAGACCCAAAGATAAGCAGCTCAGTAGATCGTGCACTCAGTGCTCTGTGCTGGGTTCAGAGAAGACCCTGAGGTGCCTTCGCACCCCTCCATCATCCTTCTGCTTTGGGGCTCCCAAATGCTCATCCACATCCCATACCGACCCTAGCTGGGCTGTCAGGACCATATCCCATAAGAAGAGCTGGGCTGCAGCAGAAATGGGCAGAATTGGGGTTCTGTTAATAGTCACTGAGACTGGAATTTGCCCAGGAGTGCACCTCCCATTGCAAGAAATGCCAAAGGACCATCGGTGGCTGCATGGGGCTGATCTCTCCCTGATCACACCCAGCAGGACTTTGGAGTGGCTCCAGCCAAGGGGAGCTGCACTGCTCTGGACACAGGGATGGCTGGATGACCTCTGCATGGAGCTGCCTCTTCCCAAAGACAAGCAGCTGTGATCAGAGGGGATGAATGAACACAGGGTTCTGGGTCCTATCCCATGCTCAGGTACAGGTCTCATTGAAGCCATTTACCCCCATGTCCCTTAGTCACATCTCCAGCCCCACACCGGGATGTTGATTTAAGAAGATGAGGAAAAAAAATGCATCTTTCAGATCCCTGCCAGGAAAAGTTCCCAACTTATGACAGCAGTAATATCCCCTTCAGCATGGCAGCACACAACTCCAGCAAGGCAGCACCGACTCTGCTTCCTCTCCCTGCATGCATCACACCTGCAGGACCCCCTGGACCCCTGAGGCCGTGCCCTGGGCTCACATAGCACCAGAGACCATCAGGAACAGGGGTGGCCTGGCTGTGTTCTTGCCATGTCACACAGTTCCGTTTCAAAGGGCTCCTTGCCTATCAGGCTGCCCTTTTAAAAAGCAGTTGATATGGGTTATTAATGATATTTACAGGAGAAGTGCTTGGCAATTATTACCTCTGTCTGTAAGAGGGCAATGAATCAGCCCCCTGTGGCAGCACCCCGCTGCAGGGTGTTGCTTTGCTGTGTTGCTGACACGGCTATTGATTCCCACATGATGAGGTTTTGTGACAGTGAACACTGATGCCAAGGTGTGCATCTACAGCAGCTCTCTGCACTGATGGCCCTCATCCTTCCTGCCATCCCACTGCCTGCATCCTCCCCTCCCTCCCTTTCCCTTTTCCCTGCAGGTTTCCCACCTGTGTTTCAGGCTCACGGTTGGAGCCATGCAGGCAGCGGCGCTTTGCCTGCAGATGATTCACATCTGGAGGACAGCAAGAGCACAGAGATGAGTTCCTCCCACACTCAGAGCTATGTCATGGCTATGTCAGTTCTATGGATGCTGTCCATCTCATCACTGCCACATCCCGACAGCAGAGGGGACCGCGTGGCTCCATGCAGTGCGTGCTGAGGATGAGCCCTTTGCCCTCACCCATCACTTCCCATCCGATTCCGCTCCTCTCATCTCTTTGAACCTGGAAATGAGATAGAAGCTGCTCTCCCCTGCCAATCCCACCTTCAAAGCCCGGGGTCCAGGCCCTGGCACAATGCACCCCATTGTCCTTTTTGGAGCACAAAAGCCAGGAGACGCTGCCCAGCGCCCCGGGCCAACAAAGCATCCTCTGCTCACCGCGTGCGGTCGGGGCGAGGGAGGGGTCCACTGAATATGGGCTATTGTCACGGGGAGCCCAGAGCACCAGGACCTGCACAGGGGATCAAACAGCCCAGAACCGAGCGGGAAGGGGTGGGGTGAGGGGGGACATCCAAAAAAAAAACCAAAAAAAAAAAAAACTCCTTGTCCCTCTTCAGATCTCTCCTTATCTCCCCAGCTATCTCTTGGGCTCAGCCTGGGTGTACTTGCTTGCAATTACCTCGGAGAAGCCAATCAGGCGCCGAGCACAGCCCTCGGTCCCCTTGACTGAGGTGATTTATAAATGACTCACGGGCTTATTTGAGCTCAGAGCTGTGCACGGATCTCAGCAGCTCCGCTCCGTCGCTCCCCCGTGCCACCTCCGCGGCTCCGCGCAGGACCGGCCCTCCCTTCGCCCGGCGAGGCGCAGGTAACCCAGCACCAACAATCCGCTCTTTGTCTGGGTGGGCGTGGGGGATTTACCCTCTGGTTGCACGGCCACTGGGTGTGAGTTTCAGTATTTGGAGAACTGGTCCTTTTTTTTTTTTTTTTTTTTTTGCCTCCCTCTTTTTTGCAAAGGGGATTTGTGGCAGCAGGTTTAATGGGGAAATAGCAACACTTACAATCCGGGAGCTTGATTTATGAAGAGAGGCTGAAAGAGCCAAATATCTGAATTAGGTATTGCTGGTATAAATCTTGCCACCTTATCCTTTTATCCTGGCTGCATCCTGCTGAGATCCATGGGGGGATTTCCCTCTTATAGGAGCAGCAGTACTGATGAGAGACCCTCAGTTTTATGATCCTTATTAGCAGAACGTCCTGTGCATGGGATCTGAAACTGGTCCCTGCCCCAAGGATGTCACAGCACAGATTAGACTTTGCACGTGCAGGTGTAGCAAGAAGGTATGTGCAGATCTATGTAATCTATGCAACGAGAGAGGAGCATTTGCTGTGCATAGGAATCCAGACTGAGTGAGGGGTCTTTGCTGCCTAGGACAGCAGGTGCACGACTGCATGGCTGTGGGCACACAGGCAGAATAGGAGGAACTGTTGGAGCTGGGAATGAGGAGTGCTGGCAGGCTGAGCTTGGGTGCAGGGGCTGCATCTCCTCCTGGTGCCATTGCATGGGGTGTGACAGTGCATTTTGGGCAGGATCCCTCAAGTACAGACTAGAGAAGAATTCCTCCCTTTGCTGTATGCTGCTGTTCACAAAGGCAAGATGCTTTCTTCTCTGCCCCAAAAAATCTATCCATGCCTCACCTACAAGCAAGCTGAAAGCTTCAGCTGGGACCTGTCCTTCCCTCCTTTGAAGTGACACCTGCCCCAGACTAGAGCTTTCCAGCAAAGAAATGCTCTCCCACCCTCTACCTCTGGGGGAGGATGGACCGGCTGACCCACAGCTGTTTGTGTTGTGGAGCTCTCAGCAGGCACCCGGCTCAGTGCAAGAATGCTGCAGCCTGCAGACTTTTTAATTCCTTTGGGATTTGTGTGCCCACCTGCTCTTCAAAGACGGAGGGCGAGGTCTGTGTCAGAGGCATGCAGAGACTCATGAGGGAGGCCAAGCCTTCACTTCTGCTTCTAATTTCACTTTCAAGCCTTTCCTCCTCCCCATCCCAAGGGTTCTGTATTCAGAGGGAGCAGCCGAAGAAGAGGTAGGAAGGGCACACTGCTTCCTAGGAACAGAAGCAAATGCCATTAAGGTCAGACACTGCAATCTGCCTGCCAAGGAGCTGGCAACCAGCATTGCCAACAGCAAGGTGACACCTCCAGGCACTGCCACCAGCTCAGAGCAGGGCAACTGGCAGCTCCTGGAGCGTTCTCATGGAGCTCCAGCTGGTGATGCACCCCAAAAGTCAGTCTCCATCCTGGCTCCCTTTCTTGTCTCCTATCAGAGAGGGGAAGGACAGAAGGGGTCCCTGCTGCAGGGTGAGGCGGAGTGGATGCAGGCAATGAGTTGGGGCTGCAGGCAATAGATGCTCTGGGCCCTCAGAGCTGTCACACTGTGCTTTTTCTTAGCTCCAAATCTCTTTGCTGCTGTGGCTCTCCCAGCTGGGATGGGCTCCACATGCACAGCACAGCCCCCTGGGCACGGCGCTGGGTGCAACTGCAGGAGCCACAGAGGGCAGGGCAGGAGCTGAGAGCATGCGGGCTGATCAAACACATCATGGAAAGAGCTGGCCAAATCTGGGCTTGTTTAACCTGCTGCCAACACAGAGCAGATCCCTGTGCCCACAGCATTTGCTGTATTAACAGCGATGTTAAAAGGAGCAGGAGTCAGGCTGCCGAATACCAGCGCTTTACTTTAAGCTCCCTTTGAGCCAAACACTTTGGCTTCACCTTCCGTAGCTGGCAGATGTCTGCAGATCTTATTATTCTGGTTACCAAGCGCAGAGCTAGTTTGGTTAGAAACTCATGTGAAGTGGTACATCAAACATTGGCAGCGGCCCAGGGCTATTTCCAGAGTGCTGCACGGGAGCAGAGCGCAGCACTGCTGCCTGCACTGGGTTGGGTCACTCCAAACAAGAGGAGAGCCATCTGCCTGATGGAAATCACTCACCAAACACCCCAAATGTTGAATATAGAGGGAAAGAAAGTATTGGTTCCATGCCTGGCTGCTGCTCCGCGATGAAATTGAAGGAATTTGGGTACAGGATGGCTGCTCAGAGGGATGATGGAGATGAGACCATCAGCAGATCCATCCTGGCTCCAGCAGTCAGGCAGGACCAGTTCACGCCTCCCTCCTCCTCTTGTCTCCCCAGCATTTATTGCATGAAGGAACCTGAACTCTGAAAGGAGAATGGATTGAAGCAGCTAAGCCTTTGCTGAACTTTCTAGACTGTCATTCTGCCTTTTCCAAGGCTAAAAGCCCTCTTTGGGGTAGGATATTTTTCATCACTGAACTACATACTCTCCTGGCATCAGCCTCTTCTGTTTCCAAAGGGGAGAGATTAGTAGAAAGTTACAAACCCATATTCAGTGCATGCTGCTGCGTGCTGCTGGCAGCTTAGACTTAGCAATGCAATCACTGGTTCCCAACTTCTGCCTCCTCCCCTTCCCCAAGTTATCTGCACTATTAGGAAAGGCATTTATTACCAATATATTTATGCCAAAAACGTAGGGCTATAGATCTGACCTCACTTCTTCAAGGTGCTTTCTTCCTACAGATAAGCCCTAGGGCAACACAAAGCTAAATGCAAGTTGGGTCAAAGGGAATTTAACTGCAAAAAGGTGCGCCCAGCCAAACAGCCCCACTGAAGGCACTGCCCTGGTGACGAGCTGCTGGTGAGGGCCATCAGCCAGACCTGATACCAGGAGGCTGGAGAATGTGACGGACATGGGAGTGGACCTGCAGGGCTGACTGGTGTTGATAGTGGGGAGAATTATATCAAATCCTTCTGAAATATCTGAGCTGGCTGACGGCAGAAACCTCCACCTCCTTCTCTTCTTCCTGCCTACGTGCTTGGCAAGCCCAGCTGGACATTGGAGGCGTGAAAGGGAGAAGGTGTGAGATGGATGCAGGTGTGTGGTGTGAGGCTGGGGCAGAGCTTAGCATCCAGCATGGCAGCATCCAACAGCACAGCCCCTAGCATTGCAGCACCCAGCACCCCAGCATCCAGTACCACAACTACCCTGTCCTTTCCCATGCCCCATCTCAGCAAGCGAGCATCCAAGGGTTGCAGGGGAGAGGTGACAGCTTCCCCACATGTCCCTCAGAGATGTCAGCCCTTTTGCTGTATTGCCTCAGGGCTCCCATGGCACCTGCAGTCAGAGCTGTGAGTGGGAGCTGGAAGCAGTGGTTTGGAGCAGATGGAGTCAAGACCTTGTCCTGGTGTCGCAACCAAACCCTTGCACCTGTGCTTGCTGTGTGTGGCCAGACCTTGCCTCCTGGGGTAGGGGAGAGCAGCTTTTTACAGCCTGTTCTTGGGCAATGGAGCTGGGAGAGAGATGTTTCTAACAAAGATCCAGCCAGGATTTGGAAGGGGCCAGACCTCTGACCTCCACTAACAGTCAGCAGAAGATCTGTGTGTGCACATGCTTGTGCAAGGAGAAGGGGGGGATGGAAAGGGAGTAGAAAAAGGAGGAAACAGTATTTCCAGAGCACCGATTTTTTTCTCTCTAAATTATAGATAGGCATTCCTTAAATGCCATACTCCCATGCTGGGATGAGTTTGGGCCTTTATGTTGTGCACAACACGGCTGCAGATCACATTGTTCTCTCTCTCACCAAATTCTGATTCCCACTGCCTGGACTGGAGTCCCATTGCTGGGCTGTGCCAGTACAGGAAAGCAGCGTTACGCCAATGGGTCCTATCAACACTCACCAGAAACCTCAATGTGACTTTTCCCAAACAAAGCTATCACCAGCACGGGGACGGGAGATAAGAGCCCAGAAAGTGCACTTGTGAGATGAACGCTGGGAGGAAAAGTCTGTGCTTGGCAAACACAAGGTGGTTTGAGATCAGCAGGGCAGGGAGCAGCCAGGTGTGTCCTGGTGGGACTCAGCTGTGACCTGGCACAACACCCATCACCCATATCCCAGTCTTGGAGTGACGTGGTCCTGCCTTCACTTGTTGCTTGCACAAGGTATCACATCACAGCTACATCCCCAGTGCTTCCCAAGCTCTCCAAGATGCCAGGCTCAGTGTGCTCATCCATGGGGCCAATGTCACATTTCTCAGCATCACCCACTCCAGCCAGTACCAGAGAAATGGATTTCCTGAAGCCTCAGCTTGTACTGGGCACCGAGCCTTAGGAGCTTTGCTCTTGGAGCTCTTCCCCAGCCCCATCCTTTATTTCCATGCCCATATTGGACCAGAGCTCTGGGAAAGCCTGGTCCCTTTGAAGCAACAACATGCTGCTGCTCTGCTTTCCTTCCCACATGCGTTGTATTGCTTCACTGTCCCTGTGGTCTTACCCATAAGCACCAGGACAGCTGGTTCTGCCTTTGTTCAGGGTGCAATCACACGGCTGGTTCTCTTTAATTCCAAAATCTCAAAGGTTTAACCTGCTGTTTGATCTAGGGCAAGGCCAGTGATAAGCCAAGTCAAGAACTTGACTCTGTCCGAGACGCTGACATCATCAGCTTGTTTGTTTAAGATGGAATTTAATCATGGGGATATTTTCCCCTCTGTTCTTGCCTTGTTTATTATTATTCCTGATTGCCAGCACATTTGCTCAGCGGGAGAAATTCATTAAAGAGCTGTGGTATAATCGGCTGATTCAGTCTGTCTGGGCAGTGATGGAGCCGAGAAATAAAGCTGGGAGACCAAAACTGCAGGGTTTGTCACCTTTAGAAGCCTGTTGCATGGTCTGGTCTCGGGGTAGAAAATATTTGTGAGGGAGAACAGGAAATTTAGAACAGAGGAGCAGGGCTGAGACCAGGAGCAAGGCTGTGAAGCTGGGACAGGAGTTCTGCAGCTCGACATGAGAAGAGCAGAAGGGTTTTTGCTGTGGGGACTGGAGAAGAGCCTTGAACATTGCTTGTTCTCAGCCTGCACCAATCTTCCAGAAGGCAGAAATCGGTCTCTCTGGGAAGGGCATCCCTGGTAGGAAAGGATGTAGAGCTGGCAGTGGATGTGTGCCTGCAGAGGGCAGTGGCTGCAGTGCCTGTGGATGCAGGAGGACGGGCTCTGAGGGCCTGCTGTAGGGACCTCACCAGGCTCTCAGAATCCAAGGTGGGGACTCTTGAGGGTCCCACGAGCCATGGCAGTGTGAAGCAGAGCCCGGATTCCCAAGCGCAGCACTGCTGGTGCTGGTTTACAGCAAGGTGCCCTCGGTGCCACTGTGATTCCTAAGACAGCAGTGGGGTTGATGACCTCCCTCTCTTAACCCATTAGCATTATGATTCTGCTGACCTAAATTCCCCCAAAGTTTCGGCTGCATGCATCACATGTTCCTTCCTGCTCTGTGCTGCTCACGCCCTCCAGCCCAGGGAAGGATCTGCACAGCACTGGCAGCGTTGCTCCTACACAGGAACGTTTGCTCATCCTGGATGTGTGCTGACTTCAGTGGTACCTGGAAGCAGTGAGGAAAGAGAGGGGAAGGGGGAGGATTCAGATCGCTCCACGCAGCCTTGGCAACCTGGATGTTGTTTCTTGATCCACACTCCTGTCTGAATCACCTGCTTTTTCCACCCCCTCTTTTGCTCCTGTGTTGGGCAACGACCCACTTACATCACTGCTGTGCCACAGATCATTACCAATACCCCAATCCATGCCTGACCACTTCCTCTCTCCACCCTCAGACTTCCCAACTTGTAATGTTTCTCCCTTCTTCCCAGTCATGGTAAAATGAGGGCTTTCTGAAGTTCATCAGCTTCTTTGGTAAGACCCAGATACTGCTCAGGACTAGTCCGTCAGGATGCTTTGGCATCATCATCACTGAAACAAATTAGGAACAGTTATCTTTCTGTGCATCACTTCCTAGAATAGATCCAGGACAAGTTCACAGCCTCTCAAGGCAAAGGGGACGTAGGAAGGCTGCTGAATGTGATTGAGTGCAGTGGGCAGTGAAACAGGGACACCTTGGATGGGAACAACATTTCATCACAGCACCAGTATCTGCCATGTCAGAGCTGCCACATGAGGTGCAACCATGCCAACCCTGATGGCAGGTGGGGAAACTGAGGCACGAGATGGCTCAAGTGACCTGCCTAAGGCAAAAAGGGCAGAACCGAGACTAACACCTGTGCTCATCTGGCAGAGAACCCAGGGTGGGCTCTGTCCCCTTCACACAGCATCACTTGTTAGCATCACCTCAAAGTAGCTGGGGAAGGCTCATGGGGAGCAGCAATCCCCAGTGCTGGAGAAGCCACTCCCAGCGCCTGCCTCTGCGCATAGGGAAACTATTTAGGGTGGAGATATTCTGGGAGGGCTCCCAGACGCTGGAGGTGTCCGGTCTGTTATACTGCAGGTGGGGACAGCTCCAGTCACATTCTTGGCTTTGCTTGTTCTTTTTTCTGGGAAACATTTAAATGATCCAGAGATGAGCCACGCCAGACCCCGCTATGCCATCGAACGCCCTGCGTATTCAGTCAGCCTATTTGATGAAGAGTTTGAGAAGAAAAGCAGAAGTTATCCCATTGGGGAAAAGTTGAAAAACCTTTTCAGGTAACACAGAATCCTATCTCTACTCCTGGGGCAGAACTACAGTAGAGCTGGTCTGGAATTGGGTTATAATTTGGACCTGGGGACATAGTTCACATTTTAATCCTGGGAAACCTCTGCGGTCTTTGATGGATGAAAAGCATGGGATAAACACGTGGTGCAGAAGCAAGCGGAACAGGATGCTGTTCTCACTGCCTCACTGCTGTTACACTGTAAGGCACAGAAGCAGAACGGTTTGCACCAATTGCTTTTGGGATTTGGGTTGCTGTTTTCCAAATTTTACTAATAATGAAAAAAGCATAAATGGTGATACAGGTATGAGCACGTAGACTATTTCTCTAAGCTTTCCAGCTGGGATTTCCTTCTGTCAGCTCCTGTGCTGGCTTCTATTAAAGAAAGATGAATAATCCTGCTGATTGCTGTCCTGGAAATCTCATTCTGCTTCCTGGAAGAGTGAAGGCAGTGGTACAGGGAAGGAGAGCACACATGCTGGCAGCAGAGGAGTGAGAAGCTGCACTTGTCAGCTCAGAAACAGTGTTCTTTCTGACATACTTTGGGTTTTTTGACCAAACACCTGCAGAAGTTCATCTTTGGCTCTGCACAACTGCCCCGTCAATCTCTGAGCTGCATCACACAGTTTGTACTAGAAATAAAGACTCGAGATACTGGGCAGCCAAACCCTTCAGAGCTGTGAAGCACTGGGGACTTCCCAGGACTTCCCACAATAATTCTCCATGGCACAGCCAGCTGTTAACAGCAAGAGCCTTGCACTTGCATGGAAGGGCTGTGCCCAAAACACTGGGCATAGGATTTAGCATTAAGGAAAGGCTGAGACACTCCTCAGAAGATCCTTTCTTGCTTCCTTGTTTCCTTCCTTGCTCATGTTCCTGATCACTTCCTTCCTCCTTTATTTCTTTGTATATTTTTTCTCCTCCAGATGTTCAGCTTCCAGATTCAAGCTCATTCTCTTCAGCCTGTTCCCAATACTTGTATGGCTTCCCAAGTATAAAATCAAGGAGTACATTTTGCCTGATGTTCTCGGTGGGGTCAGTGCGGGGACAATCCAAGTGCCACAAGGTGAGAACCAACAGCTTTCCCTATCACTGAGAGGGGATAGCACAGAGGATGCACAGTCTGTGGGGGTTACCTACGTTACTGCTGGCACATGCAAACCCAAGCTCCCCCTCCCATTTGGCTGTCCCTCTATGTTCCTGTGGAACCCTTCCCCTTCCAGCTCTGCCTGGAAAGCATCACTCATGCTGGCCACAGTTCCGGGGCTGTCAGCATCCTCAGGACCAGGAATAGAGCACAAGCAGGGCAGGGGCTGCTCAGACCAGGCTGACCTGTACCTTCCCCTTGTGTTCCCCAGGGATGGCTTTTGCACTGCTGGCCAACCTGCCTCCCGTCAACGGGCTCTACTCCTCCTTCTTCCCTTTGATAACATACCTCTTCCTTGGCGGTATCCACCAGATGGTCCCAGGTGAGTCTGCAGAGCAGTTCTTTGCACAGGGCAGCTAAGTACCAACTGGGTGGGAATACTCGGTGTGTCCTGGAGTAGCAGTGTTTGGGCAGGCTTGGCTTACGGTGTCCATGATCCCTTGATGGGCTGAGTGACTCGTTCAGGACAGCCTAACCTGTTCGAGTGCTTTCCAGGGCAGGACACTCTCCAGAACAAACTACTGACATCACTGTGTTGTGCCAAAGGTACTTTTGCAGTCATCAGCATTATTGTTGGCAACGTCTGCCATGAGCTGGCTCCAGAATCAGACTTCCAGTACTTCAACCACACTACCAATGAGACCAGCGTGAATACCACAGCCATGGAAGCAGCCAGACTGGAGATCTCTGCCACGCTAGCCTGCCTGACTGCCATCATACAAGTAAGGACTCTTCACTGCCTCTGCTGTGTGCCCCATCCAAAGCTGACCCCCAGGGATTCATCCTCCCTGGAGCAGAGGCGAGGGCTGGGAGCAGATGCTGGAAGTGGCTCTACTGGGGCTGGCCCATTTCTAATAACTCCTTGTCTGTCCTACCCTAGCTGTGCCTGGGATTCGTGCAGTTTGGCTTTGTTGCTATCTACCTGTCAGAGTCTTTCATCAGGGGCTTCATGACAGCAGCAGGGCTGCAGATCCTCATCTCCGTGCTCAAGTACGTCTTCGGCTTGACAGTCCCGTCTTACACCGGGCCCTTAGCTATCGTCTATGTAAGTGGGTGCTTGGACAGGGTCCTTCCCTGTACCTCCTCCCCACCACACTGCAGGCACCACTGTTACTGTGTTGGGGAAACTGGGACTGGGAGAAGGGGAGAGGCTGGAGGGAGGGGGAACGCAGCTGGCTGCACACCTGCACTGCTGCCCCATCACATCTCAGGGTGTTTGCAGGTGATTTCCTTAATTAGTACTGTCCACTGTGCTGTCCGTTGGGTCTGGAGTCCCATGACACCTTCTCCTCTTCTCTCCCCTTTAGACATTCATCGATATTTGCAAAGGTCTGCCCAAAACCAACGTGGCCTCCTTGGTCTATGCCTTGATCAGTGCTGTGCTTCTGATTGTTGTCAAGGAACTCAACCTGAAGTACATGAAAAAGATCCGGATGCCCATTCCCATGGAGATCATCATTGTAAGTGACACATGGGCTGTCCCTCAGATCTCCAGGAGACAGACCTTCCCCTCCCATCTCAGCCCTGGGATGCCCAATTCTGCTCTAAAGGGGACTTTGGAGGAGTATAGCATGTCCATGCTCAATGCAGTACCCTGGGGTCCGAAATTGGGCCATCCTCATGGAGGATACCCTTGAAACACAGCTCATCCCTCTTGGGCTGCACCTGCATCCTGGTAATGCAAAACATGAGAAACAAAATTCCTGCATGGGACGTTCTCTCCTGTTCCAGTCTGAGTTTAGAGCTAATTTTCTACCATCAGCCCCAGGATACCACTTAATGCTTCTGAGAGAGTTCACATTCTTTCTGCTTACTGCTCTTCTACTCTCTGCATTTGCAGGTAATAGTTGCAACTGCAATCTCTGGCAGCTTTAAGATGCCCGAAAAGTACAATATGCCAGTGGTTGGGAAGATCAGCATGGGGTAAGCATGTGTGCATGTCTGACTCACCATCCAAATAATTTCCCTTCCTCCTCCTTATTCTGCATCCTGGAAAACCCCTCTCTGCTCTACAACAATCCCCTTTCAGAACTGCCAGGCAGGTTTGCTGTGCCCTGTTTCACCATCCCCTAACCCTGTCCACAGCTTAGACACCATTCCTAAAAACACATCCCTGCCTCCAATGCCAGCATCCCAACCACCTCTTTGTTCTAAATGCAGGTTCCCAGAGCCCACCCTGCCCCTGGTGAGCAAGTGGAAGGACATGATTGGCACAGCCTTCTCGCTCGCCATCGTGAGCTACGTGATCAACCTGGCCATGGGGAGGACGCTGGCAGCCAAGCATGGCTATGATGTGGACCCCAACCAGGTAAAGCTTGCTCTGGAGAGATGCAAGAATGTTCCCCTGTCTGTCAGGCGTGAAAGGAAGATCTTGCTGCATGAATGGGAAGCTTGCAAATGCACGTGGCTGCTCAAAATGTACGTGCTTCTCCCACACACATGGCAGCCTGCCAGGCAGGGGCCAAAAGGACTTGGCAGATCCATTTCCTTCAGGTGGGAGAGGCACTGTCAAAGGGAGGAAAAAGACTTTGTTTCAGCTCACTGCTTTGCTTTCCCTCCAGAGCTGAGGCTTCAGCCCCAGGTTCTGGCCCAGATGGCATTTTTGCAGGTCGTTGAAGCACAGTGAAGCATATGTGTTTCTTACAGAGCAGATGAGGGCCTGGATTCCTGGTGTGTCACCTAGATACTGCGAGAGGCAGGACATTAAATAATCCTCTCCTGTCATCACTGGCACCAGTGGTAGCTTTCAATAAGAGCCATGCATACCACATGAAGCCCTGCCCTTAGTGTGTCAACAACTGACAACGTGTTTGGATGGCACGGTGCTTCCAGGCTGCCCTGCCATGGTGGCTGGAACCCATCTCAGCTCTTCTTGGAAGGAAAGGCTCTGGGATACACTGTAGGGAATAGGAGCTGGGGGCTGTGTTTCTCTTCTCAAACACCTCTACAGGGCAGGACTGGAGCTGCTCACTGAAATGACTGTGTTCCTCCTTCTCCACAGGAAATGCTGGCCCTGGGCTGCAGTAACTTCTTTGGATCCTTCTTCAAAATCCACGTCATCTGCTGCGCTCTCTCTGTCACTCTTGCTGTGGATGGGGCAGGAGGGAAATCACAAGTTAGTACTTCCCCATCCTCAATGCAAATCCCTGCAGAGGTGCGTGCTGCCAGCATGACATCACTGCAGGCTTGAAAAAGCTCCGTGTAGGAGTGCTTCACATTGCTGTTAAATACAAAATGTACTCTACCGACCCCATTTTTCCCTGCACGGTTCATTGGACCCGTCTCAGACATAGGGCTGTCAATGTGTGCTCCCCTGATTGAGCAGAGCATGAGGGAAGCTTTGGGCTGTCTGTGAGAACTGGGAAATTTTAGCCTGCTTCTCAGAGGCAATGGCTGCTCACACAGTTCTGCATTGCCCAACTCCAGTGTTGGCTGAAGCAGCTGGAGAACAAGGACCAGGAGAGGTTCAGGAAGACCCTGATGTTTAATGAAATGGTTTTTCTCCTTTTTGCAGGTGGCAAGTTTCTTTGTGGCATTGGTGGTTATGGTGACCATGCTTTCTCTGGGAATTTATCTTGAGCCTCTTCCAAAGGTAAGGTGAACAAATGTGCAAAAAGTGCAGCAGCAGCAGCATCTCAACCTCTTCATGCTGGAGAATGCTCAGCCTTGCTTCAGAGAACTCATCAAGCCTTGCTTGATGCAAACCATTGCACAGCATGATTTGCTATGGGCTGGGGTCCTGTCTGTAGAAAACAATGATCTTTCAAACCATCATCTTTGTGATCTTCATTGTCTCCACTGTGCTGGCAGGCTGGGAAAGCATCTGCTGTGATATGTGGCACATGCTCAGCACCATGCACAGGGTAACACCATGCCCTCCTCTCTGCAGTCTGTCCTGGGAGCCCTCATCGCTGTCAACCTGAAGAACTCCCTCAAGCAGCTGGCTGATCCCTTCTACCTGTGGAAGAAGAGCAAGCTGGACTGCGTGAGTGCCTGGGGATGGGTGGGGGGACCCCTGGATCCCTCCTGGGGAAAACGGGTTTTGTTCCACTGCTGTGCTCCATCCACTTCTGAGTGGTCCGGAGCCATGGCCTGGCCACATATCATGGAGGCTGAACTATTACCTGCTCTGTTTAAATGCCAATCATCGGCAGGAGCCTGTTTGCCCAGAACTAGCCAAACCGGCCCTGCTCAATATCTAGGAGTCATGACTTAAAAACTCACACAATAGCCCTCCAGGGTGAGGAGAGCCCTTCGCAGCGATAAGGACTCCCGGCACTGGTTGATGTATAAACCCAAGGGGGGGGCGTGAGGGGGAGTGAGAACGGAATTTGGAAATGTCTGACATAAAAAGACAGTGTTTGAACAGGGCTCCCAGGGCTGAGTGGTGTGTGGACACTGAGCCAATATCCTGTCAGGACCCGGCGCACTGCCTTATCGCAGACAACGCGAGTCCAAGGGGGCTGACCTGAATCATCAACTGCTTTCCCAAAACGCTCTGTTCAAACAGAGATGGGTGAGCAGTCCCAGCTGAGCTCTGTGATGTGCGGTGAAGTCACAGGCCCGCAGTCCAGCACAGAGCTCCCAGCAGGCACAAGAGAGTGAGGACAAAGCAAATGCCATTGGGGTGAAGTGCGCTCCACTGACCTTAATCTGCCTGGAATTTGAACTAGATTCAATGCCCTTCCTGTCCCAAACTGGGGAATACCACTTCTGGGTGTTGTCAGCCCATTGGTGTCCATTACCTCAGGTCTGGTCGTGTTTTGGTGCTAATCACACAGATTGCTCCATAGGCACACTCCTGTGTCCAGTCCGGTTGGAGAGAATTCACACGTAAAGGCATCATTCTTAATCTCATACCGAGATGCTGAAATTATCAAAATTACCCTGATTTGACCAAGATCAAAGTTAACTCTTCACAGTCTTGAGGATGAGCTCATAATCCCCTGATAATAATTCTCACAAGGCACGCTTATAGAGGACTAATTTCATGTGGATGGAGATGCTCGCGTGCTAATATATAAAAATGACAGATGACAGGACTCTGAGCTGAGAGGTGGAGCAGGTTTTGCTATGCCCTGTCACACTTTGTCATCAGATCTGCTCTGTGCTCAGGTCATTTACAGCAGGCTCTCAGGCGGTTTGCAGATCGATGCTCATTCCTTCCAAACGTTCTGAATGACAGCAGGAGCTTTCCTGGGGGTGGGAGTGCTGCTGAGCAGCAGATGGTCTGATCTGCAGGAGCCTTTTCTTGAGACTTTTTGTGCTGAATGAGTGACGGGAGGTCATGCAGCTATGAAGAATTACACTGGTTGCTTTACAGCTGAAAAGCTGGGGCTTCTGGCTAGCTTCCCAGCAGCGACGCTTCACACGAAAACATGCAATAAGCAGTGTAATTAGAATAGCTGCAGCATTCTTTTGATCCTCAGCTGTGCTGTTCTTTGGGTCTCGAATATCAGCACGAGCCATTTTCCGTACCTCACTGTGCTCCAGCCCCGGGCACAGCAGAAGAACCATTCCTTGCCCTTCTCTTTCTGCAGCTGGTCTGGCTGGTGAGCTTCCTGGCTGCCTTCTTCTTGAGCCTGCCCTACGGAGTCGCAGTGGGTGTGGGATTTTCCGTGCTGGTTGTGGTTTTCCATACCCAGTTGTAAGTACCACCGTAGCTCCAAAAACCTAAAGAGAAGGAAGCATCTCCCAGCTGCAGAATAATAAGCAGTAGGTTATTTTCAATAAGCAACCTCTGGCCCGTGTTTCGAAGGAACGTGCAGTCTGAGCCTGGGGGAGTGCAGGTGTCCTCCTCAGCCCCTGGAATGTGCAAACAGGAATGGCAGGCGTTAATTTACTGCCTGCATTCCCACTCCTGTGCACGGTTAGCAATGTGCACATCCCAAGGCAGGGGGATGTCAGAAGATATTTACCTCAGCCAGAAAAGCTACCTGCATAGTTCCCAGCAGTGCTGCTCATAGAAAGAGCCCCATGGATGTGCAGAGAAGCGCTATTTTTAATCCACAAAACCCTTCATTAACACCTCCCAGACTGGGAGCTCAGGTAAAGCCAGTTGGTCCCTGGGGTGGGGAGCCCTGCCAGGAGCAGGCTTGCAGCCAGGCATGGGATCCAGCTGAAGCGCTGTCTGGCTGCTCTGCAGCCTTGTGCTGGATCTTTCCCTGGTGAGCAAGGCAGTCTCGTGGGTTGGCTGTGTTCTGCCAGCATCCAAGCAGGCTCTGCAGGGCTGAAATCTGAGCATTTTCCTAAAGCAATGCTCCAAATCCTGGTGATGGGTACAAAGAGAAGCAGTTTTCTTCTTCTGTAAGATCTTCTCTAACTCTGGTTGGATTTTTCTCCCAGCCGGAACGGTTCCGCACTCGGCCAAGTAACATCCATGGACATCTACAAGAACCCCAAAGCCTACAACAAGGTAAGCAGGAGTTAAAATATCCTCAGAGAAGAAGCTGTTCTTTGCTTTTGGTGCCCAATGTGACCAGGAAGCCCAAGCCCAGCTTTCTGTCCCAGTGAGGTTGTTTGCTGTTTGTTTCAGGGCTGCCCTTCACCTTGGCTTTCCCAATTATCCACTGCCCCCAGCCCTGACCACTCTGCACCCCACGCAGCCCCACCACGTCTGGTTTGAGCTCTCCTCTCTCTTGCAGGTACACGAACTCAACGGCATTAAAATCGTGACTTACTGCTCGCCACTGTATTTTGCCAACTCAGAGATATTCCGCGAGAAGATTATAGCCAAGGTGAGCAATGCCCTGAGAAATTCCTGCTTGCAGCCAATCCCAAATAGTCCTTGCTCTCTCCTGTCTTGCCAGGCTGAGATAATTAACCCTAGGATCATCATGCTCTTGTAGATCAAGAGACATAATCTTCTGCCCTTTTCTCTCTGATCTGTTTTTAGATCTCACTTTAGAGGTTATATTTCCATCTTGGCAAGTCTCCTCCTCCAGGCTCTGCCAAGCAGTCACTCTGCTGCACGTGTCTCTCCATGCACGTGCCCACCCTGCATTGCAGGACATGGTGCTGTCTGGTTGCCACCACTGTCACCTCCTGTGCACAGCTGCTGCTGTCCTCTTGTGCCGCATGCCACAGGCCAGGAAAGCTCAGGGGGATCCCTGACTCTGGGTCTGAAGAGGCTTTTTCAGAGAAACTCTCTTTTCTGCAGACTGGAGTGGATCCTGGGAAAGTGTACTTAGCCAGGAAGAAATACGTGAAATGGCAGGAGAAGGGGACAGCACAACCATCAACAAAGCCACCAAAATTCTTACTGAGGCAGAACAAGGTAAACTCGGTTTGGGTGCTTGTGTTGCTGAACAAAGCTCCCCAGATCTCCAGCAGAGAGTTCCTCTCAATGTATGATTTTCTGCACGGTCTTCCCAGTTACATTTACTACCACCTGCCCTCTTTCCTTCCCACCCACAGTTCCATTTCTCCCAGTAGTCGAAACATTTATGTGCAGGACAACTGGAAATGGCTGGGAGCAGGAAAAATGTAGAGATAGCAAGTTTGGAATGACAGCAAGAAAGTTTCTTTTGCTAGACTGTGGATTTGCCCTAAGGATGTACCTATGTCAGCATTTCAGCCCAAATCCTTCCCTTGTGAAGCACATTTCCAGTCATCCCCTCTCAGTGTCTGAAAAGATCCTGCATTTCTTCCATGCAAAAAAAAGCTTTTCTTGGCTCACAAAGAGCAGCGGTCCTGCCTGACTGCTTACCTCTGCTTTCCCATAGACCTTATCCTTGCAAGAGCTCCAGAAAGACTTTGAAAGCACCTCTCCAACAGACACCAACAACAACCAGACGACTGCTAACGGCGCCAGCATCTCTTACATCACGTTCTGCCCTCCTGCCAACGGCACCGGGCAGGTGCACACCTCCAGTGAGCTGGGCAGCACCACCACTCTGCAAGGAAGCACCTTCAGGGTCATGTCAACTGCAGATGTTGACCCCATGGCCAAGGCACCGCCCTATGTCAGCTTCCATACCATCATCCTGGACATGAGTGGGGTGTGCTTTGTTGACCTCATGGGCACAAAAGCACTGGGCAAGGTGAGTTCTCTGCTACGAACACAGCCAGGCTCCTTACCACCCAAGTACCTTCCACTCCCTTGTGCAGTTTAGATAAAGATGTTTACCCTCCTCAATCGGAGGTTTGTGTGAGTTTCTCCTTCAGCATTCCCAGGACACGTGTAAAGCCTTGGATAAAAGACTTCATGTATAAACACAAAGCCAGAGCAGCAGTGTTATTAATCCTTTCTCTGCCCTCTCATCTCTTCTAGCTGTGTTCCAGCTATCAGAAGATTGGGATTAAAGTGTTCTTGGCAAACGTGCATGGTAAGAATCCATGAAGAGCACACTTCCATGTGCATTTCCTCCATTTTGGGACTTTTTTGTTTTCTTTATGCAAACTTTGCTAGCTGTCATCACTTTGTAGGACTAAATCAGAACAGATGAAAGAGTTGAACAGATGAAAGAACAGAAGAAACAAAAGAAAAACACTGTTCTCTGTCTGCATAATAAGTTCTTTCGTTTGGGAAGTGATATTATTGGAAAATCTCTGCATTTAGCACATAGAAAAATAGACTGGCAATAGAATAATTTAGCAAACTATGCATTCTGGGCTTGCCCTAACTCACAGAAGCACCATCAGACATGTTCACTTTTCAAGGCTTCCTTCTTTGCTCTCACCCTGGTTCATGTACCTGTCTTTTCCCCAGCCCAGGTGTACAACGACATCAGCACAGGTGGAGTTTTTGAAGAAGGAGGCCTGGACAGAAAGCACATCTTCCTGACCATCCATGATGCTGTTTTGTTCGCACTGGCAAATATCAAAGAAGTCCACCCGCCCATCTTAGAAGAGGTACATTTGCTCCCCATTTGCTTTCTCTCCACCTCACAGTACTGTACTGTTAAGTCCATACACTGTGCCAGCACAAAGGAAGAACAAAATCTCACTAATGCACATAGTAAACATTCTTGTTTATCTTAAGTGGTAAAGGTCTAAACCCAACAACCTATTTCATATCCGAATTTTCATGTACAAGCCAAGCTCCTGCTGATTGAATTGCATTAAACGGGAAGTTGGAAGTGTAAATGTTTTCTGCAAGGCCCGAGGTGGGAGATGAATGTTGTCCCAGCTGGTAGAGGCCAATAGAGCAGTGCCAGGTCTGCGCTCTCTGTCTGGCGTTGGCTGGAGCATGCTGCACTCAAGAGCAGAATATGGCCACTGCAAAAGGAGGCAAAGCAAATGCACCTGCCCTTGAACATCCATGAATGCTTCCCTTAGTAGGAAGAGAAAAGGTCAAAGCAGGAATGTGGCACATGCTGACAACAGAGGGTCAGATAGGTTATTTCCCCAAACATACATCAGTTTATTGCATAATAACCAGAGCTAGAACCAGGGCAGTTTTACTCAGTTATCTCCTAACAGTAAGTTTACGTATGCCTTATCTCTGCAGCGATATGTAAGTGCTAGCTCAGTCAGCGATGATAAACAGCTGCAACAAGATTCCACCTGTGCCCTTTCTGCTTGGGCATTTCCCTTTGGGCATGTGTGGGGCACTCAATTCTTTCACTGTGTTTGTCCCTGAACTCTGTTAATTCATGAATTTGATTCTTTCCATTGCAGAGGCCGAATCAGACAGAACTCTCCATCTACGATGAGTCTGTGGATGAAAGCAGCTCGGAGTTCACAAACTTGGAGGAGGTTAGTCCTAGTGCCTGGGGTCACTTCTTCACCTGTGGGCAGGAGGGAGACCAGGTGGGACATTCTTCCTTGAATCTGGAGGCATTTTCCCAGGAGGTGGCACTGCCTGATGCTGACCCCCACACTATGAGGAGGAGGTCAGGGAAGGGCTGGGGCTTCAGCTGACATTGCTTTGTGCAACTGAACCACTTGCTGGGTTTGTGCTCTGCCATGGCACCAGCCCTAACCCAGCACGCCTTGTGTGCCCTCTAGGAGATGTTTGGAAGCATGTTCCACTCAGAGACACAGACAGCGCTGTGAGCCTTGTGCTGATAAACCCTCCTGGACAGCCTCCTCTTTCCCATCCCATCATGAAGAGCTGCAGTCCTACCCAGGAATACAAAGAGTTTGCAAAGCAAGAGCTCATCACGCCTCTTGAACTGGTAAATTTCTCCTCCTGCTCTGCTTCTGGTGCTCAGAGAAATGGCCTCTGGAGCAGACAACAGAACACCATGGAGCAGGAACTCAGGAAATGCCATCCTATTAATCACAGAAGAGAAGCAAGCTCACCTGACGGCAGGTGCCTCAGCACATGGGATGATCAGTTGGTTTTGCCACATGCTTGCCTTTGTCTCACACAGTCACAAACTTCTGCCCACAGAGGCATTACATAATTTGGGCATCCCCCTTCTTTCTTTTCCTTCCTCCTTCTTTTCCCGATGAAATGAAATTAAGCAAATATTGCGAGCCTCTCACGGCTTTGAATCACGAGCGAAAACAGCTTTTGCAAGGTGCAGCCTGTAAGGTAATGTTGTTTCAAGATGTGCACTGACTGTCGGGGTGCCTGCACTGCAGGTGCCAACCTTTGTGTTCTCCCACATTTCTCCATGCCTCTGCACTGCTCTCTGTGTGACCCAGAAACCACAGCCTCCAATCAGTGCTGCGTTTCTCACACCTTAAAGACCCTGGTGCAGTATCTCAGGAGGGCTATTTTCCGGATTATATTTTTACTTATTAATAGGACTAGCTTGTAATAGGGAGTATGAATTCCTCATTACTGTGTGCTGTGTGTGCATGCCAGTCTGCCTGCCCAGTAAGTCAGTATGTGTTCAGATGACCCAGGCTCAAGTTAAAATCCCTCCTGACATTTTTAGGCATCTTCCTTCTGTCTGAACAGGGCTGCAGAGAAGGTTTTTAGACTGTGCATGTCATGAAAGCATTAATTCCAAGGGTGTTCTGCCTCTCTTTCCATCTTGTTGACTGCAGTACCTAAATGATTCAGCCTGGTACGTGGATTAGTGTTTTGTGGAGATATATATACATCTATATATATTTTTTCCCAAGTCATTTTGACCACAAAAAGCAAATGCAGGGACAGCGAGGAATCCCCTTCTTCTAAAGTCCTGGATCCAGGGCAGCAAGATGAAAATTTCAGCCCGTTTTGTATCTGCAACTGGTAACACCTGCACTATGGAGGGCTTCTGATGACAAGCTCTCAGATGGTCACTCAGGCAGCAAGGGAACATTCTTTTTTATATGTGATATTTCTGTAACAATTCTCTACTGCATATTTGATGGTTTTCATTAAAATTCATCTCAGATTGATAATACCAGGACCATCTACCTCTCAGGCAAACAAGCCTGACACTCTAACCCAGAAAAGACAGATGAGATCTTAATCATTTCTAGAAATCTGGCATTCTTTTATATTTGAGTGATGCTTATAACAAGTGCTATTTTAATTTCCCTTTCTGACACCTTCCCTTCTTACCCAGAGCTGATATTGTGACAGTAATGACAAGATAACAATGTAAAGCCTGAAAAAATCTAAGCAGAAGCCAAGAATTAAAGGGACCCTTCTTCAGTGCATTTCAACCTCAAATATGGCTTTGATGAAAGTAAGGCCATAGAAAATTTAGTATGTCTTCAGTTGCAACGAATGCAGATTTTTCTGTTTGATTTTCAAATCCTCCTACAAAGTATTTCCAGCACTGGGATAAAGACAAGAGTCAACAAGCAAAACTGAACAGTCTGTTATATTTCCATGAATTAAGAAAAAAAAAGAAAAAAAAAGTCGCCTTAATAATCAAAGCAAATTATATTTTTAAAGCTTATTTTGATTTTATTGCTCCACGACTTTAAAAAGATAAACAAGTTTTAGTGCACAATTTCAAGGTACATATTGAGTTGATTCATTAACACATTGCTGGAAGGCTTTCTGGGCAGACAAAGCAGAGCTTCCCTATTGCTCCCAGATGTGCCATTTTAAAGGAAAATAGAGCTTCATGAACCATCATAGCTAGAAAAAACATCACAGGTAATCACATCACGACCTGCCACTTTGCTTTTATGTAACACCTAAGCCACCATTTCTCTACCTCAGTTTCGGATTATGTGGTGCAGGAGAGTAATAACACCAAAAAAAAGTTAGTTTCCCAAAAGAAAAAAGCCACCTACTAATAGTTATTACTTATTTTGATCAGAGACAGCAGTGCTTTTTCCAGAACTGTGTTTTGTTGTACAAGCTGAAAACAAGAGCTGAATTATCTTATCTTTGAGGGTGATTACTCATGCTGTTTTGCTACTGCCTGAGTGTTCCTTTTATTCACTCATATGAAAAAAAAAAAAAAAAGGAATTGGTGCAACGGAACACAAAGCTATTCTACAGTAAGCAATCAACACTTCTGTATGTCTGAGGTTGCTTTGCTTCAAACAAGGAAAACTGCAGTTTCCAGTTCCTCATTCGGGTTTAATTGGAGGAGACTGATTCCTCAGGATCTGCCAGACCTCACGCAGGAAACCTCGGAGCAACAGGCTGTGCATGAAGAATAGATTTTGTTTCTTGAAGTTCCTGCAACATAACAGATGGGATCTCAAGGGAGGCTACAATAGCAGCACTGGCATACAGTGATGATTCTTTTTGGTAGCCACAGGTCACTTCTGGTGACAACATGAACAGATAGAACCACTGGAAGCTCAACAATGTCTTCATTTCCATGTCCTGGTCAGGAGAGTGAGGGAAACTCCAATTTATACTGGGGTAGAAAATCTTTAACTTCAGTGTCCTTTTATTGCTGACGGTGTGTAATGGCTCTGAAGCCTCCTGTGATAAACTCATGATGTATAACCAGCTCAGAATGTTTGTAATTTATTTAATTTAATATCGGTTTTGTTCTTTTTTTTTTCTTTTTTTTCTTTTTTTTTTATAATAAAGAATATCTGAACAATCGCTTGCTTCTGCTGCTGCTTTGAGGCTTCCTGGTAGCTCCCAGCTGGCGTTTAGCACTTCAGAAACATTGACGCCATGGGATAAAACGATGCGACCCTTCAGCACAACGCTGCTGTAGAGAAGGAACACGTTTTCCATCGTGCTCCGTGGTGAAACCAGACAGGAGGTATGCATTCAGAATGCTGGCAAGAGTGAGGGGAAATGTCAGGAGACACATACAGAAGGAAAAAATGTTGTGGGAGTCAAGGAGATGTGGCTGGGGCGGCTTGAGGAGCTGCTGGAAGCTGAGGGTCTGAACCTCCTCAGGTCTGAACCTCCTGAGGGCCTGAATCCCCTCAGGATGAGGCCTGCTGCTGCCAGCCATCTCCTCCAGCGTGGCTTATTCCCTCACAAAGACACCCGTTTTTCACCACATCACACTGCCACATTGCCAGCAGCCCCGTGGCACAGCTCACTCCTGAATAAAAAGCTCAATTTTCACCGACCGCCCAAACAGGAAGAAAACACCACACTTCACTCCTCCCGCCAATAAGCCACACGACTCCCAAGATACCTCACGCGGAGGGCGGGACCGCGCTTCCCATTGGCCAGCTCCTCGAAAAGCCGCGCGGCGATTGGTCCGCGGCCACGTCCGTCCGCCTCCTGGAGAGAGCGGGAAGGGGCGGCGGTCGAAGTCCGCCGGTCATGGCGGGTGGGTGCGGGAGGTGGCGGGTGAGGCTGTGCGCGGCGGCTGTGGGACTGAGCGCGGCGGTGCTGGCGCTGACGGCGGCGGTGCTGATCCGCGCCTACGCGCTGCGATCCCCGGCCATCCCGCGGCTGTGGGAACGGCGCGGGGGAACGGCCGCTTTTAGTATCGGAGAGAGGTTGGAACTGAAGGAAACGCTGCGAGGTGAGGGGCGTTTCGAGAGCCCCGGGCTGTCCCGCAAGGTTCGGTGTTGGAGGGTCTGTGTGTGTGTGAGATGCAAAGGGCTGAGGTTGAGCAGGGAAAGCATTGGTTGGTGATCGGGTTTTGTGGGTTGATCTGGTCGTATTGCCGTCGGAAAGGTGAATTCGTGAATTCCCGACTATCTGCCAGAACGCTGTGTGGGCAAGGAATCGGTTTCCTTCGTAGTAGTGCCATCCTTAATGACAACCAGCCCCTGAAAAACCAAAATATGTTCTGGTTTTGTGGGGAAAAAAAAGCTCTGAAACAGAAGGGAAATGCAGCACAGCTGAGCTGAAGGGCACCCGTCCTTCCATTGCGGTCACCCATCCCCCGAGCTGTGAAACAATCTGTAAAGCCTCAAAAGTGCCAAGGAACGTAAATATTGCTTTGCCTTTTGAAGTGCCAGTCTGATTTCGATGTCAGTTGATCTCTGTTTTCTGTTTGACCGAAGGTGCTGTTAAAATCCCGACTGTTTCCGTGTCTCCAGAGGACTTAAATGCAACCGCCATGGCAGAATTTGGGGATTACATTCAGAAAGGTATTAATTAATTCATCAGTGATCCCTGCTGCTCCTTTTTACTGTACAGTGGAGTAGTGCATGCAGGCTGGATGTGGCTCTGTGCAGCCTGGTCTGCTGGTTGGCGACCCTGCACATGGCAGGGGGTTGGAAATGGATGAGCATTGTGGTCCTTTTCAACCCAATTGTATGATTCTATGAAGGATACGCCCACAGCCAAAGCTAGCAAAGAAAAAAGCCCTTTTCAGTGTTCTTTAGATGGCTAAATGACTTTGCCGTGGAAAAAAAATTAAGGTACTGTTTCAGCCTAACTGGCAGCTCCATTATTGCTCTAAAACGGCTGCAGCACTGATGGATGACAGTTGCCATTTTTCCTTAAGAAAATCATAGAATCACTAAGGTTAGAAAAGACCCACAGGATCATCCAGTCCAACCATTCACCCATCACCAATGGTTCTCGCTAAACCATGTCCCTCAACACAACATCCAAAAGTTCCTTGAACACCTCCAGGGTCGGTAACTCCACACCTCTCTGGGCAGCCTGACCACCCTTTCAGAGAAGTAGTATTTCCTAACGTCCAGCCTGAACTTTCCCTGGCACAGCTTGAAGCCATTCCCTCTAGTCCTATCACCAGTCACACACCAGACCATCAGCTCACTACAACCTCCCTTCAGGTAGTTAGAGAGAGCAATAAGGTCTCCCCTGAGCCTCCTCTTCTTTAGACTGAGAAATCCGAAAATTCCAAACCTGAGCCCACATGGGTTGGTGGGAGTGTGAGAGTGAAGCTGCACATCTGATTCCTGGAACAAGTTTGTTGAGCCTATTGAAGCTAAATATCTGACTGCTCCATGGGGTGTACAGTGACACAATTGGAAATTAGCACTGATTTTTCTTTTCCTTGTGTTTCTATTTTTCCAAACAGTTTTCCCAGCTGTATTTTCTTCCAAGTTCATTCAACACGAAATTGTTGGGGAGTACAGCCACCTCTTCACAGTTCAGGGTTCTGACTCTGAAATGATGCCCTACATGCTGCTCGCACACATGGATGTTGTGCCTGCTTCCCCTGAGGGTTGGGATTTCCCTCCTTTCTCAGCTGCAGAACATGAAGGTTTCATCTATGGACGAGGAACTCTGGACAACAAAAACTCTGCCATTGTACGTCTTCTTGGTAATATTTCAGAGAGAGGAAAAGGAAGATTGAAAGAATGTGCTCTTTTGAGATTGACCACGTTGTCTCTCTTGCCCTTCTTTCCTAAGAAAATTCCTGAGCCCTGCAGTTTCTCCCCAACTTTTCCTAGAGGTGAAGTGAGGTGGTCTTCTATTACTGCAGAAAACAATGAGGTCTCTTTCAAAATATAGAAAAACATATCTACAGGTGCAGATGTATTTGGTTGAATGGTTTTGTTTTGAAGCTCCCTCCTACTGTGAACTGCACAAGTGATCCCACAAATGGACAATAAAAATCAGTGATTTTGGTGGAAGAGACGAGATGATTGCTTGTGAGGTTGAGGTGATGTGAATTTCTGCTAAAAATGACAAACAAATAGAAAACTGTAGTTTAAAAGACGAGGGAAATGGAAAAATATGGCAGGGGGCAAATGGTAGATTTCATTTCTTGTTCTTTGGAGTAAATTTCTCATTCTTCTGTTTCTACCTTAGTACTTTTTGTATGAAACATGTTAAACTCCTTCACATAAATGGGGTTGGTAGCTCAAGTCAGAGCCAGGCTGTGTAAAAGATAGATGATTTAAAGGAGCAGTGGAGTCCTTGGATGATGAAAAGCATCGTGCTTTTCATCATCCAGTAAGTTTGTCCCTGACTTCATCAGTTGGAAGAACAAGCCTGCACTGTATTGTGTATGCATAGACTGACACTGTGTATCACACCAAGTCTGAAGCATTACTTGAGAATATGAATGTCATCAGCAGGAGCTGAAGAAGTAAAAACTCAGTTGTGAGCAGGAGAAAGTCTCCTTACAGGCTGAGAATGCTTCGTGGTTCCTTTCTGTTACACTACAATCTTTTACACTTATTCTCCCACTAACACCATGTGGTAGTAAAGTATTCTGAGATGGGTTTATGTGTTTCTTTTCTGCAGGGGATTCTGCAAGCTCTAGAATTCTTACTGAGAAGAAATTATAGACCCCGCAGGTCTTTCTTTGTTGGCATTGGCCATGATGAAGAGGTATTTTCTTTCATTTTGGCTAGATAATTGCTTGTTGGGCATGTACATAATAAGGCTTATTTTTTTAAACCTTGTTCACCTAGAAAATCCTTCCTGTTCATTGTTATGTGTGTAGATACTGTCAGGCTCGTGCTCATAGTTGTGTATTGATTGTTTGGCTTTAAGTGACATTGATGGGATTTGGTGTAATGAGTAATGAGAAAAGAAGGCAGCAGAGTGTTATTTCAAGTTCTTTTCTGATTGCAGACGTGGAAGAGCTTGGGTGTGTATGTAACACATGGCAGGCTGGCCAAAGATTGGCTTGGTTGTTGCAGGTGATGAACAGTAAGATGCTTTCCAGCATTCTTCCCTGTGATGTGGCTGTACTTTGCCATTTCCTGACTGCTTTCTCACAGGTGTTTGGTCGGAAGGGAGCAGTGAAGATTGCAGCTCTGCTGGAATCCAGAGGAGTGAAACTCTCCTTCTTGCTGGATGAGGGAAGCGCCATACTGGATGGTATCATTGCAGGCATGAAGAAGCCAGTAGCTCTGTAAGTAAAAGAGAAAAAGAATCATTGTGATGAAAGTGATTCATTTCCATTAATTATGTGTTAGAAATGACTTTGCTAACGTCACCAAAATGTTTTCAAGGCATGAGGCAGTGTTGGTATTGCTGTAATGACAGCGAGCAAAGGGCCTTTGGTTTGCTTGCTGTCCATCGCAGCTGTGCTGACAAAAGCAGAATGTTCTGCTTATCTCATGCAAGAGTGTTAATTGTATGCTGTAGAGTCTGTTCACAGGAGGAGAAGCCAAGAAGTCAGACCTCCAAATGTTTAAAGATTGCTGAGAATTTGTTATGGCTGTTTCTACAGAGTTTCATGTGATGCTAGAAGTATACAGGCTAGTTTCTTCTACCCATGCTCTGTGTAGGT
The DNA here is from genome assembly GCF_987193195.1 of Phasianus colchicus. Taxonomy (NCBI): domain Eukaryota; kingdom Metazoa; phylum Chordata; class Aves; order Galliformes; family Phasianidae; genus Phasianus; species Phasianus colchicus. The sequence continues at coordinate 3,884,767 of NC_143460.1, forward strand.
GTGTTTGGAGTTGCATCAATCATTTATTTATTTGTGTTTGGCCAGAATTGCTGTCACAGAAAAAGGTTCAATAACACTGAACTTCACTGTGGAAAAAGAGCCAGGACATTCATCCTTCCCTCCAAAAGAGACAAGTATTGGCATTCTTGCAACAGCAATGTCCAGGTGAGAGCTCCCCTGTTGTCTGACATCAAAGACAGGCAGGTTCCTCAGGCGTTGATATTTGACTTGCTTTTGTAATATTTGCTTTTAGAGTATTTAGCAAATTCCCCTTACAGATTTGAACCTGAAGTTTGCAGCTCACTTTGAAGGGCAGAAATGCAATGCCCAGCAAAGGGACAATAGCCAAATGTCTAGAGTGTCTGGCTGGTAATTGTCCAAACCAATCAACATGATGTAGTGTTAGAATATTTTATCCTGAAGCTGAGTAAATTTTCTCATTACGTATCTCTGTAGGTAGCAAACTGACTAGTAGGTACATATTTCAGATAAACCTCATATATGGTGTCATTTTAAAATATATTTTTATGTATTCTTCATAAGTCATACATTTCTTCGGTTGGTCTAGAAAGAAAATTGTTACATGTAACTGGAATGCTCAGAAATGTACAGTGGAATTGTGTTCATGGATGAAAGTATGGTTACATCTCCAATACATAAATATGTTTTAGAAACCAAATCCCCATCAGCCTTCTGGAGCAGTAACAGCCAAAGACTGTTTCAATTCCCAATGTTGATTTGCTTTGCCTTAGACTGGAGCAGAATCCCATGCGCAATCTGTTTGGCTATGGTCCGGAACTCATGACTATGGAGCACCTTGCATCAGAGGTGAGGAAAGAGCCATAATTTAATTCCCAGTTTTTCATATTGCTAAGTGAAGAGTAACTCAGCATATGAGCTTGGAGCACAGTTATGTAATTCTTGGAAAGAAGACTGAAGCTGGCATTTATCCCATGCTCTGAGTTTTTCCTGTTGGCCTTGGTTCACGTGCATGAACGTGTTATCTTCTTGACAACTAGAAACTTACTAATTTGTGCTTCTGTTTCTTCCATTTAGTTCAATTTTCCTCTCAATCTCATCATGAGCAATCTCTGGCTGTTTTCACCTATTGTCAGCAGGTAAGCAATCATATCCTTGCTGAACGCTCTCAGTCTCACTTGTAAGAAACGAAGGCTTGTCAGAAAGTATTGATTTCTGGTCATCCCAGGAAATCAGTTACACCATTTAAAGTCAGTGCTTTACAGTTAACAAGCAATTTGTTAATTAAATAGGCCTCAGTTCAGCTTGTTCCCTATGTAAATGTGGTGCTTATGTTGAAAAGAAATGTCTTTGAAAAATGACTCTTTTCTTTTTGTAAGAGTTCTTGCCTGGAAACCTTCCACTAATGCCTTGATTCGAACTACTACAGCAGTCACAATGTTTAACGCAGGAATCAAGGTAGCTTCATCTTGATAATGTTTATCATCCTTATTATTATTTGTTCAGTATAATGGGGCAGTTAGGACTTTCAGTTTCTGTCTACATACATCTAATTATAAGATCAGTACAGCCCTAATCTCAGACCCTGTGTGCTGTCACAACCAGTCTGGTTCTTACTTCGGGCATGACTTGAATTTAGCTGCAGTTGCAACTTATTTCCTCTCTGATGTATCTAAAATCTGTCACAAAGAGACATTTGTAAACCAACATTAAAATTGTTTACATTTTAGGATAGACAAAAAACCAGACAAAGTATTGTGGACACTAACTGAAACTGTTACAGCTGCTTCCCTCACCTAGATAGGAACTTGCTTTTGTGAGCATAGGTCAGGCTTTTACCATCATTTGAGGAGGGTTAGCATGCACCTTGGACTGAGAGAAAACAAGTTCTGGCTGATAGAGACAGATTTTGCCCTGATAATGAGGTGTAGCTATCCAAAAATATTACAGCCCTGGAAAATAAACAGGGCTTTTGGTGTGTCCCTGATACAGGAGTGATACAGTGGCTGAACAGTGACACTGAGTGGCCAGGACAGAAGTAACACTCTGATTTCTTTTGTTGTTTTAATTCATACCTTTTCAACAAAATTTAAATATTCTGTGGCAAAGAAGAGTCAGTTACTATTTTAGTGAAGACACAACATATCTCATAACTGAAAAAAAATAATGTGGCCATAAAAGGAAAAATACTGAAAACAAGCCTTTTCAAAATTTTGCAACGCAGAATTTCTGAAGGCAAGTGTCTCATCATAGGAGGAAAGCTTCTATGTAGCAGCTAGCTTCATTTTTTCATTGACTCAATGGCTATTTATTTTTGTAATTATCTGCATTATAAACGAGGTGCAGTATTTGAATGCTGGATACAGAAATAGATCTCATACTTATATCAGTGGAAATGGAGTGACACATTCATCTGTGAGGCCCAGCATCACTGAGCAGTTTCTGAGTTTGCAGTTGCCTTTCTAATCTGTTTCTAACCTTCCTTTTATGTTCTGACATTTTTTTCTTTCTTTTTTTTTTTTTTTAGCTCAATGTCATCCCATCATCTGCAAGAGCAACTGTGAACTTCCGGATCCACTCTGCAGAGAAGGCCATTGAGGTATTCCTGCCTGCACAATTATTCATTTTTTTTGCTCTCATCTCGAATAACTTACGTTTTTCTACCTTTGAAACAGATAACTAATGGCTGCTCTGCTGACTGGAAGCTTCCCTCTGTTTTAATGCTTTTCCATGCTCTCATGCATTCTGCCTTCCAAGCTATTGAGTGTATTCTAATCAAGAACCACACATAACACAGCTCAGACATGGGATGTGGCAATAAAGTGCCTTGGTATATAGGCACGTGAGTGTCCTCCCCACTCCTCTCCTCCCTCCCTCCACAGCAAAGTGGAGCTCTGCCATCTGAAATTAACTTAGCCCTTGTGGCAGTAGATGTAAGAACACTCTTTTCATCTCTCTTCATGTTTAAACAGTTGCATGGGAAGGTTTGGGAGCTGCTCCTTAATGGAGGCTGTCAGAAGTGCAGCTCACCTCCTGTCCTTTCTCCTCTGAGATGGAGTGCAAAGTGCATTGTTTACTATGGCCTGTTCCTCACTTAGCCTCAGCACTGCACTACATTTGGGTATGTTTACTTCAGTCGGGCTCTGTTCTGGGTATTGTTTTTAGGAGTGCAGTGCAAGTGAGCAAAATTGATTTGTTTATGAGTGGAATAGAGTTTATTCAGAACAACCTTCTTAGAAATGCTGTACAGGTTCCAAGTATTTTCTGAATATGGAACAGATCAAGAGGCAGACTAAACTTGGAGTTGTGTCTTGCAATTACACTGAGCAGATTTCAAAAGTTTCCTTGTGCCAAAGAGCATATGTGCATTATATGTGATTGTGGAATGGAATAAAGCTTAGGACTTGTGACTTGTGAGAATGTGTGAGTCTTGCACACTCCAGGCTGGACATTCCTGCTCAGCCAAGGACAGCTGTGATAAATTATCAAAAAGTAGTGTCTTCCCTTCCAAAACCTCTCGAAGTTTGTATTTTCTGGAAGCTTGTTCTGGATTGAAGTAGTAAGGAGGTTGGCAACAAGCTGTCAGAGCTGAAGTAGTTGAGGAACACCTTGAGGCAGTGATGTGCATTTGATTGCACTGACAAAAATGTTAGCTTAAGTGTCAGCTATCCACCCAGTAAAGGAAGAGAGGCTGCCACACCATTTCGGTCCTAATTCTGCATCTGTATTTGGAGCAAAAGGTAGCAGTCTGTAGAGAAATATCTTTTGCAAAGCAGAATGTATACTGACATCTAGAAGAGATGCTCTCTCATATCTTTCTTCTCTTTATTATTATTATTTATCTCTGTGATTTACCCATAGGTGCTAGAGACAGTTAGAAACACAGTTGCTGATGACAGAGTGAAGATTGATGTCGTAGAGGCCTTTGACCCTCTTCCCATCAGCCCATGGGATGACCAGACCTTTGGAGTCCATGTTTTTCAAAGAACCATTCTGGATACTTTTCCAAATGTTGACAGTGTAGTCCCAGGTAACAGCAAGCACATGACAATTGTTTCCTCTTCAGCTTCCTCCCTGCTTTTCTCTCCCCCACCTCCCAATATTGCCTTGTTTCCATTTTCTGTGTGTTTCTCCACCCCAGCTGTTAACTACTGGAAACAGCTGTTTTTTCCTCTTTTACTCAGTTCCCTCTTTATGTTTTCAAGTTTTATGTTAGTTTTTAGTGGTGGAAGTAAAAAAGCAAACAGGAAACCAGCAGGAACAATGAGCCTTGAATTTGACTCTCTGCACATACAAAGGAATCTCTTCGGGAAGAAAGGAATTGTGAGGGGAAAGTAGGTCTTCTTTCTTTAGCTCGTCTTTTATTGTTTTCAGAGCTGGCAAAGCCATTCCTACTTTTCTGTATTGTTCCTTATGATCCCAGCCCCTTCCCTTGCTTGCAGCTCCTTTCTATTTCTGTACTATTTGTTGGACTCCAGTTTGAAGCTTGAACTTTAGTACAGGTTTAGTATCACAGCTGTTCTTAGAATGACTGAATCATATGTTCAGTTCCTCTTCTTCGTGAAGGAGAGAGTGTTGTTCTTCCAGGATGTTCCAATAAACTGTTCTCAGTGATTTTTGATTTTGATGTAGTTCGGTGTCACACAGAACTGTAATCAGATGCCTTTCCTTTCTCCTGGGGAAAAAAAGTGTGAGTCATTAAATTGCTGCTGCCATGCACAGTAAACCTGAGGTTTGTTTTCCAGGCACGTGTATTGGAAACACAGACAGCAGGCATTTCACTAACGTCACAGATGCCATTTATCGATTCAACCCAGTGCTCTTGAAGTCAGATGATCTTCCCAGGTACTGTATTCTGTCTGCATGTGGGCAGCTGTTTGGGGTGGGGACTAGAGAAAGAGAGAATTGATATGCATTAGGCTGAAGGAAACCCAGCCTTGTATACCTTGGCATGGTGCTGGTGTTGCTGCACGTTCTGTAAGGCCACCCATTTCCTGCATATTTGGGTGCTGATGATAATTACACTGAGAGAGTGTTAGCCCTTACTCTTCTTTACTCTAAATGAGAGCAAGACCTCGTTCAGGTGTCCCATGTTGGCAGTACAGTGAGGCTGACTGGCTCCTTTATATAGTGCTGCAGTGTGAAAGGTATTGTTCTGGTGGTTGGCCTTGTTTAAGAGGTTTGTCCCTATGTTTGGACGCTGAATTTGTTTGCACCTTAAAGTTGAAAGTTAGATTTTCTGGGGTAAAGTAATAACTAAGAACTCCAACATACAAAGGATTGTTTCTTTGTGTAGTATGTAGTAAATTTTCATCTTACTGAGGTGTAAGTGTCACAGGAGTGCTGTCATGCTTTGATAGCTGTGTGGGACAGTGACATAAATGATCAGGAGGTGGGAAGAGAGTTGGGATAAGTTTTCTTTTCCACATACACCATGAGTTTAGATCTGCTGTGAGCCTTAGGATCAGTAAATTATTTCAGTTAGATTGAGCAACAGAACTGCAGTATTTTTGGCATCTGTTGCTGTATTTTCATGCTGAGCATTGCTTAATGAAGTGGCAGGTAGGTGCTGGGTATGTGCAGGTGGCTCACAAATGCATGTTGGAATGAAAAACATTCTTCTCTTTCTACCAGGATCCATGGGTTGAATGAGAGAATCTCGGTTGAGAGTTATGAGAAACAGGTCGAGTTTCTCTTTCAGCTCATTAAGAACTGTGATGTTGACAAGCTTCCGGAGCCTCACGCAAACTCTCATGAGCTGTGAGACAAAAACCCAAGAGGAAAAGCTACTGAGGTGGACTTTGGGATGGCAGAGGTCTGGGCCATAAGCAGCAGTTGTGTGTTGCACATTGAGTGATGTCTGAAGTTTGGTTTTACATACTGTGGTTTACATACAGATGGAAACACTGCTGGTTTGCAGCTCCAGGCAAACATACAGTTTGCTATTAAGTGATAATAATAGGGACAAAACACAACCACCCAGATCTCTGTGCATCCCTGGGCTTACGTGCAGCCATTAATCTGATATTATTAATTTTTTCAGCATTTTCTTCAGTCTTTAAGCCTCTGAAATTGGAAGTCACTTAAAAATCAAAGCTGTAATTTGTAGTCATTCATGCATTGTTAAAAGAGGCTGATCTTCCAATGTCAAAGTTGTCTTTTACAGTTAATTAGTTTTCACAAATGATGTGCCTGTCAGAAGCTGGTGTGAGGAGAACATGATGGGGTGTAGATTGGATGTCATTGGATACAGCTGCACTAAGAGGCTGTTGCACTGCTGAGGGGGTGGGCTCCTTTCCCAGCTGATCCTTTTAACCAGCATCAGTGGTACTCTCAGGTGATGCCAGGGTGAAATTGATACTGCTGTTTTCTGACTGATTTCTGATTATAGCTTAAAATGCTGAGCTTTGGGGGGTTTTAGTAATGTTGCTTTAACGTTGCTAATCTGATCTATGTGGTGCTAGAGAAGTTTTTTCCTCTCTTTTCTGTGACTCTCTCTGTCTCTCTCTAGTAAGGCCCAGGATATGTTGTGATGCTGAGTGTCTGAGTAAGGAAATGTGGCTTTGAACAGGTAAACTAAACCAGTACTGCCTGACCGTCCTGTTTCTTTTTTCACTGAATCTGTTTCTGTAGCATTCCTCTTTTCTTCCCCAGAGAACTTCTTTGTGAAAGTTGGTGAAGCTCTCCCATTTCCTCCAGTTCAGAGGGAGCAGAGCCTTCTCTCCACCTTTATGGCCTATTCTTCTACTTCTCACTTTACCTGCTGCTTCTATCAACTCAGCTTTCTGGGAAGTCTAATATGCACAGGCCATTGATATTGGCTGTTTTTATTTCTTCTTGCACTAGCATGCCTGTCTTTGTTGGCACTAAAGGGTTAAATATTTTCTTGGCCTCAACAGTCTGTTCAGTTGGAGTTACTGCTATTTGTTAAAGAATTCAGAACTAGGAATTAGCCAAAGAAAAGACTGTGAAGGCTGTTTTCTTGCACTGACATGCAGACTCTGCTATAGGAAGGAGGCAAACCTTCTGTTGCACTGTTGCAGAGATGTGTCTTTTTTTCTGAGTATGAGTGATAGACTGGAATTGGATGGTTGTTCTGCTCATAATTCATAGTGCAAAATGTGCTGGGATGTGCAGGAAATACCCAAGAATGTATCCTGAAAAACAGTAGAACTGTGATTCCTGATACCCATTCACCATTTTCTATTTATTTGCAGTCTGATCTTATCAGTATTGCCAATGGGCTGAACTGTCTCAAGCTATTAAATAACTGAAACCAAATCAGCACTTTTATCTAATAAAGCAGTGAATGCAGATTCTTTTCATGATTATTATTTAGTTTTATGATGTACCTTTATAATTGCAATGAAATCATTTCCACACCTGATTCTACAGCAGAGCGAGTCATAAAGTTTCCATCAAAACAATTCCACGTATTTTTCCAGCCTGCTTTAGTCTTTGTACCCTCCTTGGTGTTCTTTTTATACAAAAATTAGCTAACTCTGTTTATGTGTTACTGGGTAGTAACATAAAGGGTTAGGTGGTGTCTTGTGGTCCCTTCAATCTTAACTGTTCTGATTCTGTTGTAGGGATCATGTTGCAAAAATCCTATCTTAGGCCATGCTGTTGTGCAGTGGAGATGGTGTTGTGGTGTTTGGGAGGGATTTGTTGCCTGTTCTAATAGCAAATGAGCCCTAAAGACATAAAGCATCCTTTATTCTTTTGTAATTTCCTATCCCCAAACAAAAATCCCTTATCAGCTGTGTTTTGGTGAGGGCTGTTTCTTTAAAAGCAATTCATTTCAAGATTCATTTTGCTGCTGAAGAAAAAGTGAAGAGCAAAGCAGTTCTGGGAAGGCATGGTTGCTTTTGGCAGGTAATGTGCAAATGTGTGCCATGAGGTTTTGCTAATGCATTTCATTGCAGAACCTCATTAATTACTGCTCATCATGCAGTGCCTCTGCAATGTGCAAATGTTCAGCAGAGCTTTGTTGCAACCTGAAGCCACTCAACTGAAAGCCTCATCCATCAGGATGCAATGGTGGAAAGCATGTTTTCCACCTTTCTCCATTTCTTTCCAGTCATTTCTGCTTTTTTTTCCTGTGTAGCAGCTTTGCTTTTGTATTCCCAGCTGATTAGCAGCCATGCCACGCTCATCTGGCCCAATTCTGAAGGATTGCTCAGTGTTTGGTATCTGCACACCTCTTCTGACAGAGCAGTTTTTCTTCCCTGCTCCTTTTTCTGTTCATATGATATGCTCTCCAGGAATGTCTCTCATCTTAGTGTCATCATGTAAATAAAAACGTAAGGATGATGCTTTAGCCTTTTCTGCTAAGATCTCATACTTTGTATAGCATAAGTAATTGCTTGGTAATATCAAGTTCACCATCACAAATACAGATTAATAGCTCTGGCTTTTTTTTTTTTGTAATGAGTCACAGTGCTCTGGTCATTTAGGGCAATTACCTCTGATTCATCATAGAAGTAAAAGCCTGATTTTCTGTTCTGAAGACACGTAACTTGGCATTATATCTAACAGGGGTTGTGAATGCTGTTTGCATTAGTCAGATTCCAGTACATTAACATGTTCCTGTGTTAAAGCCATAGTAACTTCCTGCTTTATAGGCAAGTTTACAGAGCTGCCATTCTTCTGACAGTGGTTTCTCACAGCAGCAGGTCTGTTGCTCAGAAGTAGCAGCCTGCTTGCTAGCACCCCAGCTGATGGAGGGTCATATGTGCCTGCAGGAGGATGGTGAGAAGGTCATACTCCACACCTGCACTGTCTAAAGAAAACTCTGTTGCTAGCATCTATTTAAAACAACATGGTTTATTTTGAGACCTGAGTGACCATGGAGAGTTCAGGCACGGGGCTGAAGAAGAATGCAGGAACAAGGTGTTTACAGAGTTGTTTCCCTCCAGCCTTACATTTGGTACATGTTCTTGGCTCCTCTTTGCCATTTTGTTTGCTGTTTCACTGGTGAATCTGTTTGCTCAAGCAGGTACTATGAGAACAGTGCAGGCTGTGCCATCACCAAGCCCTGGTCTTGTCAGTGCCACAGAGCAAGGTGCTTAAGGTAGATGTGAGGGGCAAATTCTTCACTCAGAGGGCAGTGAGGCCATGGAGAAATGTTGCTGCCCCATCCCTGGAGATGCTACCCGGATGAGCCCTGGGCATCCTGAGCTGGTGGGGGGGCAGCCAGCCTACTGTGGGGAATTTGGGTGTCTTTAAGGTCCTTTCCAACCTAAACCATTCTATTGTACACTGAGGAGCTTGGAGGATGAACCCAGCATTGACCTTTGCACTGCATGCAGTCTTCAGCAGCAGCAGAGTGCTTGCTGGCACTCAGAAACACAGCCAGGAGTTTGTCATTTTAGTCCCTAGATTCGGCTCTTAAAGAAATGACACTGCCTTCACCTCTGAGGTCTCTTACAGCACTACCAGTCGCATGCCACCATCTCTCAGCGCTCATAGCAAAGCCTAGAGGTATTCAGCAGTGCTGCCCTGGGATTTATTGGCTTTAACCAAACAACACAGACGAGGCAGGCAGCATGTGGTCAGCACTGCCATGCAGGGGGCTCAGCTCCACTTCCACAGCTGCCAGGGCGGCTGTGATCAAGAGCTCAGCGTGGGGGGGAAGGGAGTGCCCTGCCCTGCACTGCAGAGATCTTGCTGACTGATTTCAGAGCTGGGATGGGGGGCCCCAAAGGAAGCTGCACTCAGTTCTGAGCAGGAAGGAAAATGACTGCATGGAAGGGTGTTTAGTGCAACGGGTGGAAGACAAAGAGTGAATGCACTTCTGTGTTGGCTTGTGCCTGGGCAGTGGGGTGTGAGGGGCAATGTGCAAGTCACGAAGCATATCCCAGGATGCTTTTTGGCATATCTTTTCTTTTATAACTTTAATCCAGCATAATTATGTGGCTTACTGTAGCCATGTGAGCACTTGGATCGTTGAGCACTGTGCCTAATAGTGCACTACTGGGACAGCCACACGGAGGAGCCTGGCTGCACTTCAGTTATTTCTCTAAGTAATCAGAAAGCTCCTTCTAGCTCATGGCAATAATCCTCTGCTCAGGGGTTGTGCTCACTGCATGGCAGTGCTGAGGTTCTCTGCATGCTCTCTGTCTGGCTAGCACAGCTCTACCAGCTGATTTTTGTGTTTTCTGTTTGATAAAGGTGATTAGAGAGAGGCAGCAGCAGGTTACTGTCATAGACTGATCCAGAGGCCACAGCAAGGGAGTTGAGCTCCTCCAGGAAGCTTACAAGAGGGAATCTGAAAGGTTGGTTGTTTCTTTTTCTAGCCACTTTTTCAGCCACTACATCTGTTATGTACATATCCAAACTACATTTAAACTTTGTAGCTTCCCTACTGACCGTACTCTAACTTTGGTACAGGACTGATTTCAGCCTACCTGTCAAGCCTGTGCAAGTATTTTGGAGGAGTAATGTGCCCTGCAGCACTTTTATCCTTCCAAGTCCACTTGGATACTTAAATCTTGTTACTGCAGTACTGTGTAGTTGTACTAAGGCACCAGAATTAATCCAGTGTCACCTTTGGGCTGTTGGGAAGTGAAAGGATCTTTATGGAGTGGAGAGTCAAGAGGTGATTCTCACTTCTCCATCCCAGCAGCCTTGTGCTGTTAGTCCTTTTTTCACCTTAATTTCAGAATATAAATGAATTTGCAGCTTATATCCGGAGCAAAGCAGCAATGAGAGGCATGTCCTCAGTCCCCACGTGGCAGGTGTCTGTGCTGTCACTGGGTCAGCAGCTGTGACACAGGAACCTCTGCTCTGCAGCACGGGAAGCCAAAACCTTCCAGCTCCTCTGTGCCAGGTGCTCTCCCATGGCTGAAAGCCCTCAGGATGTTCCTGGCTGAGGGCAACCTGTGTTTGTTGCAGCGGACGCAGCACGTGGGTGACACCTGAGTGCAGTTGAGAGATGTGGTTTAATCCTCGAGAAAAAGGATGGTGATGGTTTTGTTTGTTTCCAGGCTAGAAAACAAAATTCCATGAGCTGCATTTCTTCTTCCAGATCAGGGCCAGATTAGGGTCAGCTTCCAGTGTTGCCTGCCATTGTGAACTGTTTGCTCAGGACTGACGTCTGCAGGGGTGCATAAGTCATTATCCATAACCTGATTAGTCTGAGTTTGGATCTGGGACAGACTGCAGCAAAGCTAGAACAGGGATCAAAGGGTCCAGACCTCCCAGAACAGTCTTACATTATATGACAGCTTTTTGTTTTGACTGACTTTGACCAAATTACCTTTTTTGCTGGATCCTCTTGTGCATGTCCAGAGCTGGACAGTGCTGTTAGTGTGGTAGTACTGAACACACATGAGTGCTGTAAAACACATGGCCACCAAGTTCCATGATCCAGTGTAGCTCAGTGGTAAATTCTTTCCTTTCCAAAGGTTTGTTGCCTTTGGTACCTGCTCCCCTGTAATTGGAAAGCCATTTCCTGCCCTTTCATCCTCTGCCTGTCTGATCTCTGCGCGTCAGCGTAGCTGCTGGGGATTTTATCTATTTCTGTTCTCTTGTCTCATGTAGCTTTTGTCTTCATGCTTCCACTTCCTGAGCGTGCAGCTGGCCTGGGCTGCTAATCAACAAGGTCACATTTTGGTGCACGTTGCCTTTATGGGGGTGGGGGAAGAGTGGTTATTCTGGGGGAGATATGGATTTTCCAGGTCAGGAAGGAAAGATGAAGGCAGGGCCTTGCAGACCAGGTTTGTTTGGACAAAGGAGGATGAAGGCTGGGGCTGGGGGCAGGATTTGGGGTTGTCATCCCAGCTGCAGTGTGGAACTGCTGCTGCTTCATAGAATGGCCAGGGTTGGAAGGAGGATGATGAATCTCCAACCCACCTGCCCACAGGTAGGGCCACCAACCTCCCTGTTTAATGCTAGACCACTGCTTCAGTTTAGATATCACCTCTGTATGCCTCTATGTTTCTTTACCAATATCACATCACAGGTTGTGAGAATTAAATATACCACATAAACATAGCAATGTAACACAAATAAACACTAATGCTCGTTAGCCTTTGGAATAGTGGGTTCAAGTAGACAGAGCAACAGCAGATAGTACAAAATAGAGTGCACTTTGCTGCTGTTAACACACTGAAAGCAGCGTGCTGATGATCTGCTGCAGCAGTTCAGCTTTCTTAGACACCTGCAAAGGTTTTGGGGATGGGGGGAGTTGGAAAACCATAGTGGTTTTATTTGAGCTATCTTCATATTGCTTGATAGATGGATAAATAGACGTATTTTGTATGTATAGCTGGATGTTTCTGCTCTGCCTTTGCTTCCAAAGTACAAAATGTTTCAGCAAACTCCCAGTATTCAACCATTAACGTGAGCAGAAAGGAGTTAAGCAGCACAGGACGCATTTTTGGAGCTTTCAGCCTCAACGTGTGTCCTGCTGCCTTCACACAGCTGCCTCCTTTTCCTTGCTGTAAGGAATGAAGTCACTGCACCCGCAGGGCACGGATCTCAGCTGTGTTTCCTCTCTGATGCGTGTCCCAATGCCGGTGGTGCTCCTGAGCCATCCCCAGGGCACGGAGTTGGGCATGGCATCACCTCCGGGCAGCAGCTCGTGGTTTGGCTGCTTCCTGGGAGGAAAGGAAAAGGAAGGAAAGGGAAGGTAGGAAGGAAAGGGAAGGCAGGAAGGAAAAACAGCTGCTGGTCACAAGTTCCGTTTGTGCGAGGGAAACAAAATAAATGGAAACAAAAGGGAAACACGAATCAGAAGAGCAAGGTTCGTTCAGAAGGGCAGAGCCGGGAGGAGCAGCTGGAGGATTTTATGGTGGGTTTGGTACCGACGGCTCTTCCCCGAAGCCTTTGGGCTGGCAGAGGTCTGAGCAGCAAAGCGGCGTTCGGGCCGGGTCGGTGCTTTTGCGTCCCAAACGGCGAGGAACCGCGTGAGCTCTCTAATTAACAATGCCTCGCTTAATTGATGCGAGCTCTAATTACGAAACCCCCTTCGGGTTGCGGTCGGCAGCACGGCGGGCTCCAGGTGGGCTCGGCGTCACGTGATTCAGGCCACGCCCACTTTTCCCGGGTTGGGGGGCGGGGCTTCAGCTCGGTGCGTGGGCAGCGCGCCCCTCCCCGCCGCGCATGGGCACGGCTACGGGCAGCGCCGAGCGGTGAGACGAGACGGCGGGCGGAGGGGAGGGAGCCGCGAAGCCCCGCGGGGACCCCGTGCTGGAGGGCGGGGGGTCGGCCGAGCTCGCTGTTGATAGTGGGAGCCGTCGTGCTTTCCGCGGCGTGGGGGGGAAAAACGGCTGTGAGCGCTGCGGGGTTTGCGGCATCCCGGCTGGGGGCTGCGCGTCCTCGGCCATCCGGCACCGCACCGAGGCTGGGAGGAGCGGCGCGGCGGCTGTTGACGTGTCGGGCTGTGAAGGAGGATGCTGCGGGATGAATGAGGCGTTGTGCTGCGAGAGCCAAAGAATCCCTTTTTCTTTTTTTTTTTTTTCCTTCGGCGTGTTTCAGGTGAAAGCCGGGTTTTTGGAGAGGAGAGTCCAAATGCCAGCTCCTTCCCTGCAGCCTGCTCGCCTCAGTAAGTAACCTTAACTGGGAGCTGCTGTTACTTTAAATAAGAACTCTCCGGTGCCTTATGCTGTAAGGTGAGAAATTTCTTTTGGAAGAGGACGGCGGTGACACTTGGAACTCATTGGTAGTGCTGGCAGCTTGGCAGGGAGCAGAAAGCAGGCTGGAACGGAGCAAACGCCTGCAGGAGCTGTCAGGCTCGAGTTCTGCAGAGGAAAAGTGCCATTGGAGAAAGTAACAAAGCCGTGAGAGTAAGAAGAGCTGGAATGTATCACCCCTGAAAGCCAACCCATCTCACAGCTCTCCTCTGCTTCCTTTAAGCTTCTGTTTTATTCAGTGATCTTTGCCTCATCTGTTTTCCTCTCTGCCTTGTGTGCTCCATCACAACAGCTGTGCTGCTGGAAGAAAACCTGGAGGAAGATGTGCTAAAGCCTCGCACGTCAAAGAGGAGAAGCTTGGATCCTGCCTTGGTGGCTGTGTACCTCCCACTGCTGGAAGGAAGGAGGACAAGGAAGAACTTGCTGTAGCTCCCAGGTCCTGCTGTGTTCTCTGCTGGCTCAGCTGTTGGTGTCCCCCATTCCTGGACTTTGCTTGATGGGGATCTCTGCTGCGGGAGCAGTCTCTGCACTCAAAGGCAGGAGAGCAGAGGTAGGAGAGGTGGCCTCTAAATGCTGGAAAGGCCATTTGTGTAAGCTCCTGGCAGAAGGTCTCTTCTGGAACAGCTGCTGGCTGTAGGCCCACCAAGCTGAGGTTCAGGATAGCCTCTCTGCAGCATGTCTTCCAAGCCAGAACAGAAGGAGACCCACCAGGCCAATGGGGCCGTGCTGCCTGCCGTGCCCATGGACTGCCTTGTCAGTCCGGACCGGGGGCAGCTGGTGGAGCCCTCCAATTTCCTGGGACCTGATGGTGTCGGGGTGGAAGTGGTGGTGCTGGAGTCCCGTGCCAATGCTAAAGGTGTGCGAGAAGAAGATGCCCTGCTGGAAAATGGCAGCCAGAGCAACGAAAGTGATGACACCAGCACAGACAGAGGCCCTGAGCCAGCCTCACCGCTCAAGGAGACCTCCTTTTCCATCGGGCTGCAAGTCCTCTTCCCCTTCCTCCTGGCAGGCTTTGGGACAGTTGCTGCTGGAATGGTGCTGGACATTGTGCAGGTAACACTAAACCTCTGTGGTGTGGTGCTGGGCTCTGAACCCCATCTTGGTAGGCTTGATCCTAAGCTAGGGGGTATTTGAATTGCAGGGTTAGTTTGGCACATAGCAGCTACAATGGGAAGACTTGTGTTTCCTTGCATGGCAGTTGAGGCAGACCTCAGTGGTGCCTGGAGCAAGGGAAGGAGCCCTTTGGTCACCCTTACACACTGCAGCCCTGCTCCAGCTCTTAGGACAAGGTCATGGCTATCAAATGTGCAGCCAAAGGACCTATCTGGGAACTGATGCACATTCCTGCTGGGAATAATGTGGTAATCATCCCCTGATGATGACCATCATCCCAGCCCTGCTCCACAGTTCCCTGGGTCCCGTTTCCTGTTACTGCCTGTGATGTTTGCTGTACTGTTTCAGCACGCTGGGCTGGTGCCAGCTGGGTTAATGATCCCTGTGCTGCAGTGGATGCAGGACACTTGCTGGTGGCTTGCTCAGGCTGAGTGACCCTGCTCTGCCTTCTCAAGCAACCCAAGAGCAACTGGGCTAACAGGATTCCTCCTGAGAACTGTGTGAAGCTGATTCTTAGGAAAGACCAGCCAGAGAGTTGGCTGATACCTCCAGCTGCAAACTGTTGTGTTTCCAGACATCTTAGGTGTTTCGAGGTGGGTGGCACTGTGGGAAGTACACAGCTCACTTCAGCTTTACGTGGGCAATGTGCTGACTTACCAGGCCGTGTCTTTCAAGCATGGAAATCCAAGCAGGTGTCTCTGGCAGCTGATCAGCTGCTCACCCCCTCCTCCTGTGCAGAGTTCCTCGTCCTGATGCCCAGCACAAAGCAGTGAGTGAGGCACAAGGTTTGATCAGCAGGCAGGTGGTGCCACGTTGGAGCTGCAGTCAACCAAAATTTGTTTGATGCTCTCTCATTTACTCAAATAATATAAACAAGCCCTTGCAGTGTTGACAGAAAAAGACTTATGTCAGTCACTTGTGTGTGTATTGATGGCAGTGATGTTTATCTGCACCTGAGCTGTGTGCCAGCAGGTCTGTTGTGTGAGGCAGGCTCTTTCTCATTTGTGCAGGTTGTCAGGCAGGCATTTCTTTTGCTATTTTGCCCCAGTGGCTGCTCCCTGCATGCCTTAGCACACTGGTCATCTTTACAGTTTCTCCTGATGCAACCTGCTGGGAAAGTTGTGAAGCATGAGTTATGCCTCAGAACAGGAAGGGCTGGCTGTGCTAAATTAAGCCAGAAGAAATTTACTAGAATAGATTCCTTGAAAAGAGAGAAATTTCAAGCATGTCGTCGTTTGAAAAGTCCCTGTAAGCTCATGTTTGGCTCTTCTGGCAATTTCCTAGACCAGGGCTTTGAACACAGCCCCAGGTCCTTCCTGGAGGAGGAACAGCCCTCCTGACAGGGGAGGGGAAGGTCTGGGTGGGATACTGTGGCATACTGCTGTGCTCTCCTGCCTTTTATTTACGGCCATTAGAAATAAAGCTTCATAATTCCTCTGTTCCACAGCAGCTCAGCATGTAGCTACGCAGTGTGTCCTGCCAACTCCTTTAACTCCCTTTAGCCTTGGGATTAAATGAGGCATCTAAATGCCATAGGGTGGAAAGGGGAGGAGGGAAACGTGTGGTCTCAGCTTGTCTGCCTGTGGAGTTTGGGGAGCTGATCTTAAGAACTGGCTTCCCAGAAGCTCAGAGCCTTGGGGAAGGAGGCAGCGAGCTGCTGGGGGCAGGCAGGAGTCCCATTGCTTTGGATGGAGCCGTGGTTTGTGATGGATGGAGGGCTCCATGCACTCAATTTGCTCCACTTGAGACAAATGGAGTAATCAACCAGCTGTAATTGGTCTCCTCAGTGTGAAAACAAGCAGCCCTGGCCTCTGGCCACATTGTCCCATTAATGTGTCCCTATTAATTTGTTTCTGCTCCCTTTGGGTTTGGAGACCTACACGTGTGCCACCTGCTTCTCTGTATACAGCAGGGCACTGTTGGCACAGTCCCCTCTCCCTGCAGAGCTTCAATTGTTGTTTTCCAGACTTGCCTGTTCCCTGGAGATGCTTTGGATGGGATTGAATATGGAGGAGGGACGCTGCTCATTCCCCATTTGGCCACCTGTGGTGTTAGCATCCCCCCTGGGAACAGTGGGGAATGCTGAGCCTCGCTCCTTCATCCAGGTCTGGCCCAATTCTCATCGCTGTGCTGTTGTGCAGAATTTCAAACTGAGTGCTGTGGTCGAGAGGGTGATCCTGGAAGAATCTTGCATGACTCCTCACAGCATCTGCTGTGCCCGGTGCTTTCCTCCTCCCCAAGGAGCACAGAGCTCAAGCTCTCCTGGCAAGGCTGTTTGTCTCTTCGGGGCAGTGGGAGGGCCAAGATGCAGTGTGCTGAGGCAGTGATAGCTCTGACCTGCTGCTCCACAGCACTTCCTTCCCTCTGAGCTGTCCTGAGTCACCATCCTGCTCCAACCCACGATGCTGCTGCGTGCCTTAACCCCACACACAGCAACTGAACACAGCAGAGGCCAAAAAGCAGCTGTTGTCCTGGAAGTATCTGATGCCTGCAGGTGCAAAGCCTCTGAAACACAGCAAGCCTGGAAGAACAGCAAAACACCACCTGGGCTTGATGCTGGACCCCAGTGCCTCTGCTGGGCAGATGGGGATGAAGTAAAGCAACCCATGTGAGCTGTGCTGTCTGCTCCTCTTATGGGGCTTGTGAAGTGGCTCTCCTGTAAGTGCCCTGCAGGAG
Source organism: Phasianus colchicus (assembly GCF_987193195.1). Taxonomy (NCBI): domain Eukaryota; kingdom Metazoa; phylum Chordata; class Aves; order Galliformes; family Phasianidae; genus Phasianus; species Phasianus colchicus. The sequence continues at coordinate 3,902,172 of NC_143460.1, forward strand.
CCAGGAGGCCTTTGAGACGTACAAAGTGCCCATAGAGCAGTGTTGTGTAACATCTTATATTAAGCACGTTGGCAGGAGCCCACAGGTCCTGCTCTTTGCAGTAAGCGAGCTGCTGATGTCTGCAGAAATCTTCTTGTTTTCTCTCCCCAAAGATGCCTTTTTTTTCCTTTCCCCTCTGTCTTACTCAGTTACAGCAGCTCCTGGCACTGGTTTGCAGTGCAGCCTCCTGTAAAGGTTAAATGCACGGCTGGCACTGGGATGAAGTGCAGAGGGCTGCAGCCCTTTGCTGGCTATTGCCTGACCCTATCGTGCCCCTGTGGTCTGCCTGGAGGAAGGAGAAGCCAGGCAGGTGTTGCACAGCACTTCCAGCCTGTGGTCAGACTAACGGTAGTGTTCCTTTCGTTAAGTGATTCTGACACCCAGCTCATCCTGCTGCAAGTGGGAGCGTGGTGCCACACGGATTGAATTCCAGGTACTGCGCAGGGAAGTCGTAGTAAAGGATTTGCCAGTTACAGCAAGCAGCAAGATAATTGTAATGACTGCTATGCCTGCCTAAAAATAGTCTGAGGAGAGCAGAGCTCGCCTTTCCTAGGTGTGACCTTAAAGGAAGCACAGCCTGGTGTGCTGCTGTGCCAAAGGAAATCTTTCAGACTGATTCTCCCTCCTCTGTCTGCTCGGTGGTGGGTGCTGCAAGGAAGCATCCCTCTGCACTGCTGGCTGGGATGGCTGTGCAGAGATGTAGCTTTTAGGGCACCTCTGGCTTTGGGCAGGAGGTCTCTGGGGCTCAGGCTCACTGTGTGCAAACAGTTCAGAGGCTGCAGGGTTTCCTTGGGCACTGCCCATAGCAGCAGCTGGGAGAGAATTTGCTTCAGGAGGAGGTGAGTGTCTGGAACCTGCTGTCCTCAGGCAGTGGGGAGCTCTGAGGAGTGCCTGGAACAGCTGAGCAGCTTCCATCCCTGCACTGTTGGCTCTTCTCACTGAGCTGTCAGATGTGCTAAAAAGGGGACTGGGAAGCAGTTTTCCCTTTAAGGAGAAATGGTCTCAGTTCATCCTTCTCAAGTGCTTAGCAGCCTCCTGTGATCACACATCTCTCTCTGGCTGTTCTTCCAATGCTTGCAGCTTGAGCATGGTATTGGAAAGGACCTGGCAGGAAGCTGGAGCTTGTTGGCTTTTAGTGTCCCAGAGCTGGAGGCGAGCATCACAAAGGATGGAAAAATAAACAAAAATAACTGAAGTCTTTCCCAACAGGAAGGTGTTAGTCATGCAGGTAGTGAGCTTTATTTTCTGTAAGGTGTTGGCTGGTAGTGTTCCTTGTCCTAGAAGGAATTCTACATCCTTTTGGGTACTCAGCCTGAGCAGCACTGCCAAGGGGGGAGCTGAGGACACAGAGCCCAGTGCAGGTAACAGAGCAGGAAGGAAACTGCAGCTGCCAACGTGCTCAGCACAGGAGACAGCTTCTGAACACAGCATTCCAGCAGCTTCCTCTGAAGGGGATGCCAGTTAGGCAGTGTGGGAAGCAGGGGTTATTTTGGACGCAGTCTTCTTGCAAAACACTCATGAAAATAGGGAATTAAGCAGAGTGGTTTGAACAGCCTGCATTATTTATTTATTTTTTAATGTGGTTGTGAGTTTTTGGGGATGGTTTCATGTTTTCTGGGAAGCCGGCTGCTCTCCTGTGAGACTGCATACCCTATTATTCTGTTAGGGTTTTTTTTTTTCCTAAAAAACTATGGCTGCCTGCTGTGTCTTTTGTCCAGAGAAACTGACTCTGCTCTAGGGCCAGGGAGGATGGCAAATACCTGCAGGTGTGATGAATGTGCCAGGTAGAGGGAGGGCACACACCTCTGGGAGAGCATCGTAGGATCATACAATGCCTTAGGTTGGAAGGGATCTTAATAATCATGTGGTTCCAACCCCTCTGCAGTGGAAGTGGGAGCAGAGACAGCAGTGAGCCACTGGGCTCCCCAAAAAGCTCCCCCAGTTTGGGGCTGGCAGCATCAGGGAGCTGCAGTGCTGTGCTCTGCGAGGTGTTTGGAAGAAGCTCATATGATGAGTGCCTCTGGGCAAACTTCAGTACAGGATTCTGCCAAAACCAGTGTGTGTTGGGCAAAGCTTCTTCCTCTCTCCCTGTTCTTGGCCTCTACGTGCGTAAGTGTTTTGTCAGCAGTTGAGCTTTAGGGGATTTTGAACTGAAAATTGCAGGCTGAGATCCTGTTTGTAAGCTCAGCAGGAACCATGTGGTCACTACTACGTAAATGTCAGAAGCAGTAACATTGCTGGAAAGTGTGGCACCAGAACTGGAAGTGAAACTGAGTCATCCACTCAGGGCTGCACGCAGGCAGTGCCAGAGTGCAAAGGCAGTGGAGGAGGTTCTGAATCCAAAGCAAAGGTTTCTAACAGCTGTGATTATTATTTTTTTGTCTTTTTTTGTTTCAATCTTGCAGCACTGGGATGTCTTCAAATACGTGACCGAGGTTTTCATCTTGGTGCCTGCACTACTGGGTCTGAAGGGGAACCTGGAGATGACGCTGGCATCTCGCCTGTCAACAGCTGTAAGTATCCAGGGCATGCTGAGGAGCAGGATGTCTGTTTTTGGGGAGGCAGGAAGGGATGTGCACGTGCATATGAATGCAGTGACCACCCAAAGGAGAGGTTGGAGCTGAACTGTCTAGCCAGGTATTTCCATCCCATTTGACTGATCAGATTTAAAGGCTCAGTAGTCCTTAAGCTTTGCTGACAGTTCACTTCCTTGTCAGGACTGCTCGTGCAGTGCACAAAAAGGCTTTGGCAGTTTAATACCTGGAGTGTTTGGATCTGGTTTCATTTACAAGGAAGCTGGGTGCAGGCATGCGACCAGAGCACACAGAGCAGGCCAAAACAAGCCAGGTTCAGCAGGGCTGGGAGATGAGAGCCTGCAGAGAGTTGTACAGCAAAGGCTGAAATGGAGGAGAGCTTGCAGACAGAGTTGTTAGGTGGATTGACAGCCTCTTCAAAATGATGGAGAGGAATGGCAGGGCATTTCTCTTGCTAGAAGTCAGTCTGATTCTCACGTAACAGTGAGCTCCCTATGAGAAATGGAGACAGGCTCTGTTAGCTCCTCAGAATAGTGTCTTAGTCCAGCTCTAAATGAATTGCTTTGTGTTTAAACGTTTCTGTAACACAGCAGTCTCTCTGTAGCTGAGCAGAACTGGAGAGAGGCATCTTCTTTTAACAGGGACAGTAATACTCCTTCATCTGTAAAGCATCTACTTGAACGTGACAGCAAGTGACAGCCTGATGTTTCTGTGGGTCCCATGGTGAGCATGTAGCTTTGAATCTTACATCTGCAGGGTGTTAGCTACCTGCTGCTGAGTGTTCACCTCTACTGTTTCTGTGCTGGGTAGTGCTGGAAGAGAGCCCTTGCAGCAAGAGCCTGGGCTCAGCCTTGGCACTGCAGATGAAGAATTGCCTGTCTTGGGTGGCAGCAGCAAGCACAGCTAGCAGAACTGCTGCTTATCATGCTCCCTTTCCTCTTTTTGGTTGCTGCGGGAGAAAGCATAGAGAAGCACAGAAGAGCTCTCTGCATATTTGTTCCTCTGGCTTCTCTTTCTTCCATCTTAAGCAGTGGGGTGATCCATGCTGAGACTCTTGCTCCTCAGTACCTTCTAAGTCACTGAACCAGTGGCACATGGGCATGATTTGCCCTTGGCTTGGCCCCAGCACTGCTGGGGACCACCTCCACCTGGGAACAGCTTCCCTTGGTGCTGATCTCCTCTCTCCAGGTGTTACTGGAGAGAACAAAGCTGCTGTGCTGCTGCACCAGAGCTTGCAGGGTCAGGCTGAGCGCTGCAGCTTGTGGCAGGCTGAGCTTTGTTTGCTCCTTCATTCTCAGAAACAAATCCCTTTGTTTTATTCATTCCCCTATTGTTCAGATCATGTCAGAATCCTCACTGACCCGAACACAGGCCATTTTCCTTCTTGGCCTTGGCTTGGCCTTGGCCAGCTGTCAGAGCACACTTTAAGCATGGACTGATCAGGGTGAGTGCTTAGCTCTGCTAGGACTAAGATAGATAGCAAAGTTTTTCCGCAGCCTTGGTTTTCTCCATCCCCATCCCTGATGAGGTTGGCCCAGAGCAACCCCAAGGCAGCTTGGTGGGGAAATGAGACTGCCCTGGCTGCGTGGAAAGTCGCAGGAATGCAGAACTTTCTCCCATCTGCTCTGGTGGCTGCAGCAGAGTCACCAGGAAACTGGCACAGAGAGCATCCCTCCAGTTCACACGCCTGTCCTGCCTTTATCCCCTGCTTTCCTTCATCCCATGAAGGCTGTGCTGCTTCTGTGTGAATCTCCCAGCCTTGCACACCACTCCCTTGTATTGATGCATGATGGGGTTTGACAGTCTCTTTAGTTTTCCCTTTTTTCCCATGGGGAGTGGGCTCTCCTCTGGGCAGTGCTTCACGATGCAGTTCTCGTGCTCTCTCCGCAGGAAAGCAGACTTGGAAGGATTTCTGAGATTGTGGGTTTCTAATTAGTGCTGCATTAAGTCACCTCAGAAGTTCCTTTCACAATTAAGAAGCAAAACTCTCCCATTAAGTTAAAGGATTAAAATCCTGTTGCCAGTGACTACAGCTAGGTTATGTTAATCCCAACCTAATTGCCATGTGGCAGGAATGTTAAGGTCAGGCTTCGTATGGAGCTCAAATTCCTGTGCTGGATGTGCTCAGTGCAGCTCTATAGTCAAGGTTTTGTTTTTCCCCTTTCTTTCTTCCCCTCCCCTAAACCAACCAGAAGAATTGACTCTGGAGATGGGCATATCTGAGTGATGGTGGACGTGGTGTGGCAGCTCTCTGAAGTGTGTTTGTGGTAAGGAGAGCACGAGGGTTGGCTGATCATAGATTTCTTTCTTTGTGTAGATCAGGAAAGAAAACTTAGAGGCAGGAATTGCTGCTCTATTGTTTGTCAGAAGTCTGACACTTTCAGCCAGTGACTCCATCGTGCAACAAGTTCACATTTCTTGAGCCTCTCCCTTATGATTTCATTAGTGACAAACTTGTTTTTCCCTCCTGTTCATCAGCTTTGAATGCTACAAGACTGGATACAGGCACAATCTCTCTGCCTGTCCTTCTTTCCAACTCACTGTGAAGACCAGAAGGTGCTGGGGAGAGCAGAATTCCTGTGTTCTGCATAAGCTGCAACCTGCAGGGATTCTGCTGGGTTTTGTTTGGATTGTATGCCAAGAAATTAAAGCAGCTTTCCTTCTGTTCTGGTTATTCTGATTAGCATCTCCCGTAGTGATGCCAGATGACCCGTGTGCCATGGCTGCTTCCTGCTACTCAGTAGGTCTCCACGTGGCACTGGCCTTGTTTACTCAACTTTTATCCCCAGCAGTAGTTCTTGCTGCCAGCTCCTTGTGCCCACGTGGTGCTGCTCTGGCCTTGTCCCATGTCAGAGCTGGGGGCACTCAGATAGCTGACCTGGGATCTGTGCAACCCCTGCTTCTCTCCTGGCTGGCCAAATTGAGGGGTAGTGTGACCCAACTGGGCCTGGGCCAGGCTTGGCTTCATCACCACTGAAGTAAATTCAAGCAGCAGTGCGTGGCTCTGTGTGAGGGCAAAGTGTATCTTGCTGCTTTTGCAGGATTTTCATCAGAATTTCTATTGCTGTTGATTCTACCTTACGCTCCCTTCAAAATTCCTTCCGTAGTGCTCTGCTCTTGCTGCATAGGAGTGTGTCAGCCCACTCTTGTTGATGCAAAGAGGTGTCAAAGCTGAAACTGGAAACAGCTTTGGTGTGCTGGGCAACAAAGCCAGGCTAACTGTTGGAAGAGCTACGGGTTGTTGCTCAGACTGTGTAGCACACGTGGTACTCACAGAACTGCGTGCCCCAACCTTGGTTGTCACTACAGAGATGTACCCTGGCTGTGCATCTGTGTGCACGTGGACACACGTGCCTTTGCTGCTAAATTGCTCTGCTATGAGAGGTGAGGATTTGCAGTCATTATTCTCTCCTGCTCCTGGCACAAACCTGCATAGCTGAAAGGCAGGAATCTGACAGTTAGCAAGTGCGAAATGCCATCCATCTTTTAATGTTCTAATGATGCCATGATGTCTTCTTGCAGGCTAATATTGGCCAAATGGATACACCCAAAGAGCTCTGGAAGATGATAACAGGGAACATGGCTCTGATACAGGTAAGAAAATGGGAAAGAAAACATGGGAATGCTGGTAGTTGTTGAAGTCCAACTTGAAGAGGTGTCAGAAGGCTTGAATGTCTTTTCTTAGGTATTGACTTGGGTATTCAGTATTGCATGTCTGGTGGGGAAACAAATGGCACCTTGTTATCCCATAGTCACATTACCATAGCAGTTTGCCCTGAAGGTTGAACTCGGTGTTTCCTTGCTGAATGCTAACCCACCTGAAATAGTACCCCAGCACCATTTTGCCTCAGTCTTCTTGATGATTATTTTGTTTTTATTTTCAGGTTCAGGCTACAGTAGTTGGCTTCCTGGCTTCGATTGCAGCAGTGATATTTGGATGGATTCCAGATGGGCACTTCAGCCTTGACCATGCTGTCCTGCTCTGTGCCAGCAGTGTGGCTACTGCTTTCATTGCTTCCCTTGTTCTGGGTAAGAGAGATATCATGTACATTCTCCATACGCCTCTTCCTAACGTGCTGGGCTCTCCTTGCCTTCATCCTATTTTCTTCCTCTTTTTTTGCTGCAGGCATGATCATGATTGGAGTCATCATTGGATCCAGGAAGATGGGAATCAATCCTGATAATGTAGCCACACCAATTGCTGCCAGCCTGGGGGATCTCATCACCCTGGCTCTGCTTTCAGGAATCAGCTGGGGCTTGTACAAAGAGTTGGGTGAGGAGCAACAAAAGGCTTTTGTCTCTCCCTGGTCCTTGTGTCTGCTGCAGTGTCTCCCTTGAGTTTCACCCTGTTCCTTTACCCTTAATCCTTCTGGGGCTTCAGAGTGCTGGGAGCTTGGTAGGGCTAAAACAGTGGAAGAAGGCAGCTTTGGTTGTAATCTTGTGTACTGTCAGCACCAGCTGGGGGTTCCTCAATGCAGGGTTGCAGCTGTGTGCTGTAGATTTCCTCCTCCCTTTCCTCCACTCTCCTTCCCTGGCGGCAGGGATGCAGAGGATGTGACTCAGCCAGGTTCAATCAAAGGTGAAGCATTGCTGGGAGGTCTCACCCAGGAGTGGGAAGTAGGAAGGAGCAGTTAGGAAACTGAAGAGGTTTCACTAAGCAGATGTATCAGGAGGAAATGCTGGCTCTTGTTTGTATGTTTCTGACTCTGGGGATGGCAGCTCTCTGCTGACAGGGGTGATGAGCTCAGCTGAAGTAGCACCACACTTTACTGCTGCAGGATGTGTCCTTGATTTGTTGCCTTTGCTTATTTTTCCCCCTCAGAGAGCAAAGCATACGTGAATCCTTTGGTGTGTGCCTTCTTCATAGCTCTGCTGCCCATCTGGATCATCATTGCCAAGAAGAATGCAGCGACTCGGGAGGTGCTGTACTCTGGCTGGGAGCCAGTCATTATTGCAATGGCAATTAGCAGGTAGGAAGGTGTGCAAGAGTTCTTCTCCCTGAAACACAGACTGAAAACGCCCCTTTTTCCCCCAGCCCTTCCAACCTATTCACGCTTGACAGATTCCAAAAGAAGATGGAGAACCAAACTTCTCCTTTCACAGTGGCCTCTGCCAGGAAACTGGAGGTCACGTTGTGTTTTCCAGACAAAGACACTGGGATTGAGGCCCAGGGATATTGAGCACCTGACTGCTGGAATCCAAGGCCTCAGCAGTGTGCCTGCTGCTGCACAGCTGGCACAGCTGCAGATCCTGTCCAGCAGTCCTCACAGGAGCTTTCTTTGCTCTCTGAAGGGCAGGACTGCTGTTGATTACTGTGTTGCAGTAAGCTTTACGTTGGGGGATAAAGACTGTGCTAAAACTTTGTTTTGTTACCAAATATCAAGGCCTAAAACCACACAACTACACTTGGGGTAGTTGCACAGGTTGGGTGGATACATCACCCAGTGCATACACTGCAGCAGAGAGGACCTGCAGTGCTTTGTGTGCTGCCTGATGAGCTTTCAGCACTGACCTCTTCGTTCTTCCCTTTGCAGTGTTGGGGGTTTAATTCTGGACAGAACAGTCTCAGATCCAAACTTTGCTGGGATGGCTGTCTTCACACCAGTTATTAATGGTAAGCTCCTTTCTGTGCTGATATTGCAGCTCCGATGGTTCTTGGCAAGCACTGAAATTGGCCTCTGCCTCAGTGCAGGCAGATTAAGGAGGCTAATTCTGCTAGATCACCAGTGAGATGAGGTTAGACCCAATCTTTACAGCAGCATGGCTTCTCCTTCAGCAGAGGGTAACAGGTCCAGGGGGGGCTATTGCTGAGAGAAGCTTTCCAAATCTGAGCCACAACAAGAGCTGTGTTTGTTTTCCGCTTCCTTCTGGCTGGTGGAAGACCCCTGATCCAAGATACAAGCCCTGCAGCACTCAATAACATAAGGATTTGGGTTTGCAACTTGAGTCAGGAAATCTAGTTTGTTCTGGAATGAAGCTTTGACCTCCTTTCTGCCTAATGAACCAATGGAACTCTGTTGTGTACTAGTTCTCAGCCTTGCAATAAATTGAGTTAATTCTGCAGCAGCGCATCTTTGGGTTGGTGAGTTCCAGAGTTTCACTGGTGGTCTTGCAAAATGCAGCAGCTTTTAAACTTTCCAAGTGTGTTTCAGTGACCAACTCATGTTTGTTTCACAAATTCTTTCCAATCAAAACTGCTATGATAGAATTGTATGTATTTTACTAGGAGACCTTGGGGGATACTGCAGAACTGCATTCTTTGTCTCAGCTCTTTACATCCTGCAGAAGTGGAGTTTGTGTCAGAAATAGGCTGTCTTGCACTATCCCAGCACCTGGCAGCTCTGGTTGTGCTGGCTGCTGAAAATGGCTTTCAAATGGGATTGAAATGTTGCCTTATTGTACTCTCCTTATCTGCAGGTGTGGGTGGCAACCTGGTGGCAGTGCAGGCGAGTCGCATCTCCACTTACCTGCACATGAGTGGGATGCCTGGAGAGACCCCTGAAACAGCCCCTCGCAAATGCCCCAGCCCTTGCAGCACCTTCTTCAGCTCAGGTACTCAAGTTATGGCTTGAAATGTGTGGAGTTTTGCCAGCAGCAGTTGCTGCAAATGGCTGGCAGAGCTTGGCTGCGGCCATCGCTGGAGCACTGTCACAGGAAATGGTGGCTGAGGCTTAGAGGCAGCTGTCAGCTCCTGGATGTCTGCTCTTCTGGCCTGGCCTGCCCTGCCCTCTAGAGACGAGTGGACCTTTAGCAAAGCTGCTGTGCAAGAGGACATATCCCTGCTGGATTAGGAAAACACGTTGCCAAAGTCTCATGCCCTGACTGTGTAATGCTGTAAATCCTCCACCCAGTAAATCTTTTCCAGATGTTCAGGATACCTAAACCTGCCTTGAAGCTGCTTGAGTGTTACAGGTCTGCTGGGCCTATAGAGCTACTGTTAGAGAAAATTAGCTTGCATGTGCTTCTTAGCCCTGCTGTTTGTAGCAGTTGTGTAGCAGAGAGCAGCCAAACCTGCATTCCTACATAGTGTGGGGAGAGGTAGTTGTACTCCAGATTGCCTGGGGGAGGTTTGATACTCCATAGCCTGGGTTCTGGCCTTCTGATAGAAGGGAGATCCGATGTGCTCTGTTCGTGTGTACCAGCTGCAATCTGCAGGGTTTGGAAGCAGAAAGGGGGGGAGATCTCCAGTGTGGTGATCACCTGTCAGAAAACTGATCTCCAGACAAAGTGCAGGCACAGCTCCAAGGAAATTCAGTGTTCATGGTGGACTCCCGGCAGCTTGGAACTTAGTGCTGTCAGAGGTGGGACGAGTCCTTTTGGCAGCTGGGCTTTGGGAACAGCTTTTGCTCTGGGGGCAGAGTTAAGCTCTCCTACCAAATTTGATGGAGTCTTTGTTCATGCTGACACTTAAGTCAGCATTTGGGGTGCTGTTTTCCAGCCTAAATCTGGAGTGCAGGGATGAGAGTCCAGTGCTCTGCTGTCTGCTTTTGCTTTGCCCACAGCTGTAGGTAGGCTGCAGAGCTGCTGTGTTCCCATCCCACTGAAGCCTGAATTCCACCTTTGTTTCCCAACAGATGTGAATTCCCGCTCTGCCCGTGTGCTCTTCCTTCTGGTTGTGCCTGGACACCTCGTTTTCCTTTACACCATCAGCTCCATGCAAGGTGGACACACTACACTCACCCCTATTTTCATTGTTTTCTACATGACAGCTGCACTTCTCCAGGTGAGCTGAAGCCCCTCTGGGGGGCTACAACTGCTCAGGCTGCAGTAAGGAACACTGCCATGCCACCTGCAGCATGGAGCTGCTCTGCCAGCTGTTGGAGATGCATTGCTGAGGGATGTGTGCTATCCCCAAGAGGTCTCTGCTGTTTCCTTCTTCTGTGTTAATCTATTCTATAAGGTGCTTTAGTAATTTGAAAACTGCTGGTGAAGAAAGCAGGCTGTGCAGTTTGCAGGACCTCCATGCTAGTGGCTCTTCCTGCCCACATGGGGAAAGGGCCTGGTGCTCCTGCTCCTCTCACAGCAGCTGTGTGAGCCCATGGGCAGCGGTTGTTGTGAAGGATGTGCACAGACCCAGCTGCTCCTGCTGCAGAAATGCAGCAGCTGTTTGCACGAGCAGTTGTCTGTGTAGGAGGGAAGGGAGAGCTGCTCTGGTTGGGGAGTTTTGTACAAAGCCTGGCCATGCTCCCTCTGCTCGCCCCATGGTTTTGGTGTCCTCTAAAATCAACAACTGAAACTGGCTTGAGGAAATGAGTCAGAGCATCCATCAGAGACAAGAGCAGGGAGCTGTCATCCAGGAGGCTAAATTTAAGTTATGAGCTCCTCCTGGCTGCCTGGGCTCGAGGAGGGGGATTCTGCTCACAGGTGCTCTGTGAAGCCACAGTATGAGCAGCATGCAGGCTGGGGGGCACTGGGCTGTGGGGTTCTGTGGTGCTGCTGCTCTGCCCTCCCAGCCCTGAGCAACCACCAGAGGTGGTGGCCAGAGGTATGTAGCCTCTTCCAGACCCTGTCCCAGACCTGAGGCTTCAGAGGATCCATTGTGGATTTGTGCTGTCTTTAAACACTGATATGAAGGAGGTAGGGAGAACGTCACACTCTGGTAGCTTCAGCTGCTGGGAAGCTGCTCTTTATCCCTGGGATCCAGATGTTGCTGTCCCTTCCTAAGAGTCCTGTGTACTCCTGAGTCCTCTCTTCTGCCCCATATCTCTGAGCTTTTAGATCTGAAGATGGAAACGCAAAATATAGACTTCCTGGTGTTTGGGTATCAGTGCACTGAGCCTTTATGCTTGAATGTGATGGGGACACATGAAGGGAAGGAGGGGTGAGCGGGCTGCAGTGGTGCTCCATGAGGACAGGGGTTGCAGAGGTTGGGGCTGTGGCTGACGTGGCTCTTTTCTGCTTCTCTCCCAGGTTCTCATTCTGCTCTACATTGCTGACTGGATGGTGCACTGGATGTGGGGCAGGGACCTCGATCCTGACAACTTCTCCATCCCCTACTTGACAGCGCTGGGTGACCTGATTGGAACAGGTCTCCTTGCTCTCAGCTTTCATGTCCTCTGGCTTATTGGTGACCGGGACTCCGATGTGGGAGATTAGCTCTCCCTGCTGCCCCTCCCCTCCTCTCAGTTCTCCTCCATTCATTTTTGTCATAGTTGTTTTTCTTCCACCCTCACTCTCCTCTCCCCCCTCCCCCCCAACCCTGTCTCTCACGAGACTTCATCTTTGATACAAGATTCTCATTATTTTCAATGGGAATTTTATGTGGTTTATATTTCAAGCCAAGTTTGTACAGAAAAATAAATCTAGTTTTAGGAAGGACGCGAAAGTGTAACGAGACAATCACCAAGTGCAATTTCCTAGCAGTTGTCTGACCAGTGTTCCAGGGGAGCTGCCCATCAGTTGATGGAGCACACAGGAGGCCCACCTGTCCCAGCCACTGGAGGTGAAGGGCTGCTTTGTTCGCTTCATAAGCGTTTAAAATACTGGAGATAAGGTTCAGATTTTAGTTGCTGAGAGGGCACCTTCTAGCAAAGTACAGCCTTGTGGGTGAGGACACTGGGATCTCCTGTTTTCTCTGTCCTGTGACCCTTCTCCCTCATGTTTTCTCCCCAAATCCCTCCCTGTGCTTTGCACCCAAAGCATGCAGCTCTCTGGTCCGGAGATGATCCAGTTTTGTGCATTTAAGCTTGCTTTCAGCTGCTTTGTGTGCTGCTGATGGGCCTGTTGCAGCTGGGCAGGAGCTGCTCAGTACCTTCCCTTGCTGAGCCTGAAGCATTTCAAATTCGGGAGCCTTTTGCTACTGCTGTCTCTTAGAAGATGCCATCTGTGTTTAGCCATTGGCTTTCCCTATATGTGTAGGAGAAAGCAGGAAAACAGGTCAGCAGCACAGCCTGAGCTGTACAGCCATGCACTGTTGGTGCAGTGCTCTGTGTGGCTCTCAGCAGAGAGCCCTGCTTGCCTTGAGCTGCACATGGAGCCTGGGATTGGTGACAGCCCAGCATGCCAGCAGAGGCTGAGCACTTATTTCTCTCCTGCTTTTTGTGCTGCCCAGCTGGGAGGTGACCAGGAAGCCTTCCCTTCTTCTGCCTTTGCACCCTGGGAGGATTCTCATGCGTAGCATGAGAAAACTTGTTCTGGCTTTGTGACTGAGGCATTTGTAAATCATCTTCCTGAGTGCTGTCAGCACTCAGCGCTTTTTACTTTTCCCATTTGGGTATAAATTGATTCAGTGAGCTGAGCGCAGTTTATTTAAGCAGGTCTTATTGACTTGGAAGCTTCACTCAGCTGCATCGAGTTTAAGTGATGCACTCAAGCAGACAGCACTGTTAAACAGGCTCTGATGTAAACTGAATGCATGCGTGCATGGGAAAGAGCTTCTAACGTTGGTAGGGATGGGGATCATAGTGTCCTATGGGACCCAGTTTTGGTGCTGCAGTGCCCAAAGCACAGGGAGATGCCCACAGTGCCCAGCATGGTGCCCTGGCCCTGAAATAACACCTGAGCTCTCACAGAGCTCACACTGCAGCCCTGCTGCTGCCTGTCCTGTTTGCCTGCAGATCCAAGGCATCACTTGAGAGCTGCAGGATTTGGGGTTGCCTACAGGCTGCTGCTTTTCTTGTTTTGTCTGGATTGGCTTCAGTTCCTCCCTTAGGTTACCCTCAGCTCTTCTTGCACAAAGAGGCAGTGCTCCTCCCCTTCTTACCTTGCTGATGTGAAGCTCACCTTCCCCCTCTCCATCTCTGTGCTGTCCTTAGTTGCAATAGCTCTGACCCTCCTCCTGTTCCCCGTAGTGACTTTGGCTGCTCGCAGGTCTGATTTCAGCCACAGCTCTGTTCAAAAACACAAGGAAAACCAAAACAACAAAACAACCAACCAAACTCACACCCCAAAGCGAGAAGTCTGAGCCCGGGGACTCCTACAGCATCCTCTGCTGTCAGCTCCTATCCCTGCCTGATGCTGAGGGGTGGACGTGAGATTTCCTTCCACTAACACACATCTGCGTATGGCCGTGCCATTGCTGCTCTGTGCTGTGCTATCAGCTTTTGGTTCCCCAGGAAAGAAGTGATGCCAGAGCTGTGCTCGTGGTCTCCCATGGGTGCAGAGGTGCTGCGGGGTGAATGGAATGGGGCAGAATCTCATTTAGCATTTCAGCACATCGACAGCCAAAAGCTTTTTCCCACCACTTGCACTCGGTTGCATGGCCCACCCTACAGCTGACTGCAAATGAGAAACACCCGTTTACTCTTTTTATTAAAGGAAAAAAAAAAAAAAAAAAGAAGAAAAACACAAAAAGACTGTCTTAATTATTTATAGTTACTGTAACTGGATTGACGGATGTCAACTGCTGATAAATTATATTTCGTTAAATAAAGATGACATTTATTTATGTGGACTTGGGTGCCGTTCTTTCATTGGTCTGCGTGTGTGGTTCCAAGCTGCTCCTGTTTTGCAGCAGCGATGCTCTGTGTTCAGCTTTGGGCAGCTCTTTGTGGGGGGATGGAGGGAGGGAGGAAGGAGGTGTGGGTCTCTGCTCCTAGAAACTGATGGCAGAACGCATGGGAACAACGTAAAGCTGTGCATGGTGGGGTCAGGAAGCAGGAAGGAAAGGGCTTTCCTATGGGGGGTCAGACAGCAGAGCTGTGGGATGCCCTGCACGTGTCGGTGACGCTCTCAATGATGCGCTGTAACTTCTGGCCAGCCCACAGCGGGGCTGTGAGATCTCTGGTGCCTCCCACAGCTCTCCTGCTCTGCGCCATTCCCTTCCATTCCGTTCTATTCTGTTCCATTCTGCGCTATTCTATTCCATTCTATTCTATCCTGTTCTTTTCCGTTCTGTTTCGCTTTCTTCTATCCTATTCCGTTCTATTTGGTTCTATTCCATCCCATCCACCTCCGTTCCGTTCTCTCCGTTCTATTCCGATCCTCCCCCGCCCCGAAGCGCTCCGGAACTGCGCGATTCCGCCTGACCGTCACGTGACCGCAGCCCCGGCGGAGGGGGGGCGAAGTTTTGGGGGGGGTGGGGGGGTGGGTGGGAAACGATGGGGCATCGGGACCGAATGTTCAAAGTGCTGGTGGTGGGAGATGCCACGGTGGGGAAAACATCGCTGGTGCAACGCTACGCTAACGACAGCTTCAACCGGCATTACAAATCCACAGTGGGGGGTGAGCGCGGCTCGGGGGGGGGGGGTCCGAATTACCGGGGGGGGGGGAGGGTTGGGATTGAATCCTCATCCGTGCCGATAACGGAGATCCGAGGTGCTGAGAGGGGGGTTTTTCTCAATCTGCTGTGGGTTCGGGGGGGTCCCGGCTCCGTCCCGTGGAGCCCCCCGGTGTTTGTTTGTTCCGTGCTGTGAGATCAGTGAGATGGGGCGTAAGGAAAGGGGTTGGGGGGGGGAGTTGAGGGGGGGCTGCGACTGCTTTTGAACGAGGAGATTTGGGGTGAGATGGGTGATTCTTTGTGTAATGTGGATGTGAATGAAGCTGCAAAGAGTGGGGGGGTTCTGAGGCTTTGCTGGGGTGCAGGGGGTGTCACGAACCCGGAGGGGATTCCTCAGCCCGATGCTGAAAGCATTGCAGGGCCACGTCCTGGAGAAGCTGCAGCACCGTGAGCTCCATTAAATCCTTTTTACGATGAGTTCCCAGCTTCAAAAAACTCCAGGCCTGCAGGGTTGGCAGCACTGGGAGACAGTTTTCCTCCCACAGTTAAAAAACAAAGCAGCCCAAGCTGAGATAATGGCACGCCGTGCCTTCCTGCTCCCTGCCGAGTTTGTTACAGCTGAGCTGCAGGCATTGGCTGCGAGGTGGGCAGTGTGTGGGGCTGTCTGGATTTAAGGCCAATTTTGCAGCTTTCTATGACAAGAGGAGAGGGCACAGCGCTCACAGCCCCTCGTGGTCCATGCAAAATGTCCTTAACAACGTTTCCTTTCTTTTGGGGATTCACAGTGGACTTTGCTCTGAAGGTTGTCCAGTGGTCGGAGTCGGAGACAGTGCGGCTTCAGCTCTGGGATATTGCAGGTAGGTTCAAACAGAGCCCAAAACTGCATTCAGGTTGGGATGAGGCTTCTCCAGGAGATGCAGTCCTGAACTCCCTGTGCTGGGATGGCATTTGGGATGCAGAGCAGATTGGGATGCAGGGTTGTGGGTTCCCCACCCCCCCGTCCCATTTCTGCCGTTTGGGTGTGAGCGTCTGGAATCTTCATAAAGAAAAAACAGGAAGGAGAAGTTTGCAATGAGGGGATTGCAGCAAAGAAACGGATTTCGGTTTCAGTCCTGAAAAGAGGATTAAGAAAAAGTCCCAAAAAGATATTTGGGAAGGGAAAGCAGTGCTTGGTGGGGGCTGAGCAGGAGGAGATGAGTGCAGGTGGTCCCACATCACTGCTTTCTCACCTCAAATTATGGTGCACCACAGTGCCTCTATTTCCTAAGTGGAGTTTAGAGCTGAAGAAATGAAGTACTGCCGTAGGCACTTATTTGATTGAGTCTTAAAAATGGTAACTTCTGGGAGGATTTTTTTCTTTTCTTTTGATCCTGAAGGGCAGGAACGCTTCACGTCCATGACCCGGCTGTACTACAGGGAGGCATCAGCCTGCATCATCATGTTTGATGTCACCAACGTCAGCACCTTCAGCAACAGCCAAAAGTGGAAGCAGGACTTGGACAGCAAGCTGACGCTGCCGGATGGGAGCCCTGTGCCATGCCTGCTGCTGGCCAACAAGGTGAGCAGCACAGAGCAGGCTGTGTGTGTGTGTGTTGTGTGTGTGTGTGTTGTGTGTTTGTGTGTGTGCCTGCGGCTCCACAACTGCAAAGGGAGTGCAGAATGCAAGGAGACAATTCACCAGTAGGTTGTAGGACAGCCTGCGGTCTTCTGTGATTCTTTGAATGGCCAGGGTTGGAAGGGAACTCAAGGATCATGAAGCTCCAACTCCCTGCCACAGGCAGGGCCACCAACCTCCACATTTAATCTCAGCCCAGGTTGCCCAGGGCCCCATCCAACCTGGTCTTGAACACCTCCAGGAATGGGGCATCCACAGCCTCTCTGGGCAGTTTCTTCCAAAATCCTTCCTGATGCTTTCCTGAATTCTTCTTGTTTGTCAGTCTCTAGCAAGGCTTTGCATTAACAAGGATACAGTAGGACTTAACACACAGGTGGCACCAAGGAGATGTTAGCAACTGCTTGCTCCTAGGATGCAGTTACTTTTGCAGTTCTGCACCCCTGTGTTCAAAGCTTTCCTCCTGCTCTTCTATTAGCTTGTGCTACACAGCAGAGTTGGTGTGTGACAGACAAGCTCTGCAGGGATGGATGTCTGCTTTTCCTCTGGATGCAGCATCAAGTTTCACTGTGCACACCGGTTGCTGTCACTTAATGATTCATTTTCATTTAAAAAGTACCTCTGTGTTGTTCACGTGCTAACATCAGCTCAGCAGTCATTTCCAGATTCACCTTGCCTGGTTTGAGAGAGCCTGAAGTTGAAGCTGAATCAAAAACATGAAGGTTGGGTAGGAGAGCAGCTTTTCTTCTCTGCTTCTTCACAAATAATGTTTTCCCTGACAGCAGCTGTGCCTGAATTGGGAGCAGCTGTGTACCTATGGGTGCCGTGCTCACACTAACACGGGCTCTCCTTGCACAGGTGCTCCCACTCCTCCCAGTGCCAGCAGTGTGGGTGCCCCAGCAGCAGTGTGCTACTCATGCTATCCTGGTGCTGGTGGGTTGGGGATGAGTGACAATGCTTTCTGGAGGAACCTCCATTCCATGCATGCTTGACCGAGGTGTGTCAGGATCTCAGATGAGATAAATGTATTGCTGCTTGCAACATCCTGCTAAGAACCTTGCCCTGAGAACTCTGTGTCAGGTTGGGATTGTGGAGATGTGAAGGGCTGAGCCATCCTCCCACTGCCCAACATTGAATGGGCAAGAGGGGAAGTTCCCCTCCCAGCTTGGGAATGGAAAGGTTGAGCCTCACCTGGCTGACTCCTGTTTTACAGTGTGACCTTTCCCCATGGGCAGTGACAAGAGAAGAAGTGGATCGTTTCAGCAAAGAAAATGGCTTTTCTGGTTGGGTGGAAACATCTGTCAAGGACAACAAGAACATTAACGAGTCTATGAGGTAGGAACAGTGATTGAGGCACACTGCTAGAGTTAATTCCCTCCTTCAGACAGCACTGGCTGAGGTAAGGGGAGATGCTGTCAGTGAGTAACAGATAGCAGCAATAACATGCAAGTAAATCTCCTGAAGGGAAACTGAATTCTGAGAGGTCAGAAGTTCTGCTGCCCTTGGTCAAGCAGCTTGTACCCAGGAAGCTGATCCTCTCTTCCTTAAAGCTCTGGAGTTTTGTGTACAACCAGGAGTTGTTGCTTTGGTTTTTTGTTGTGTTGTTTTGTTTTGTTCTTCTCTGTGGCCCAATGCTGCTTGTTGAAGAAAAAAAAACCCAATTTTACATCTGTTTGTCTTCCAGAGTCCTGATTGAGAAGATGATGTCCTCATCCACTGGTGATGGAAGTTCTGCTGCTCCCTGGAGGGGGGATTATATTAACATCAAAGAGACGTCCCCGCCAGGCTGGGCGTGCTGCTGATGCACTGACTGCACCACCTGCTTCTGTCTTCTACCCCTTTGTTTGTTTGTTTGTTTGTTTTCAAAGATAGTGAGCTGTCCTCTCTTTAGTGTACACCCATACTCACTAAGCATTGCTGCAACGGCTTGGAAGGAGGAATGGAAGGAGTGAAAAAAGGAGCCCTCTTTCTTCCAGCATAGCAGCAGTGGGAGCACAGCGCGGTCTGTGCTCAAGCACATGGCTGGGATTTATCTTTTAAAACATTGAGCACTTTTCTTCATCTTCTCCTGTGGGACATCCTGTGTCATACAGGGTGAAGGACGTGGAACATGTATTTTTAATGCTGTTGCACCTTTTATTCCCCACAACCTGAACCCGACAGAAGCATCATTCCAAAGTGCTGCAGTGACCTTCGTTTGATCCACGCGAAGTTGAATTGTTCTCTCTGCTCCTTTGTGTTCCTGGGGTGTGATTACAGCAAACCCTTCATTCTGTGCTCTGGAACTGCACACCTCTGCCTGCGTATCACTGGAGACCAACGCATCTCAGCATTGTCATCCAATGTCCTTAAGGTGTGGATTTGAGATGTAGCACAGCCCTACATCACGTGTGTGCTGACTGTGGAGCTGAAAAGCACAGACCACAACTTTGTCAAGCATTGCCCAGTTGCCTTCTGTTCCTTCACTCTTACCCTCTGTCTAGCACAATCCTATGTGTTCTCTTCTGCTGCTGCTTTATTAGGACACTGGGAGCTGAATGAGGAATGGCTGGTAAACTCTTTTGTATGACAGAACAACAGTTCTTTTCACTTATAGCCCACCCTGTGTCCTACCATCTTACAAAGCTTTGCAATTGCTGATGAATTGCCTTCCCACCACCGTTACTGTGCAGTGACTTTGGAGGCAGGCATGGTGCTGGAAGCCCACTGCTGGGTTAGTGCTCCAAAGGGCAAGCAAAGGAAAAGACTTTGCAGGGCAAAAGGAAATGAAGAGACCTGCTCCCTGCTTGCTTTTTTGTGCCTGCTTTTCCTAGTGTATCCCCCAGGTATGCATAGGTGTGAAAGGCTCTTGCCAACAACAGTCTGTAAGAGCACATTAGAGTTATCTTGGAGGAGTTCATAGGAAGGCCAGTCTGCAAGGCTGCAGTTATGCAGCACTGTGGGGACTTCTCATCAGTGTGCTGTGCCATAGAATTGTCCTGCCTGTGCTGAGGTTAGGATTTAAAGAAGTGCTCTTCAATAATGTTTTCTCTTCTCTAATAGTTTACATCTCACAGTGTACCAAAAGATTAAAAGGCAGAAAAGCTTTCCCTTAAGAGCATCCATTGCCTGTAGATGCAGAGTAAGAATAGGAACTGATTACCTTCACTAAGCACCAACAAAAAAGCTGAGTTTTTGTTATTTGAGGTTGAGAAAGATAAGCTGTGAGTAAGGGCTACAAAATCTAGGCCTAATGTTGTATTCCAAATATCTGGGGTAAGATTCTGTTGTACAAATATTGCCAAATCCAGCCTTATAAGCACTTAAATACACCTTTCTCTGTGCCACTGGATTAACTGGAGAAACACATGAAATGTGTAGAAGTGGTTAGGAGAAAAATAGAAATGTCTTGTTGTGTTTTATTTCCTAAACGTGTCAGGGAAAAGAAAAAAAAATCCTATAAATATTTTTAGAAATACAGGGAAAAGGGTCTAATTTTTAAAAGGATCCGTCATGAAGCTGTAAAGACTCGTGTGTTATTTACTGATTGCTGTGTGTGCTATATTTGAGCAAAGGCCAGGAGTTAGAGCATACAGGTGAGCCCATACAGGGGCTGAGGCTCACAGTGGAAATCTCTGCCCAGGACCAATTGCTGCAGCCACAAAAGCTTGAACTGAGCAGGAACTGCACAGCCATGGTTTCCATGTCCTGCCAACATGCCATGCATCCTGCAGGAAAGCATCTCATGTCTTCTGTACATTGGTTGGATACATACCAGTGCCTCTTTAATATCTAGACCTCTGATTTTTCCTTAAGTGCTTCTCAGATACAAGGAAAAGCCAAAGGAAGAACTCTTCTGATTTTCTTATGTTATACGTGACTCCTGTTCCACTTGTTTTGAAAATGACCTTTGGTTTCTCCTTCCTGCAGTGCCTGCTTTGACATTGTACTCTGTGTGATTCTGGGCAAACCATACCTATTTCACTCCATTCCACATGTTTCTCATTGCTTAACTCTTTAAATTTGTGGTCATGGGTCTCAAATGACAGCAATCTGTAGATCCATGTAGAAATGTATACTGAAATAGAATAAGAAATAATGAGGTCAAAATTGAGTTTGTTTTTTTTTTAAACAGCTTGCAGTTATGCACAAGTATTTGAGAGACAGGTTTCTCCTTACTGTAACACTGCAGTATTATCATGTCTATACAAAGAGAAGAAACTGCTGGGAGGTTTTTCTCCCTATCAATCCGTAACTGAATGCAGTATAGCAAAGATCTGAAATAAAAGAGTTTGACATTGCTTGTGTAGTAGTTGTTTTCCTGTCTCGAGAGCCCTAAGAAATGGGTTCATGAGATCAAAACAGAAACAATATTGCTGCCAAGAACAGAAGGTGCTATAAAGCATCCAGTGTGGACTGCCCTGTGTTGCCAACAAAACAGATTAGATCCTTTTCACTGGAAAATCTTGCTGTCTTCATTATTGTTGTGTTATTGACCTACAAGTGGGCTATAAGCACATAAAACTTTTGCATCTGTGAGGCAGTCATAGTGGCTTTTAATCCAATATATCCAGCTAAGAGGAGAAAGAAAAGAATTCCTTGATGTGGCTGTTTGTTAATAGGCCTTGCTCCTTATGGCTCATTAGCTCACACAGTGCAGTTGGAGACTGGCTCTGAATGCTCCTTTCTTTTCCTGATCAGCTTGATTTTCATGAGTATTGACTTACAGGAAGGACGGGGCACATCTGAACTGATCAGGAATGATTGCAAAGGGGGCAAATGAGGCTCAGGCAAGGAATTAATGATCCCAATGACTCCTACCATTAGGTGAGAGCTGAGCAGATTGTGTCGTCTTCTCGGACAACCTCAAATCTCACAAAAATGTTTTTTAACAGCATTGATGAAAGAGTCTCTGCAGTACAGGGGTACTCTTCCATTAGTAGAGGGGTGGCCAGCAGGGACAGGGAGGTGATTGTCCCTCTCTACTCTGCTCTTGTGAGGCCCCATCTGCAGCACTGTGTCCAGGTCTGGAGCCCCCAGTACAAGAAAGACAGGGAGCTGTTGGAGAGAATCGAGAGGAGCCACAAAGATGATCAGGGGGCTGCAGCACCCCCCTACAAAGACAGGCTGAGGGAGCTGGGCTTGTTCAGCCTGGAGAAAAGAAGGCTGCAGGGTGACCTCATTGCAGCCTTTCAGTACCTAAAGGGAGCCTACAAACAGGAGGGGAATCAACTCTTTGAAAGGGTGAGTGACAGCAGGACAAGGGGAAATGGTTTTAAGCTGAGGGAGAGAAGATTGAGGTTGGATGTCAGGGGGAAGTTCTTTCCTATGAGAGTGGTGAGGTGCTGGAACAGCTGCCCAGAGAGGCTGTGGATGCCCCGTCCATCCCTGGAGGTGTTCAAGGCCAGGTTGGATGGGGCCCTGGGCAGCCTGGGCTGGTATGAAATGTGGAGGTTGGTGGCCCTGCATGTGGCAGGGGGTTGGAGCTTCGTGATCCTCGAGGTCCCTTCCAACCCTGGCCATTCTGTGATACAGCCCACAGCTGCCTCAGGAGCTGCCACGTTAGCAGGGCTTGGATGCGAGGACCTCAAACACCTCCCTTCCAACCCCACCGGTCCTTTGTGGGTAGGTTTCATTTCGCCACAAGCTTAAAGCAGCTCCTTTTCTAACCACGAGGCCCCGCAGGGCTGCGTTTGCGGCTCCCTCTCGGTAAAGCCCTCGGCGGGAGGCCCGGCCCGCGGGCACACTTACATGACAAAGGCCGCTCCCTGCTCTAACCGCGCGGCCTTAAGCTGCAGAGCCGGGCGGTGCGGATGAGCTGTCCTGGGTAGCGGGGCCTCAGTGCGAGAGGAGCCGCGCAGGCCCGGCCGTGCGGGGGCGGCGCTGCGGGGCTCTGGAGGCCGCTGCGGGGCGGCGCGGCGCTTCCCCGCCTTTTTCCTCCAACGGCACGCCGGGCCGCGCGGCGAATCTGCCGATCGCTCCCCGCCGGTCCCACAGCCGTTTGCTCCCCGGAGAAAATTCAGGCTTGGTATCTGAGGCGGAGGTGTGCGGATAGGTGGGCGGAGCGGCACCCGGGGCGGCGGAGCCGGCGGCGAATCTGCCGGCACCGCTTCAAGCCGCTCTGTGACTCAGAGCAGCTTGAGCATGCGGGGAGTCCTCACCCCCCTTCCCCGCGGGGAGAGTGGGCGGGGCCTTCCCGCCGTGATGGTTCGAACTGACCAATGAGTGACGGCCGGCCTCCTCCCGCAACCAATGAGCGAAGCGGGAGGTGGTGCCAGCGGGCTAGGCTGCACCGCCCCCCGCTCGCATCCTCTCAGCGGTGCGAACGCGACCATTTTGCGGGGGGGATCGGCGGAGCGGCGGCGCCGGGCCCACACACAGGAAGCGCGGAGCCTCCCGCGGGCGGGCGCGGGGCCGGAGGCTGCGGCCCTGAAGGGGCTGAGCTGGGCGGTGAGGCGCGGCCTGTAGGCTCCGGGCCCAGCGCTGCGGGGAGGAGACGGGCGGCACCGAGCGACCGTTGCGGGGTTTATTTTTTTTTTCTTTCCCTCCCCCCTCGGCTGCGGGAGGCTTCCAACGGGCCGGGCCCGAAGCGCCGGGGAAAATGTCCAGGCCTGTCAGGTGAGTCCTTGAGGGCGTCGAGGCCGCGTTCCCGCCTCTCCTCAAGGCCTGGAGCCGTGTGTAGGCCGTCGGTGTAGGCCCTGAGCGCGGGGCCGGGCCTGTGGCGGGCAGGCGGGGCGGGGAGGCCGGGCTGTGAGCTGTGTGTGCGAGGCGGAGGGGGCGGGGAGGCCGTGCGGGTTGCAGCGTGGGCCGCTGGTCGGTGTAACGCCGTCCTTTACGTGTGTAAAATCGCGTGTAAAAATGTGATTACGTGCAGGGGTTGTGTAGGCCGCTGTGTGTGTGTGTGTGTTGGGGGGGGGGGTGGAAGGGAGCGCCGTTCGCTGCTTGGAGCTGAGCGCAGCGCCTCAGGCGCGGACCCGCGTGGGGCTGCGGTGCGCGGCGCCATTTCCGCACGGCGGAGCGCAGTGTGGGGATGGGGGGGAGGGGGGGGCCGTGCGGGGGAGCGGAGCAGAACCGCGCGTTGTTGGGGGGGGGGGGGCGGAGCCGTGTGGAGCCGAATGGAGCCGCCCCCGCGGGAACCGCGCGCTCAGAGCCCCGCCCGACCCGCGTTGCTCGGGTCGGGCCGTTCGGATGTGCCGGCGGTGGGCGAGGTTTGTGTGGGGTTTAGGAACGTGAGGAGGCTCCTGGCCGTGTTTTTGTTTTTTTGGTTTTTTTTTTCTGTCGTGGTTGAAATCGTCGTTGGTGGTGAGGTGAGGTGTTTTTTCGCGTGTTGTTGGCGTGTTCTGATTATTTTCCTCAAGGTTGCACGGCAGTTATTGCTTGAGCTTTGTAGCTCGCGGGGGAAGATTGAGGTTGGATGTCAGGGGGAAGTTCTTTCCTATGAGAGCGGTGAGGTGCTGGAACAGCTGCCCAGAGAGGCTGTGGGTGCCCCGTCCATTCCTGGAGGTGTTCAAGGCCAGGTTGGATGGGGCCCTGGGCAGCCTGGGCTGGTATTAAAAGTGGAGGCTGGTAACCCTGCATGTGGAATGGGTTGGAGATTCGTGATCCTTGAGGTTCTCTCCAGCCATTCTGTGATTCTCTTAGCCTGATCTAGGATATCGAGGGTAATGGGAGGACAGTTGGGCTAGATGATCTTGTAGGTCCTTTCCATCCTTGCAATTCTGTGATTCTATGGGATAACCTCATAGGCTGAAAAGTACCTCTAAGATCATCAAGTCCAACCATATTTTATTTTGGAATAATCAAGATGTGATTTATATCATTCCTATGATTTATTTTAAATGGGGGGCTGGAGCTAGATCACCTTAAGGGTCCCTTCCAACCCAGACCATTTTATGGTTCTGTAAATATAGGCCATGAACTATTTATACGTGCAAACTCATAGGTGTTACCTTTTCTATTTCATGTCTCTAACATGTGAGAGTTTACAAAACAGAGTAGGAATACAGCATGAAATCAGAATGTTTGTCACACTGATCTATGGAACAGTTGTTGTCACAGCTGGGTGGTTTGTCTGTTTGATCAGCAGCATGTGGTTGCCTGCAAAAGGAAGGTGAGCAGAGCTCAGGAATGGCTTCATGTCTGAGAGGTGGTGAGCAGAGTGAACACCTTGCTCTGCCCCATCAGCTTCTGGCTTTTTGCAAGGCAGGCTGCTGGGGTAAATGGACTCGTGGTCTGATGTTGAATGGCAGTGTTTGTGTCCTGGAATAGTGCTGATGTGACTGTGCTGCTCAGCGTGTGTGTTCTGTTGCTGATTTACTTGCCAGCAGTAGAGTTTTGCTGCAGGTTAGGAAAGTGTGTCTTTAACAACTCAGTTCTTAAGGCTTCTGGTATCAAGGAACCTTTGTAAGAAACCTATCATAAACCAGAAGAAAAAAAAAAAATCCATAAAATCATGCAGTGTTGCAAAAGACTCGATCTGTCTTGCAGTTGACAGGCACTGCTGTGCAGCAAAGCTCAGTGCCAAAGTCCAGCATGCTGTTGGTAGCACAGCACCCTTTGGCACGTGCCAGCACGAGGTGTAGCAATCTGCTGCCCAGCTGTATTTCGTAGCTCTCTCAGGAGAAAACTTGGCCAGTCCATTGCAATGCTGTGCTTGGGAATAGCTGGAGAATTCTCACCATAGCTTCAAATCCTAAACCTTTAGAATGATAACTTCTGGATGTCTTATTGTTGGTGATGTGAAAGTCTGGTGAGGAGTTCCTCATCAGAATCGGATGTAGTGATGTGTTTTTTAATTCACTGATGATGTTTGCTGGTTTTCTATTGAATGTATAAATACCTAAACAATGAACTTTGTAAGACCCAGCAGATATCCCCAGTTTCTGCCAGTCAGTTGAAGGCTGCCTTAAAACTGAGTCTGGTTGTTGAATTCAGTTTCTTATAGTTGTTAAGTAGCAATAAAGCCCATGTGTTTACAGGTTTCATGCTTGTTAATTCAGAGCCAAATCCTTTCTGTGCAATTAGACAACTCCTGGGTGGCTGATGATGGTATCTGCACTATTGTTAGAAGATGGCAAATAGTGAAAAGGAAAGGAAGCTGCAGTTAGTGAACCTTTCCCTCATGTGGCTAATTAATGAAATCCTGCAATCAGCTCCCACATTCTGCTGCATAGTGGTCACTTTCACTTGCTGCTTCTTTCCTGCAGGCATTGCAAAATGGAAAGGTGTGGGCAAGCACTGAAATCCCAGCGTGGTTGGTTGATTTGTTTGGAGATTAAAGGCAGTTGTGAATAGATCTCTGTCAGTTTCTCAAGGCTTTATAGCTTTACATACTTAGCTCTTCTTCGTTAGCAACTTCCAGTCATGTGGGCAGTAGTGTTGCAAGAAAAAAAAAAATGCATTTATTAAATATCAATTGTCTTGTTGCCAGTATTGCACCTGAACAATGTGAAGTGTGAGTAGTGGGATTCTGGATAACTTGCATGGGGTAGCAGGAAATGCCTTGGGCAGTGGCAATTAATTTGAGTAATTTGTGTGGTAATGTCCAGAGATGAGCAAGATAGTTTCTGGACAGGTAAAAAGACAAGTCAGTTGCTCTGAAGACTTGCAGTGTGGGGAGAAACAAGAAGCAAGGTAGAAGTTCATTATAACTTGACTTTTACTCTGCAACATCTGTTGCAGAACAGGCTTCTGCTGTCTTGTGTTTTTTTGTTTTTAGAGTGTTTCTACATTGTATTATAACATTTTCTCATTTATAGTTAAGTTCAAAAGGAGGATGGGCACAAGGCTGATAAAACTGCTGCTACATCAATCATTTAATTGTTTTGTTTCAAGTCGTGTGACTGTGTCCAGTCTTACTGATGTTTGGAGTTGCATCAAGTCCAGACCCAAATAATGGCCCCTCTAATTGGGACCCTCTGGTCAGTGAGCCTTGCCTCAGTACAGCTGTGCCCCTAAGAATATTTCCTACCCATCTTTTGTGTCTCTGTAAGAAGGCACAGAAGTGATGCTGTTAGTGACAGTATTTACTGGTAACACGTTGCCATCCAAGCAGGGCAGCTCTTCCCACTAGAATGAGAAGCTGCAATGGAAACTGACCCTGCGTGTGCCAGGCATGGGGGATGAAGGCAGGCTGTGCCTCTTTACAGAAGCTTTGTTGGATGTTTATTTAATTACATGCCATAATTTAAAACAAAGCCATCAGTAACCACTTAACCTCTCATTCATTTTACTTCTCAAGTTGCCTAAGAAAGTAGGTTGTTATTTCTGCTGATAATTGTTTGACCTAACCATTCCTCTTCCTTGCAAGATGAGGCAGCTATGAGCTTTCTGAAGATACTTAGCTTTGCTTTTCAGTGGCATATGTATATATATATTTTAATCTTGGATTTTATCTATAGTGCCTGTGGAAATAAGGAAGGATTTAAATATTTTCTTAAAGAAACAGAAGTTTTAACTCCTCATTATTTTGTTTGCTGACAGGGCAACTTCAGAATGCTGCTGTTTGAGGGACTGTGTTAGCTGGAGGTGTGATACTGTTATACGGCCTGTATTCAGTCGTGTAGGTGTTTAGTGATCCTTTTAAATACTGATGTTGTTTTTCATCATGTTAGAACTAGATTCAGTCTGATACGCTTCAAGTATGAGTTGTCAGAACTCTGCTGTGCAGTTCTGAGTTCTTGTGAAATCACTGGAGAGCTTTTAATGCCATGTGCCATTGTGCTTCTGGGTGAGTTGATCTTCATTCCAGAAATGCAGAACTGACAGCTGCTACGAGAAACTTCAGCTCTCAGGGCTTTCTCTGTGCCTTTCCTCCCCCAGCTCATTCTCATATGTACACTTTAAATATTAAGCTGTATGAGCAAAGAAGTTATCTTAAAATTTCATGGTCTGTTTTAAACCAGATTGAATAACATCTGTCCCAGATGTCTTTTAGTCTGTCTTTTTATGCTCAGTCTAACTGAGTATAACAGTGTATTTTTGTATGTTTGCTTGCAAGTTGGTGGGTTTGGGTTGTTTGCTTTCCCTGGATCTCATTTCCAGTGAAGTTTCCTGACTTTATCACATCAGTGCAGCAGAAGATGCAATCTTTGCAAACGTGCAGTTACTGCTGGCGGTTCTGAAGAAAAATATGAGGATAAATGGGGTGAGTGATGAGTGTGGAGTGAGAAGAATGGCAAATGGGAGAGCTGTTGGTTTTGTTTCTGGTCGTGACCTTCTCTGGTTCTGCTGGGAAGTCTTTCAAGTTCAGGTAATATCGGTACAGATACTGTTTTATTCTAGTTTGCTTCTGCCATAGTGATTCTTTAATGATTCCAAATAACCCTACTCCTGCAGGGAAGGTAATGAGAAAATAGCAGAATGTATTTTCTGACTAAAAACACATAATGTACAGTATGTAGAGAAAGGATATTGGCAATTTATATGCTTTTGTTTGTTGTTTTCTATTAAAGATGTGATTCAGTGTGGGCCTGTAACTGAAACAAGCAAGGTAAGCTGTGTGTGACCAACTCACTGCAAGGTGGCAATATTGAGATTTCCATCTTGTTTGTTAGTTAAGTGATGTTTGAAGCCACTGTATTACAAAGCTGCTAGAACTGAACATGCAGCAGTTCTACCTTCTTTTCCCTGTTTACATTTATTGAGAAAAGCATAATACCTCAAACTTAAACCCAATCAAACATCTCACTTAACAACTTCATCATTCTTCACATGCTTACCAGAATAAACTTGGCTTCCCACGCGTGGGCAGGAGTATCCAGGAGGACTAGATGATCATTGTGGTCCTTTTCAAGCAAGGCCATTCTATGATCTGACTGCCTGTTGGACCAGGAGGTTGAGCTGTGTGGTGTGGACCTGCTGGTATAGTATTCCTGAATGGGCATTGTACTGTTAGGGCTGGCTGTGCTCTGTAGTGCATTGCTGTTGTACTTT
This sequence comes from Phasianus colchicus, assembly GCF_987193195.1. Lineage (NCBI taxonomy): Eukaryota > Metazoa > Chordata > Aves > Galliformes > Phasianidae > Phasianus > Phasianus colchicus. The sequence goes on from NC_143460.1 coordinate 3,930,427, forward strand.
GTACTCACGTTTACCCCAAAGCTTGGATGGGATTCAACCTGTAGAAATCTGATGACTTGCTTTCTTTTGTTGGCTGTGTTGGTTTGTTTTTTATTGTTGTTGGAGCTTTAAGAGGCTTTGTGTAGACTTGGAATAGAGTAATTATGCTGCTTCCTCTGTTGGAAGGCTGCTGCTGTGCTGTAGGTCACAAATAGAGGTACTTGGACAGGAGGAATGCTTAGAATGGATGTCAGATAGATGGACAACCAGAATGCAACACTGACTCTTGGGATGTTCAACTGGGCAGTCTTAGCAACCATGTGTGATATTGACCAAAATGCAGTTCAGTTCTAGAAAGTGAATGTGAAATCCAGCAGTCCTGCTTGCAGCTCAGGAGAAAGGCAGGGTGCTTTGTATGCTGGAGGGGTTTGTGTTGGGTCCTCAGGTCTGTGGTGGAGGCATTGGTGGCCTCTACTTCTGCAGTTGCCTAATTGTGTCTGTCCTGGGCTGTTGTTTGCTGTGTTAAGGACACTCATTACTGCCTGAATTGCAGCTTGTTAGAGGGCAGAGAAGGTGCTGATGAGGTAAGGACAGAATTGGTCCGTGCTCACTTGCTGCTCAGAAATGCAGGTGGGGTAAAATGCATGCACAGCCTTTGCTAATGTTCCATTTGGGAACAGCTTTAACAGTTGTTAGGGCTGTCATACATATTAATTAGAGCATCAGAGTAACTGATTGACAAGGCAGCCAAAAGGCAGCAGTGAACTGCAGGTGTTAGAGAACACATGGGAACAGGAACAGCTCAAGGAGAAGGTATGAGAGCAAGCATGATTATACTGAGCTGTGAGGAGCTGAAATCTGAAAAAGAGCAGCTCGGAAACAGCTAATTTGTGCTATCAGGAGCTTTGAGAAGATTTTAGTGCGCTTTCCCCAAAGCATTATTTAATCAATTGTGAGAGTTAATTGACAAAAATGAATGGTTTAAACCATTATGAGAACTATAATGTTAAGATTTTTCTTCAAGAGTAAAAATGCAAATAATTAAGTGATTTTTTTTTTAGTTCATTTTCCATGACATAAGGAGACATAAACTCTTTCCTTTTCAAGTCATTCTGAAAAGCATTCCAGTAACTTTGCTCAGATTTCATTGACTGCAGAAAACCCACAACTGTAGTACTGGAATAAAATGCAGAGAGGCTTTGTGTGCAGTGTTGCATTACAAGTGGTGGTTATTGCTGCCTCACCTGTGCACTGGCACCTATTGAAAACTTTGGTTTATTTCAGCAAGGCTCCCTTGCTAAAAGGCACTTTTAATATCCAAAAAAATATTGAATAAGTTGTCAGCATTCCTTTACTTGCATTTGTTTTTTGTTCTTAATCCAGAATCCTAAACATTACAGCTTTGAAACAGTGTTAATGGGAGCTCTGCCTTAAGAAACCTCAGATCAATGTGTTCTTCAAATGCTTCTTTAATCTTTGGATGTGGACTCTGCCTTTAAAAAGTGCTTTTACAACTATGGCTGTAATGATGTATGTGTAGATTTAATAATGAAAGAACTGCATGACACGGGGTTTGGTGGCTTCTTGTCACAGCAGTCATGAGCCGTCAGGGAGCGCTGCTTATCAAAAAGCACTTTTGAATTCTGAGGCTATAATTCAGCCTTAGAAAAATGCTCAAATATATCATGTTTTCTGCTGGGGCTACAAAGCTGTAGGTGGCTTATTTATGTAGGACCTCTCGGGATGTTTTTTGGTCTACAAATCCTGCACTGGAAATAAGAGTGTGGAACTTTCTTGTTACTTAAATAAAGCTTTTGTATCTCTGAGATTGTGAACTGCTGACTTACATATTTTTTTCCCCCTCCTCCTTTCTAACAGGAACAGGAAGGTGGTCGATTACTCCCAGTTTCAGGAATCAGATGATGCTGGTAAATGACTTTGTTCTTAACGATATAATATCCTTGGGCTACAGGAGTTCGTTTAAGGCCTTGCATATTAATTACATTGCTTCTAGTCACATCTTTAACCTAAATTCTGGGGAGTTTCTACTCTGCAGTCTCTGAACTGTTAACGAGCATTTGAAAATATAATGGTTCTCATATGTTTTGTATTAAACAAACAATGGTGATAGAAATCTTGTTATTTAACGCTTGTATTGTTGTAGTGCCTTCAGGCTGTTGGCAGCAACCATCTTCCTTGCTCTGTTATGTTCTGTGGCAAAAAAAAAAAAACCAACAACCCTGGTGCTGCTTTTTTTTTTCCTATAGTTAAATGTGTTTTCAGTTTTATTTGGTGGGCTTCAGTTAATTCCATCATGTTGGGCATAGTTGTGAATTGCACCTAAACAACAACAACAAAAAACTTAGCATATTCTGTCAGAATTAATGAAATATTTCTGGCAGCCATATGGAATATGTTTTGTGTTCTTAGAAAATAGATGCACTGCTACTGTTTCCTAAGGGTGGTTACACTGATAATTATTGGAAACAAATATGCCCTGCTGTATTGTATAAGGTATTGTGTAATGCTCTGTTTCCATCATAGGGCAGTAAATAAAGTTGTTGCTGTTAAAAGCATACAAAGATATGAATAGATATTAACCTCCAATAGGTTTCCGTAATGGTTTGTATTCCTAATGAGCTGTACAGTTAAGATACCCCTTTTTCTTCTGAAGCATTTTGTGTGTTTCCCAACACTTCTGTTTCAGATTTGGTTGTGTGCAGTGCTGTTATTGTGCTGTTGGCAGAAGAAAAGGTAAATCAGTAGCTGAAGGCAGGACTTCGCTTCTGTAAAGCTTTCTTTGTAACTTTGTGGTTTTATCTTTTTTTTTTCTTTAAGAGATACTTTTTATGTGCTTGAAATGGTCAGCTTCAGCTGGCTGAGGAAGTCATTTTGCTGGGAAGTAGGAGTTTGATTCAAAACCATTTTGTACTGTCCCATCTAGATGAAGATTATGGGAGAGATTCAGGTCCCCCATCCAAGAAAATCCGCTCATCTCCCCGAGAGGCTAAAAATAAGAGGAGATCTGGGAAGAATTCTCAGGAAGACAGGTAAAAGAAGCACTTCATCTGTTAAGAACATGTCTCCAAACCTTGTCCTGTATGTGGGGAGCTGTATCTTCTAAGAGGAGTGATTGTAAGTGGAATTCAAAATGTGCAATGTAAGATACAGAGCTCTTGATCACAAAGCTTTCCTAACCAGCTTGGACATTGAGGTGGTTCTTTTTTATTGAAGTTGGCAGGGAAATCATGTGTAAAGTACTTGTCACTAGCACTTTGGCATTAAAATGGCCTTCCAGAGCTATACAATTGGAATGGCAAGGAACTTGATACGAGTTACAAAGATTGGCAGCTGGTGCAATTTTCTCCAGGTAAGTTAGCGGCTGGGTGCCTTTCATTCTCTGTGTTTTTTCAGTGTGCTCAGAGCATTTATGTGTTTGAAGATTAAATAGGGCAGGTACGGTGACTGTAGTAGTAGGGGCCAGTTGTTAGTTTTGCAGCTCTTTGGTTTTTTTTCACTTCATATTTTGTCTAGTTCAGAAACTGAGTAACTCGTTTTGATACTGAATTGCTGTGGCAATGTGAAATGTCTGCATTCTAAGTGATCCCCTGCTAACAGTGGAAGTCCTTCCTTAGAGTGAGGGTATCTTGCGTTTACAATAGCTGTGATCAGCAAATGGTTGCTGTAAGAAACATGATAAAAAGAGACCTATTAAATCAATTGACTGCTTTCAGGGACGGAGGTTCTGCCAGCTGGTTATCTCTTAACTGTCTTGCATTGTTTGGTGGAATATAGCTAACTTACCACAAGGTATGCTTAAGATGTTTCTCTCCATCTCTCTCTCCCTTAATGTTCCTGTGCTATAAGGTGGAAACTGAATGTAGGCATGAGGGAACATTTTTACTTACAATTATAAACTGAGAGGGCACGGCCGTTTTCACTGTGGCTTTTAGTTTTCCCAAAGATGTGAACTTCATGTTTTCATATTTTGAAATGGTTTCAGGAAAGAAAAGCCAAGCGATCATTTCCTGCTGTTGCTCTTGACTTGTGTTGCACTGCTTTGACACAAATGATGGGTAAAAAAATTAGTGCAGAACTGATGTTATTCAAGTACTTCAGGTATCTAACTACATTAATTAATTGTGGCCCAGTGTAGTTCATCTGTTGCTTGGCAGATTGCTGCGGCTTGCTTAGACCAGTGTGTTTGTTCTGCTCGTGCAATGCTTAAAGAAATTCTAGAGGTCAAACTTCTAGATAACACCCAAAAAAGATTTTAGTAGATAAGATGTTATATAAAGAAACTGGGCTAGGGAGCTCCCAGAGCAACTAAATAGTTGACCACAATGTCCTATTAACTAAGGTGATATTTAAGTACGTAAGAACACTTCTGTTTGTATTACAAGCATTGCACAGAGTCTGAATGTGAAACAAATGCACGTATTGATTTGAAATCCACAGTTGTCCATCAGACTGAAATCAAATGGGCCTGAGGGACTAGAGTGTAATATGTTATCTAAACTATGGATATTCTTGAGCAATGTTATGTGTTAGCTCCAACTGCCAAACCTGGACAGTAAAAATGACAAGTGATAGGGATTTGGGTAAGAACAGAAGCAGCAGTACCTACTTGATGGGACAGTCTCTAATAAGGACTGAAACCACTGTAAGGGATGGTGAAAGTCTGTCAGAGATCAGATTGGGAGCTTGCAGACCAAATATGTTCTAGTTGACTGGTTAGACAGAGTGAAGGTTTCCAAAGAAAACAATGAGAAAAAGATAAGGGACTTCATTACACGTATAGTCAGAATAAAACTATATTCCTTTGACCATGTATTAGCATATGTAACTTCAAAGTCCTAACTGTAAAATGGAAGACATCTGGATTATTAGTAGACTCTGGAGAAAAATGCATGGGTTATCTTATCCTTATTTCCTGGTTGGTTTCCTTGGCACTATGTGATACAGAGTTTGAACTTTCTTTCCAACCATAACTACATATGCTTTTGAGTAATCCTAAAGTATAATGTGGTAATGTTCAGGAAAAGTGGGTATTCTTGGCCTAGAAATCAATCTGCTCTCTGAAAATTGTTATTCTCCATATAGCAAATGACTGAAATAGGAGTTAAGCAATCTTTCCCTCCTTTTCAGTGAGGATTCAGAGGAAAAAGATGTGAAGACTAAGAAAGATGATTCGCACTCAGCAGGTAACTAACCGTGCTGCACTGATAATGTTATCTTCAAAATAAAGACCAATCTGTAAGAATATTACAGGAGTAAGATCTGACACACACAAGAAGTTCTTCTGTTTAGAGAAGAATGCACTTTTCTAACATGTTTATCTTAAGCTGGATGCTGCCTCTGCTGCTTGTTACTTCCAGCCCTGGTTGGGGATAGCAGATGTGTTTTGTGTAATGTGATGCTGTTATAAATCCTCGCAGGTAGAGAGGTGGATGTTCATCTCCTCCCTGGGATTCTCATCTGTTCCACGGTCATAGAAGAAGCTTAATATTCTCACTTTTTCCTTTCAGATGAAGATTTTGGCAGTGAAGATGATGACTTAGGAGCAGATGATGGCAAAGCTGACAGTGACTATGAGAGTTCTCAAAAAAGCAAAAAAGGAAAGAAGGCCAAACCAGATAAGAATAAGAGAGCCTCTAAATCCAGGAAAAGGCCTGCAGGTAAAGAAACAATTGCAATAATAATTCTAATTTTTGAGAAAGTTGTTGAACAAGTATGAATATTGATTGTTGTATTCATTCCCTGTATTGCATTGCAGTAGTTCTGTACTGCATATGCGTTTACTCATTACACACATTCTATAAAATAGGCTTCTGTCTGTCCACTCACTGGCTGATGAAGATGTGCTGGCCAGTATTTTCTGTCTTCATTATAACACGATGACTTTGTGCTGCAGAGGACAGTGAGGATGAGAAAGAAGACCACAAAAACGTGCGTCAACAGAGACAGGCAGCATCCAAAGCAGCTTCCAAACAACGAGAGATGCTTATGGATGATGTGGGTAGTGAGGAGGAAGAACAAGAGGATGATGAGGCACAGTTCCAAGAGAGTGAGTAAATGGGATTGTACTGACAAGGTCGTAAAAAGTTTAAGCCCTGGTCGTATGGGCAGTAGTACCAGGTGTAGGTTGATGGGTCTGGCCAAATAGAAAAAGGAGTGGTTTCCTTTTTGACTTGACAATAAAGATTTAAGTTATTCTTTTTGGTGCTTACTTGTTAATGAATACCTGCCTGTCAGACTGTCAATTTTTGACATTTAAAAATTTTGTTCTAAATTTGCAGCAAATATGGAATTCTTTATAAGCAACACTTGAGGAGCACTGGAAATTTCTTAATGTTTTTTGCTGCTTCATGTTACCTCCATCAGTTTTTGAGGCATTGGTGCTACTTTTCAGCTGATGGAAAAAATACTTTATCCTTGATTGATCAAGTAGAACAGTTAGTTTCACAAGGAGAGATGAATTCAACCAGTAGTGAATGACAGGAAGTTTTTTTTTTTTAAATAGTGGATGCAAATGTAATTTCAGAAGGGAGTAAGATTATCATCACAAATCCATTTTTTTTAATGGATTCCTTAGTATGGGTCATATTTCAAGGTTCTGAAAATGGTCACCTGTTCTGTCATACTTTATCCCTACTACTGTGAAATCTGAGCAGGTGGAAGCTCATAAGGTCACAGCATCTTTAGTTTTCTGACTTTTCTGTTTAACTTGTTTTTTGTTGGTTTTTTTTTTTTTGCTTCCTCTCTTTGTCTTCAAGAACTTAATTTTGTTATTGTTTCAAAAGATTCAGGAAGCGATGAAGATTTTCTCATGGAAGATGATGATGATAGTGACTATGGCAGTTCAAAAAAGAAAAATAAAAAGGCCTCCAAGAAGTCCAAGCCAGAGAGGAAAGAAAAGAAGATGCCAAAGCCCAGGCTAAAGGCTACAGGTGAGTCTGTGCAGAACTGTGCAGTTTAATTTAGAGACTAGTACTTATTTTAGTACTTACTTATTGAAGATTGAGCAGAAGTTTTGGGGCCAGTAGGCATTACAGTATGATGTTGAAGGAGTATTTCTTGTAAGTAGTAACTTACCGTGATTTAAAGTAACACAGTGAAATGATGATGTCTTGAATTCTTACTTAATAAAGAGATTGAGTTAGTGTTTATGTATCATTGACAAAACCTGTGTTGATTGTGAACATCTACTGGTATGTTGCAGTCTGACATTCTGCATCTCATGACCAATCAATGTTTCTTTGGGTTTCTTGGTCATGAAGATGTTTTCAGGGTGGAGGAGCTAGCAGTGCTCATTCAGTTCAACTTCAGTATTATGGAATGAATATAATGCCATGGTCGAAGCAAAATGAGACCTGCTGCTGTAGTGTCTTGTAAATTCTGTTTGTATAAAGGCAAGTCACTTTCTTGTTTTGGTAGCTAATAATAACTTTTTTCTTTTTGCAGTGACTCCCAGTCCAGTGAAAGGCAAAGGGAAGGCAGGCCGCCCCACAGCTTCCAAGACAACAAAAGAAAAGACCCCATCCCCCAAAGAAGAGGATGAAGAGCCTGAAAGTCCTCCAGAAAAGAAAAAATCAGCCAGCCCTCCACCAGAGAAGTCAGGGGATGAGGGATCTGAAGAGGAAGCACCCTCTGGTGAAGATTAAATGGCAGTTGAGGATATCTTTGTTTAAAAAAAAAAAAAAAAGAGAGAGAAAAAAGGAAAAAGAAAACATACTTAGGGGTAGAACACGGTTTTGGCTGTGGCTTGACTCATGGGCTTTGAATGCTGTCTTTACTTTCAGCTGTTTAATACAGTGTATCCTTTTTTTAATAAGAGGAAACCCTCATACAGTAATATTTTGAAGTCACTGTTCTCTGTTGGCCATTCCGTTCTCCCTCCCCCTCCAAATCCTAAAGCCATTTGGGACAAATTGACAGACCATTTGAATATATATTTTTTTCAAGGGATACTGCAGTTGTGAAGCAATAAGGTTTGGGACTGATAAATGGAAACCACACTCACAAATCACTGAATAGAATAGATTTCCCAGTGCTGGTAAGAGTTCTTCAAAACTATAATTCTGTATTTGAATACGTGGTTAAAAAAACAAACAAACCAACCATGCTTTAATAGACTTTTCTCAATAGAAGTACCTTCTCTCAGAAAAAGAAAAATATATATATAAACTGCAAAAGAGGAAACATGGGGAGGAAGCCTGTGTTTCTTGGATTCATGCAACTTTTTAATGGAAAGCAATCAAGAGACTTATAGGGGGTCCACTATCTTTTATCTGGAAAAATCCTCCAGTTAGGATGCAAGCTCTTTCATCTTTCCTGGATAGAATACTATTCTGCTTAGGCAGATCTCAGTTCATTCTATACTATTTCAGACACACAACCTAGAAGCTGCTCACATCCACTAATTCTGTTTTACTTCTTCCAGTGTTGGCTATAGATGGGCAGAATAGGGAAGAGAAATTTTGAAAACAAGTTTTAAAGCTCTGGTTTCCAGTTGACATTGTGGAAATTTTCTTTAGAATTCCAAGGGAAAAAAATGATGGACATTATAGAAGTAGATACTTTTTTTTTTTTTTTGTCTTTTGGGTTGAGGGATGTCCTTTCATAAATGTGAAGCAAAGGATTCCTGTAATGCTCTGGTCAGTCTCGGATCCCATGAGTCACGCTTAAGTGCTTCTCTTCTCTCCCTCCATCTGTCCTCAGAAAGGCTGTGTAATCATGTCTAAGCCTCTCCAGCTACAGTGTTGGACAGTAGACTTTCATCAATAGTGTACACCACCCCAGTACCACTTCCATTTCTTCATCCTCCCGTCCTGCAGTATGGGAGGATTTATTTGTTCTGCTCCCACACTGACATGTCTGCCTCTGTTGGTTGTCATTCTGTTCCCTAAGCCTAAAAAGTGTGGAGTAGGGAACAACATTAAAGGATGAAGCTGAGAGGAAATGAAGTTTGAAAACAGTGTAGCAGGGCTATAGTTTTATAACAAAAGCAGGATGTCCCTCTAAACATGAGATACTTGAGGTGTGTGTAGTGGCATTTTAATGTGTTTTTATCAAAGCAGCCATATCCTTTTTTTTTTTTTTAAACTTAATTGAAGTACACAAGCCTTGGTTTTCAAACCCTGATGCAGAGATTGCTGCCATGTTTGTTGGTGGAAATATTAAAAACTGGATCTGCCATTTTTCTTTCTTTTTTCCTTAGACCCTTTGTGCTTTTGTATGTTGTTCACAGTTACCTTACAGCTGACAAGCTTTGCATCTCTTTTTTTTTTTTTGTCACTGAAGTACATATTTTGTAACCAGCCTCTTGAAGGTAACATAAGGCAGCTAACTAGTTGGATTTCTGGTGCACGTGCTACCAGATTTTTAATCCTGTTTGGACTTCAGAGAGCTTTTAGATGTGATACACTAATATGACCAGGAAGGACACTTGGCTGAATGGCAGAGGGAGCCCGAAGATACTGAGCACAGTGTGGAGCCTATACCACAGAATGGAACATTAATATAACGGCCAAGTGATTGTCTTGTGTGATTCATAGCCATGGATTTTAATGAGGCTGGTAAATTACTTTACCTTGGCTTATAAAAATTGAAGTTCTCTAACATTCTTTACTTTAATGAAACTACTGTTGCCGTTACAATAAAGATGATCAGTGTTTCCATTGTAAATCTTTTTTTTTTTAACCTGGCTTAGTTTTGCAGAACAACTTAAGGCTGGAGTCAAGTATCAGTCTTCGAAAAGAGGTGAACGTACTCCCCTTTCCTCCTCATCAACTTTTCCCATCTTCTGGGAGGGTTGAGCCTCTTGCATCCCCTGCACTCCTAGCTCAGCATTTCTTGGGTAATACGGGAAAACAATGGCCAAATTTCAAATAATGTCTGGATTGATATTTTTGGGGGTAGTATATTCTTTCCTTAGTGTCTGGCCCACGTAGTTTTTCCCCCTTCAGTCAAGATTGTGTTTCAAGTTATTCTAGTCTCTTTAGGGTCTTGATTTATTTTTTGGTATTGAAATGTACAAGGATCACATAAATGTAGAATACCTCTAGTTGATCTAATCACACAGCTATTTCTTTACCTGCTAGACCAGATTTTTTTCTGAAGAGTGTATTTTGTAAGTTCCACTTAAGATATATATTTGTGTTGTTCTTTTTTAATTTTCCTAACACGGTTAACTTAAGTTCAGGCTGTGAAAAATGCATTTCCGTTGTTTTCAGTTCAGGTTTTGGACTGCACATTATTTTATGCCTGGTGATTTTGGCCCTTTCTCTTGTAAAACTGTTCTGTTTTCTCATACATTCATCTCTAATGGCTGTCACGGGCTGCATGATGCTATCTTTGAGTTTGTGTCACAACCCAAACACTATGTAAATCCTGTTCTACTACTGGGATTTTGTAACATTTTCTGTAGCCTTACTGTTTTGCTGGTTTGTGCAGACACTAAGCCCTAATGGTCTCTTGGTTACCCTGTTAGAAACACCGCAGTTTACATTTTTACAGATGGAAGAAAATTGTGAAGGTTAATACATAACTTTTCTTTTTAGTACACGCTTTTCAATAGCAACAGAGTTAACGTTTTGAAATGTCCTTCTAAATTAATTTGTATTTTAAGCATTCTGGTTTCTTGAAGGAAAGCTGTTTTAAAAAAAAAAAAAGAAAGCCTTTCTCTAGAGATGTGAATAGTCCTCCAAGGAGCAGAAAGCTTCATTCACAGAAGAAAGCTTTGAAAAGATTGTCTTCTGTTAAACAGCTGTAGTTGTGGAGCATTTGCAGAGAGGTAAACAGGTTTATTCCAAAGTTCAGTTAATCTTGTGTCCTGCCCTGGTCTCACACTTAAAGGTTTGTTATTAATTTCTATTCTGCATCCCTCTGTACATTCTGTTTTACATTTGTATGCAAAGAATACTGTCTTTAACTGGCCACAAGGCTTGATCAGTAAAGATTTGCAATTGTGGTTGGAATTTCATCCTAAAGATTACTCGTTCCAGTTTGTATTTGATCAGCATGAGAGCACCAAACGTGTCAAGCTTAGATGGGTTTCAGCTTAGATGGCTTGTGGGTGAGAGCACTTAGAAATATGGCAGCCAAGAAACTTCTAGTTCTGTTGTGTTAACTTCAGCAAAGCAAAGGAGTGCATGGGGAGGGAAGCAGTACACCTTACCTAAATGCCAGGTCATGGCTCTGAACGTGCTCAGCTCCTGTGCCACCACACAACTGCATCTGCAGGTGATGAACTACCAGGGCAGTGGCAGAAAATGCACTTGAATTTCTTTTTCTTTTTTTTTCTTTTTTTTTTTTTTCCCCCTCCACTGTTGATGGTCACAAAGGTACAATAGACACTGAGGCACCCAGGTTAAGGAGGGAGGGAAGTAAACTGTAACATGCTGGAAGCTTTTGAGCTGTAGAAACTGGTGCTTTGCTTTATGTAATTTGTTTGTGAAGTGTTTATTTTTATAACAGATCATATTGTTGAACACATGGTTCTTAAAAACCACAAACTGATCCATGAGTTTAAGTATTTGAGAAGTGGAAATTCATCTGTTGGGGGAGGCAGGATATGAAAAATGTAAGCAGATAGCTGTGTAAAGGGACACTGTCACAAGATAGTTGCTGGCATATAGGATGCGTTAAGTTGGGGGGGTGGGTGGGGCCCCATCTATATGTGGAAATTATATATTCTATATGTATATGATCAAATAGAAAATTTTCCCTGAACTTTGAATATTTTCCTATAGTTTTGGGAGGTTTAAATACAAATGATGTGCATGGAACTGGGCAATGAAGCTGTTCTGTTCAAAATGCTGAGGAATAGGAGAGCTCTGAAAGGTGACAGTGTCCTTTCAAGTCCCCAGATTGAGCATATCCTCATTTTTAGACTTCCCATGTCAGTAGCAGACTGGCATCTGAATGTCTTTTCACTGAACTCTTTGTATTAAAAACAAAACAACGTTTCTAAAGTCTAGTCAAGTTCTCACTTACGTGCTGACTCTGCATCAACCACTATGGGAAACAACTGCCTGCCCCCTCCAGCTGCAGTGAGTCGAATGGGTCCATCGGTCTGAGCATGCTCAGTGTGACTGCAAAACACCATTGTGCATATGCTTTGTATATTGGGGCAAGGGGTTTTTTATATATATATTTTGGGAGGGGTAGCGGGTGGGATGGAGAAATAACTCAATCGACTTAAGCCAGAATAATGTGTGTAAAAGCCCCCGAAGTATTTGGTGTGTGAGTGCGCGAGTGTGAGTGCGCGCTTGGGAGTGTCTGACATCTTTATTCCCTTTGTGTTCTGAAAATTTGTGAGTTTTACATTTTATTTTATTTTTTTTTTTCCTGCAGAAGCAATTGTTAACAAACAAACAAACAAAAAAATTGTAAATAAGAGCTACATGACTTTCTCCTTTTGTTTAACCATGAACATCATGTCACAGCAAACCCTGAATAATGGCTCTGAAGGTAGAGAAGGAAGAGACTCCAGGTAGGGCCTCGGGCCTTTGGCTTTTCAGCGAAGCATCGTTATATGGTATGCAACAAATACTTGTTCGGAGTATTTGCAGTCCCATGTTGAGCTTTTCTAAAAATCAGGCTCTTTGCAGTTAACCCTCCTTATCCCTTTTAATATATATATAATTTTTTTTTTTTTATGTCAAGAGTGGCCAGAAAAAGGGGCAGCTGCCCCATGGTTGGGGTGTGCGCAGATGTGGCTCCCATCGCTGGGCCCGATAGGGTTGGCAACTTTTGCAATACCTTGACAATACTGAGCTCTACAGCATGGTACTAGGAGTTCTGTTTGAATGTAACATTAATGCTTTATTTAAAATAAAAACAACACTTTTTTTTTTCTTTTTTTTTCTTTTTTTTTTTTAAAGGGGTTGAAGTGAACATGACTGTTGACCATGTTCGTGAATTTATAGATGCAACATTCATTGGTAGAATTGTGTGATGGTCTTTTGTGCTACTTAATTTGACATATTCCAGTCTCTGTATGTACCTGCAAAGAAAGAAAAGTTAAAAAAAAAAAAAATAACAAAACCCTGCTTTGCTTTTATTGAAGGGTTCCCAGGACTGCATACCTGCTCCTGAGCTCTGTTTTAAGTATGTGTATCCTTCGCTTGTATTTTGTATTAAAAAAAAAACACAAGGAAAAAGAACCCTTTATTGTTCAGCATGTTGGAATTGTGTCCCCTCTTTTATTTTTTCTCCTTTTTGGAATATATTAAGCAACTCATTCTTCTGTATCTTTTATTTTCTTTTGTAAACTTTTTGGTTTTGTTTAAAAATGGCTTTATAAAAGGGCTTTTATAACCCATAAACACGACTTGTGTAATTTTTCTGCTATCCAAGGGTATCGCTGTTCTGCGGTTGCTTTTTGCTTTGTCAATGCTAGTGAGCTGTGTGTTCCTCTTTCCTGATGTCTCGTAGATTGTTTTGGGATTTGTTCCTTTGCAGACCTTGTGCTTCTCTCTGAGGAGGGTGAGTCAGGTTTTGGTCAGAACAGTTTGGCAAGTATCCTTCCCTGTTACTACCTATAAGTTGAGAGGATGTAAGGAATTAAGTCATCTTGGCAGCTAAGAAAATTGAGGCTGTCAAGTTCAAAACCTAATGAAGCCCAGTTACAAGGAGACAAAGCCCTTTATTTGTCATCCTTGCTTCTATGAGCTTTCCCTTAGCGATTAATAGCCTTTCTATTTTGCCACGTATGCCCCAGCAGTGAGAGTAAACATACAGTTCATTATCTGGGGGTGTCAGATAACAGCTGCATTCATCCTATATGTACACTTTGGCTTAGTTAGATAGAGGGCTGTCAGTTCACGTGCAGATAGATTGACCCACAGTGCTGATTGCATTCTCAATGCATCATCACGTGCACTCGGGTTATCAGACATAGCGAGCTTGCACTTTTAAAAGATGGGTTATAGCAGATCCTTGTCTGAATTCCTGCGGAACTTTGCTTTTAATTAGCAGCTGGTTTAAAAGCACTTCTAAATTCTTGGTGGTCCCTGGGGATGGATCAACCCCCTTCACTCTCCAGCTCTGCCAGTGGGAGCTCAGGCCAGCAGCAGAGGGCGTGCATGGACCTCTGCAGTGCACCCGAGGATGCTTTGAGCATGCTTCTCTTCCTCCTCTGTCCAGTATGAGATGGAAAACACTTTGGCGTTTGTTATAAGCAGTGCTAAGTGTCAGCTAACAGTGTCTTGTCATCAAAAGTTCTACATCTTGCTATTTTGTCTGCATTTTGCTTGTGTATCTTTTAAAACCTGAAGTTACGGTTCATCAGTATAAAGACTGTAAAGCATCTGTTCCTAATTCCTTTTAGGATCCCAGAAGCAGCTTCATCATAAGGGACCCAGTTTTTCTAAGGGTGTGTTATGGCAGAACACTCAAGCTTGTGATCTTACATCTCAATGCATCTTGTACGTACCTGATTCAGCAGCATGCTTAACCATAAAGGGTGCTATGGTGGCTCATCCATTTGGTGACGGATGCAATTGCACAGGGAACCAATTTGCTGTTTCCATCAGTTGCAGCAAATGATGCTTACTGTGTGTGTTTTCAGAGGTTGTTAGGGAAACTCTGTGAGCTACCCTCTCTGTTGCTCAACTCTTGTGAGCTTACTGCCAGCTATAAGCTGGTGCTTGGCTGCAGCTTCTGTTTCTCTACCTGACTTGGTTATTTTCCTCCATAGTGTGATAAAATGAGATTCTGTATCAATGGAGTGTTTTAGTAATGCAGCTTATGGCATTCCTCCCTTTTCTTTTTAAACATACTGGGCACTTAACCTCATTGCTATGGTATCTGCAGTTGTACACTGCATTTGTGTCACAGATGTTTTTTATCTGGAGCAGATATAGCATTACCTCTAGGTACTACTGCACTGCTTCAGCTTTTGATTAATTAGAGATGGAATTAGGAGGTGTGGCACTTACTTTGTCCCAGAAAGAACTGCTTAGTATGAAATGGTGCAACGCCAGGGTCTGTGAGCTCTCCTTAAAGAGCTGCTCTTCCCCACTGCCCCGGTCTTTGTGCGTATGATTATGAGCTTAAGCCCCTTTGTTCATCAGTATTGATCTTTTGAACCTGGTATATTTACTGACTGCTCAGCCAGCACAAGTTAAAAGTCCCCATTGGCTCTGAAGTGGTATTTACAGGGTATTAATACAGAACCAAACGATTATTTGTCACTTTTAAAGGATGTGCAACTGAGAAGTAGGCACGTAGGGTTTTGTAACTGCAGCAAGCACGGCCAACCAGGGGGGTAAGATTCCCTTGGCAAAGAATAGTAGCTGTGAAGTCTTAATCTGAGAGTTTTGCCTTAAGAATATACTGTTTATGTTTCTTTTGGTGGTGCTCGATTATAGGATGGAAATAAAGTCAAAAGGTGGAGTTCAAGATATTTGTTCTGCTGTCCAACATATTTTGGCCCTACAGGTGGCCTTGAAAGTGCATAAGTGAGATGAAGTTGATGTGATTTTTGTTGCTGCCATTTTTGTTCTTACTAATCTTGTGCATCAGAGGAAACCTGGGAGAACTGTGGAGATGGAGAGATTCCTGTACGTTAAGAAACATATTTTAGATATGGTTTTTATACAGCGAACCACAAAAAGAACAATTCTTCATTCTTGCACCGGTGTTTGGGGTCTGTGCCCCCATGCAATATGGTAAACGAAGTCTAACAAGATAGCTGCCCTGTAGGAGCTGAGGTTATTTGTGCAACAAAGGCCCTGGGGCTGCAGAGTGAGGATAATGTGGGGCTCTGGGGGGTATCTGGTGAGGCAGCCTGCTGTGTTTGTGATGCATTGATTGAAAAGCACAAACGTCTGCGATGTGCGATACGTTAGACTTGAGTTTGATCTGGAAGTGTGGCTTGTTAGCTCAGTAATAACCACATCCTGGGCTAACACACATCTCCAGCCTCAGAGTTTTATGTAGACCAGGAAATGGTTTTTGTGTGTTTTGGGTTAACTCTTTCCATAGATACAGGTCAAGTTCAAGCACTGTTATCCAGCTGCGGGCAGGCAGCACAGGGTACTCTCCCATTGTGACAGAGACCCACGAGGTCCTTTACTCTTTACTCTTCCTTTAAGTATCAAATTAAAGTCTCCAGGTCAAATCCACCCTTTGGCCTTAATGTGCAGTTGCAGTTTGGTCTCCTGGCTGCCTGCTTTTTTAGATAGGCAGCCAATGGAAATAATCTTGCACAAAGCCAAAGGTGAATTTCTCATTCTCTCCCCTCATATTTAATTTACCTTTCAGAATGATGATCTGTTTTATATTCAAGGCTTTGCTTGCAAGCGCTGTAGCTTAAAGAAAGGCTGGTGTTTTATTTGAATAATCTCTTTTCTTTCAGGTTAAAGAACATTTGTGTTTTAAGTAGATAAGATAACAGTTCCAGCAGCAATAAATTTCCTGTAGTCGCGCTATCTTTTTTCCCTAAGCGTTTCTAACTAAGCAGTTGGCCTTGTTAGGAGCTTTTGTTCAGCATCATCAATTAGTGGCTTTCCTTAACAGCGGTGTCTGTTAGCTTTGTTCATTACAAACATTTTCCCTTTCAAACATTTCTGATAAATTGGAATGTTTTATGGCTGAGAACTTCAGTCCATTTTTTTTTTTCTCGAGATGACATCAGCACTGATATTTTCCCCAGCTTTTCTGCTGAATGTTTTGTGAGAAGGATATCATTGTCTCTTCTAAAACATGCACTTTTTACTTCCTGAGAAATGAATGAAGGGAAGGAATAGTTGGAGCACACTCCTGTTTATTATACTGAACCATCACTTTTCTCCCTAGAACTCACACCACGCTGCTGGTTGTGACGGTGCACTTGAAATCAGTCGAACCAGGCCTTGCATTCAGAGATAGTTTGGGTTCTTTCAGTCTCATTCACATCCAGCTAAACTGGTTTTGCACTCTTAAAAGTGTAATACCGCTTAATGACTTTTAAACTCCTTTCTCATGTTGGTCATTTCTTTAGCAAGGGTACCAAAAGGAGAGACAAAACATCTTGGGTGCAAGTCCTCATTCTGGCTCTTGCATCTCCGTCTCCCCACAGCACCAGTGGCTTTTAAGTGTAGAAGACCAAATTGCAGATTTTTTTAAATCTTTCTGTGACTTTTTACATTTCATTTTCCCAAGGTCATTAGATTCAAACACGAATATTAACGTAAATAGAGCACTTTGAAAAAGAGGGCTATTATGTCAGTGCTAGATGTTATTAGACTGGCCCCAATCTATGAGGAGCTTGTTGGATTTTGATTTCTTTCCTTCTTTCCAGAAATATGCCTCAGTTTGGTCTTTGCCAGGTCTCTGCTGAATGGATGCACTGAGTGTTGGTGAGGACAGATTGCAGCTCCTGTAAGAGAGGCCAAGCTCCTTCAGAGGTTCTGTCAAGGGGACCCAAAGACAGTTTAGGAAGGGGATAAGCCCTGCCCAATGAAAGCTCCCTCCCTCTTAACGTTGATTTCATAGGTTTAGCTTTAGCTGAACCCATAGGTAGATGCCCCAAAGCAGTGCTCTTTATTCTATTATTTCTCTGTTCACCATTGCATCTCTTTCGTTGCTGTTCCATGCTGGAAGATGGCTGGTTCGTGTTAGAAAATTACCTGCTGAAAAGGTAACTTTTTCAATGCAAACTTTTAATACATAGTTAACAGCATCTGTCAAGCTACTACGTGGTGAAATGGTTTGGCTCCTGGAAGTGCCATTTGGGAAGATATAAATCACCTGTTTTACTTTACGTGTACTTCCAGATAGTGTTTTAAGTTAGTCAACGAGGGGGTGAGAGTTTGGATTATCACAGCATTGCTCCTTAAAGAAGCCTGGTTGAATTCTGAGTGCTTGAGAACATGGGCTGGGGATTTTGGCTCCTTGGGCTCTGCAGTCCCATCACAGAAGCTCAATGCTGGAGCACTCTGCAGCTTGCTGAGTTAAATGCTCACAGTGCCACTTGCTCTTCACTCTGAAACCCTTTCTCTGCCATCCTCCTCAAGTAGTCTGATCTTAGAGCTGAGCTCAGGCTCTTACAGAGTCACATCCTTTGGAAACTGCACCCACATGACTGTTCTTTCGTTTTCTCTGCAGTAATCTGCTGGCTCCTCCGTGACCTTTCTTCCTAAGAAAAACCTGTATACTTCAAAGGTCTCTCAGGACAGTGAAACTACTTTGGTTCTGTCAAACATAGGTGCAAAAAAGGTTTCTCTCATGCAAAATTACTGACTGTTATCTCTTTCTCTTTTCAAACAGGTCTTTTCAAGTAAGATTCTTTCAACTCTGATCTCTTTTACATGTTTAGTCAGCTTAGTGCAAACCTGACAAGGAAGAGACTCGTTCTCTGATCTGATGGTAGAGCACGGTACTCATTAAAATTAAAAATAATGATTATTAAAAAAATCAAAGTCTGTGGATGCTTGAAGGCATAGCTGACACCAAAACAAATAACGAAGCTTTAGACATAAACCCAGTCTGGCAGCCTTGGCAGATCAGCTGTTGACATAACAGCATCTTAAAACAAAAAGCAAAGAAAACAGCAACAAAAATCCTTCTCCTCACTTTGCAACGTTTCTGAAAGCTCTTATTTTTTGTCTCCAGGCTTTTCTTTGGCATACCCTGGACCCAGAGCAAGGAGGGAGTAGGAAACACCATCCCAGAGCTGTTTCTGCACTAGGGGGCTGTGCTTGCATGGTGATAAGAGGATTAGAAGTTTAGAGAAAGCTTTGTCCTCCTGTGGTAAGCCCTGATAACAAACTTTGACTCAGTTAGCTGCTGCTTACAGCACATTCCTCGTTGGAACATATCTGCAATTGACCTTGACATGGAAAAAATAAACCCAGTGGAAACAAATTGGTGATGATCTCCATCTAACTGGAGAGCAAACTTCTGGCGTGAGCGCTGCAGCACTCTGCTTTTGGTAGCCCTGAGTCTCTGTAGGTGGCTAGAATGTTTCAGGACGTTCCTTCAATCTGAGAAGTGGCTGTGGCCAACCTGCTAGAGGCTGCTGAGCTGCCCTGCGGTGCAGGAGGTATGCTGGCAGGCAGCCCTGTGTTAATTTTGATGGCAAAGCTGTCTGATCTTTTCCAGCTCTGACTTTTAGGTTTCAGCAAAGTAAAAAGCTGTCCTATACAAAGGTGACTCCATGCCAGGAGAAGGGTTCTGTGCTCCTTAGAAGGAATTAAGGGAGGTAACTGATCATTCTCTGTAGCTGATCCCATTCTGACAGTTCTCATTACATCAAATTTGAGCACTCACTCTACCATATGGAAAAGGGGGGGGTTCTGTCTAGGACCACTGCTGGGGTGGGTCTCCAGTGGTGCTTGTGTCTTGACCTCAGGCAATGCTTCCATTCTTCCTTTGTTAAACGAGTGATTTGTTGGATTCCAGGGCTGGGAGAGAATGGTCAGTAATATCTCACAGGTTTCATCACAGAACAATTTTTAGCATTCAGATTGGTCGTCCCTAAGACTTAAGTTGAATTTGTCACATCAATATCACAGCAAAGCAAAAGAGCTTCTATCTTGGCAGGTGATGGAACACCTTCCTGACTCGTAATGCTGGGGACTCAGTTCTTCGTAGAGAAATGTGAGAGAAAATTAGTTGTTAGAGCAAATAAAGGGAGAAAGGAGCAAGACAAGTGAAAGCCCAGAAAGCTGGAGTGATTGTAAGTAAATGATAGGTATTTTCACCCTGCTCTCTTATTATTTTTTTTTTAATGATCCCTTCCTTTTTTTTTATTGAATGAAATGGAATCAATCCTATGGGGTTGCTTTCTGTATCTGTGCAGATGAGTGCATGGCATTGTTCTCCATCTCTGATATCTCAGGTCCTCTGTGGCAGAATTCTGCATCCAGCAAAGCTGCTCTTACCTTCTGGCAGTGCTTTGGGAAGGAACAGAGCTGGGATGGCTTTCTTCTGCAGTCGCTTCCTGTCCATACAGCACGAGTATCTGGGAGTAAACACGCTGGGAAATATTTGTGCTGTGTCCTATAAACAGGGTGCATATTGTTTACCTGGAGCAAAAAATCCGTCCGTTAGTTGTGCCATAAAATAGCCAAGAAAATGGAAGTTTTAATCCTAGAAAAGTAGAGCTGCTCAGTAAGATGGCTGTGTTCACTGGGATCTCCTGCTGTCAGCTGGAGGAAGGAATTCTCATTGTTGGAGTCCTGATTTATTTTTTTTTTTCCAGGGAACTGGAACTTTGCATTTCCCCTTGCAAATGAGTAGGATTTCATTAATGAGATGGCCTCCAGCTGGAACTGACAGCCAAGAACATGTTTTTTCATCTTGTTGCCCTGTTTCAAGAGGGACTTTTATTAGTAAGCACTGCTCAGCCAAGGTCCTCTGCCTGGTGCACCCCAGGGCCCCATCCCACTGCTCCCTGCCTGCTGCCATGCGGTCCCCAGCAGTGCTGGTGGCTGAAGCTGTCCTGGGAAATCGAATGGATGGCTCATGGGGTGCATCATTTGCAAGTGGCTGAGCAAGTGTGGTGCGGGGAATGGCCGAGGCTGAATGGGAGCTGACAGTTTCCTTGGCACCCGAAACAGAAATAAATCCTTTCCTTTGTCTCTAGCTTAGCAGAACTGAGCGGGACAAGGCAGAGAGGGCAGTTTTAAGTTTCAGGTACCAAATATGCAGGGTGGGAAGGAGCTAAATCCTCTTTCTCTAACAAGATTTGCATCGAGTTAGGCTAACCCGTGAGGAAGACCCTAAAATCTTATTCTGGGAGCTGAAAATTGTAAACTGACACCAGAAGCCACTGCTTTTCCCTGTGGGGATGTGACCAGGCTGCAGCAAAATAAAATATACCCCCTTCGGTTAAACGTGGGAAGAAAGTGGGCAGGATGTGGGAAGCTGTTGAATAATCTAGTGAGGAGAACTTGAGCTATCTCAGAGGCATGGCTTCCTAACCTGGCTGAAGACCCTGGCTGGGAAATTCTTCCCTGCCTCAATTGTAGGGCGAGGAGTGGTGGAGAGGAAGGGGCAGCAATGTGCTGTGAGGTGTCTGTGATGTCCTATAGGCTGTGCAGTGAGGTGATGCTCAGCTTCCCCTTTGTGAGGTTGTTTGGATTCATGCTGCTGTTGTGGCTGTTTCTCCCTGTAGCAAGGATATGCCTCTCTGCCAGGCTCTGCAGTGCCCTCCTGGCAGGGAAAGGGGCAACCACAGCTTGCCTGGTGGAGGGCAGGCAGCTCCACACTGCAGCTCCATCCTGAAAATCAGCAAAGGCAACTGAGCGCATGATGCTGCGTACAGCAGAGCAGCTTGGCTGGAGGAGACAGAGGTTAAGAATGCAGCCCAGGGAACAGCAGGGGGAACGCTAAAATGTTTGTCCTATGCTCTGTAAATACAGCAGATATGCCTGCATTTCAAACCCAGTTTAGCAACACTCGTGTACATACAGTTTCGCAGACAGCTTGCTTTCTGCATCGCCTGCAGGAACATTGATGCTGAGTGGCAAACAGTGGGAGCAGTTCTAGTATCAATAAGGATTTTGACAAGGGAGAGAGTCTGTTTGGTTGCAAAGACCTTGGAATCCAGCAAGGGGACTCCTTCTCTGAACCAAAGTGGTCTTCTAACCAAATTTGCCCAAACTTTACAGGATCTGAAGAAAAAAAAAACAACACCAAAACCATGAGATTATTTAAGTCTCGAGAATCCTAATTAAGAAATAGCAATTAAAGACTTGCCTGACCTACAGCTGGCCTTACTGGCTGCTCAGTGCTAGATGTCCCTGTAGTGCTTAGGAGCAGCATCCCTGCTGGTTGGGGTGCTCACCCATTGGGCCTCAGGAGGGAATTGAAACACTCATTTTTTGACACCCTGTGTTCTGAAGGTTCTACCCCAGTGGCTTCTCCCAGAATGCTCAAAACAAAAGTGCGTTTCCTGTTTAGAAAGAGAGAGAAGATAAGCCCTAAAGTGCAGCCTTGTGCTCTGGCTACCCCAAGTATAAACAGCCTGCACGGCCGGGCGCTGCTTTTGTTTGTTCTAGCAGCTTTCTCTCCTTAAAGGTACATTAGGCACAATTGTGCAAAGTCCATTTTCGGGCATCATCTCTCCCGACTGGCACGAGAGGTCCAGGACCATCAGCTCATCAGGAAATCTGCCTATCTGGAGCACACAGTGAATTCCCACCTTTGTGCTCAAGGCACAGCGTTGAGCACCTCCAAAGTATGTTACTTGTTTGCATTTCTGTAATATTTCTCCACCATAGCATCGGAGTGCTCTGTAAATAGTCGCTGCTAACCTCCCTGGGTGGGGTGCTGGGGATGGGTTTGTTTTCTTGGCTTATGGAGAGCAAAAGGTTTGCGTTGTGAGTCAGCATTCAAGCTCAGTAATTAAACACGAGATGGGTTTAAGGCCACCTTTGGCCAATCCGGGGCTGTTGTGTCTTTCAGGGTAATGCAGAGCATCCATGGAATCCCTTTGTGCAGCAGGGTGAAGGTCTGAGGAAGAGACCTACAGCCAAATGGCCTGAGCTGTCACAGCACAGCACCTACAGTAAAGCTGGGGCCCTTTCCTGCTCACCAGCTACTTGTGTGATGTGCTACGTGTGGTAGTGTCTAATCCTGGTCAAGTTCTAGCAGATACCATGAACTGAGCTCTGCTTGGCTGGACGCGTGAGATTTAGATAAGGCTGGGGCAAATCTGTGCTGCCATCTAATCAGGCGTGAGCAGCTGAGATGTGAGTTGATGCTGTATTTTCCTCTTTTGATAAATTAATCTTATTTGCAGGTTCCCATGATGGCTCCATCCTGCAATGTTCTGAACCTCCTCACTGCTTCAGCAATGAGATCAGGTCCAGTTACGAGCTCAGGACTGGAGCTACTGCAACAAGCAGCACAAATGGTGCCAGGCTTACTGCTGTGCTCAGGCCTGATGTTTCAGAACCCTCTGGTTACCCACTGGATGCATTTAGGAACATGTAGGAATACTCAGGAAATGTCCAGTCTTCTCATGCCTCGCTCTGTTCTGCTGGGAGCTGTGATTGTGTCTGTGATACAGACTGAGATCTGTAAATCTATAGTAAAAGGCAGAAGGACCCAAGCAGGGAGGAGTGGGGACTCAGCACAGTGACATGGCCTTCTTTCCCTTGTGGTGTTTATGAAGAAGGCCTCATGTCCCTGTAGGCAAGCATCACTCTTGTGGAAATTGGTGCATCCCATAGGTGTGTGAGCAGGAGGTGCATCGCAGGCACAGTGCTGCCCTGGCATCCTCCTCTGCTCTGTTGGGAACATTGGAGCCCACTCTGTGCTCACAGCTGTGTGGGTGCTGCCATTGCTGTGCTGCTACCTTACTGACTGGTGTGTCAGCGTGTGAATGTTAGTGCTGCCTTATTAAAGGAAAAAATGAAATGAGAGTCTGTGACAACGCATGGAAGGAGCAGAGCCTCCCCTTAGCAGCAGCACCTGCCATCCCAACCTGCAGGTGTTTCTGCTTCAGCCAGGGTACCACGCTGGAGGCAGAGCTGGCAGTGAGGAATAAGAAGCTTGACTTTGTGCTGCTGATGTGAGCAGAGCCTTGCAGCACTGAGCCTCAGCCCTGTGCTCAGGAATCCTCTGGGTGAGAGCTGTGTGCTCTGCTGCAAAGGAAGAGCATAAAAAGAGCAGTGCTCATAGCTATTGAATTGCCTGTGAACAGGGGTAGCTCTCCCCACCCAAATGTGTGCTCTGGCACTTTACCAGCTGAAGTCATAGCTAGCTCTTCAGGGCTTTCTGTTATTTTCCTTCCAGTGAGTTTCTGGCTGCATCTGAAAGTGCCAAAAAAACTTATTGCAGGAAACAGGAGTGTCATTTCTCCTTGTCTGCTGTGAGCGAGTCCTCATCGGTTCAAGTGACAACACGTGCAGGTGCCTCTCTGCTTTTTCCACGACGGGTGAGTCCTTTCAGCAAGCAGGGAGGGAACAGCTGCTGGGTGAAAACAAGGCCATCCTGCTGACCCAAGCTGAAATGTAACGGGGAAATGGGATTTCTGACCTTGAGAGGTACAGAGTTGCCCAAAGGAGGGACCCTGCGAAGATTAAAAATAACTCCATCTCCCTAATGCTTCTGCAGCTGGGCTAAAGCATTGCAAAACACACAGCCAGCTATTAAATAGTACAAATTGACAACAGCCTTTTGATGACCGATGGGCCGAAGTGCTCGCCCTCCCTTTTGTGAGCACAGACTGAAGAACAGCTGCTTTTGTCAGCCGTGCTCTTGTTTTTCCTCTCCCCTGTCCCTGCGTTGCTGCAGATGTTTGAGGACGGCTGCTGTGCTCATCGTGTGGGTCGGTGTTCGTTTCTCCTCAGCTCCCACTTCTGTTTGGCTGTTGTGAGAGCAATTAGACATTACTCAGAGAGGGTCAGACAGTGTGTGGGTCCATGGTCAGTCTGTCTGTCTGTCTTCCCCCCCGCTCTCGCACACATGCCATGTGATTTGAAGCAGTCATGTACCATGAATAATGTCCAGGGGCCAGGTCACAAGCTTCCCATAGCATGGAATTCATTTGCATACAATCCAAGCAATTACAAGTAATGAATAGATTAGGAAAACCAAACAAAACGAGAAACGATTCAGGCTGCTGCTAATTCCTCGGCAGAAAGGAGGAAAGAAAAAGGAGGGAAAAAAAAAAAAAAAAAAAAGAGGGCGGGGAGGGGGAAGGCTCTTAAAATCTCGGCTGCTCGCTGACCCGAGGGTGCCGGGACCGGGAGGGAGAGGGGCGGACGACCGACAGACAGACCGACCGACCGACCGACCCCCCCTAACGGCCCCGCTCCGCCCGTAGCAGCGCACGCTCCCGCCCCCACCTGCACATTTAAACAGCGGCGGAGACGCGGGCGCTGCACCGGGACCGGGCTGAGGTAGGAGCGGGGATGGGGATGGAGATGGAGATGCTCTGGTCGGGGGCAGCTCGCAGGGCTCGGGGCAGCGTTTGCGGCTTGCTTACAGCCGAATGGAGATCTCCTCTGCCGATTCTCCCATCGAGCCTATCGCCGTAGGAAAGCCAAACCCGAAAATCCGACGTGTGCGGAACCGGAGGGAGAGCGGCTGCGGGGCGGCACCTCTCAGCCCCCGGAGCCGCGGCCGGAGCGCTTCCCACGCTTCTCGTTGTTGCAGAGGCGCCTGCTGTGACCGAGTTCGGCTTAAGGACAACCGAGCGGAAGGTTTGGGGAGCGAGAGCTGAACGTGCGCCTCCTGAACCCCCCGAGGAGCCGCGGGGACCTGTGAGCACCCACGAGCGCAGGTCAGTGGATGTTTAAAGCAAAGGAAGCCAGCACGTGGCAGGAGGAGGCGTTCATTGCAGCTCACGGGGGGCTCTGCGTGGTTTTGCTGCTGCGCTGCGTTGAGTCCTTTTCGGGAATGGGGGGAGCACACGGGGCTGCGTTGGGTTTTGTGTCAGTGTGTCACAGTGTGACTGCTCTGCAGAGTTCCCACCTTTGATGGTACAGATGTTTGCATCCGTTGTTTGTGGCGCTTATCGGTCGTCCCGTGAGTGACAGCTTTAGGAGGAAGAGAAGAGCACTGGGATCGGGTAGAGCTTTCACTGCGGTGGCAGGCAGGCTTGGCAAGGTGCTGGGCTTTCGTGCTCGCATTTAGAATAACAAGACTGAATTTGGAGGGGTAACATCTCAGCAACGATTTTCCTGGTCCTCATTTGGACTTCTCTGTGGACAGCACAGAGAAAGCAACCCAGCTTGGGGCAGATCCGGGTCTGTGGCTGGTTTAGTCCTCCATACAGGCTTAGGAGAGAAGTGTGTGTGTGTAACGTGAGAATAACCAGGGATTTATAGAAATAGAACATGAGTAAGAACTTCAAAAGCACCCAAATGATTTGGGCACCAGAATCATGCGGGCGCTCCTGAAAAACGTGTACCAGCCTTTAAACCATCCTTATTATTCACCTTGCCTGCAATTTGCTTCTCATTTTTGGTGAGCTGGACCTGCCCGACCCACAGCTCACAGCGTTGTCCCTCAGTGGGAGCGGTGCAGAGCTGAGAGCAATTCCTGCAATGCCTTCAGCTCTGAAAGTCATTACTGCACAACGCTGTGGGAGCCAAGAGGGCTCAGCTTATGGGATTTGGGGGGGAAAAAAAAGGATTAGAAACTTGATACGGATAGCAAGAATCTCTAGAATTAATAGGAAATTAAATGAGGACTTTGCAAAGGATATAAATCCTTGTATTTCAGGATAGAAGCCAATCTTAGGATTTAGGGAGAAGCTTCTCCTTGTAGGGAGTTTCTCCCCGTGCTGTTTGCTGGTGGGTACATTGCCTTGCAGCTCGCTATGTACACAGCTGGTGTGGGGTCTCCTGTGGGAGCATCTCCTCTTCTGGAAGAGCTTCTGGTTGAGCAGCACTGAGCTCAAACCTCATGGCTGTGCGTTGCAGCAGCCTGGAGATACCTGCATATAAAGCAGCAATCCCACGGGCTGCTCTCTGAGCTTATCATCACTGTTACACAGCAGAGTGATAGCAGGTGCTGAGCATATTCCAGACAGCATCTCTTTTGGAAGCTCATAGCCTCTTGTTGCTAGCAGTGAGAGATGCTGTGTGAGAAGCCGGAATCTCTAGGCTGGTGGCTGAGTTGGAAAGTGAAACCTTTTGGTCTGCTTGCTCTTTGCTAGAGTCCCTAGGAGAGATGGGTTTGTGTGTGGCACACCTCCTGCTAAGCGTTCCCCCGGGTGCACTCTGTGGCCACATGTATTCCTGCAGTGTGGTCACTGCTCTCTCTAAAATAAATAACAAAGTTTACAAATAATAATAACCCAAGTGGCCCAATCCTGTAGAGAAGCCACTGGTAGGAGCTTTGCCAGCATGTGTACAGAAGAAGCCGGTTCTAAAAGCATCACATCTATGGAACAGCAAAGCAGCAGGGTAGAGGTGGCTCTTAGATGCATGGGTCTCCCTGAATGTGTTTTTGTGAATGCTTTTTGAAGGTGGCAGCTGCTCCATGACGTCCCTGCCTCACTCTGAGCATCTGAACCTGGAGCTGTTTGTGTTGGGTCCACTGAGGGTTTGCAGATTGCTTCCAAGAACTGTACAAAAGCAAATGAAAACAAATCCGGATGCCCCATAGCCTTTATACACAATGCTGCTAATCTGCTGCACTGTACCACTCTTAATGTGTTGTTCCTATAGCTCTAGACTGGTTTAAAGTAGCGTAGAATGCCATGCAGGAGGACCCAGGTGGGGTCTATTTCTTGTGCTGCTGTTGTTCATCACCGCTTTAAGAATCTCTGAATCCAATTTTGTGTTATAGAACTGCAGAAAGTTGCTGATGTACCAACAAAAGCACTGAGCTGCTTGTTCTGAAAACACGGATACATAAAGCACCCATTTTATTATGATTTTACATGTGCTGCTCCTTGGAGGTCCTCAGATTTGTTCCCTCCTTCCTTGTTTTCATATCCTAGCATGTCAGTTCCTCCTGCAGCCCAAAACTGTGAGTTTAATTTTGCTATCCTGCATGAGAGGAGGAGCAGACCCCATGAATTCTCACTCCAATTGCTGTCTGCACATTGACAGGAGCTGCTGCCAGGCCACCTCCAGGGTCTGTCCCATCTTACATTGGAGGGAAACCTTCCTGGAGAAGCACATGAGAATGGCCTGTGAGGTCTGAGGTCCTTTTCTTCCATGCAGGGAGCAGGCTGGCTCTGCTTTGCTCTGCTGGGAGCTGAAGTTCTTTGTGGCTGTTTGTCTCCAGGAGTTAATACTTAAGGTAAAATGCAAATATAATGAGTGCAGTGACTCAAATGTGTGCGAGATGTCAGCACTCAAATGACATTCATGTTCTTGCAGAGCAGGCTAGTGCCAATTTGTGCACAGTTGAGGAGAGCATCCGGATCCTGCTTTGGATTTACGGGTTACGACTTTTGGTGAAATGATGCATGCAATAAAACTCAGAAATTGCACTTTCGTTACCCAACGTTAGCAGTGATCCTGCTGGGATCTGACCTCCCAGTGCTCAGACCTCACACCCACTGCTCTTCTGCCATCTCATCCCAACTACCTGCATTTTATTTATAGGAGAAACGCAGAGAAATGGCTCTTTGCTCAGGCTGGCTGTGGGTACAGGTGTGCTCGCTCTGTCCTCTCCAAGGACACCAAGAGTTGCCTGCTGTTGAATTCATGCTGGCTGCAGAGCAGTGCTTTGTCTGGAGCTGCTCTGATCCTCTGCTTGGAGAGAGAGAGCACCCAACGTGGGTCAGTGATCCACAGCATCTGGGCCAACGTGCTGCTGCTGGGTGTCCTCACTCTGCAGTTCTTATTGCTCGCGCTGCTCTCTGCAGGATGTTCCTTTGCTTTGCTTGGAGCTGTGCAAACAGAATAAAGGATTGTTCCACTCGCAGAGAGAGAGAGCCCTTGTAGGTCTGGGCTGGAGGCAGCTCGTAAATACAAAGAGATGGAGCACAAAGAAGCAATGAGAGGACAGCAGCTTTCTATTTCCGTGCGTACCAGGTACCGATGTGTGGTGACAGGAGAGGGCTTTGTGTGGGTGCTGTTGGATCCAAGAGGTGCGTTGTGACAAACAGCTGCTGTGTGCACGGCGGTGGGAGCAGCTGGAGCTGTGCTGGAACAAAAGGCTGCTGTGCTGCAGCCAAGGCTGGAGCAGCAATTATTGGGCTGGGAAGGTTGGCTTTTCCTGAGGACTGACTAAAACCAGGTTTGGGAGAGTGGCAAAGTGTTGGTCTGGAGGGGGGTCTGACCATGCAGGTGAAAAGAAGGGCATGAGGGCAACTAGAGGGAGGGCAAGTGGGAAGGGTGCTTCCAGCTGTGAAGTCCCTCAGCCTGTGGGTATTCTTGCAACCTCAGTGCTTGAGATCCATCCATCCACTGGACAAATTACTGGAGAATGTGCTGTTTGGGAGCAGCCCTGGGGAAACTGATTCAACAGGGCCTCTTTCATCTTTGATTTCTGTGAACACAGTCTACGTTTGTGCTGTCATCATCCCTCCCCCCCCCCAGATACTTCCATTCATCACTGCCTGTGTCCAATACCTATAGCCACAAATGAGCCTTTGGGGCAAGAGCAGGGAATGCTGGCAATCCCCTCTGTTAGCAGGACAGTGCCATGGGGCTAGTTAGCTGATGTGGAGTCAAAACAGCCAGGGTTGGTGCTGGTGATAACTCCTGTGTCCTGGCTCTTGCTGGGCATGGATGGCAGCACTGTGTGGCTCCACATGAGTTGCCTGGAGCATCCTGCAGAGATAGCAGAGGTCCTTTTGCTTCATTTGTGGCTCGCTGAACTTTAATAAACACAGGCAATGTGGAGAGAATGGTCCCACCTCTGCTTGGAGAGTCTGCAGTGCACAATCTCCCACTTACCCTCTGCTGCTACAGCAAACCTTTTCAGCAAGCGTTGAGTAACGTTGGAGCTCAGATCACCTCCTGCCTGTCCTCCCCGATGGCTGTACTCCACACCAAGGCACAAATCTAACCAACAGATGTCCTGCAAAACTCAGGAAGATTTGGAGCTGAACTCCTTGCTGGTACCTGGAGCTGGAAGCAGAAGCGAGGTGCCTGGTTGTAAGGAGAGGTGAGGGGTGCACAACGCTTTGCTCCATTTGCTGCCGATAGGAATTGCAGCTTTGAGCCTTGTCTTCTCAGAAGGAAAAACCTCCCCTTCCTGATGGTCGGTGCTGCTGTGAGTTCTGCATAGATGGCTACAGCATAACATGAAATCCTTGCATGTGTGGAGTCCTTGATACGTGAAACTGATAACGAGGAAAGCACAAGATTCCTGAAGTTCTGTCATTATGATTTTTGGTTATCGGTATTCCACATCATAACATCATGTAGTGCACTGGGAGTTTAATTGTGAATGCTCAAGTTCCGGGCCCGTAAACCGTTGACAAGTTCCCTGTAACAATCTCTCAGTGAAGCTTTATCTGCTTTAAAAAATACCATCTGATTGCTTCTTATCTTTGGGCAGAAGTGAAATCGTAGAATGTCTCATTTTCAGACCCAGACCTCATGACTGGTCTGTTGTGATGAGGAACAACCTCTTGGCTTCTGACAGAGCCCGTGCAGAGCTCCACTATCCCGGGTACATGGAAATGCTGCTGCTCCTGTAGTGCTGCAGTTTGCCTCTCACGTGCTCAGGGGCCAATGTGATGGACGGGGCTCTGCACTCACAGCTGTCCTGGGGCTGTTCCTCACACTGCAAAGACTCTTTGTCTCATTCAAAGCCATGACCTCATTTTTAGAGACAGAAAACAGAGAGGGAGAAACCCACCAACCTGCCAGCGGGGGTCAAAGGGCTCCTGAGCGATATGTTAGCATCCAGCTTCTGCGACAGGGACACAAATAACTGGAATTGCAGACCAGAAAATTACCATGAAAAAATGGACTAACTAGCATGTGATTACAAAAGAGCCCATTCGTTCTGTGTGTGTCTAGGACTCAAAGTCTGTCCTTTGAGGAAGAGCTTGAGGTCACGCTCCCAAAACTTGAAGCAAAAGGGACTGCAGAGGTCGGTGCTGGTTGCCTGATGCCATCCGAGCGGTGCCGTGCTGATGGGGCAGCTGCTCTCCTCTCTTCCCCATGCACAGACTGGGACATCAGTGCTGTCCCTGTGACCGTCACAAGTTTCCAAGTAAAGCCAGAAATGGAGAAGCCTACTGCTGGAAGTCCCAGAGCTGTGCTGGAGGCAGGAGGGGCAGCAGGGACTCAGGCGTGCCGTTACGCAGCATTTGTGCTTTGCGTGGAAACCACGAGTTCCAATTTCACTTCCCGTTTTCTCAGCCCTGCAAGCAGCCGTGGCAAAGTAGACACAGTGTGAAGCCAGCTGGGGTTTCTGCCCTCTCTTCTCTGTAACAGATGAGGAAATTTTTTCTTCCACTCAGCACCAGTGATTAAAGCTCAGCAGTTGTGTGCCATAAGCTGTGCTGGGACAGCTGTGTGTTCTCTGCACGTGCTGAAAGTCATCCTGCAGGGCTGATCTCATGCAGGGTGCCAGAGGTGATCCAAAAAGCCCACACCATCATTTTCTTAAATACCTGCAGTGGACAGAAACGAGGATTCAATATTGAAGAGTTTTGGTGAGTGTGGTCTTCCTTTGGCTTTGCTTGGGGGGTCACCTGGAAAAGCCCATTGCATGCATCAGTGCTCTGCAGGGCTCTGTGGGATTGCATGGATTGACAGTGGGGTCGGGGTGGTGCTGAGCACATCTCTTGTCCCATCAGAAGAGGGCTGGAGCTGCTCCACAGCCACTATCTCCCATCTCTTCCCAGCACTCAGCAGTGGGATGCACACTGCATTGGTTCTATGGGGTCTGAACTCCTATAGGGCAGTGTCCCTCATCCACAGCGTCCCTCTCCTGTTCCTTGCTGCCCGGTATTCCCTTCACAACCAGCCCACTGTGCAGAGGGCCATGGCAGCTGGGTGGAGCGTTTCAGGCTCAAGTGTAATTTCAGTGCCTTTAAAAGCCTTCAGAGCACTTTCTTATTTTTTTTCTTCTTTTTTTCCCCCCTCCCTCCTCTCTCCCCTTCTGAAGAGGACAGCGACGCCAGCGAGGGATAATTTGATGGATTACTCTGCAGGACTGGGGGTGGAGGGGGCTCTCCATAATCCCCTTTGTGGGCCTGCTGGATGGGCATCGAGTGAGAGACCCCAGCCCAGGGCAGAGAAAAGGACTCAGCGGGGTGGGCTCTGCACACTGACAGATAAATACAGACACTGCTCATGAAGTGCTGGATATAATCTGGGCTCATTATGGCACTGCTGAGAAGGGGGGCACCTGGAGGGGGCTTTTCTCATTTATTTTCCTCCTCTCTAGTTTGATTTAGGTTTTTATTCTTTTGCTAAAAATAATCATAATTTAAAAAAAAAAAAAGAAAGAGGGAGGGGGTGGAGGAAAGGCTGAGTCAGAGCAAGTGATGGGTGCAGTACTTTAAACAGCAGAAATGAACTCAAGCAGAAAGCGGAACCGCATCATCTCTTGTTTCCCCCTCCCACCCCAGAACAGAAGCTTCTCTTGTGAGTGAAAGCAAGAGCTCAGGCTGTGGCATAGCAAAAGAAAGGCTGCAGCTCTGATGTAGAGCCCCAAGCCCTGTCTGGGGGTCTGGGGCTGCTCCTTGCAAAGCTGGTTCCAGCTCAGGATGAGTGGTGATGAGGAGTGATGCTCTGCAGTGGCAGCTCTGTTGGTGCAGATGAAGAAGTGTGGAGTGCTGGGCAGGCAGGGCAGAGCTCTCCCTGCTTCTGGAAAGTCTCCTCTCTATATGAGCAGCGCAGCACTGGCAGTGCTGCCAACCAGGACAGGAAAGCATCCTTTCCTTATGTGCATTCTTAAAAACACATTCTGACCCTCTCCTCCATCTCATAGAGACCTTTGCTTGCTGCTCGTAGCCTGCCCCAGTGCCTTTGCTTTGTCCAGTTGATCAGAAGGGATCAGATCCTGACCTGCTTCTCGCACCCTTTCTGCTGCAAAGCAGGGAAGCTGCTCAGCACTCACCTGCATCTCTCCCCCCCCTGCTCCCAGGTGGCCATGGATGGATCACGACAGCTCTGAGGTGGCAGGGCTGGAGGCTGCATCTCGAACCCCATCCTGGTGAGCTCCAGCAGCCATGGATAAGGTGGCACAGTGTGGTTTGGTGGCCCACAGCCCCCTGAAAATCTGTGCAAGCATGCATTGGGCAGAGATCTGTCTGTCCTTCAGGGAAATGCCAAGCATGAGTGGAGCTGTGCCTTCTTGGTAGCTCTGAGAGCAGCAAAAACACTGCAGGAAGGCGATTCCACGCAGCACCAAAGCACAGCTCTCAATCTCAACAAATTGCAATGCCTCATTATGAACAATCCACGTGGAAGGTATTGGAGCTGCCCCGGGGCTCTGGATATCCCCTGAGGCATCTGTAGCACCCAGTGCTTTATCCTGGATTCATATCTCCCAGCATCTGAGCTGCTGGGTGCTGTGGGGTAAGGGAGGGGATTTCAAACAGGCGGTGGCACTCAGGTCTTGTTCTGGTCTAAGGGGATTTCCACCCGCTGCTGCTCCTTTCCTAAGCTGAGCTGCCCATATAATGGAGCCCTGAGCTCAAAGGAAACGCGGAGTTAATTCAGAGAGGCTAAATACATCACAATTCTCCCATCGCCGCTTAATGACCACTCCCCTCTCCCCACACTGTGAATGGGGTCAAGGAGATTTGGAGGAGGGGGGGGGTAAGGGGAGAGGGTCAGGAGAGGTCAGGTGAGTTTTCCATTTCATCCTGCCAGAGCTATTCTCCATGGTGTATTTCACATTCAGCTGCGGTGAATGGACACTGATAGCTGTGAAAGGATCTGGCACTGTATGAACAGCCCTTCCCTAAGCGCTCGCTCTTGTGCTCGCTCCCACCCTTTCTTCCAAAGGGCTTCCAGGGAGCGGGGAATTAATAACGTTCATAAAGAGCCCCTTGGAAGGTTGGAAATGTAACGTTGCGGGTATGAATGGAAACCCAAGGGCTGACAATACCCTTCGCCCTCCCCTCTCTCCCTGCTGCTCGTGGGGAATGCATTTCTGCATCCAGTCTGTGGCATGGAGGGGAGGAAAGGTGCGAGGCTGTGTCACCTGCAGCAGCCCCTGCCCAGCAGCACTGCCTGCCTCCAGCCTTGACAATTATGCAATTATTTCCCATATACAAAAGAGCTTGGCTTATTACAGAGCCCTGGCAGGTTGCAAACAACAGGAGAATCTCATCCTCTGTGGTCTGACGGTTGCTGCAGCTGTTTGTTAACCCGGGGTAGGTGCATGGCAGCCATAAATCAGGAAGGTTGCAGCTGTGTGCAGGGAGATCTCAGCTCTTCTGTGCCTGTAGTGACTGGGAAGGTTAAGGAGAGGTAAGATACGGATCCTCCTGAGGAGCCCACGAGTTTTTCTCAGCCATAGAACTGCACCCAAACTCTACTTTTAAAATATTTCTCCGGGTGCTGTGAGGTTTGTGCCATTTGAAAGCAAAAGGTGTGACCCGGAGCCTCTGCCCTGAGAAAGGAAGTGGGAGGTTAACTTTCAACACACTGCACTGCTTAGTGAATGAGTCCCTGTGTGTGATATCAGCAGTGCATTCAGCATTTCGGTGTGCCTGTGCACCTGCTGGCACATCTCTGGGGTTCACGCTGGGCTTCCCCCTGCATGGCCATGCTGTACCTGCAATGCATCAAGATGGGGAGAAATTGTGTCAGAGCTTTTCTGTAGCATGTGAATGGGCATTGCCCTCACGCCAGGGGAATGGCACGCATCCCAGTGTGCCAGCCCAACACCTGGGAAGAAATGGATGCTCTGAAGCTGATTTTCTTGGCTTCACCTCTGGTGCTGCCAGGTGAGTGGGAGGCAGACACCCCATCTTGTCTTCCTCCTGCCCTTCTGGGTGCTTTCAGGGGGGGGGGGTGGGTGCAGGAGGCACCAGGGGTGCAGCTCTTGATGCCCTGGCTCTGGGTGCTGGGCAGGCTGAGGTGGGGTGGGTGGTAGGAGCTGCTCCAGGACCGCCCTCCTCCTGGTGCCAGCTGAAAGCCTCCGGGTGTTGATCTGCTGTTTCTCTGCAGAGGAAGGAAAGGAAAAGTTTGGTTTGCAAGCTTAGAACTAAAACAGAAAGCCAGAGTGAAAAGGTGCTTCATTTCTCCTGCAGGAGGGGGAGGAAAAGCCTTAGTGCTCACAGCAGCTGGTGTCCCCACGGCACCACAACTCGGTGAAAGCTGGGAGAAAGTCCCACACGTGGCTCCTTCTGCTTCTGTGTGCAGGAAATCTTAGGCAGAGAGTGGGGTTGGCGTGCCCTTTTTTGGGGGGGTGGCTTTTACCCTTGTCAAGGTACCTGGCATTGTGTGCAAACATTGTCTGTGTTGTAGCAGCTTGGGGAAACTGAGGCCAGAGGGCAAAAAGTGCTTTCTGTCTTGAAGCTTTCTGGCCAGCCACTCCCAGCTGATGGTGGAGGGCTCTTCAGCACAAGGTGCATCAGGTCCCACTGCGTTGGAGGAGCAATGCTCTGCCAGTTTGGGTGTAAGGAATGAGTGAATGCTGCTGAGCTGCAGATCTCTCCCCCCATTGAGACAAAGGGTCAGAGCAGCAGCCCCAAGCAGTCCTCCTGCAGAGTCTGCCAGACAAAATTGCTCTGGAAGAGGATAGCATTTTAAATGAGGTGTTAGGTCTTCTGCTGGGCCTGTTGCTCAGAGCCAGGTGTCACCTGTAGAACTGAAGGCAACATTTCATCGTCTTGTAATAAAATAATAATGCCCTGTTTCAGCGCCGGGCCCTTCAGCAGTGAGGAGCAGCGTGGTCCCCCTGCTGGGGGGGCAGCAGCTCCATTTGCACATCCCTGCCCTGTCACCTGCACACACCTGCAGTGCAGGGGAGCTGTTTGCAAAGCGCCAGCAGATCAGAGGTGACAAACATTGACACCAAGGCAGGGCTTTGGGCAAGGTTCAGCTGTGAGCCCGTGTTTGAGCATTTCCTTCTGAGCTGGTTTGGGACAGGGGCTCTGTGAGGCTGCTGCTGGCAGCCTGTGTTTGCTCAGCACCATACATACACCAGGGGCCCAGCACAGGTGTGGCCATGCTGCTAATAACACACCACGTGCTGTTATCAGAAGGCAGGGAGGGCCCTGAAACCAAACCCTCATGTGTACCTGCTGCTCGGTTCCACCTCTGCTTGCCTGCACACCACTTAAATAGCTTTTCCTGAATGCTATGTACCCAGGCTTGGCTCAAGGGAGTGCTGCAGGGATCTGCTGTTCTGCTCAGCGTGGAGGAGGTGAGTCCTGGCTCTTGCAAGCCTGATGCTTTTCCCTTTTCCACCTCTCTGCTCCATCCTTGCAGACCAACAGACTTTTGAAGTCTGTGCTTGCAATTCCTTCCAGCTCAGCCCCTCCGTGCCCTGATAAAGAGATAGTTAACAAACTTTGGGACAGGATGCAGCTTAAAGAGAAGGAGGTTGCATGATCATCTGTTGCCATTGTGTCTATGACTTGGTTGCTGCTGCTAAGTTCTGAGCTCTGGCTGTGCATGGGTATCACCACTGGGTGCAATGAGATCTGTTTCCTCACTGAAGTCCTTTGAGAGTGTGGAGAGAGGAAGACATGTGTCTCTTCTTTCTTACTGGCGAGAAATTCAGCCTCTCTCCCTTAACCTGAAGTTCTCAGGCAGTCGGGGAGAGATACAGCTTCTCTCTTCCTCCCCAGTGCTAGTTAGTTAATCAGTGCTAGCAATATCACCGGGATAAAGAGCAGATTTTATTTCCTTGTGCATACGTGTGTGTGAGGCATCATTTACTTTCTATTCAAGGTGGGATACGTTTCCCTCCATAAGCTCTCCACACCCCCAGGCTACAGCAGTGGCATTTCAGCAGCTGGTAACGCAGCATCACCCATCCAGATGCAGCTCAGAGTGGTGGAGGATCCGTGGGCTTTGCTTTGTGAGCTGCTCTTTCCTCTGCCGGAGCCGGAGGGTTGCAGCTTAACTTCCTATCCTGAGGCTGTCAGCCAGCTGTGTACCCATCACCAAGGAGCAAGGCTGACATCCTGTGTCTGGCCCACAACTAAGAAAGGTGGTTGCTGCCCCCAATCGCTTCCTTGCAGACCGAGTGCCTCTGAGCATAGCTGGGGCTTCTGAAAGCTCCTTTGAAGTGATGTGCAGAGATTAAAGACGAGCTGCTGCTCTCCCCCCTCTGCTGTCAGCTCGCTATTTGACCTTGAGCAAGACATTTAAATGTTCCCAGTTGTTAAAAGAAGACATCCTTTGTGACAGTCAAGGTCTGAGGGAGCGCGAAGAGGGAAGGTGAGGGATTCTGGTAGGAAAATAATCAGTGCTTATTGTGTGTAATTGGCAGCCTGACAGCTCCTCAGCTGGGGAGCTGCGCCCCTTCCCTGCAGCAGTGAGTGATGCTTCTGTCTTTGTCAAACCTCACTGCTGCTCCTCCAGCACCACCCAGCCATATCCATCACTGGGAGCTGGAGACAGGCACATGTGTTGGCCTGGAAATGTTCCCTGTAGGAGGAGATGGCTTTTCTTCCAACTGAGACAAAGAATTTAGAGGGGGATAGGACTGCGAAACTGGATTTTCACCTTGTTCCTCCTGCTGGACTCACCCTGTGCTGTTAAGAAAGTGCTGTGCACAGCGACTGCTTCCCTGCACCAGGGAGATAAACTGCTCCTCCTGAATGCCCCGATGATATCCATGATCAGGACAGCAAGACCTGCTGTGTCCCTGCAGAGAAACCCACTGGCAGGTTATTCAGGGAGTGAGGTTAGAATGGATCAATCCCTGAGAACAAGGCTGCAGTTTGTTTTACTTCCGAAGCAACATCTGTGCAGGAGCTGAACGTCACCCCACTGCATAACCCTCTGCCTTTCCCAATGTAACCAAAACCATCTTCCCGAGTTGCTTTTAGCAAAACAGTTTGGTGGAGGGGGCTGGATGCTGGAAGCCTTGTGCTGTAGCTTTGCTTATAGCTGGCACAGTGGCACGCTCCTTACAAACTTCTAAGCAGCACCTGCTGCTTTCCCTTATCTTGCTCAGACCCCATCCGGATCTGGTGGCCTCTCCCCTCGGAAGAAAGCTGGGAAGAGGGAGCGTGTTACAGGGCAAATAAATGACTCAGACTAATGAGGAAGGTAATTGCTGCTCACTGTTAGACAGGGCTAAAGTGGGTCAGGTTTGTTTGTGAAACTCCACGGAGGCACCATCTGTTCCCTGCGCCCCGTGCTGGGGGCTGGCAGCAGGATTTGGGTGAGTGCTTCCCCAGGAGCTGGGTAGGAGGTGTCCCTATCATTAAGCGATGGCTCAGGTCCCCAGAGTGTCCCTGTGGACGCTCTGTCCTCAGACAGGGGCTCCTAATTGATTTCACTGGGAAAAGGGATGCTATGTCCTTTTGGAGGATCTGCCCTTTGTGGCTCTGTTCCCACTGCAAGATGAGGCTGAGCAGGACACCGAGGGACCATTAGACCTCTTGTAGCCCGAAGGCAGGATTGCATTTTCCCAAACCATTTCTGACAGGTGCCCATCTCACCTGCCATGAGCCCTTGGAAAGCAGCCCAGCACGAGTCGCAGAACCCCACAGCTCTCCATTGGGTCAGGGGCTGTCTCCTTCAACTGTGATGTGTCCACATAGACCAGGTCTGAGCCCTTTCCCCTGCTTGTCTAACGAGCTCTCTCTTCTCTTAGAGCACATCATGTGAGCAGAAGGGTGAGCACAGAGCGGATCCCTGCCTGCCCACACTTAACATTACTGGGACCACATCTCTCAGCGGGAGGAAAAGACGCTTCGTTCACCGATGCTAAAAATGGGAGGCAGCATCTGTCCAGCAGACAGGGAAAAGAAACTGCAGACTTTGCCTGTGGGACACCCCGGGTTGTGCTGCAGTGCTGCAGCCCACGGGCAGTGAGGGACAGCATGGCTCTCAATGTGCTCCTGCACAACCGCAGGGCTCAGCTCCTGCTGCTCAACTCTCTGACGTTTGGCCTGGAGGTCTGCCTGGCTGCTGGCATCACCTACGTGCCTCCATTGCTCCTGGAAGTGGGCGTGGAAGAGAAGTTCATGACCATGGTGTTGGGTAAGCAGTTTCTCCCTTATCCTTGTGGGGTTTGTTTCTCCTTTGAGGGGCGAATGAGGGCGTGCAAGCGTGTGTGTTTAGGTGGGCTGTTTGCAGGACTGTTGTGATATTGGGACAGCCTTGTGTTTGAGGAGGAGGCTGTGACCCACCGAAGCCCACTGAGTTCCAGAAATGGCCCAGGCTTTTGTTACCGTGCACACAGATGTACGTCCTGTCCAGATCTGCCCCCTAACGCCACTTCTTTCTCTGCTCCAGGGATAGGACCTGTCCTTGGCCTGGTTTTTGTCCCACTGATCGGATCCGCCAGCGACCACTGGCACAGCAGCTATGGCCGAAGGCGGCCGTTCATCTGGGTGCTGTGCCTGGGAGTCCTGCTGAGCCTCTTCATCATCCCTCACTCCAGCAGCCTGGCCAGCCTGTTTGCCCTCAATACTCGCCCTCTGGAGATCGCCTTCCTCATCCTGGGCATTGGACTGTTGGATTTCTGCGGTCAGGTCTGCTTCACCCCATTGGAGGCACTGCTCTCAGACCTCTTCCAGGAGCCGGATAACTGCCGCCAGGCCTTCTCCATGTACGCCTTCATGATCAGTTTGGGGGGCTGCATTGGCTACCTGCTTCCAGCCATTGACTGGGGGGCCAGTTTTCTGGCCCCATACCTGGGAGGACAGGAGACGTGCCTCTTCAGCCTCCTCGCTGTCATTTTCCTTGGCTGTGTGCTGGCCACGCTCTTTGTGACCGAAGAAGCAGCTGCTCAAGGGGATGCTCTGGATGGTCCAGCACTGAAGGATGCTCTCCCTAAGCCCTCACCCTCTGCCTGCTGCTCTTGCCAGCTCTCCACGAGCCTCCTGCAAGCCAGGCACATGATGCAGGCCCTGAGAAACCTCTGCACGTTGGTGCCAAGGCTTCACAGCCTCTACTGCCGCATCCCCAAGGTCATCCGGCGCCTGTTTGTGGCTGAGCTCTGCAGCTGGATGGCACTCATGACTTTCATGCTGTTCTACACGGATTTTGTTGGGGAAGGGCTGTACCATGGTGTCCCCAGAGCCAAGCCAGGCACAGATGCCAGACGCCGCTATGATGAAGGTAAGATTGTTGTGGGTTTTTTTTGAGGCTACAGGAGTATTTAGTGGGAGCTAGGAATGGGTTCAGCTCTGCCAGTGATGCAAAAACACATCACACTTAAACTAGATTTCCTGTAGCTGGGTCAGGAGAAAGGATTTTGCCATGACCCACATTGCATCAAACAGAGAAACACATCTGTTCTTTGAGCACAGGAGTAGAGCTGGCAGTACAGCCCTGGCTTGGGACTCCGTTGTTGCCTGCTGTCCTCTGTTTAGTGGCTGTGTTGCCCCAGAGCCTTGACTCCACCATTCAGCCCTTCTTCCCCCCCCTCCACAGATCTAAATCTATTATTCCCAGAGGCACTTCCCTGCCCTCCTTCCCAGCTGTGTACCTTGCCCTCCAGGTTTTCCACTCGCTGCCTCTGCAGCACACTGCCTCTTTGTGCCAAGTGTCTGTTTAACTTAGAAGGAGCTTAATTATTATTTAACACTTGCACTGTAAAGCTTCCTGCAGGTCAGGGCTCCATTGTGCTAGCAGTCACAGAAAACATGTGTTGAGTAATGATCCTCACCTCAAAGGGTTAATGGTTTTAATTCCCTGAAATCTGATAGATCTTTGCAAAGGGTGAGGTCCGGATTGCTACCGGATACGGCAGTTGCTCGCTGGTTGTTGTATACTTTCCCTTGGCTGAAGCACAATTTCTTGCTCCTTTTGTTCTGTTGTTGCTTTAGGCATCAGATAACAGATCCTGGTTTATGGGCAGGTGACAGATCTTGGCCTAGAATAAGGTGAGAACAAGAACTTTACAGGAGAACAACGC
Organism: Phasianus colchicus; assembly: GCF_987193195.1. Classification (NCBI taxonomy): domain Eukaryota; kingdom Metazoa; phylum Chordata; class Aves; order Galliformes; family Phasianidae; genus Phasianus; species Phasianus colchicus. Next base: position 3,970,786 of record NC_143460.1, read on the forward strand.
CATTTGGATTCCCACCCCTCATTGCCCCTCCAGTCAGGCCGGGGAGTCCAGGAGTACATGTGGGCAATGCTGTCAGACACTGCAGGGGCAGATTGAGGCTGAAAGGTGCTCAGCTGCCTGAAACCATTGTGGCAGTGTCTGACCCTCTCTTTTCCTGCAGGTGTCCGGATGGGCAGTTTGGGACTCTTTTTGCAATGCGTCACCTCCATTTTCTTTTCGACAATCATGGACCGGATGGTGAAGCAGTTTGGGACACGAGCTGTGTACCTGGCCAGCGTGGTATTCTTCCCTGCTGCTGCCTTTGTCATGTGCCTTTCCCACAGTGTCATCGTTGTCACCATCTCTGCTGCTCTGACGGGCTTCACCTTCTCTGCACTCCAGATCCTGCCGTACACCCTGGCATCACTGTACCATCATGAAAAACAGGTAGGGATCTGCTCTGGAGCTGCCAGGTCAGGTGGGAGCACACAAAGGTTCTCTTCCTTCACCTCTTATCCCCAGGCTGTGTCCTCTTTGAAGATTCCCACGTTGAGGAGAGAAGAGAGCTCAGCATCTCCTGCCCTGAGCATCGCCTGCTCACAACTTGCATTAGGAAGTGTTAAGCATTGGGGTGGGAGTAGGATGGGAGAGAGAAGTGAGAGAAAAGGGTGTCCAGCATCCCTCTGTGCTCTCAGCATTGTTGACCTGAGGCCCCGCTTACAATTTTTGTCCATATAACGAAGATCAGTGAAACGTAAACTACGATTCTTCCTATTCCTCTGGCTCCAAGAAATATAGATATTGAGACCCCACTGACACCAGCACCAAAGCTGTAGTCCCATCCCACAGATGATATCCTTGTGGGAAAGTCTTGGGAGGTTCCTGAGTTGTGCACAGGATCAATAGGAGTTTCTCTTGTGCTGCAAATGCACAGTTAATTTGTGGCTTGAGAGCAGCCCTTTCATCCCAATGGTAGTATGGTGAAATAAGGAGAAGTTCTCACTGCAGCCATCCAGATGTTCACATTGAACAAATACTTCTGACCAACCTGTCCCAATTTGCAGCAGGCACTGTGTCCAAACAGGGAGATAAAGGAGTGCTTGGGATCTCCTATGGACGTGGCAGAACCAAACCCCACAGGTTGTGAGTGCAAAAGCCACACATCCAACTGCTTGATTGGGAAAAGCTCGTTAGTACAATGAAATGGAGCACAGCTGGGTTTGGTCTTTCTGTTGTGTTAGCTTGAAGGCTTCTCCTTCCTCCACCAACCACACTCCAGCAGGCTGCAGGGAGACCTACAGTAGGCATCCCCATGCAGAACATTCTCCATCTTCACCACTTTTTTTCCTCTTACTATTGAAATCCATCATCAGTTTTGCTTGCCTTCCCTCTTCCCTGCTTCCTTTCTTCCCCCTCTTTCTTTTTCACCTTTCATTTATTTGATCTGCTCCCAAACTGAATCAGCAGAGGGGCATCCAGAGCAGCTGTTGCTCCCACCCCGTGCAGGATTGTGGTGATAGCTGCCAGCCCACCTTGGTTGGAGCTCCATGCTGTGTGCAGGCTCTGTAAGTTGCACCATTCTGCTGCATGCCCTCCCATGTTTGCACGGCCACTAAACCTTGTCTGGAACAGGTGGAAAAGACCCACATGTTCTACCAGCACCCGGGGGCACGGTGAGGGGCATGGTGAATGCTCACACGTGGGGTGAGGGAGAGGTTCCTCATTCCCACCACTTGCCATCAAACGTAGAGGGAGACGAAGCTGCTGATGGAGGCAGCAGCCCCCTGGGTTGCGTGCTGTGTTATATGGGCTGATCTGAGAGTGTATGTCCTCACCATGCTCATTCCTGTGAGCATCTGAAGTCCTAACCTGAGCAGGATTCTGGGAGCATGGACACAAAATAGAGAAGGCTGGAAATGTGGGGCACGTCCAAGTTTGGATCACACAGTGTCCTTCCTGGTGGTAGCAGGAGCCACATGGGCAGACTTTTGTGCTCCATGTGACAGCCTGGGTTTGTGCTTCTGAGCCCAGACTCGAGGGGCTGAAGGAAAAGCAGCTGAGCAAAGCCTGGCTGTTGCAAGGAAAACCTTTGGAAGCTGATTCCTGCTCTGTGAAATTCCCGTCTGGTTTCTCTTCTCTGATGGGACCTGAAACTGTTTGTGTTGCAGAAGTGCAGCCATGGCCTGGGGCAGTGCAAGCAGCGTCTGCCTGGTGCTGACACACACTGGGGCAGGGCTGGGTGCAGCTGGGGGGGTGCCAGAGCTGCTGAAAGCTCTGGGGTGGCTGCAATGGGGCTGGGGAAGCTGGCAGTCTGTGTCCCTGTCCCTCCTGCACAAGGTTGTTCAGCAAGCCCCTCCGAGCCCTGGAGCTGGACACAGCGTTCTCTTCTCACAAACACTGTTTTTTTTTTCCCTTTTAGTTTCTTTGTTTGCTCTATTTCATCATGTGGATAACAGATGAACGTGTCCTTCCTTATCTGCTCTACCCTATACAGGCCAGTGGCTGTGCATAATTGCAAACGCCCCGGGGTTTCTGTAGCCGGGGCTCTGCAACATTTTTGCACCCGACTGCATGTTATTGATTGCTGTTAGCACGGGGAGTTTTTTTTGATCCAAACACTCTGTGAGTATTGCTGCAGTGAGCCGTGCCCCAGGGATCGCACAGCCTGGGTGCAGTGAGGCACAAGAAGGTGAGAAGGAAAAGTCTTTTCTTCCCCTGCTCTTCCAGCCTGAGTGGGGAGAGCATCTCACTCGAGGTCTGTGCAGAGCTGAGCTGGGAGCTTTCTCCTGAGCATTGTGCTCTCACTGATGTTGTCCCTCATATCCCAGTTATTGAGGAGTCAGCCTCTTTATAAAGGCTTATCCTTGTGCTTAGGGGGATGTCTGGCTCTGTGATGCTCCCAATGCAGGCTCTGCCCCTTTGCTCCTGTCCCAGCAGAGCACCTCAGCCTCAGGTTGTCACCCCCCCAGCAGGTAGGTGACAACCCAGGACTCAGAACACCACGTCCCCAAGCTCAGGGCTGGCATTGGGCTGCAGTCCTCTGCTTCAACGCAGCACAGGCACCTCTTGGCTGCTTTCCCTGTGAGTCAGGGCTGCTTTGAGCCCTGTGCCAGCCAGGAAGAGCCAGGCTGGCTCCTGGAGGCCACCTCACGTGGACCAGGCTCTCCCACCTGCAGCAGCACACCCAGCACTCCCAGCACAGGGTGGTTTTGCTCCCTCACACACACTAAGCCCCCCACCTCGCTCGATGGCCTCCACCCTTCCTCCTCGTTCCTCACGTGCCCTCCTTCTTTCCACCAGGTATTTCTGCATAAATACAAGAGCAAAGAGGAGAGAGACGCAGCTCGATCGGACAAGAAATCATCCTTCCCCAAAGGCCACCTCTCCAGCCAAAAGCTGCCTTACCAGAACGGACACTCCGGGGGCCTCTACTCCTCATCCTCCTCTTCCTCCTCTCCCCCAGCTGCCAGCTCTGCCCTGTGTGGCAGCTCCTCTTGTGATGTCTCACTGATGATGATGGTGGGCGAACCGGATTCGGTTCCTCCGGGTCGAGGGATCTGTTTGGACCTGGCCATTTTGGACAGTGCTTTCCTCCTCTCTCAGGTTGTCCCCTCTCTCTTCATGGGGTCCATCGTCCAGTTTACGCAGTCGGTGACTGCCTACATGGTGTCAGCTGCCAGCTTTGGCCTCGTTGCCATTTACTTTGCAACCAAAGTTGTCTTTGATAAGAGTGACATGGCCAAGTATTCGGTGTGATGGGGGGATGCACCGGGGCAGCACGTGGGTGCCAAGATGAGGGCTGTGCACATCCCCGTGGCTGCTTGTGGGGTGCTGCATGTCGTGCGTGCTGTCCCCATGCTGCTGCTGGGAGCCCCAGTGCTGCTCTTGGGGCTGGGGATGGCAGAGAGGCAGCAGGGATAATCTCAGGTGTAAATAGGAGGCATTGGGGCATTGTGCTTTGGGCCATCAGTGCTTTCCACACTGTGCCTTTCTCAAAAGTAAGCACTGCACAGCCAGCACCAAAGGGATTGCACTGGGGGGAGGAAGGAGTCAGGCTTTTCCTTTAGAAATGGGTGTGGGGAGGGGGAAAGAGCCACTGGCTTTCCTGCCTTCCAGTGCTGTGTGTATCCTCTCCCCCCACTTGCTGCAGTTGTACTCAACTTATTGAGTAACACTTCCTCAAAGAAGAGGAGATCACCTTGGATGAAGGATGGGAGCTCAGGTTTGGCCGTGGAGCAGGAGGGATGCGTGTCTGTTCTGACAGGGAGAAACCACCCAGGAGAACAGTCACTATGGCATGTTTTGGAAAAAACAGGGAACGTTTCATTAGGACCGATTCCAAAAGATGACTTATCTTTTACCTATGCACCAAATTGCATCAGATGGAAAGGACTGCTTAACGTTTTTATTTCTTTCTTTTTTTTTTTTTTTTTAAGAATGATTCTTTTTAGCTTTCCTTACACTTCTGGATAACTGATCTCTTTCTCAGTGCCCAGAACAGCCGCCTGCTCTCTCCCAGTGATCTCCCAGATCCAAACTGGTGTGCACCCCCAAACCAGACCCCTGAATGATGCTGTCACGAGGGTTCAATCCTACAGCGAGGAAGGAGAACAGGCAGAGCTGTCCATGAAGGCGATCCAGGAACAAACATACCTCATCAAATTCTTACCTGCTCCAAGTGCCTCTCAATCCCTTAACACTGGGACCAGTGCTGCTGGGTTGGTCAGCCCTCAGATGCGAGGCACCTTCTGCTGGCCTGAGACAAGTGCACCAGTTGCACCAATGCTCTGCCACTCAGAGATCACCCCTGTGCTGAGTAGGAGCCGAGATCCCAGCTTGCATTTAGCACTCAGGCTCTGAAATGGTGCAAGCAATGCCCAGAGTGAGGCACGAACATCTGGAGGCAGGGCTGGGGGCACGCAGGGACTCAGCAGCCCTCAGTTTCAGCTGCAAACAAAGTGTTTGTGACCAATTTTCAGTGGAGGTGTGTGGGCAGTGAGATGTGCTGGTGAGGCAAAATGTTGCTATTTTTGCAAGAATATTCCTTGGCATGGAAGTGAGATTACTGCCCTGCTGTTTGCAAGCGGGTCGTGAGAGGGCTTCTCCTCACTGCTTTAAACACATCTTTCCCGTAAGGGGTGACTCTTTTTGTTTTATTTCTCCTCAAATTATATGCCTACCAGCTTCCCTTTCCCACAAGAAGCCCCATGTGCTGAAATGCAGCTGTTTTGGGAACGGATTTGGCAGCTGTGCAACCATTGACGGAAGCGGTTTTGTGTGTGTGCTTCCAGCCCTGGTCTCTGTCCACCCCATTCGTCAGGGGGAAGTCCTGCAGGCAGAAGGTCACTACCAAAGGTGCAGCACTTCTTGAATGCTCCCAGGGATCAGTAACCTTTTCAAAGAGGTCCCTGAGTGCTGGAACACTTTGCCATTTGTTTAAGTGCCTGAAGAGCGCTTCCACAACACAGCCTGGGTGTGCAGGTGGAATGATGAGGGCATTGAGAGCTTGGTTAAGAACATCCAGGTGATACTTGAGAGAGCAGTGGGCTCAGGGGGTTGGCAGCCTTTCATAGCATCTTTTGGTTTGGAATGTGAGAGCCAAAGGTGGTGCAGTTCTTCATCCTTAACTCATAAGCTGTCCAATGAGAGTGGAAGGCTGAAACCTGCCTGATTCCCCCATCCACAGAGATGGCTTTGGAGTAGTGATGTACTGATGGCCAGGAGTGGTTTGTGGTGACATTGGCTGCAGCAGGCTGTGTGTCCCAGCTGAGCTGGAGGGCCTGAGGTCAGTCCATGCTGGTTGGGTCTCAGATCTGCCCTCCACTCAGGCTCTGTGATCACCCATCCACATCTGCCCTGTGTTAAGGCTTTGGTGCCCAGGTTTTGGTGGCAACTCTGATCTTACACATCCAGGGAGGTGCCTGCATTTACTTCGTTTATGTTCTGAAAAGACCAATGAGCCCATGGCTGTGGCCAGCTGCTCTTGCTGCTTCATTCCAGGTGGGTGCCTGGTGTCTCACCTTGGCCTACCTGGGAGATGGGAGCTCCTTCTCTGCAGAGATGTGGTCCCATCTAACCATCCATTCACATCCTGGCTGTGCTGCTCTTGTTCCAGTCAGCTCAACAAGTGTGAAAAGAGCTCCCTGGTTATCTACCAAGAGGCTCTCTGATTTCTCAGCTCCCTCTTCCCCCTTCTTTGCATTTCCTCAGCTGGAGTGAAACCCTGCGGATTCGGTAATTGCTCCTTTCCTCCTTACCCTCCTATTAGACCAGGAGAAATCTGCTGGGCTCTCTGCCAGCTCCCAAAACAGTGGGCAGATGGGTGCAGGGAGGAGCTCTTGCCAAGACCCGTTGCTCTTTGCTAACCCTGTCCACTGTGGGAGCCCAAACCCAGACAGATGGGGGCTGTCTGCAAGAGAGCAGTGTAGAAAAACCACAGTGTGCAGTCTGGTCCTGGATCATTACCAAAAGCCTTTCTTCCTAGGTCAGGATGTCACTGAGGCTTATAGGGGAGGCATTTTCCAGGATACGTACTGAGAAACTCCTATCTTCATAAGGTTGTCCTTTCTGGGTAAGCAGTGTGCTGCTAGAACTGTGTCTGCATCCCACACAGCCCAGCAGGGGACACAGGTATGTTCTGCTAAACGAAAGCACACCCCTTGCATACTGTTATTGATCTAACCTGTGCGAGCACAGAATCCTCCTTAGGACTGGGATCATACTGTACAATTTATAGGTATGGGTGCAAGCTTCTCAGAGGCTGTTGCTGGGAGCCTTTCTGTAGGTGTAGGTGCACTTCTGCTTGGGTGAGCCACACTGTGCCTCTCCTTTCCTTTTGCAAGCTGGTGATTTTGGGATGTGGAGGGGAAAAGGAAGGATGTATTTTCTAACAGGAGATGATTGCTGCGAGCAAAGGAAGAGCGTTTGATGCTGTTTTTTCCTTTCGAGATCACATACTGTCTGCAAGACGCGAATGTTTTATTTATTCGGTAGAGTAAATATTTTGTATACAATGCGAGAAGAAGGCTGTTATAATTTTATTATGTAAAGGAAGGAAATTAAAGGTGTTGGACGGAAGGACGGACGGACGGACGGACGTTGTGCGTTACTGCCGTGCGCCGCAAGGGGGCGCCGTAACCTCGGCGGCTCCGCAGCGCTGCCGCTTCGGGCGCACAGAGCGCGGCGCCGCGTCCCGGCCGGCTGTGTTGGAACCCGGCATCTTTAAACAGCTGAGATTTCCCCAATTCCTGCAAGGAACTGCGGTAATATCACTTCTTACCCCCTGTCTCAGGTTTGTATTTAAGCAAGTGGCAGCCGAGGGTGTTGTCCCCCAGTCAGGGGACGGCGATGAGCTGCCCTGTCCGAGCAACCACACACCTTTAGTGTTTGGTTTGGGAGTTTTTGTTTGCTTGTGGTTGGTTTGTTTGGTTTTTTTTTCCGAGCATGAAGTCCTGCTCAGACCTGGGAGAGCTTTTCTTCAGGCTCAAATTGCTCTCTAACAAAGCAGAGGAATGTACATTCATTTCCTTGGCTTTACGGTGCCCTGTGGCAGATCAATGTCCTCCAGTCTCTGCCGTGCAAACAGCGACAAGAAAAATCTCCTGTCCTACAAGGGCACTTCCAGCCTCGGAACTGTTCACCTGCTTGAAAATATTTGACCCCAAACCTCTGTCACCATCAAACCCTACGAGTGCTTTGAGACAGCAGAGGAAAACGCGATTCCCTTCTCCCTGCTCAGTGCGTTTGCCTCCACGCGGGGACCTCACGCTCTCAGTTTTGTTACTCCGGTGCAGACTGCAGTTACCCGCTAGGGCACGGCTACCTTTCCCTTGTCCTTTTCTTTCTCTGAAACGCTGAAAAAGGAAAAGATAAGATAGCAGAGCCGAGGGCATCTCCTGCGGGATCGGCCGCAACAGCGCAGCGACGCGGAGCCGCCCCCGGAGCCGAACCCCCGCGGGGCGGAGCGGGCGCGGAGCCGCCCCTGGGCGATGGGACCGCGGTGGCAGCGCGGAACCCAACAGGTGAGGATAAGGGGCTGCCGAGGGGTGAATGGGGCAGGGGGGGGTCCGGCCGTTCCCGGTGCGCCGGGTCCCGTTTGGGCTGCAAACACCCGCGTGTCCTTGGCTGGGTCGGAGCATCCCTTTATCTCGACGGGATCTGCTCCACGTGGCACCGCTTTGAGCGCGTTTTGGCCCGAGGTTTCTGGGAGGGCAGGCTGTGACCCGAGGTAAGTCGGGGTTCTGGGGCTGCGGGTGTTGGTGGAGCGGTCATTCAGCACCGCTCACACTCACGTTGGCCCGTGACTTTTCCCTCTGTGTGAGAGCTGCACGTCTGCGGAGTTCAGGCAGTAATTGAGTGCTCCTGGGAATCTGAACAGCTACAGGGATGGAAATGCAAAGTGAAGCTCGGCAGCAGCGCTGACCTTGTTATGCAGAACGTTTGCTTGAAGGCCAAAATGGGGCCTCCGTGTCACTGCAGTGCTTTATCTGGGGTCACGGAATGGTGGATGAGCATTTTGCAGAAATGCTGCGGGTTGATAAGTCACTGCTATCTGTAACACATCCCCGGTGTCCATCAGCAATAGAGCTCCCCATAAGTTGCCCTTTTCCCCTCTGCAAGGTCAAACATTACTATTGCTGCTCTTAGAGGGCATCAGGGCTCTGCTGAAGCTGCACAAGGCTGCAAGAAACCTGCCCAGGTCTGCTCAGCCCCAGACCTTCCTGCCCTCTGGTTGTGCTTTTGTTTGTGTTGTTCACCCAACAGAACTGTTCGCTTTGGATTTGTGGGATATGTACTAAATAAACCTTCAGAGCTGAGGAGTTCATGGTGTAATTCGGTTATCCTTGGGGGCATTCTGAAAAGATGAAGACTTCCTGAGCTGCTCTGCAAGGTGGAAAATCAGGTTGGAAAACAGCAGTGTTTGGTAGCCAGAGGGGAAAGGCTCTTCAGAGCCTCTGAAGCGTGCAGACGGAGCTGATGAGAGGGTCAGAAAGCAGAGGAGGATCAGAACACTGGAACAGAGGCAGGGCTGCCTTTCGGTGCTGCCTTTCAGGTGATGATTCAGAGCACGGATTTGTGTTGTGATGAAAACACGCAGCCTGCAGGCTGAGGTTGGTTGGAGCACCGTCCTCACCTCACAATGGGAGCAGAGCTGGCTCTGCTCCTCACAACTTGTTGGCACAGAGCTGTGTTGGGATGGCTGTGGGCAGCCCCAACGATGCACTGCAGCTCTGGGCAGATGGGGAACTTAGGTGGGGATTATTTCTTCTTAAAGGAAGAGCCTTTCTGTTATATCCAGGCTGCTTCTCAGAAATTCCCTCTCCCAGCTCGCAGGACCCTGGGGAAGCACTGATAAGGAGGACTGGCTCAACTGGTTTGCAGCTCTGCAGAAATCTCATGGACTTGTTTACTCTGGAAAACACTCCTAGGTGACTTTGGCATCGGTTTTCTTTCTCTTGAAAACTCGCTTTCCTTATTAAAAGTCCAAGACAAGCAGGCAGGCAGGGCCGTGCCTCACTGAGTGCCTCAGAACTGTGATGATTCCCATCTGCTTTGAGCTGTGTGCCCTCAGGGGCCCCTTGAGCTGACCCCAAATGGGCTGTGTCTGTCTGCACTGCTATCTGATGGAGTGCCACAGTGCAGGCTGACCTGCCTGGATGTGCTCAGTGCTCCTTCAGGCACCACAAAGCGCAGCACAGTGGTGCCCATGTGTTCCCAACACTGGCAGCTCCTATGGTTATTATTAGTTCCCAAACCAGATAGTTTGAACCTGGCTGTGATATGTCTGTGTTGTCGTTGTGCCAACGTTTGGAGAAGCCAGAACCTTCCTCTGGAGCTCCACTAAAACTCATTTGTGAGCCACACGTCGACCTCTGTGCCATCCAGCAGCACATGCCTGCCCTCTGGTGCAGGTGGAAGAGTTTCACTGTGTAGTTTTGCCTTAATAAACATCCCAGAGAAGTTTGCTTCTGGGAGAGATCGAGCCCTTAGGAGCCTACATAGGAAGAAGGTTGGCATGTGTTTTTTGAGCCACAGCATCTTTATTATCAAACAAAGACCACTGACTGCTTTTGCTGTTTTCGTTCTAAGGCACGGTCTGTTACACTCAAAGCCTGGAGTTTTCTTGCTCGTTTCCCATTGGAAATAACCTTGGTGGTGTTTCCTTGCAGATGAGCAAAGACTTCCCCAGCCGAGGTGCTGCAGAGGCTCCTGATCCAGCCCAGCAGGAGCTCGGTGCAGGTGGGGGATGCGGGCCAGCCGGTGCTGTGTGTGAGCAGCCAGGAGCTGCCAACCCCTCCAGGTTCTTTGTCCCATCAGCACAGCATGCCTCCATCCCTCCTGCCAAGGCATGGCCCCAAGGAAGGCTCTGACCACCTCCTGGAGGGCAGCACTGGCTGCCATGAAGGCGACCCACTCCCCTTACCAGGGGCTGATGGGGAGGAGGAGAAGCCGCCCCCCACTGCCTTCGAGGCTCACCTCCAGCTGCCCGACTTCTGCTGCAGCCTTCCCCAGGACTTCATCCCCACCTTGGAGGAGATCGAGGAGTTCTTGAGGGACAAAGCTGAGTTCCTCAAGGATGGAGTGAGCGAGCAGCACGTGGCTGGAGGGAAGGTCGGGGTTGAATCTGAGAATGGTTCGGGTGGTTCTGAGGGACATCCACAAGAAGATGGCTCAGATGGTTCCCAGCCTGGAGGGACAGCTGATGGGAGCAACCAGAAAGCAGCTGATGGAGACGTTCCCGTTGTCCTCCATATCCAGCCTCTCCAGCTCGATAACAGCAGCCTGCTGGCACAGCCTGCTGTCAGAGCGACCCAACTGGTCATCAGCTTACAGGGACAAAACCTATCCCTCCTTCCTCAGCTCCAACCCCCCGTGACCCTCATGGACCAAAAGTACATCAAGATCGCCCCGCTGCCCAACCCGATGGGAGCGAGGATGCTGGGGGGTGTGCAGGATCAGGAAGCAGCCTCTGTGTGTCCAAAAGCCCCCACAGCCCCCGTACGTGTCCACAAGTGCCCACAGCTGGGCTGCAGCAAGGTGTACACCAAAAGCTCCCACCTGAAGGCCCACATCCGCCGGCACACCGGGGAGAAACCCTACAGCTGTGCCTGGCCTGACTGCGGCTGGCGGTAAGTGGGAGCATGGAGGGGGGGGGGAAAGCAGGTGAGACCCTTAAGGAAACCCAGGGGGAAATAAAAAATATTCTGAGTCGCTGTCTGGCAATGCAGTTTGTGCAGCTGGACTACAAAAATGGCTCTTCTAATGAATGCTTCTCCCAGAAAACAGGAGCTGCTGCATCCTTCCCATGTTGGTTCAGCCATCCCTTTGCTTTCTCTCGCTGTGTGCCCACCCTGCCTGCCTGTGTCCCTCCTGCTGGGCCTGCAGCATGGCTCCTTTGTGCGTTTTCTCCTGTTTGCTCTGTGCACAGCATTGTTTTCTTTCATCTCTGTTCCCTCAATGAACCACTCTGCGTTTCTCTGATTGTTTCCTGCTGCTGTGCTCTGTTCCTGGTACCACATGCTTGTCCTGAGGGGCAGGATGCTCAGCACAGCCTTTGGCGAGGAGGGTTAGCAGTCCTCAGATCTTGCATAGTGCTTCTCCTCAGCAGATCTGAAAGGATATCACAAGGAAAACTGGTGCTGGCAGCACTGAGCTTCCTTGGTTTCTTGTGCAACACCTTGGCACCACCTCCACCACCATGATTCCCTGCATGGTGGAGGATGGCTGCTGTCTCAGGAGGAGCTGAGACTTTGGAACTCACTTTTTTTGCAGTAGAGCTGGAAAAGAAGCAGTTGTGTGGATGAGCTGAGGACGTCCTTGGGATGCATTTAATCTTCACAGAGCTTTTGAAGGGCAAGCGTAGTGTTTGCTGTACCAGGTGTGAGCGTGAAATCCTATTGCTGGGAGTCTGGGGTTACATCTGAAGCTCCTTGCTTTGTGCTTCTTTGCGTGGGCACGTTTCAGCCAGATGGAAAAACCCTTCCATCCTAATACTCCTGCCATCTGTGTTGGCTCCGTAGAGGCAGAACAGGAGTAAATCCTGCCCAGTCCTCCTGTCCAGCATCCCCCTGGCACTCGGACGTGCAAAGCAAGCTGCAGTCCCACCAACTCCCAACCTCATTGAGGTGGCACTTCAGAAGGGCTGAGCATCACCTCCCTGCTCCCTGCTGGAGCTCTGTGCCAAGCAGAAGGGCGCAGGAGAATTGAGCAGGGATGTGTGTGTGGTTAAAGGGATTTTCCAGGTGGTGCAGCTGATCTGCACCAGGTGTGGATATCACACAGCCAAAAGCAGTGCGAGCACTGGGTATTCCTGCAAGTCCTTGCTGCTGCATCCTCAGTTAATTCGCATTGGCATGGAAACCTCTGCTCCTCTGCTGCGGGGTGGCTGCATTTGCTGCTCCTCCTTTGTGCTCTGTGCTAAGCCAGCTCGCAGGCTGCTCCTCTCTCCCTGAAAACTCTCTCTCTCACTGAAAACTCGCTGCCATTCTGAGAAACAAGGGGATGCTTGCAAGGAGAATGCACGCTCAGGAAAAACAGGCCCTTCTCTCAACAGCAGTGCCTTTTTTGGCTAGATGTGTGAAGCAATAGGAATCCCTTGCCACTCTGAACTCTGTCCTCACATCCCTGCCAGCCTGAGCTGATGCCCCAGAGAGCAGCTCTCTCAGCATCTGTCCTCGGGGCCATCAGCTCTCCTTCCCACGAGCGTAGAACAGAGGAAGGAAGCAGGCGGACGCTTTAAAACCAACTGAAAACAAGATCTCAGTGGCTGCGCTCCCCTCTTTCCTATCTCTAAACCACTCCTCGGAGAGCTTTCTTCCTTTCTGCTCCCTCCAGGAGGATCCTGGGCTGTTGTGCACTGCCTGGCACAGCGGCTGCGCCCTCCACGCTGCCCTTCTCCCGCAGGTTCTCCCGCTCAGATGAGCTCTCCCGACACAAGCGCTCGCACTCCGGTGTCAAACCGTACCACTGTGCCACCTGCCAGAAGCGTTTTGCCCGCAGTGACCACCTGGCCAAACACGTGAGGATCCACCGGGGCCAATGGGGCAGCATTGGGATGTAGGGCTGACCCGGTGTGGAGCAGTCCTGGTGGCGATGAAGAGGAGAAATGATTTTGTTGTAGCAGACAACAGTGTGTTGGAGTTTTCCTCGAGGACGGCTTGAGTTTAGGGTTTGTTTCTTTGAAATCCACGTGGGGGAAATCTATTGGAGCCCTTGGGCAGCGTGACGTTGCTGCGGTGTGAGCAGGGACGTGCGTGGTGTCAGCAGTGGCAGAAGGGGATCAGGAGGGATGCAAGCAGCAGCACCAGCAGCAAAGCCCTTTTTTCACGTGCTGAAGGAACATCTGTGTGCAGAGACACCCCTGCATGTGGATGCAGGAGAGCTGCATGCATTGGCTGGGGGGAAAGCTGCAACTTGCAGCTTGCTGACGTCCTCTTTGTATTTAACTTCTGGTTAATTAAAGGCCAACTCTTTGCTACCGTGCCAGCTTGCCAAGCTTTTGCAAACATCTGGGAGGGAATTAGGTGCTTGTACAAACAAAGAGTGAACGTCAGGAGTTCCAGCTAGGCTGTGTGTCCCTCCTACGTGGCTTTGCCTGCGTGTCTCAGGCTGATGTTTGGTGCCTGCAGGCTCTTTGCTGCTCAATGCTTGTGCCATTATTCCAGTGTGCTTCCAGGGCAGGACTTTGTGTCCTTGTGTCGAGCTGCTGCTTTGGTGAGGAGAGTTGGGGTGTACCCAGAAGGATGGGGAAACGGGCCAAACCCTGTTCCTCCACCTAAAGCTGAGCCTAAACTCCTTGATTTATTCCTCACCTAGAATGTTTGGGGCTACACGCATCAACAAAAAAAGGGTCTGCTTCTCCTGAGTCTTTTCCTGTGTGCAAGCCACAGCTCATGGAACTCTGCTTTGGCTTCCAGCACGTTGCTCTGCCCCAGCTGCTTGTTTTTTAGGAGAACACCTGCATTGCTTTCCAGGTCCCCAGGCACATGAGCAGGGCTTACAACAGAAAGCACTGGAGCTGTTTAACTTCGGATCCAAGCCTTCCCCAAAGGTCTGGGAGGGCTGGATTCTGGATGCTGGCTGAAACTCCTCCATCCTTGGGTAGGTGTGGAGAAGTCTGAGCAGAAAGCTGCTGCCTGCAGTGGGGTTTCTTTCCGTGCAGCACCTGTGAGCTCAGCCAGAGCTCTCCCCTATGGGGCACACAGGTGGCACTGAACACTCCTGCTGCTGCCCCGTGCCCAAAAAACACCTCCTGAGCGATCGTAACACTGAGCTCTGAACGACGAGCCAGGGCAGGCAGGTATGCAAGGGCCTATTTTTGGTTGCCTTTTGTGTTTGTGGATTTTTGCCTGACCAGGAATTCACTAAATGCCCTTTCCTTGAGGGCTTTCTCCAGGGGCTGCGTGCCAGCGTGACTCATGCCCGTCTCGTGCTTTCATCTGCCCTTCTTTGCTCCTCTCCCTCATCCAGACTCTCCCAGCACACTCCCTGTTCGTTTTGGACCTGCCCCATCCTGCCTCCCTCTGTTTGCAGCCGAAGGCAACTGGGAAAAGGCGCTTTTCCAAACCGGAGCAAGAAAAGCTGTGCCTTCGTGCCAGGCTCTTCTCCCTCCTGCAGCAGCGATTTGCTGAGCAGATGCACGGGGTGGATCTGCCATGGAAGACGGGGCTGGGAGTGCTGGCGGTGCTGGCTTGCTGCTCACCTGGTTTGTTTTGCCATCTCTTTTAAGCAGACCGCAAAGGGAGGGGAGAGATTTTTATAAAATAAAATAGTCCAGATACATATCTCTTGAGCAATGTGTGTTATAGTCTCACCTGCTTCCCTCTGGGGACTTTGGATGACTGGCTTAGAAGGTTTACTGAAGGCTCTGTAATTACCCGTCCTTTGCTCCAGTGAGGATATTAGTCTGCAGCAGAAACGCTTTGTGGAAGTACAGATGAGAGCTGTGGCAATGGGAGGAACGAGGAAGAGGGGACCCTTCTGCCTTCCCACAGATAAAACTATGCTTGGAGGTGCTGAGATGCATCTCATACATGTGTCACTGGGGCTGCTGGGTTTATACCCCAGCTCTGTGCTGAGCTGGGCTGCACGTCTGCCCTGCTGGTGATGGGAGGGGATGGGAGGATCTGCTCGCAGTGAGAAGGCTGTCAGGTTGCTAAGCGCTGCTCTTTAGGAAATTAAATGCAAGCAGGCAGGAGTTGTAGCAGGGCAGGATGTGGGAAGAGCACAAAGAGAAATTCAGGCGACGTTTCTAAATCTGTCCGCCTGGATACAGGGATGAATTTACTCTGGATATAGCAGCAGGCAGCCCCACGCTGCAGCCCACTGCAGCACTGCTGTCCCAGGGTGTGCAGGAGGGACGTGGAGGGTGACACTGTGCAAGGGGCTGGAGGCTGAATAGGGGGCTCTGCTGTGTGTTTGCTGCCCCTTTTTTTCTGCTATAAACCCATCAGGTTGATGACCAGCACCATCAAGGCCTCGCCAACAAGCTGGCACGTCTCAGTGAGGTGGGCATCAGCATCCAGATCTGCTGTCCCTATGGTTGAAAGCATGATGAGCTTCCACTGTGTCCATCCCCACTGTGTCCAGGCAGGAGGTGTGAGGTCCATGGGATTGTTTGGGCTGGAGAAGAGGGGACAGATGGGGGTCCTCATGCGGCCCTGCAGCTCCCATGGCAGCCTATAGCTTCGTATAGCTCTGCTCCCAGCACCATCTCAACCAACCACACGTGATGCAAAGTCAGAGCCACGCAGTGAGATTTCTCTTTATCAGGTGATTTAGCAATCTCTGCGCTTCTCCTCTTGGGCTGCCCGGTGTTTCCCTACGGCCAACAGCTACATTTCACTTCCCAGCTTTGTCCTTGCCTCCAGCTTGGCAACAATTAAGACAAAATGGTGGGGAGGGGTTGATGGTTGGACTTGGTGGTCTTTTCCAATCATAACGATTCCATGACACTCTGGACATCTGTATCCCAATACAACCGACCTTCACCAGCAGCCCCACTCTGACTTCTCTTTTTGCTGTCTCTTCCCCTTTAAAACACTGTTGCTTGAGTGCTTCTTTTTAAAGCATCTTTACGTATGAGCTTTTTCTAAGACCTGCCTGCTTGCCTGCGCTATTTCATCCCATCCCTTTGTCCTACATATTTTCCCCCTTGTGATGTTGTCTAAGATGGGAACAAACCCACGTTCGCTTGCAAACCCACGGCAGGGGAAGCAGAACAAAATGAGAGTTGCACAAAGCAGGAAATTTATTCTCCCTCTCTAGGAAAGACCCTTTGGGGCTGTTTCTCAGTGAAGCTGTCACAGGCACTGAGCTGCAGCTGAGGCCACGTAGATGGCAGGGCACAATGCAGGAGGGTTTGCTTGGAAAACCCCCAGTGCCTTTTGGGGTGCAGCTCATACATGGTTTCCTATCAGAGCACATTTTGGGGTGCAGCTCATACATGGTTTCCTATCAGAGCACATTTTGGGGTGCAGCTCATACATGGTTTCCTATCAGAGCACATCAATATGGGGAGAGATATTATGCTGATAAGTGGAAGGGGTTGGGGCAGAAAGCAGCCGGATCCAGGAGATCTGAGCAACATGTGTGAACCTGGGTGCTCCTCCTTCCCCAAACAAACGGATTGAGCTCTGTTTGAGGTACACACGAGCAGATGTTGGCAAACCTCCCATCTGTGACCCTACAGGAAGAGTCTGATAGAGCGCAGGACTCGTCTTTATTTTCTTCTTTCTTTGTTTCCCTGGCTCGTGGTGGTTGAAGGAGCCCAAGCTCCAAACACAGCAAGCAGTCAGCGTGGAGCACAGAGGGAGCCCAAGGTTTGTTAGCACATCACTTGTGGAGCATTAGTTGTGTTTGAGTCACCTGGAGTGCAGGAGATGCAGTGCTTCCCCTCCCTGCCCACTCTTTTTCACACTATCTATCAGATGGTTAATTTGTGTAAGTAAATAGATAATGGTCAGCAGCTTGGTTTAAAAGCTTCCCTTCTTCCCATGCTTTGCAGAAGGACCCCGTGCTTCATCCCTGTAAGCTGTGGTCAGATGACATCTTGAGTGACACCTCGGGTTCTGTTGTCCCTGAGCTTCATTATATCCCTGGCTTTCACCTCCCCTCCCATCTCCTGTACCTTGAGCAGTAAATGCCATTAAAGGCATGGTGAAACAAAACATTGCTCCCCATCTTGGTCCTTTCACTTCATTTGAGTGGGACCAGCTGAAGGAGATGGGCTGTAACAACACAGAACTTGCCTTCATAGAAACAGCACTGATTGCAGCTGGAGGTGCTTGGGCTCAGCTGGGATCTCAGCAACGCCTTCTTGTGTGTTTGGGGTGATGGCACATCCCAAACAAAAAATGAGCAGCAGGCAGGTTGGTGAGAAGGCAATTAGGTGAAATGTGCACGGAGGACTTTGTACAAACACATCTCACCTCTTGCTGGCACGTATCTGGAAACCTGAGGGTTGCATGTTTTGGCATGTGGGGTGTTTGACAGTGGAGTGCAGCTTAGTTTTTTGTTTTCCTCTGCCAGTGGGTGGGAATCTTGAGGCTGTGTGTGCTTTGGGGAGAGCACTGCCTTTGTGGCATTTCACTGCTGCTCCCAGTGCCAAATCCAATGGGGAAATCTCCGCTCTCCAGCTGGTCCACAATGTGCTTTCTTAGGGCTTAACTCAGGGCAATCACCACTCATCTGTGTGCTGCTGCAGGCCGAGCAGCAGCTGACCACAGTGGGCAGTTTCCTGGGGACTGGAGTGTGTGCATGGGCTGCTTTAATGAGCTTCAGTGTGATTAAGGCTCCTGCTGTGTGCTGTCTGCTCTCTGTGATCCCCATCACTTCTGCTCAGCTCTAGGAGTGCTGTAGGGTTGTGCTTTTGCTACTGGAGTGAGAACCACGGGAAAGGTTTGGGAATAGAGGATGTCTGCAGGGAATGTTCCAGGTGGGGCTGTCCCAAGTGGGGCAGATGGTCTTTTCATAATAGTATCCTTGTAGTATCATTTGAGTTGCTAAAGGATCTTTAAAGATCTTCTCGTCCAACTTTCCCGTAATGAACAGGGACATCAGCAGCTAGAGCCCATCCAGCCTGACCTTGAACATCTCCAGAGGCTCAATATCCACCACAAATCTGTGCAACCCGTTCCAGTGCTTCACTACACTTATTAGAAAAAAAGCTTTTCTCTCACATCCAATTTAACTGTCCCTAATTTTAGTTTGAAATCATTTCTCCTTGTCGTATCACAACAGGTTCTGCTAAAGAGTCTGTCCGCTTCTTTCTCGTAGCCTCTGTGAGGACAGTTGCCTTTAATCTTAACAAGAAAGGTAGTGCTCACAATTCAGTAATTCAGCCTTTCCAAAGATCAGGGCTCATCAGAAATTCCAAAGGGAGATGATTTCCAAGTAGAGATACTTCCCTATTTGTTACCAGCCCCTAAATGAAATCAGGAGGGATTAGTTAGGAGACCCAGGGTCCACCCCTTCTGGTGGCACAGCGATTGCCTCTCCTCTGTGCTCCCAGGGTTGGCCATAAACAACCATTTCCAGCCAAAATGGTTCGAAGTGGCCACATGCTGTGCCCGAGCTCGGGTAGAACTGCAGCTCTCCTCATCATCACTACCAGCACTGGAAGAGCTGATGGGATTGGGCTGCCCTGCTGGATCTCTCTTGGTAGAGGTGAGCCGGGTCCCTGCAGCTCTTCCCGCTCCGTTACCCCTTGGAAAGCCTTTGTGTGTTTTTTTTTCCCCCACCTTCTTCATTTTGGGGTACACCTTCAGCCTTTCTGCTTTAGGAGTGCCACCGTCTCCCCTCCGCCACATCTCTGCCCGGAGAACCACAGCGATTTCTTTTGTTTTAAACTTATTTCCGCGTTTACCCTCCGCTTCCCTTCCGCTCAAGCAGCTCAAGCATCCCGCACCAGCTGTGACCGGGTCCCGTTTCTCTCCCGGCTCAACCCGGCGAGAGGCGGCAGCCTTGGAACCGACTTGCGGGCACATGGCTGCGAGCGCGGGGCGGCGCGGACTACACTTCCCACGAGGCATTGCGGCGGGTGGGCGGCTACCTCCTCCCCTATTGGTCGGCGTCGCCCCCGCTCTGCGCGGCGATTGGTCGCCGCCTTCGGACCCTCCGCGTCCCTCAGCGGAGCCGTGGGCGGAAGTGTGGCGTACGGCGGCCGCCGTGGCTCCGCGGCGTTGAGGTTGGCGCTTCGCGTCCCGCCATGTAACGCGCCGCCGCTCCCCGCCGCCTCCTCCTGTTCTACCGCACCGCTGTCCTTCGCTGCTCGCCCGGCTCCTCCCTCTCAGGGATGGGGGTCCGGCACCCGGCCCGCCGAGGGGGCTCCCGGCCATGAAGGGCGGCGGGGGGGCCGCTCCCAGCACCTGCCCGCCGCGACGGGACCGCGACGTCCGGGGATCGGCGGGGCTCCTCCTCGGTGAGCGCTGGGGGGGCGGCGGGGGGACCTGGGGGGGGGGGGGGGGGGGGGGAAGGGAGCGGTGCTGGGGGGGCAGCCGGCTGTGGGGGGGGTCAGGAAGTCGGGAAGGGAAAGCGGCGGTGCGGGGGGGGGGGAGGGGTCCGTTTTCTGTCCGTTTTCTGTCCGTTTTCTGCCCGACCCGCTTTGAACGCGGCTCTGGGAATCGCGGATCGCCGTAGCGCTGTGCCGTTCGGGATTCCGACGTTTGCGGTGCTGTGCGGTTGGGAGGAGGCTGCGGTTCCATCCGACGCTCTGCGTTGGGTTTTTATATTTTATCATATATATATATATATTTTTCCCCCCCCCCTCCCAACTCCGCCACGGTTTCCCTCAGCCTCTTCTCCTCTCTTCTCCTCGCCAGATGGGCGGATGCTGCCCACATCAATGGGTGAATCCGTGGAGAAAGTATGCAAATCCGCCGCTGTTGCTCGTGTTATTTGCACGCCTCTTTACACCCGCCCGGCTTTACGCACCCATTACACAACGCTCACCTCCTTTGCACGGCCGAGACTTCCTCCAACCCGCTCCGTTCTACAGCCTGCCCCCATCACGTTGGGGGCCACGCAGCATCAGCTCGGCTGCTTTGTTTTTGAAGCAGCAGCGGAGAGAACCGCGGAACTGCACGCTCTGTGCTGCTGGGTGCAGAGTTTGGTCGTTAGCTTTGCTTTTTCCCCCCTTCCTCCCCTCTCTCCCCAATCTGCTTGCACCAGCACAGCCCTCCCTACAAACTGCGCCGTCGTGATTTCGGCTCGCCTGTTTATTTTTAGGGTCCCAGAGCCTGTTTGGAGAGAGGAGTTGTTCCATCGTCATAGCAACGGGGCTGAGTGTATTATAAACATTATGAAAGGAAACCTTTTCCATCTTAAACGAGGCTTCCTGTCGGTAATAAGGTTAGGGTCAGCAGAATACATGGGACCTGTTGTTCAGGGCTCAGTGATGCGCAGGCCTGCCCAGCAGGGATGCTGTTGTATGATGCTATGGAAGCCGATGTCATCTGCTGTTGGTAAACATTCCCTTCAGCCCGTTGTGGTGGCAAATAAGGAGGAAGCAAGCGTGTAATCTACTTAAAGAGGCATTTTCGTCGAAATACGTGTTTCTGTGGCTTACTCAGAAACAGTCACGTCAGTGATAGAAACCAATCACAGGCTCTGCCTTGGTTTAAGTTTGCCATTCTATTTATCCTGAGCACGCAGCTGAGAGGTGGAGACCAGAAAATGCTCGCTTAGGGTAGGAAGGTCTCATTTATTTTTTTTTTTTTCAGACAGGAGGTAAAATGATGAAACAAAACAGCGATGAAACAAACTGCTCCCAAAGCTCAAAATTTAAGAAATCAAGGCATCAGAAGATAAACTCACAGCTCAGTTTTTGAGCCAAGAGTGCAAAATGGAGTGCAGCGTTTGGTTTAAGTAAATAGGAGTGCTGGACTTGGAGAGGGATGAGGGGAGGGAAGCTGAGGAGCAGTGCTTATCAAGAGGACATCCTCTGGTGCTTCCTTCCCAGTGCTTCCTGCCCTGAGAGCTGTGCTGCTTTTTCCTGCCAGGGCTGAAGGGAGGGCTGCAACCTGTTGAAGCCTGGAGTTGTTTTCTCACTGTTTGTTTCTTATTCTAACTTGATTTTTGTGGTCTGGATGCTCCTTGGAAAGGGTTTTCTATGTTCTTAGTGATGGAGGCACCGATGTGGCAAGCTGCAGGTTTAGGTGAATTCCTTACATGTGGCAACTTTGGGCTTTTGGCTTTGGGAATGGAGCTACCAAGACAGTGACAGAAGGAGTTAAGGAGTCCTTATGGTGCTGTGTGTGTTTCTGGTGAGGGCTGGATGCTGTTGCCAGCCCCCCTCCCAGGGGGAAGCTGACTTTTGGTTTTGTATGCACTAAAATTAATCCAAATTGATAAAGTGCTGAAGGTAATAGTTGAGGTGAATCACTTTCCCAGGAGCTTGCAAGTGTTTCGTGAGAGATTTGTTGGTAATGGGATATTTCAAGTGCTGCGCTAATGAAACTGTTGCTTGATTGTGTGTTGATGACTGCTTAATTAGATATTTCATCAGTGATGTTACAGCTCTTGTCCTTTTACTACAATGCAAGGAGTAGGGGGAATGGAGTGGCTATTTACTTGTTCTTTTGGCTGCAGACACTAACTGCATGATCTTACCTTGAGGTTAACCCTGTCTGGGCCTGTGACCTCCAGAGATCTCCTTTAATCTCAGTGCTCTGTGTTGCTTTTTTTTTATTATTATTTGTTTGTTTGTTTTCCTGGAACAACCATCAAAGGCCGTGTCTGTGCAGGAGCGTTGCACAACGTTGCACAGGGGTTGTTGTCTGCACATTCCTTCTGTTTGCACGCCGTGGCCATCTTCAGCCATTAGAAACACTGGGGAATGGTACAGTGCAGCCCTAGCAGCTCAGCTTTTGCTGTCTTGTGTGCAGAGTGGCCATGCAAAGCAAGGCAGCAAGTGCAGCTTCCTGTTGCAGCACAAGGGCTTCGTTTGCACGCTTGCTGCGTGTCTGACTGCACTGTTAGCACGAGGTCCCAAAGACCACCTCCAACTTGTTGCTGCTGTTTTATTAGAATAATTTTTGAACAGGAGCCCTGCAGAGTGGTTTCACTCTCTCCTGGCAGATGTCTGTGCCTTGTGGTTGGCACACGCATACGCAGCGCTGGTTTTCTTGCTGGCAATCTTTGAGCAGCATCTTTTTGTGGCATTGTCACCCGGTGGCTCTGCTGCTGATCTGTGCTGCTCTGCTGGTTCTTTGGAGATGCTGCTTCTGTGCCAGTGTCCGGGCAGCTGTGTGGGTGCCAATTAAGTGCCTGCAGGTGATGGTTTTGTCCTCGCTGTGTGGGACAGCCTTCTTCCTCCCTCTCCTTTTTGCTGTGCGTTGCCTTTGTGGGGGGATTCTGACGAGGTTGCAGCTCTGACTGCTGTAATCAGTCCATCTGCAGAAGTCATCAGCCTGCAGCTGCTGATAAGGAAACATGCCGAGGCGAAGGATTACTCGAGCTGTTCTCAGGGCTGAGTCAAACACAGGAAACGTGCCAGAAGACCTCGAAGATTGGGGGGTGTATGGGGGGGGGGAGGGTGGGATACAGACCTGCCTTGCTGGAGCTCCTCTGGGTTCCTCCTCCCTCGGGGCTGAATGCTGAAGGTTGTTCTGCAATGGTGAGTAGATCTGTGGCTGCAGCACAGATTGCCCTGTGCCACTTCCGAAGCCGTGCCACCCAGCAATTGCACGCTGCCTGCCACAAATGATGCAGAGCCCCGAGGCTCTGTAATCACCCGGATTGTGGCATAGATGGATGAGAAGTCGCTGGAAAAGATGCGTATCTCGTGTCCCAGCTCTCATGTAAACGTGAGGCTTTGTACCTTTGTCAAGGCCTCAAACAGAGCCTCAGCAACACGAGAAAGCTCCGCTTTGCAGCGCTCCTATTTAGAAAAGTGCAGCCAAATGCTGTCAGCTCCTCTGTGTGCTTCAAGGGTCATCTGTAGGCGTCAGAGAAGATCTCAAGACAATAATAGTGCTCTATTTTAGCATACTCATTACAAAGTATAACTGCCCTCTGCCTCTAGCAACTATTTTTTCCTCGTACTCAAATGGTGCAGAAGTGGGAAGGCTGTTGTCATAAACAGTGCTGTTGCCTGTCTGCTTAATTCCCTCTTTGTCTTTTCGTGTGAGACCTTTTTCCTTCTCTGTGGACTCTTGCAAGGCAAATAACCTTCAGCTAAAAGGCAGTTTTTCAGTGGCGTGCTTGTAATTATCAGCACAATCATCTCGAAGGAAAAGCAATCAGACAAGGAGGCTTTTTCTGCTGATGGGAGCTGTGCTGCAAACTGATGGCTTTCAGAGGCAGGGCCATGCATCTGGAAGAAGTTGAGATGTTCCATAGGAGCTACAGGAGGAGCAGCATCTCAGCAATGTGAGAGTGGGGTGGTGGGTTTCCATCCTCCTGCCCCAGCTGCAGAAGGAGGAATTGATGCTGAATGCATCCTTTGGGTTTTCTGAAGTCGCACGCAGGTCGGCTGCGCTGCTGTTAATTTTACATCCCGTGTGATGTTTTGGTTTGGTTTTACTTTCTCCCACTTCTTCCTGGTGAAGCAGCAGTTCTTTGTGTTCTCATCAAGGCAAGTTTAATAAAGTTAAATTAGATGTGCCTTTGTTCATAGCACCACGTTCTCCTGTGGATGTGTTACTCTTTCCCAGTTGCTCCAGGTCTCCATGTGTACCTGCCCACCTGTACCATTGCTTTAGCCAAGTTGCAGGGTTATTATTTCCCTTTATATCTAATCAGGACAAGCTCCTGGATACATTCAGGTGTCGCTCCGTTGTTTCCTGTAGGTGTGTGCAATAAATAATGAATGAAGAGGGGTGTTCATCTGCAACATAACCTGTCCGTGCACGATGCCGTGCTGCATCCTTGATGAAATGATGGAAGGAATGGCACAGAGTGCTGAAACCTGTGACTCCAGGAGTGTTGGTAGCAGCTGGATGCATCCGATGTTTGCTGTAGTCATGGCTGTGCCCCTTGGGGGGGGGGAATTCCTCCAGCCATAAAGCTGTGCTGTATGCAGAGATTGTGATGCCAGTGAGGAGCCCTGGTGTTGTGCTGCTCGATGCTGCTCAGGATAACGTGGCACATTGCTCTGAAGGTGGTTTTTAACAAATCTATCCTTCTGTTCAATCCAGGTGTGTGTGCTGTGCTGCTGTTTGTGCCACGGGAGCACAGTTGTGTGCATCTCAGCTCTGCTCCAGCCATGAGCCAGGCGATGCTGTGACTGCAGTAAGGTCGGAGAGCTTTCCGATAATGACAGCAAAGTGCTTCTTACTAAAGGGAAGCACACCACTGAAATTACACGGCATTTCAATTCGGGGATGCAATCATCACAGGTTTTTAGGAGGAGAAAAAGCCTTTGCCTCCCCGATATTCTCCTGCTAATCTAATTTCTGTGTGATTACCTCCCGTTGCATCGCTCAGCGCTGTTTGGTGCAGTGCTGCTTATGGGCTTTGAAGCTGCTGCAGATAAACGTAGCGTGGGAATAATCACTCAACTTCATTTTCCTGCTCTTTCTCTGTTAACACTTATCACGGGTATTGACAGCTCTGTAGAATGGTAGAATCAAGTCCTTATGTCTACACAACACCCCGTGCGTGTGCATCATCCTGACAGGATAATGAGGCTGTGCTGGTGATGCTCCGTAGGAAATGGCATTGGCAAAGTGCACAGCAGAGAGCTGGGAGGGCTTTAACTCCATTCCCTGCCCCACAGCTCCGTGCTGCAGGACCAGCTCAGCAGCTGATGTCTTCTTAGAGTGCTCAGCAATTAATTTGGGCAGGCGCGGAGCTGTACTCATCAGTAATTAACGAGGAAAGCACCTTAGGCCAGCATAACTAGGTGGTGTGGGTGTCCTTCATTTTGAGATTGTTCCCTGTAATTGCAGCAATTTAACCGAGTTGATCAATGTAACATCATGTCAGTGTGCCATCAGGCAGGTATTTGTGAAAATAGGTTAAATGCAATGGGCTCTGCCCAAAAAGAATACCTGCCCCAGGGCACCTGATTTAAAATAGGAATGCTTGGTCCCATGTAAACTGTCAGCAGTAATCCTTTTTCAGGGCTGACTGGATTCTGAGGCTCTGACATGTAGACTGTTCTCTTCCTTATTTAGGGCTGGCTAAGTGCTGGGCAGTAACGAGATTGGAATAAAGGCTTTGGTAATGAGGACAAACTGGCAGTCCTGCCTGGATCTCAAACTTAGCCCTGTGTGTGCATGGACCTCAACAACACGGACCTCAACAACACAGACACGAGTCCTTGCTGGGGCTGCGAGCCTTCAGAGCCTCCTCCTGCCAACAGCACTTGGTATCCAGAGCTGCACTCACCCCAATAGGAGCCCCTGTGCCATTTAAGTTGGCCTTTATGGAGGGTTGGGGTTAGGGGGAAATGTAGCAGGGCGCACATCCAGCACAGTTCTTTGGGAAGGCTCTTATTGCAGAGCAGCCGTGTTTGTTTTTGTTACATTGGAAGAAGTTGAAGCTGTATGGAGAGAAGCCACGTGTTGTGGGATAAGAGAATCCATATGGGATGCTGCATTAATATCATTCTAGCTGTTTTAATTCACAGCCTGGCTTATAATTCCTTTGTACGGACAGGATTATTATCACCAGTACAGACATGGAGGTCATTCCCTCACTACATCTGCCTATATGAGGTGATGCTTCCACTTAAATTTTGGTGGAAACATCACCTCATATAGGCAGATGTAGTGAGGGAGTGACCTCCATGTCTGCACTGGTGACTGTACATCCCATACAGTGCAGGAAATCTGTGCTGGAGTGACACTGGTCCTAAAAGACCTAAGCCTTGAAAAGCCAAGTCGGTGTTTTAAATTGTATTTGCTTCTTTCTTTTTTTTTTTTCTTTGCTTAATTTCTTATGAAAGGGATGAAAATTGCAAAAATAAAGATGAGAGAGCAGGCTGGGGGTTGGTTGGTTGGGAGGGATGTTAGAAACGTGAACTGGAGGAAGGCTGGGTTGTTCTTTACAGTGACATCTTCAGGCAGCTGAAGGAGGAGGCTGCAGGTGAGTGGGTAGGAAGGGAGGAGGTGGTTTGATTTTTACCTGAGTGCACCTGAGCTGTTCCTCAATACAACTCAGAACGGGTGAACGTGGAACAACTAAGAATTGGGGTGGTTTTCATTTTTTGGGTTGGTTTTTCTTTTTTTTTTTTTTTTTGGGTAATGACTCATTGCAACTTACCCAAAATGACCTGATTTAGTTAAATGAGGCTAAATATAACCCATGTGAAAAGGACTGACATGTGGGAGGAGACGATAGCAGTTGGCTCTCAGCCTCCCTGTTCTGCAGGGAACATCTTTCACGACTGGTGACTAATAATTTTTTACTCTTGCTGCCTTTGGAAATAACATCTCTGTGCCCTCACCCTCCTTCTAGGGAGACGCAGAAGATGCACCGTTCCTAATCTGTTGCTTTTTCTCTGCATTTCAGCTTACTGCTATGGACAGTGCTATCACCCTGTGGCAGTTCCTCCTCCAACTCCTGAAAGAGCCTCAGAACAAGAATATCATCTGTTGGACCTCCAATGACGGGGAGTTCAAACTGCAGCAGGCAGAGGAGGTGGCCAGACTGTGGGGAATCCGCAAGAACAAGCCCAGCATGAACTATGATAAACTCAGTCGTGCTCTCAGATACTATTATGTGAAGGTAACAAAGTCCATAAATCCACCTGAAATCCTTATCCATCTTATCAGCTTCTGCCTAATGAGCTTTGTTTCCTTTTTCATTCTCTTCAAGGGGATAGGTGTCACTTCTGGCTCCAAGAGTTAAGTGAGGTGCACTGGCTTAAGTTTAGAGGTTTTTCTTTTTTCTTTTGTTTATCCTCACGCCTGGTTCCTCCCCAGTGGTTATTTTATAAGGTTCTGGATGGCTTTATGCAAAACGTTTTCCTCTTTAATTTATGTCTTTGATATTATCCTTCTGTGAGTAATATTCTCCTTTCCATTGAAACCTTTTCTCTAATTGTCTCTATGAAGGGGCTGTCGAAATAGGGATTTCCAGCATGGTAGCTCAGAGGTTCTTTGTTTTCATTCTTGTGTTCAGAAATGCACCTCTACTGAGGAGACTGAGTTTAGTCCAGCAGAGTGAGGTGCTTCTCTTCTGAAGCTGATGTCTTCAAAGAACTTGTAAGAACACGAGTGGTGTCAAAAAGCTGAACTGGAACCACAGTGTGGGATTGTTACCTTGATTTCAATATCCTTCCAGTGAGCCATTTATCCCACAACTGTTGTTATGTGGGTGTATGAGATTTAAAAAAAAAAAAAAGGTTTCTGAAGAAGCTGTCAGATCGTGGGGTGCAGTGTGGTGCTTGGAGTTTAATAGCAGGCAGCACAATTTCCCTCATCTGACTTTGCACCATGAGGTCACGGAAATAATAACTGTACAATAAATCAGCATCTTCTGTGACCCAAACTGTGTGTGGCATTTTGGTGAGGAACCAAGCAAGTTTGACAGAGTTTGTGATATTAAGATAGCTGATAAGCCCACGTTCTGCTGCTTTCTTTTATTATCATCTCACTAAGAACAAGGGTGGTTTGATTTACTGTATTAGGCATCAATTCTGCAAACCTCGTAAGCCTTAATTTTGTGTGTTCTCTTAGATTATGCTTGCAGTGCCCAGAGCACTGACCTTAACTTCAGTGGTGGTATCTTTGTTTCCTAGTGGATCATCTTAAATATTGGAAACAGAATTGCTCTGCTGTCTTAGGGTTGCTTTGGTTGTGTTGAGGTCAGTTTGAGCCTCACCTGTTGTGTCTGTGAGCTCTGGAAATGATATTTTGGCAGAAGTACTGCAAGAATGCAGTGTGTTTAAAACAAAAGAAAAAAAAAATTCTATTGAAAGATGACAAAGTATTGAATTCCTCGGTCTATTTTAGGCAGAGTTTGTAGCAGGAAAATGAATCTAAAGAAGAGCTAAAAATACCTCTCTTCTTACCCACAGAATATCATTAAAAAAGTGAATGGTAAGAAGTTTGTGTACAAGTTTGTTTCTTATCCGGAGATCTTAAAAATGGATCCACTTGTCGTGGGCCGGATAGAAGGAGAGCCTGAACTGACCAGCTTTGCAGAGGTGAGCAGTGCTCCAAAGGATGTGGAAAGCTGTGGGAAGGAGAAGTCTCAGTCGTGTGCTAAATCCTCCAGCCGTAACGACTACATCCACTCAGGCTTGTACTCCTCTTTTACGCTGAACTCCCTGAACTCTTCCAACGTCAAACTCTTCAGGTCCATCAAGATTGAGAATCCAGCTGAGAAACTGACAGAGAAGAAAGCTGCTCAGGATCCAATGCCGTCTGTCATCAAGTTTGTCACCATGCCCTCCAAAAAGCCTTCATCCGTCCCCCTGATCGCCACCACTTCGACAGTCTCTGCTACATCCACTGCTTCTGCCACCTCGACTGCATCCTCTCTTCCCATGGGATCAGAAGAAACTCTGCAGACCTTGGAGACTCTTGTTCTCCCCAAGTTAACTATCCCTGAAGCTCCAGCACCTTTGCCAAACTTGACCACCAGCTTTACCCCGACTCCACCTGTATCCTCGGTTTCTCCCGTTCTGCAAGTTCCTTCCACCCCCCCATCGCCGCCCCTGAGTTCTAATCCTGACCTGGACATTGACACGGACATAGAATCAGTGGCTTCTCAGCAGCTGGAGCAGGCTCAGAGCCTTCAGCATCAATCCCCAGAGCCCAAAGAGCAGGATTCATCTGTTCTGGAGAAGGAATTTGCCAATCACCTCTCCAGATCTAAAAAACCCAAAGGGCTGGAGTTGGCTCCTACTCTCGTCATTACAGGCAGTGATCCAAGTCCATTGGGAATACTGAGCCCTTCCCTCCCCACTGCTTCTCTTACTCCAGCACTTTTCTCCCAGGTAACTCAATTCCCCCACCTCTTTTTTTTCCTTTTTTTAAGTAACAGTAGTGGTTGTGTTACACTGTAAGGCAGGAAGGGAGGGCAGATGAACCAAACCAACACTATAAGGATCCTTTGTAAATGTTCCAGAGTGACACTGAATTATTTCCAAAGCGTTTTGAAATCCTTCAGGTTGATTCTGAAATTCCTTTAAAAACAGGTGTGCGTTCAGCAATGTTCTTTCACTTGATTTAGTAGCCATTAAAACCAGAATAATGTGATTTAATGTGATAACAATGGCTACATAATTTGGTTGTTCTCAGCGCGTGGGAAAGGAAAGCTTTCATTCCTCATGGAAAATTTGGAAGAGAACTGAATCCAACTATGCTGTTATATTGTTCTGTATACATTTAATCTCCTTCCTGTAATAAATTGGAGTTAGACTGCAGGGAAACTGCTGATAGAAAATTGAAATAGCTGAAGACAGGAGAAAAACAGAGTGCAGTTGCACTTTTGGAACCCTTCAGAGTGTTTGGCTTGTAAACCTGGAACATCCAGAGCATTCAGAAGCTGGGTGTGCATTTCTTTTGTTGTAGCTTACATCCCCCATGTCACTCAGACCATGTGTGTGCCCGCTGTCTGCTCATTTTAAATTCATAAGCTGAGTTCTGTGAGCCATTCTGTGATTCTGTTCTCCAAAGTCACTTGCAGGTGCTGTATAAGAATTGCAGGAGAAGGCAATTTGCTGTAGGTTACAGCAGGATTTGGCAGCTGCTGGGAGAAGAGGGCCAGTTGCTAAGAAAGGGGAGGGAGAACTGATGGCTGCTGCTGCTGTGGGGTTTGAAGGGAAGAGGAGGAGGTGGGAGGAGGCAGAAGGAGAGAATGGGAGTTCCTAAAATGGGATCCAGCCCTCTGCAGCTGGAGGAGCTGGATTACTGTGGCCAGATTTACATATGCAGTGCATTACTCCAAGAGCAGCTTTCGCACGATTGACTGTCTTTGTGTGTTTTGCAGACTCCCATCTTGCTGACCCCAAGTCCCTTGCTCTCCAGTATTCATTTCTGGAGTACCCTCAGCCCAGTTGCTCCTCTCAGTCCTGCAAGGTTGCAAGGTGCTAATACGCTTTTTCAGGTAAGTTCCAGCAAGTTCAGCCCATCTCTGAGCCATACTTATCAGTACTTTCTTCAGCAGACCTGTAGGGATCTGTTAGCCCAAGAATCTGATGGCAAGTTTGGGCAGTAATATTTGCTGTTTAATAAGGTGAGGCAGTTAAGTAGTAAGCATTTCATGATATGTCATGAAATATGTCATGCTTTGGTTGCTCAGTCTTTCCAAGTTTGAAGTACTAAAAAGTTTCCTTTAATTCAGGGGATCTTTTTGTACCTGGTACCTTTTTTGCTCTACAAACAGCTGATAATTGATTGAAGAACAACATGGGACACTGTTTCCCAACAACCTGTATAAAGTCATTTTCTTGTGATATGACTAGTTTAGGACATAGGCAGTGCTCATTGCAGAGGCTGCAGTCTGTGTCCCTCCTGTAGCACTGGCTGGTGTTGTGCAATCTGTGGTGTGGTGGCATTTAAAAAGTAATTAGTTGGGGGAAGA
The DNA here is from genome assembly GCF_987193195.1 of Phasianus colchicus. NCBI lineage: Eukaryota > Metazoa > Chordata > Aves > Galliformes > Phasianidae > Phasianus > Phasianus colchicus. The sequence goes on from NC_143460.1 coordinate 4,001,245, forward strand.
CAGGAAGATTCTTTGAAAGGTTTTTTTTGTTTGTTTGTTTGTTTCCTGGGGAGCTTCTTTATGCACAGTTAGAGAGGAGAGTTAAATTAAAATGCTCTTTCTCAACCACTTTTCTTTTTGTCTCTTAGTTTCCATCAGTGCTGAACAGTCACGGCCCATTCACACTGTCTGGACTGGATGGACCCTCTACCCCTGGCCCATTTTCCCCTGATCTGCAGAAGACATAGCACATGAACTCATGGAAAGGACATATATTGGCAAGCAAGGAAAAGAGATGACACTTATATTTAACCATGATTTTTTTTAAAAGAGCGATTTATAATTCCACAGAGATTATCAGCAGTCATAGTTTTTGCCATTCCCAGATAAAAAAAAAAATGCCTTTTTTGCAAAATTCCTGTTTTTTGAAGACCCAGATTGGTAATGTTTATGCAAATGCCTTAATAGGAGCTGAAGCTCCGGTCTCTTCCCTCCTTGGTTGGAAGACTTCACTATGGTTAAAGGGAGTTTCAGTTGGTGTTGCAGTAACTGAGTCTGCACTGTTTGCAGTCAATAGTATCAGAGAAGTCTTTTCTCTGTGACTCTTGGAAAAACCTCTGTTCTTCTGCTTCCTGTGCTTGGCAAGAAGAAATTTAATCACGATCGAAGCTGGCATTGCAGGAGATGCTTGGGAAAGGAGTGTGTGTGTGCACTCAGCTTTGCCTTGGGGCCTGATAACTTCTGCAGCAGCAAAACAGCCCGCATCTTATCTGCTGTAAAAACATCTTGTCTCTTTGCAGGTAGAAATTTTCAAGGCATACTCCATGATTGTGTTTCTGAGATGTGGACAATTTCTCAATGACACTGCATGCAGAGAGCCCAGCCTTGCAGTGCTTGGTTCCTGGATGCTTCTGAGCCCTCCTTCAGTGAGGGGGCAAAGCCTGGAGACAAACAAATGGTGGGATCAGTTCTTTTCAGTTCTCAGAAAGTTTGAATGCTGAAGTCCAAACATTTCTTGTACCGGAGACCTGTAATCTCAGTGCTGGAAGATGAGCAGAATGGTGGATTTTTACGTGAGGTGTTGAGGTTTTAGCTGTGACATGAGGTTGCTGCCTGATGCTGCGTTTTCAGCCCCAAGCAGTGGGTCAGAACGCTGATGTCTGAGTGTTTTTACTGCTTTTTTCCCCACAGTTTGAAGTGGAGAAGCTTTTCCCAGCTCTTATCTCGAGTTTGGCTTTAAATCTATTGCTTTTTTTTTATTATTATTATTTGAGGAAGCACTCAGACCCAGAGAAAGTTAAGCTTAATGTGTACCACTAGCTGATAGAGGTACCAGGGGTATCCACCTCACTGTAAATTTGCACTTGCTTTTCTTTCCTTGGTGGCCACGTGTGTGTGAATTAATACGAGTTTCCAGAGCCATTTGAAACACTGATGAAATTTTTTTTTAATTAGATTTTTAAACCTCAGGAGGCCTTTTAAGAGAACGGAGGAATGAAAGAAGAGGGGATGGGATGTCTCAGTCTGTGCCCTTCCACTTTGGGGCATCTGCTGTCAGGCAGCAACTTCTGTTTGCCACTCAACGTTGAGCTGAGTGACATAAGATAATCTTGATAAAATAACTTCTAGAAAACAGATTTGAGGTCGTCTCCTTCCTTTGGTAACCCCAGTGGCTGGCTGTGAAGTTTTAATGAGCAGAGGAAGGTTGTACCTTAACAGCACGAGGAGCTGGCAGTGTGCTTCTAACATAGCACACCTGTTTGATGGAGAAACGGTGAGCTCAGGCTTACCACAGTTTTCCTTTTGCCACTTTTGCAGACTGAATTCACTTTAAAGCATACGTATGACAATACCCAGGACTTGATTTACTGCAGTGACGTTCTCTCTGTATTCTAGCATTGAATAAACCACTTTGTATGTTGCTGATACAGCACCCTCGACATGAGTGGGGTGTAATGGAGTTGCTTTTTGGGCATTGTTCATCCAGAAAGTCCTCTGCCAAGTGGGAGAAAAGAGTGTGCCTATTTCAGGTGCTTGTAGCAGGGAGTGAGCTCGTGTAATGAACTGTCTTCCTGTTGAGTTTCATTGGAGGAGTGATACTGCTTTGCATTTAGACATCAGCAGATACAGGATAAAGTTCCTGTGCCGGTGGCTCTTAAAATGACAATGTGCAATATTGACTTTTTTTTTTTTTTGAAATGCAGAGAGAAACCTGCAGATCATAATTAAGAGCAGGCATGTGGAATTTTCTGGTTTGCATGATAGCTTATGAGTTTGCTCTAGAAAAATATATATAGCTATATATAAATAGCAGCACTTTTAATGGTTGTTTTAGGTTGGCCAATTTTATGCCCAATGTGTGTGTGGATTTGAGAGCAACATTGCAGACTAGGATTAGAGTTTAAAAATGACTAATGAGCACTAAAGACTTGCAATTTAATTGCTTCCCTTTCCTTGTCCCCTATGGAGAAAAGCCAAGTTTTAGTTTAAAAGTTGTGTATGTGCACACATGCACTTAATTTTTTTTTTTTTTTGTAAACTGTATCACTTTCAGCATAGATATGCAAGAGAACCAAATGCTAACTAATAGAGCTTGTCAGTTTTTGCTTGGCCTAGTTTCATGCTGTTCTCCAAGTAGCTGCAGCAGATTGCACTGCCATAGCTGTGAGATGCACGCTCACCTTCAGGAATACCTTCTTAGGGAAAGTTGCTATGAAAAGTGCAGCCTCTCTGTATTTCAGCCTGGTAGTGTCCAACTTGCTGACAGGTGATGTGAGAAGATGGTTACTTTTGCTTAGGCACCTGCCTTGGAAAACAGGAGTCCCCCATGGGGTTGTAATCTCAGGAGGCAGTTGGGAAAGCAAACTGTAAGACTGGGCACGGGGAGAGAGGCTTGCTGACGTTTTCCCCACTTCAGGTCACTTAAGATAATACTTAATATTGTATATATGCTGCCTCGTTAAGCAGATGTTTATTAAAAAGCATAGAACTGCCAGCTTTTTTGGATCACATTCCTCAGAGCTCGGTGATGTGACTTGCTGGTGCTCTGCTGGCTCACTTCAGGAGCAGTTTGCAGCTCATTGCAGCTTGTTTTTAGTATAGGGAAGGTGGGGTTAGTATAGGCTCTTCTTTAATTATCACGTTAGCAGTTTGTAATATGGGTATAGTACCATGTTGGTTTAAAAAAAAATAGTGCAGCATTACAGAAAAAACGTTGTGTAACATTGCAATTCATGTTGCTGAAGTAACTGTGGTATTGTTGAATGCTTTGATAGTATTTGCATTGGTTAATTCATAGGTGGTGGTAGAATTAGACTGGATGAGCATGGAAGCTGAACATCTGTCTTGCTTCTGGAAATCTCTTTTAAATGTCACTGCTGCTGTATAATAGTACTGCAGAGTTGCAAAGCTTGTGCTGCTGTCTGTGCTATGTCTGTCTTTTTTGAGAACCTGAACCATCAGGATGCCACTAGCTGCAAGCAGACAATCCATGGGAAGCAGAACTGTGCTGATAATCCCCTACACTTACACAACGTTCCCTGTTCCATCTTCCATTGTTCAGAGAACGTGATCCCAGTGATGAGGGTGGTAGAAGAAAGCTTTTTCCTTAACAGAGTGGAATCCCAGAGCCTTGTTTCAGGAATCTGTCTTCAGCAGTGGTGGCTGGATGGAATTCCTATGCAGTGCCTTTGGCACATTGCATTCTGCAGTAGGTCAGGAAGTGATGAAATCCCTCAAATTTGGGAGTTCACTGTGTTCCCTCAGAGTGTCCTAAGGCTTCAGTATCCGTGCATCCTTGCTAGAAAGGAGTGTGTTATCACAGGAAAGGCTTTGGCTGTTCAGTAGTTTGTTTGGGATAGTTCCTCCCGATAGTTTTTTCAGGCCTTGGATATCTAGCAGATAGATTCTTGTGGTTTGTTGTTGTTGTTTTTTTTTTAATAGTGTTCATTTTAACCACAACGAGGGCTGTTTTTGTGCATATCTTCCACCACTAAGCGCTGTGTGATGTCAGATCCCCCATCCCCTGTGACTTCAGCTTGGGTGCAAGGATTTCAGCAGCTTGCCTGGCACACCCAGGCAGCTCCAAGGTAAGCATGGCTTCAGAGTTCTGCTCCACTTCTGTAGCATTTTCCCTGTGCTTGGTTTGGAGCCCGTAGAACTGACAGCCTGTTGGCCACCCGTGGTTTATCAATGTATTTTTTTTAGTTAATTTTTGTTACTGTTTTATAGCTTTTTTTGTGTCCTCATATTTTACTCTGCCACTTAACCTCTTCCATTTTGAACGCGTGTTTGTTTACAAGACGCATCTCAGTGTTGTATCAAGAGAATATCTTGGCATTGCCAGCTATGAAATAAACTACATCAGTAGTTAAGGAACGTCGTCAGCATGGCCAGGTGCCTTCAAACTCAACGTGTGAGTTTTGGGTGTCTGGGACAATCTTCTTCTGTTTTGTTCCTTAGTTCACCTCTGTAGGAAATAGATTTATCTTCTGGTCCTGGGTATGGGTGGCTTATTTTGTCTGAGCAGTTTTGGAGCATCTTATAGCAAACAGCCCTCGCAGGATTTATGCTCAGCAGATCAGTTGAAAATCCACTGAAAATCAGATGAAAATCCATTAAAATTGCAGTCGTGTTCCTTATGAAGCGATTCGGGGTGCTGTAATGAGGGGTGGTACATCTTGTCTAAACAGGAATTTTTTTGTGGCTTGATTTGAGTTTAATTAAGCAGTAATTGGCAACGGCTGCCGTTTAGTCTGAACAGCATTAGCAGATCTGCTTCATGTGGAGCCTTTGGCGACTGCCATCAAGTTGAGTGGCAGTGAATGTGTGCCGTGCTAAAGTTGATCTGCTGAAATCAGAGGCTGTCAGATGAAGATTAAAAGATAAAACGTGGTGACAGTTGTTTTACACAGTTCTTTGGGGCTGTTACTGCCAAAGGCTTTTTCCTGGATTGACATCTGTTGGACGCTGCGTTCCACTTGGAGTGAGCAAAGCCTATGGACTGACTCTGCAGGAGCCCTACAATGCAGGTTCCAAACAGAGAAATAAATATTCCTGAAAATAGAACTAAATCTTTTCTCTGTAGCTGGCTTTTAGTCCTAAGGATGCAATCTAGGGGCAGCAAAGCTGCACTAATGGCAGTGTTTCTGCAGTCTGTTGTTGTGCATCACTGTTGGACCTTGCACAGATTCCCTGAGTTGGTCCTGGTGCTGCCTGAAGCAGGAGGAGAGCGTGTTGGTTTTGGGTCTCTGGTAGATCTAGAGCTGAGGAGTGTTATTCTTGATTTGTACAAAGAACAAACAGACATAAGGGAGAAGATGTGCAGTGCAGGAAGTTGGTTCTTTCTGGAGGATGCTGTTTTGCTGACTGTCACCATCCTTCTTTTGGTTTGTTTGTTCCTTTCTCCCCCCCCCTAAAAAGTGACCTTCACGATAAGAAAGCTGGCCCCATGCTTCTGCTTGGATGTGCATGCTAATGTATTTCCCTTTTCAGACAGCAAGACGTCAGATTCATATAAATTATTCTCCCAAACGCAGTAGAACTGATTAGAATTGATTTTCATTCCCCCTCCCTTTCCAAAGAATGTTGTAGAAGATTTTAATTGCAGGCATCTAATGAAAAAAAAAAGCCAACTTGTACAGCTTGTTTCCTCTATGCATTGTTCCACTGATGCTGAACAGCTCTCTCCATACAAACATACGTGTGCACACCTATTCACTGCCAGGAGACCTGTGCTCAGGATGCAGTGCAGCTTCCAGGTTTGTACACTCAGAGCAAACACTGCACGATGCAGTTGCCACTTTTAAAACGTTTTGCACGTGCTGTGGATGCTTCTAGGGGCTTTTCTTTTTCCCTTGGAAGCACTCGAATTGGTTGCACCACAGTGTGGGCTAAGGATTGCCAAAGGTTCTTTTCAAATGCATCCTTGGTGTTGTTGTATGTCACAGCTTCCTGGAAAAAGAAGCATCTTAAACGGATCTTTGAACGGTTTTATGCACACGGAACAAAAATTGGGGCTTTTCTTTCATCTTTCTCACCACGTGTAATTGTCAGCATTTGGAAAACAGGGGTCTTGTAACGGAGACACAGATAGAACTGTCAGCAGTGCAGCAGGGAGGTTGGAAAGCACAGCTTGGAGCCCACGTCCTCGAGCACTACGTGCAGCAGTGCTGTGCTAATAACTGGAAGCTGTTTTTTTTTGTTGTTGTTGTCTTTTTTCCTTTCCTTATTTTCTGGAACACAGGAAGGTGGTGAGGATGGGCTCTGCGTGGATCCTGCTGTGTGCTGGGTCCAATACCTGGGTTTGCTCTGGGCTCCTTGAGCTGTGTTGTGGGTTGTTTTGGCTAGCATGTCTTAACTCTTCAGGCTTTGGAACTGCTTTAGAGAATCGTGTTGACTTTTCGTTCTGCTGTTGTTCAGTTGCACAGGGTTTTATATATATGATGTACTTAGTTTTAACGTTAATTCTCCGTGAACAGGGTTGAGATTATTCATTGTAGTTTAAAAAAAAGAAAAAAAAAAAAAGCAAAAAAAAAAAAATGTATTCTAAAACTCCCTTTGAAAATCTTGTTTGTATTCTGTTGCAGTGTTACCAGATGGCCTTATGTACGTCACAGTGTTTTTGTGATAAGTACAGTAGCACATTTAATGCTTATCTCCCCCAACCCCTCTGTTTTTATAGCTGAGAAGTGTATTCTTAATAATAGAGATGAAATAAATAGGGAAGCTCAAGTGACACGCATAGGAAAGATAGTGGTTGTCTCCTGCCATGCGTATTGGGACAGCTGGAATCAATCTGAGGCTGCAGTGACTGAACAGGGGAGGTAACCACAGCATGGGGCTTTGTCTTGGGACTGCTGAGAACACAGGGCATGCTGATGGCAGGCAGCTCTCGTGTGCCACGAGCTTGTAAAGCAAGAAAGGTCCATTGGCTGCAGCAGAACTGCTCTGAGTTGCAGCAGCTGAGGCTCTGCTTCCTTGCAGCTTTCTGCCTGTGGCTCAGCTGGAGGCAGGGAGGAAAGCATCAGCTGAATGGGAGAGACTTTAAGCAACCAAACCAGCAGTGGTGATGGTTGGCTGTTGTCGTTCTGTTTCTTTTTCAAGTGCACATCTGTTTTGGAAAGTGGTTTTTCTGATGCCTTTAGTGCTGCTCCTCGAGTGGTTTTTTCAGGTTAATCTGGGCTCTGTGTAGATGAGCACAATGAATGTCTGCAGTGTTTTTCATATTCCTGCAGCACTGATTCTTCTGCTTGGGGCAGATTGAGGAGACAACCACTAACTCTAAAAGTGGATCCTCTCTTATTTTCCTGTAATTTAGTAGAAACATCAGTGGTTAAAATGACACGAAGTCAGCAGATGACGTTTTCAGTTACTCTTTCCAGAACAGAATTGCATTGGATACACGTGTTTAGTGCCAAGTCAAGAGGCAAAGTTATGTCCTAGCAAACATCTGCGTGCTTCCTACCTTGGAGATTTATCCTACAACCTGGAGTTTGGAGGCAGCAATGACCTTGCACTGCTTTGGTGCTCTGGTTAGAGTTGGGAGAGAGTAGCTTCTCAGTCTTTCTTACTTCAGACAAATAATACCTTATAATAAGAGTATCTTAATGCCATTGTGTTTAAAAAATAAAATGCTGGTATGTAATGCAAGTACATAAATAGCCAAAGTTTTCAGTAATTGTTCAGTGTTACTAAATTTGCTTTTATTTAACCTTCCAAGGTAACATATTAGGAAGACCTTCAGCGTGTTGATACCATGTTGGGAGAAAAAAAGAAAAAAAAGTCTGATCAACTTAATCCTTGTACATATGCAGTTCTTTGAACACATTTCAGGTTTGGCTGCGATTTGGAGGGCGAAGTTCTGAGATGCAAAACGTGTTTTGGAGGAAGTGCACTGTAATGACTTCAAAGTGACTCGTGCTGCTTTTACAGAGCAGCACATTGGCAGTTTTTATTCAAACATAATGAAGGTCTTTCCTGAGGAATCAGGTGACTTTTCTATTGCTTCAATTTTTGTGCAAAAAAAAAAAAAAAAATCCATGTATTGCAATTTTTTTTTTTTTTTAAATAGGGTGGGAATAGTTAAAGAAAACTATTTTATGTAAGAACTGACAGAGAGATTTGCTTTGTATAATGCAAGCTGGCTTTAAAAAAGCATTGTAGCAAATTATTCAAGTCAATCATATGTTAATAGTTATGTGCAACCAGACATGCAAAACAATTGTATTTTTTTAAATAAATATTTTTAACAAAGTTCCTGATCTTTTGGCTGTTTGGTTTTTTCTTTTTTTTTTTTTTTCAGTGGAGGAAACTGAAAGTTACAGCTGTGGGGCAACGTGCTCTGTGCTAATGACTCTGTGCTAATGAGAGTTGGTCAGACCTTGAGCTAACCTGTCTTGTTCACAGAAGCAGAGGATCCCTCACGTTTTGCTTGGATGGAGACAGGGATGCTGATGCCAGCTTTGCAATGCCAGGCTCTCTTTGGGCCAGATCAGCTACCTGCACCTCCTGGTGAAGATCTTTTGGTGAGTGGCTGCTTTCTTTATGCAGTGATAAAGGCAAAGTGGGAGTTGGAGTTGCAGAGCACACCTTAACTAAAAGAAACACTGCTCTGAAAATTGCATTTAGCTGCAAAGCCATAGGTCAGATACTTAATTTTGTTAATGAGCTGACAGCACTTGGTATGATGTCTTTCAAAACGAACTGTCTCAGTTTATTGTTTCATGCTCATTTCCTCTCCAGCAATGGAGAGAATGCTCTCATAGGGGGAGGAGCTTTAGTCATGACAGTCTTTTTTTTCCTAGGACTGGTAGTTCACCCCTTCTTTTTCATCCCAGCTCTGTCAAGGAGAGTAACAGTGACATCCTGTGGCTCTGGAGAAGAATTACTGCTCTGGGTGCCAACGAGAAGGGCTCCTGAAGTACAGCCATGAGTTAAGGGCAGGTCAGCAACACTTCCCTTCAGAGAGGGTTTCTACAGAAGGTAATGATGGAAGGTAAGAGCAGCTGCTTAGAAATTCTAAGGAAGGTTTAACAGCTGTTAGATTCAGTCTAAATGTGAGAGCAGAGCTGTTGGAGGTAGTAGCATAGTCCTGGCCCCCAGAGGGCTTCAGTTACCTGAGTCCAGTCATGCTGAGAATCTAGCAATCAATAAATCACCTTTAATTAAACACAGCTTTATATACACACGTACATATGTACATCCACTTACAGCAGTTAAAGCAAAAAGTACATGTCCAATCACTCACTGAAGAAATAGATGCACGTAGCTTTACATTCTCCTAAAGCCAGTCCTTTCTTCATCGCTTGTAATAGGCCATGCATGGGGGTATAAGAGTACCTTACAGAAGGCACCTTTAATAATAAGTATTGCACAGATTAAGCAGCTGGAGTCTGGCTCCCAAATACCTCTGTTTAAGCTTCAACTGGAAGCTAGAAATAAAACTGCCCTAAAAAACACTGCAACTGTAGCAGCTAAAATAACGACTTAAAGCAAAACAAACCATCACAACTCATAACTCATTCTTGACTCTAAAAAAAAAAAAAAAGCTAATGATTTTAATAATCAGGAGGCCCCAGCATGCTGAATAAGACACTGTCTTAGTGAATGGGTCTGGTGCTGTGTATTATACAAGAATCAACTGTGCAAATATAGATAGATCCTGCTACCACTGTGCACTTGGTGGGTTCTACCAATGGCATAATTTTTCTGGAAGTATTCCTGGTGATTGCATATACTCCCATGTTGCACCAAGAAGGAATTAAAAGCCAGTATTGTGCTGTATGTTTTTAAGGCTTCCTGTACTTTACAGACCAGAAGAAAAACCTGTGTCAAGTTCAATGACTTAAGCCAGGAGATGGTCAAAGTCCTACATCTGGAACAAATAGACCTTCTTTGTTCCCACCCTCCATCCTGGATTTGTGTGAAAGCTCATTTGCAGGAGTTCAGCATCATCCCTGCCCTATTCATAGCCTTTTGGGTATAGGGTCATTCTGATGTTTACAGTCTTTTTTGGTCCACGTGGCACAGGCAACTTGTGCTGAGCTTGCTGTGTTGCTCGAGGTTGTTTTCTTGATTCTGACTTACCCAATCTAGTGTGCTTTTGATTGTAGGAAACTTGCATGATTTAGTCATTAAGTGCAAAAATCATCCTTATAATAGTACTGCTTAATTGTGTGCTGTTTTATTGCTTTTCCAGGGCACGGCCACTTCTTCAGCGCTGATACTGTCCTGTGTCATCCATTACTGCTGGTTTGTCAGGTGAGACAGCATCCATATCTGCAAAATGGACATTAGGCACTTCATCTGAAATTGCCACTTCTATCACCCATCCCATCCCACTTGTTTTGCTTTGCTGATCGTGGATGAAAGGCCTCGATTTCCAGTAGCCTGGGTCAGTGATTTGCCTGTCATGCAGTTGCTCCTTTTGTAAAAGGAGGTGCTTAAAGAAGGAATATAGTGCATGTAGACTGATAAAGCAGGTAAGAGAAATCTTGACAGCTCCCTTTGGATGGCAGACAATTGCTCCCTGGGTTTTAGCCAGGGAACAGTTGTGTGCAGTCTGTCCTAATAGGGCTTGCTCCTGCTAGCTATGCAGTAGCACAGTGGTGCTAGCACAGCTAGTATCCTATTTGTTTTGTAGCTCCTCTGTGATAGCCACAGATTGTTCCTTTTTTTTTTTTCCTTGCTCCTCCAACAGCAAAGAAAGCAAACCCTGAGCTGTGACTGCCAAGGCTTTGTGGGCAAGTCAAAGCAGGAAGAGGGGACAGGAAGCAGCAGTAAAATAAACATTTCCTTTCATTTTGCTGAAGTGCTGCACCCTGCTTATGTGTTGATGCATATGCCATTCTTCCTCTCATTATAAAGCAGGGCTGAGTGCTGGTGCTTTCTTACCTGTTGAGGGCTTGGGGTACATCCTGTGGAAAAACAAGAGGAAAGCATAGAAGGTAAAGGCCAGGCCTCCAAAGATCATCCCGCAGACCAGGAAGCTGTAGCTGCCCTGATCATGTATAATCTGCAATTGGAGAGAAAAGAAAAAGCAGCAGACGTGTCATGATAGCATTTCAATACCTAATTGGCATTTGGTGAGAGCTTTACTTTTTGATAGCTCAAGGGTGAGACAGTGCTTTTGCAGCAGCTGTCTAAAACATGGACTAAGATTTCTAGTGAAGTTCAGGCAGGTTTTGGCACTTCCCATCTTCTCCCTTTGCCCACACTTACCGATCCCACCAGCAGCTGTAGTACCATCTCTCCAATTCCAGCTCCTGTCACTAACACAGTCGTGGCACAGCCTGAAAAGAAACAGCACGAGTGAGAGCGACAGCCAGCAGGACCAGCCTGTAACCACTTTAAATTGCAGAGAAATACTCAGTGGAAGTTTCCATCTAACGGTGAGACTGACTCGTGGGAGTAAGAGAAGTAAAAATGTTAATACAAAAACCAGCTGTTCTGTCACTTGTCCCCATCAGCAGAAGTGCTGTTGCTTCTTGCTGAAAAGATTTTCATTCTTCTGTATCTCTCTCCCAGAGGCTGAGGTTGGCAGTGACCTCCTGTAGGAGCTGGCCAAGCTCTGGGATTTTCAGTTCACTGATAACCTGGATGATGCTTTCAGAACTGACATTCTTGTCTGAGAGCCCTGAAGCTGCAGGAAACCAAGAAGCAGTCTGGATCCCTGCCTGTGGAAGTTATTAGCGCAGCAAATCTGGGATTTGTGCAGTCAGCATTTCCAACTACAAGCTCAAATGAAGATGGTATTCAAAAACAGACCTTTCTTCCAATCCTCCTAGGCATCTTTAAAGCAGGAGGAGGGACTTCTGGGTGTCATTGTACCTGAGCTGTAGGCTTGAACACCTGCCTGCTTTCAGAGTCTGCCAGGTCTGCCCAGATCCCTGCTCACCTTTGTACTGCAGGATGTCCTCAGTGTAGGCAAGCATGCTGGGGAAAGTGCTGCTGAGAAACAGACCCAGAGATGCTGTCCCCACAAACAAGAAGACAACGCTGGAGGAGAAAATCAGGAGCAGGAGGAAGGTGATCAGGACTCCAATCTGTAAGCAACAAGCAGAGAGTCAGCAGGAAGGCAAATGCTGAATTAAAATGAAGTAAATATTATGGAGGCAGCAGTCTCAATCATTAACAAGTCTTACTCAGCAGGTTCTGAAGAGTTCAGTCACTTCATAACTGCTCACGCCCCACAAAGAGAGTAAAGCCAAAGTGCCAAAGGCATTAAACCAAACCTGCCCTCACTTCTGTTGTGCTGCAGTGTACAATAATAGCAAGAACACCTCAGCTGTGCTGGTAACCATGGCACAGGGAGGCAGCAGAGGGAGCTCTTCTGTACCAACTTAAGATATCTTAAATATTCAGGCCCTGGTGATGGGCATTTGCATGTACACAGGAGGGATTTGGATTGGAAAGAAATGGAATTCAAACTGAATTTGCTATAATGATGGAATGACTGCTACGTGCAGCAGGACCAACAAGCAAGCAGTGCATGAAATGTGTGTTTTTGTCCTTGGGTGATGTTATTGCCTTTAAAAGGAAGTGAGGAGGCTTCCGTTAAGAGTTGGAGGCTCCTCCCTTATCTCTCCAAATATGAGCAGCTGCTAAGATGTCTCAACCTCAGGTTTTAGAGAGCAGTCAAACAGCTCAAAAAGTGATACAGCCAGTTGAGGTGATGCTTGTGCCATATACCTGATCTGGAGCTGATGGGGCTGAGTCTTCCCTGCTCCACACTAGTGACTACATTCTGAAACAGGAGGTTATTATACTCATTTTAAAAATAAGGGCAAAGCACTTCACTGTAGCTGTTGGTACATAGATTTAGTTGACAAAGTGACCAGGAATAAGGTGCCAAGCAGGCTTCTTCATTTGTCAGCAACAGATATTAGCATAAGACTTCAGAAGGTCCCAATGTGCATTGTCACCACCCTGTTTTGTTTATTAGCAGTAAAACCTGCCACCAGAATAACTTGTGGTTTAAATAGATTGTAAATTAACTGCCATCTCTTCATGATGGGGAAACGGGACCAGTTCCCTCCCTGCTGTCTGTCATATCCTTCTGTGCATCTCTCAAATATCCTCTCAGGGTTCCATCCCCTTTCTTCACGTGAATACATTTTATTAATTTAAGCAAGCAAACATAACACTGATTTGTTTGACAACCAGTAAAGTCTAAGCAGAGAACTTTCAAGCTAGCTGCCTTCCTTTCCCCACGGTTGACACAGACGTTGATTTCCCTGCGGATGCCAGAGAAGATGATGTGAAAATAAATGAAGTTGGCAGATGGTTTACTAGTTGCTTTCAGAAACCTCAAGCTCAGAAAAGCAGTACGACCACGCTGCAGGTGTTAGCTACCCCCTCGTGTCACTCACAATCACATAGAGGTGGTGATGCAGCTCACCCCAACGGTGATGCTTGTCACAGCACCTGGTGCAAAGCTACCCCAGGTATGGCATCAAAACTAGGCAGCAAGCAGGAGGAAGGTAGGAATAGCCTTACCACATTGATGAAGACCATGGTTGCTGGCTTCATTCGGTAGGACACGGGGATGGAGATGAGCCTGCCAAGTGTGATGAATCCCCAGAAGAGGCTGGGCAGGTAGCCAGCCACCTTGTGCACTACAGAGAGAGGCTCTTCCACGGCGTAGCTGTAAATGAAGCCTGAGTATTCTCCCTGTGGGGAAGACAGGACAGCACATCACTGTGACATAATGACCTCCAGGCTTTGCAACGTTAACCTCAACCCATCCTTCAATATTGATAATACAGTATTGCAGGAAGGTCTGCCTATGGATTTGCTATTGCTATCCTCAGTGAATCTTATTCCCAAGAGTTTGCAGCTGGAGACAGAAGTAGAACACAGGACTGAGACACTCCTAAAAGGGCACCACTGAACAGCTGCGCTAGGTAGAATGCGTGCTAAGCTCTTACCCATAGAGATGCTCTCTTCCCCTAGGGCTGTCTTGGAATTGCATACTCTGAACACATCTCACAGTAAGAACTCAGAGTCAGTCATCCCTGAAGATGGAAGCCCTAGAGAGGTTCTGTCTCTGACAGCTGCTTGATGTAACCCCAGCTCATCTTCCCAGATCCTGTTTAAGGCCTTAGTGAGACTCAGCAGTATTTTACCACATGTAGACTGAGACAAACCTGCTTGGAGGAGCAGCAGCCAAATGAGCCCTCCTCGTCTAGAGGAGCACTATGAGCCCCCTGTGACTGCCCTGCTGGGGGACATGCTGTCAGGCCAATACAGAGAGACTGCATGCACGCTTTCCTCTTGGATATTGTAGACCCATCAAGCAAAGAACCTCTGTTTCTTATGACATAAAGCTGTTTTTACACCTCGGCTAAAGTGAGAATTCCACTGCCTGCAAGGACACCATCACAACTCCAGCTCTGCCCTGGTTAGGAGAGCAGCAGTAGCCATCTAGCTGCAACAACACAGTGCCTAGGAGAAGGTACACAACCCTCCCAAGAAGCAGGGAAGACGTCAGCCAGAGCCATCAGCTTTTAATGAGCTGCCTTGGGAACCCCACTGCTGCACAGACACCATCAGGTCCAGCCCACTGCACACACAGGGGACACGTGGGTGTCTCTGGGTATGGGCTGTTGCAAGTGATGTGGAAGGAAGAAAGCCACACAGCTTTGCACAGACAGGATCCTTCTATCGGCTGAACTCACCACAATCCCATCAGTCATGAAGAGAACAAGAGCCCCAGTGATGTGAACTGCGAAGTAGGTGTAAGAAACCCCTCTGAAGTTTTTGCTTTGGCAGCAGCTAAATAAGTCGTCATGACCTGGTGAGAAACAATGCAATGCAAACTTAGCTGGAACGTCCCCCCCTGGGGCTGGGTAGTTGCCAGCCCGCATTGGGGATTTGTTTTGTGCTCAGCTGCAGGACAGAGATTCATAGGGACTGTGAACAACGTGCTGCTAACCTCTGCCAGCACAACGTCTTTTATTTCTTATTATTAACCTAAACCTTCAGAAGGGATACAGCTATGTTCGTAGGCTGGCTGCACACAGACTGGGATCCCAGCTCTCTAGGATATTTGCTCCTTAGCTTATAAAAGCTGCTTATGCTTCCCTTCCCATTTAGGAGCTCCACATTGCTGCTCCCGTTCTTAAAAGAAAGAAACCCACTCAGCCACATCCTCAGAGCTGCTCACACATGGTACGAGCACACCAGAGTCCTACCCAGGTAGGCAGCTCACATTTCTCAGCTAAAAGGTACTGAACCAAACAAGCCAACTCTGGGAAAGAGGGTGATAAACACACAGACTGCTGTCACCCCCTCTGACAACCACTGAGAACACGAGTCTGTCCAAACCTGCTGGGACTCAGCACCCTGGTGTGCCCAGCTGTCCCATCCTCAGGCTCACACCACGCTGGTGACTGTTCCTGCACCACTTCTATAGGAAAATGAGGGATTTTGCCAGTATGGAAACATCTGTCACAGATCACAGTAGTCAGCCATGCAGCCATCCTGCTTCTCTAAGGACTGCTCCTAAACAGTGTGTAAGAAAAGGATGGAGATGGAAGAACGTGGATTGTATGAAAAGGGGCAGCTGGGTTGAGGAAAGAAACACTTTGTGTCTCAGCTAAGGGGTGCTGGTAGATGAACACAACCTTACTAGACACCAGAGAACCCACACCTTCAGCTGCATTCCTTGCAGCACCTCAGCGCATCTCCAGCTGCCTCCACTTCTTTCCAGCATTCCCTAAAATTTTTTTATTGTATTTATTGTATTGTTGGGGTGAAGCTGCCACTCCTGCAACGGTGCTCTTCTCACAGCTGAAGATGTGATTGCTTCAGAGATGCACTGTTCAGCTGGAGGATTTACTTGGATAACGTTTCTCTTGGGCAGCAGAGAACAACGTGGTGTTGCCCACCAAACGGGCTGTAGTCACCAGTTCAGACTATTGCTGGTGTTTGAGACAAAGTTAAACAAGAGCACTGTCCTTACACCTCTCAGATTCATACCAGATCTGCAGCAATCACTGCTTTCACACGGAGCAGACAGAGGAGCCAGCTCTAAACCTGACTGAAAACCAGAAGAAAAGAGAGGGGCAGAACTTTCACCTGTGCCTACACGACCTGATAGCGTGGGTTTGATTTCAGGGCAGCTCACAGGGAAAGCAGCCTGGAATCCCTGCAGCCCCATCAGATCTGAAGGCAATTGGGCACCAAACGGATGGGATTCGGGCACTTTTGGATTACATTCACGTATGTTTTGGAAAGTTTTCTCCTTAGACAATAGCAATTAAGTTCACTTGTTAACCACCGTGGAGACATTCAGAAAAAAGGCTTTTTCTCCCTCAGCTCACCCCCTGCTCCCCAGAACCATAAGCGAGGTGCCTGCAGCTCACCTCCTGCAGCGTGGGCTCTGTGCACAGAGGTGGACAGGTCGTCCTTCTCCACGGGACGTGCTTCCATTGCCAGTTCATCTGCTGACAGCAGTGGGTGGCTGCTGCTATTGAAGCACGGCACCATGCGCTCCTTGTAGAGCAGGAAGAACACGGCGATGGGCACCGGCAGCTGAGGAGGAGCAGAGAGGGGCAGGTAAGGGCAATGCACAGCTCACACAAACTGCAGTTCCTTATTTACAATGGCCTTTTGGGAAGCCCAGCCCATCCCTGCTAAGCACATCCCTCAGTGCCACATCTCTGCGTTCCTTGGACACCTCCAGGAGTCACCATCCAACGCCACCAATGCACGTCTGCCTCTACCCAAAGTATAATAAAATAGGTTTTGCCCATGGAGAGAAGAGAGGTATGAACGAGAGTCCTTTGGCTGGAACTGTGGGGAGCAAGCAAGCTGCTCCAAAGACCTGCTTTGCCCATCTCCAGCCATTAGCAGGGGTTGCTCAGCATCTCATAAGAGACGAGCTCCTGGTTCCCAGGCCAACGGCTGCAGCCAAACAGCCCCTGAATCCAGCCTGTCCTGCAGGACCTGGGATGCAAGCACCTCTAATCCACAGCTGCATGACATCCACACCCCATGGTCAGCACTGCATGGGCTGTGCCAGCGTTCAGTGTCCCCACACAGGGACAAAACACGGGGACAGTGAGCTCAGAGCTGCCCTTGGGACACCCTGCATGCACCCCGACTTGGTGGTGCCTGCAAACCCAGAGGGACTGTTCTTTTTTAGGGGAAGGAAAATAGAGGGAAGTGAATGAAAAGCTGGGTCTGCCCCTGAGCAGCCTCCTCCTCCCTGCAACTGAGTGGTGTTTATTCTGCAACAAATGGGGAGAAAGCCAGGAAATCCTAAGTGACAGCTCACTCTCCAGCCGCCCAGCTCTTGTTTTCTCCATGTCTGTGAGCAAGTGTGAGCTCGAGCTCCAATTTCCTGCTTTTTGTTGGCTTGTGGCATTATTTAAATGTATGGAGAATTCCCCCCACACCCGCCTCCCTTGCCTGAATTCATTTAGGAGGACTTCATTGTTCTGGGAACAATGGGAATAGGAACAGTGAGTTCGGTCCCATGGAAGAAAAATGCATTTGCTTGATAGTTCTAATCCTTCCGGAGGTCAGGACCAGATTTTATTCTTCTAAATTGCAAATTTTGCAAAATAAAGAAACGTCACAAAAAAAGAACAAAAGAAAGAAAAACGAACCAGAGGGACTGGCCATAGAGATAACAGCTCCAAGCACTTCAGGAGCACTCAGCACCTGCATGGAGGGGATCCTCAGTTCCCAATGGGACTGTGCATGCATCCCATCTGCAAAGCAAGCTGCTCCCTTTCCTTGTATCCAGATCTCAAAGCTGGAGGTGCCTTGAGTGCACAAGAGCCCAGATCGTACAGGACACAGGTTGGTCACCGATGGCTTTCAGCTCTTGCTCTCTCTGGTAGGAGATTCCCAAAAGCTGTGACCCCTTGGCACAGCCTGACCATAAACCCAGGCTGTACACAGGGACAGGGTGTCCTGGGAAGCACTTTGCTCATTACACGGGCAGGTGGAGAGGAGCAAACAGAGCTGAATGCCAACACACTGCCTGGGAACACATCACCCAGCACTGGGACAGCCCACACTGCAGGCACAGCTGCCCCATCCCAGCCCTTCCACTCCCAGCAGGTGCTCCAGCTCCATGCACAGAGCCAAAAAAGACATCACCTCCACCCCTGATATTGGTATTAATCATTATAAGCTCAATGGTTTGTTGCATTGTGCAGCTCAGTTGGGTACACCTCCAGCATCCCAGTTCTCATTTCAGATCCCAGCATCGCTCCCTGTGCTGCTCCCAGCACCAAACCCAGCACAGCACTCCCCCAGGACTGACAGCCCTACAGAAGAACATTGTCTCGATTTCCAGCCCCTTTGGATGAGGACATTTCCGTTCTGTGGGAAACCGAATTTTAAAGTGTAGTTTTTGTTCTAAATCTGGATGAAAAGCCCCAAATTTTCCTCCCAGCCAAATTTTTTTCATTCCGAGACTCATCCAAGCACTTCATCTGATAACTACAGCAAAAACATTTTGCTTCAATAGCACCGAAACGCAGTCAGCTTTACCCTCTGCACTGATGCCAAAGTCAAATTGAGACATTTCGACTTGAAACAAAGCAAGGAATGGAAATGAATCATTGCAGCCACCCGGTCAGGATACACACAGCACTGTGAAAACGGGTGTGGAGCTGTGGTTTGGCCATTTAAAAAATAATAACAAGACAGTTGCTGGTCCTGGTTTCCATTCCTACCGCTCACTCATCCCATCCACTTCCCCGGGGTGTCAGCACTGAATGCTGTGTCCTTTCCATGCTGCACACGCTCCCATTCAAAATAGATCTTAAATGCTCAAAAACTCAATTATCTTGCTCAAGACAGACTGGCAAAGTAGGCAATGCCCTGGTGTAATTAAAAGCAGATTCCCCACGGCACGCACAGTGTCAGAGGTAACTAAAGCTGCTGCTGGGCAGGGAGCATCCTTCCCTGCATTGCACAGGGAAGGCAGTTCTGCTGTTTGTTTCTCTCTCATCAGCAGCTGTCATGCACACAGCCCTGCTGGGCGCTTCGGTTCGGTTTCTAATCTGTCCTCACACCCCAAACGCCCAGATCCCATCCACTTACATTGATGAGGGCCATAATCCAGAAGGCGTAGGAGACGCGTGTGACCACCATGCCCTTCATGGGCAGGGCGTAGTGGGTCAGGTTGCCGGGGTGATGCGGCACCAGGGACTTGCGGATGTGGGGCAGGTTGGTGGAAGCATTGGCCGTGCCGTTGGACAGGATGCAGTTGGTGTCAGAGAGGAAAGGGTCGGCTATCAGGGGGCTCAGCAGCGCTCCGAAGCCCACGAAGAAATGCAGAGCCTGTGGAATGAGGAAGGGATGGGGTGATGGAGGAAGAGGAGGAAGCACGGCCGCGGTGGTCACGGGCTGTGTGCTCACCTGCAGGAAGATGGCAGAGTCCTTCTGGTAGATCTTCACCAGCTGCATGTTGGAGATGGTGTCGATGCAGCCCATGGCCAGGCCTGCCACAGCCATGACCACAGCCAGCACCACCACATTGTGGCACAGTGGGATGATGGCAAAGACCAGGGAGATGGCCAAGGATGAGGCGAAGAGCGCAAACAGTGACTGAGCCAACCTGGGGCAGGAAGGGGAAAGAAAAAAGAATTACCTCCACGAGAGCCACATCTGCACCACAGCATTACATTGTGTTCTCAGCCCTAGGCCAGCTGGTGGCACAGGTATCAGCAGGATGTGTCCATGGGCTGTATCTCGTGCTAACTCTGCTAACATGTGCTCTTCTGATGCTGCAATTGGGATGCTGAGCAACTTGCTCCCTTCTGTGCATCCTCATCCAGCCACCATCACCCCATGGCACGGCTGTCTCCTGGCTCCTTTCAGCCAGCTTTTGAGGAGAGGAGGAATCATCTCCTCAACCCGTTCTGCACATTCCGAGGCAGAAGAGGGATGAGGACCTCCCTTTATTACCTGCACGGATCTGCATTCTCCCTCCATGCCCTGCGCTGTGCTCTGCACGGGCAGCATCTGCATCCTGCAGAACAGAGCCCAGGTTGGCAGCGCACAGCGCCTGAGCTGCCAAGTGGGAAGGCAGGAAGGAAGGAAGGAAATGGGGAGCAGACAGCCGAGAGCTGGAATCACTGAGGCCAGCAGAAAGATGGGACTTCAGAGTCACAGCAGTGAGTAAATAGCAGAGGCACCTCCCAGCCTCGAGGAGCCCAGGGCAGTGACCAACAGCTCACAGAAATGAGGTGTAATTAGCAGCTGGGGGAACACACGGGCATAGGGCCAGCAAGTGGAACACCCAAAGAGGCAGAAGTGATGGGCAGCAGGATGGCTCAGCCCCATGCACACCACTGTGCTTCTGCACAGCCCTCCTTCATCCCAAACCCACAGCAACGTGACTTCCCACATCCTGCCTGTGGCTACAGCAGCATGGGGAGGAAATGCACGAGGACAGCTGCCCCTTATCAGGTGGTGGCACAAGGTGCTCATAGCCTCCATCCTGCCCATGGTTTGCAGAGCCCTAAATGCTGGCCTCCCTCTGACAGCACCCAGTGATCCCACGTGTGGTTTTGCAATGAGGAAGCGAGATGCATGCAGGGAAAGCAGTGAGCACATGGGAGGGAAGCAGCCTTGAGCCTGCAGGGAGGCTGGGAGTGATGGAGCAACGTGCACCAAGACATCCCTGAGATACCTCTTCTCTCCTGCAGGCCC
This sequence comes from Phasianus colchicus, assembly GCF_987193195.1. Classification (NCBI taxonomy): domain Eukaryota; kingdom Metazoa; phylum Chordata; class Aves; order Galliformes; family Phasianidae; genus Phasianus; species Phasianus colchicus. The sequence continues at coordinate 4,021,903 of NC_143460.1, forward strand.
AGCACTGCTGGTGCCACACTCATTACTGGAGTTAAATATTAATTGCAAATAATGTGATGTCCTTATAAAGCACTGAATAGCTCACTTTGATGTTCCCAAAGTGCAAAAACTGCCTGCAGCCATAAGACATTCATCACACTCATACCCTGAGACAGTGGTACGCAACCTGGGGGGCACCCAGCACTGCCTTTGGGGGTACTGAGAGGTCATCCCTTACCCAACACAGCACCCAGATGCTCTCGAGGGCACTGCTCAGCACCTCACAGCAGCTGGGGGTATTTGCAGAGACAAATCCTTGGGAAGCATCCTCAAAGGAGACACCTCAGGACTTCAGAGTGGCTCTGAACCCTACATCCCGATGGTGTGAAACTGATGTGCCACTCTGAAGGGCACCCAGATGTAGTGCCATGATGCAGCACCCACCACCTCCCCAGCCCTGTGTCCCCAGCAGAGCTCCCTGCCTGCAGCCACCTCCTGTCCCAGGCACTCAGGTGTGAAAGGAGGCCAGTAGCATCACAAAAGCTCCTTTGGTTTTCAGCACGGATCTTGAAAATAATCCTTCTGCTTTTTTTGGTTCCTGGAGCACTCAGCACACTTGGCTCCATCACAACCCAAGAAAGAATTCACATCTGACACCCAGAGGTCCAAGCTGATCCCCATAAGATGCAGTGCTGTGCTGTATCCATGCCAGCAAACTCGCCTTCTCCCCCACACACAATGCACACAACCTCCAGCTCAGTGCTCCTGTAGCACCCTCCAACATGAAGGATGGTTTTCCAGACTTCAGGAAGCATATTCCACATCTCTTAAGCCAAGAAGACAAATGACCATCAGGTTAATTCCACTCTGCAAAAGCAATAATTAAAAACCCAGAGCCCTAAGAGGATGAGGGGAGGGCTGGGGGGTGCCACCTCACACCTCTCCTGCTCCAGCTGTGCTGTGCCTCTGGGCAAAGCCTGTGCAGGGCTCCAGCACAGGGCAACCCCCCCGACCCCCCTCAAACCCTGTGCTCTCCTACTAATGCCAATAGGATGAGCTCAGGCTGTTCTGATACTAGGAGCAAAATCAAAAATTCAGCTTCAGGATGGGGAAAAAACAAACTGAGGCACATGTGCACTTGGTCACCACGCTGCTTCTGTCACAAGTGCACATGGCACAGCAGCAAGGAGGGAGCATAACTTCACAAGGCAAGCATAACATCCAACCAAGTGAAAGAAGTAAAGGTGAGGAATGCAAGAGGGGATGCAGGTGCGTGGAGCCCACGCATGGATTTTGCAGTGCTTCAGGATGGGTCCACCTGAGGGCTCAGCTCTCACTGTGAATCCCAAGTCCAGGAGTTGTTTTGAGCCCCAGACCCCATCCCCACTCGTGCAAGGGAATGATTTCACAGCACCACATGAAAAGTTGAGTTCTGAGCCAGAGCTGCAACTACAGCTCAGCAAAACCCCAAGCACGAGTTTGCAGAGAACAGAGCACGTTGTGAGCACCTCAGCAGTGGGGGCTGCTCTGCCATCCCACCAAGCAAAGCAGCTGCTGGGCACCGAGCACTGCAAACATCAGCTGGTTTTTTTTGGTGAGAAAGTTTCTTCTTTGAAAGCTAGCAGGAATTTTGGAGTTCATCCTGGCAACCAAAATGTTGCAGAGGGATTTGGGCCATCGTTATGCTGCTCCAGGACTTCAGCCCCACGTTCAGCAGCTTCTCTGGGGTGAGGAGTGCTGGGACAGCTCATGAAGTGGGACAACATCTGTTGGTGCCCCAGTGCCACCTTCACCGACCAACACTTCCCACTCAGTTCCCTTCTCAATTCATGAGACAAGAGTTTAATGAAGCATTTCCAAACGGGTGCCTTCCAGAAGTGAAGCACTTATGCAAGATTCCTTTACGTGCCTGTTAAATATATACATGTGTGACGTATGGAGACGTCTGCACATGGAGGTGCGTTACGCCACAGCCCAAACAATTACCAACAATGTAAATAATCAGCTGATTCGCCCTACAGCACAGCTGCCCATCACACATCAGACCAAATACAGTTGGCAACCCTTAGGGCTGAGCCTTGGGCGTTATTTGCTCTAAAGACACCCCGGAGAATGGGATAGGGGTGGGTTATTCCAGCGACCCCCCGCTGGGTATCACATCCCGACCCCGGGGTTATCAGACCGGGTCAACGCAACGCCCTCGATCCACGATTTGGAAAACATCGTCTAGGAAGTTCTCACTTCAACTTCGCCGTCCCCGTCCCGAGCTGCGGGGATCGCGCCGTTCCGTGCGGGTGGGAGCGGAGCCGCCCCGCAGCCCCATCCCTCCGTCCCGCATCTCCGCGCCCGTCTCAGCCTCACGGACCCGAAGGGGCAGCGCTGTTCCCCCACCCCCCAGAGCAGAACAGCCCCTTACGTCCTCTTGAAGACCCCTCCGAGGCAGCTGCCGAGCAGGAGGCAGAACTGCTGCGAGAAGAAGACCCAGGTGATCTGCGAGAGCGAGCTCTGCGTCTGGCAACGCAGGTCCAGCAGCGTGGGCCCCAGAAAGGCGATGCAGAGGCCGAAGCTAAAGAAGACGCTCCAATAGGTGAGGGTGGGCTGCAGGTTCCTCCGGAACCGAGCCGATACCCGCTCGTCCCACCACATCCTGGGCGGCGGCGCGGGGCGGCCCGCGGAGATGCGGCTCCCGCACCGCCCGGCCCCGCTCCCAGCCCGGCCCCGCCGCCGCCCCGCTCCCCGCTCCTCCTCTCCGGGCTGTGGCTCCGAAGCCCGCCGGTCGCTGACTCCGCCTCCGGGACCGGGGACCGCCGCCGCCTCCCGGGGCCGGGCGGAGCCTTCCTCCGGCGGGCGGTGCGGTACGGAACCCACGAAGCCCACCCGGAGCCCCACGAGACTTCGGCGCATCCCCGTGGGAGGGGGGAGAGAACCGGCCGAACCGCCACCTCCAGCATCACCTCGAGGTGGGGTGGAGCAGCATCTCACCCAGAAAGAGGTGGGCAGCTCCCACTGCTCGCCCCGAGCTTTTCACCGCTCAGATTGCATCCAACACAACAGAAAGCAAAGCAGCCGCTGAAGCCCTCGCTCTGCTGCCTGAGCGCCGTAAATAAAGACAACCGCTCCAGACAAATGCAATTAAAGGTGCCTGCACTCCTCCTGTGGATAAGAAGGGTGAGATGAGCTGTGGGAGTGTGTGCATTTTGGAGCTGGAGCGGCTGATGCTTACGCAAAAGGTCTCCTCTAGAGGCTGAGATTATAAATATTTCACCTACTTTAGGGAAGGACTGCAATTTTTAGATTGCTCTTTCCAGGCAAAGCAGAATCGCCAGAGCTGAGCTGTGGGTAGAGCTGCTCCAGAACCCCACAGCTGTACTCACCATCCCGTGACCCACATTTCAGGAATGTTGCTCCAGGTCACAGGTGCTCATTTCCACCTGGACATAGCTTAATGTTTAGCTAATTCAAATTGCATCCGAGCCCCAGTTCTGCCACCTCCATGGCATCCGCAGGTGACCTCCAGGGGAAGGAGGGCAGCTACTGAGTGTGGGCAGCACCACAGAGCAGGTGGGGGATGGAGCCCTGATTTCATCTGTGGGTGCCCAGCAGCAACCAAGGAGCCACAGAGCAGCTCAGTGGCCAGAGGTGGAGAAATGCTGTTAAGTGGTTCATCAGTGAGAAAACTGAAGGCTCGTTGGGCATGGGGCTGGAGGGGCTTGTGTGGAACTGCTCAGTATGGAATAAGATATTTAATGCATACCCTCAAGTTCAGTAGGAGGGCTTGGGAGTATTCTGGTTTTACAGCATCTGAAATGATTACATCCCTCCTGCTGACAGCAACCACTGATTTGGAGAGCTCTGTTTTCTTGCTTCCAGGTGGCAAACAAGGAGGTTATGGATGGTCAGACAGCATCTTCAGCAAAGATCAATTCCTGGGTACCAGATGGGCAGGAGACCCATGGTCTGCTCCTGCCTTCGTTGCTGGCTCACCATAACCCAACAGCATCAGCTCAGCTCTTTGGGCTTTGTGTTGTGACAGAGCTGAGCAGTTCCCACACCTGGGCAAAGCCATTGCATCCCAACCCCCTGGCAGCACAGCCCCATGGCAGCCCCAGCCCTGCTTTGCAAAGCAATGCCATAAAGGCCGGTTCCAGGAATATCAACCCATTCCATCAGAGCTAACACAAACCATGCAAGATCTGCTTGCAAATAAAAAATGCAGCGTGGGTGGGTTTGTCAGCACAAGAACGCACAGATCCTTCCACAGATCCACAGAGGGAGCTCATAAAAATGCAAGCTGTGGGGCTCTGAGTGTGTGCGACCAGAATTAGCTTTGTGAAGAGGCATTTTGGGCTGTTTTCCAAACTGAAGCCAATGTTGTGCTTGCAATGAATTAAACACCCTCCTCTCTGCAAAGTGCAGAGTGAATGAGTGAACCGCCGAGCAGCGTCTCCAAGCTGGAGCTGCTCAAAGGGATGTGAGCAGGGTTTGAGGAACACCTTTTGCTTCCTGTGTGCTCACGCATTCTTTCCAATTTTTCACATCAAATGAGCTGGTTCTGTTTGGCCAGTGGAGTAATTGCATTTTTGCTTTGGTCGGTTCTGCTCTGGTCTGATTGCTCCCTAAGGAAGGTTTTGCTCGTGTTAGCTGTTGTATTGGTATTACTTCTATGCTACATCCTGGAGGTGTTTAAGGCCAGGTTGGATGGGGCCCTGAGCAACCTGGTCTAGTATTAAATGTGGAAATTTGTGGCCCTGCATTTGGCGGGGGGGTTGGAGCTTCATGATCCTTGAGGTCCCTTCCAACCCGGGCCAGTCTGTGATTCTGTTAGGATGCTCTGGGATGAAGCATTGCAGAGACATGAGGAGGTGCTCACCCCATGCACAGCACAGCCAGCAGTGCCAAAACAGTGCAAGGCAAAGCAGCTGGCACTGCTGTGAGGTCAGGCACACTGCAGAGCTCTTGGTGCAGTGCAGAAATGTGTCGGGGAGGAGGAAGAGCTGCGTGTTTTCCTACCAACTGGAATCACCCCACACACCCAGTCCAGTTGGGCTGGGATCAGCAGGGCTTCCTCCTGCACTGTGCCAATGCAATGCAGTACAGAGCCCTTCTGGGTCACACTTGGGAACATTGAGAGCCCCAAAAGAGCTATGGTGCAGCCGGAGAGGGCTCACACACAGCTGCAGGGCACGAGGATGCCCTATGGGATGAGCTGGTGCCATCTGGGTGCATCCGGCTGTGTTGTGCCTATGGGTGGAGGATGTGGCTGAGGCTGCTTGGCTGCATTCCCCAGTGCTATGGGATGAGGGAGGAGCAACCCCTGTGCTGCCCGGCCCTGCTGTGACTCAGGCAGATGGGTGCTGCTGTAGGGGCAGCCCTGGGACCACAGCCCCAAAGTTCCCCCAGCGCTCCGTTTCAGGCCCTTCCCACATCTTCCCAATGGCTGTAGGGCTACAGAGCAGTGATACCTATAGGGGACTGCCATGCTGAATAGCCCCAGTCCCAGGGACTTTCAGGTGCCAAAGCACTGGGGAACAGCACTCCCTCATCCATGCGCTGGCATTGCCCTTGAGTCACTTTGCAGCCTTGGGCCGGGCACAAGTGAGCTCTTTTATCAGCCTGATTAACTTGTGGCAATATTTGTTCAGGGCTTTAGGATCCACGTAAGGGACTGCAGGAACACATTCCCATTGTGCTCGAGCCCCTCCGGCTTTGGGTTTCAGCCTTCTTAAAGGTCACAGGGAAGGAAACTCACTTTGGGTCAACACAGAGCCTTCTCCTACCAAACAGAAGAGAGCAAAATCACATCGCATACAAACACCCCACAACCAACCAACACAGTTCATTGCCCAGTTTTGGCTGTGGAGCACTCACAGTACAGCTGTAACAGAAGCAAAGCCCCAGGATGGGCCATGCCAAAGCTGACATGCAACAATTGAAGTCTTTGTATGAAAAACACACATGGTTGATCGATGGGCGCAGCCTTTTATTCCTTTTTGCTTTGCACTTTTCCATTTATTCCAGAAAAAAAACCTTCTCCCTCTGTCTCTCTCTCTCTCTATATATACATATAAAAGAAAAAAAAAAAAAATTGCTTTTTCTTGGAATAAATCTTTTAAAAACACTTCTTTTAAAACACATCTTCCATTCATACAACGGTACGGCCATCGGCATCCTGCAAACAGAGTGCACCAGGGGATGCTCATGGTGGGAACCTGAGCACTCTGGGACAAGTTTTCCTGTTGCAGGACATGGGGCTGAAGCTGTTCCTGTGATGCATCCCACCTGTACTGCCCTCAATTCTGACTGATGGAAATACAAAACCACAGCAGGAGCAGTGCACGGACCGGAGCTGCTGAGTGCGCAAAGCAATGCAGCCTTTCCCCACTGTGCAGGCAGAATTGGTAGGAAAAAAAATAAAAAAAATGCAAGAAAATAATGCCTGGAAGACAAAACAACAGCTCCCAAGCCACGCTGGGTGCCACAAAATGGAAAAGAAAATAAATTCCAGAAAGCCACAGACATTTGCAGTGTTTTCATCAGCGCTGCTTTAAGCAGCTGGTGCTCCAGCACTGGGCAGAGCTGGGAGCAAACTGCGTGTCTCCATCCCCAGCACTGGGGGTTTGCAGTCTTCAGGAACCCATATGGACCTCATACTCTTGTGGGATGCTGATCTGAACCCGTATGCAGCCTGCAACATGGTGGGATGCTGACCCAAACTCATACAGACCCTGCACCATAGTGAGATGCTGACCTGAACCCATATGGATCCCTACACCATAGTGAGATGCTGACCCTGTGCAGGTTGGGGGGACTTTGCTGATCTCCCTCTCTTGGCATTGGGACGCACAGCAGCAGTGCACACATCACAGCTTGCTCAATGGGGCACCAAATATTTATGCACTTTATCACCTTCCTGAATAGGAATCCAATACCCATGAAAAGCAGCAGAACAAAAGGGGTTATCTGAAACGCAGTCTGCTGGTCATGCATGGGGCAAATAAATAACACTGCCTCCACACAAAGATCTCCTGTCTTGGAGAAGGAAAGGCAAAGGCTGTGAAAGAGCAAACAGCAGCCAGCAGGCTCTTTGTCTTCCTTATCTGATTGCAGATAAAGCAGAGCTGTCTGCGTGCTCACGTTCCATGGGTCACCTTGCTGCACCTTGGAGATGTCTGCCCTATGGGGACACTGATTCCCAATGGGGACATTGGTTCCCAAGGGATCTGCCAAGCAGCAGTGAGCTCTGCCTTGCTCCCACAGCTCTGCCTTGTCCTCCCATTAAAGGATCAGCAAGGCTTCCTCTGCCCTGGCATGCTTTGTGTCCAAGACAACCTCAGGGCACGGGGCTGGTAAAGCCAGAACAGGTCATGCATGTCCTGTTGTGGCTTCCCAAGAGCAGGACTTGCCCAGATCTGTGCCCTTGGTGCTTTGGGAAGCACCACAGATCCCTATCGTGCCCAGAAAAATCCCAATGTAAACACCTTAATGAAAGGAAAGGTGACGACGTGAGCTCAGCACTTCCTTTTGTAAACCCCACTGCTGAAAAGCCCTGTGCAGCCCAAGCAGGGTGCAGGGAACCAGGCACAGCCCAACCCTCACATCAGAGCGAAACGCGTCACTGGTGGCTGATGGCTCTTCATGCTCTTCCCTATCAAATGGAAACAATTAATGAACTATTCAGCCTGCTGTATGCTGGACATACTGAGAAAGGAACCAAGCAGGGATGGGCAAACCTCAAACAATGCAGACGTCTGGATGCTTGTCTAGGACAAACCCAACTTAACAGCTTTGGGCTGACAGGAGGAGCGCAGAGTGCGGTGCACTGAGCACTGGAGAATCCTGGGCTCTCCTCCTTTCTTCTTTGCATTTGCAGGGGGAAAAATAGAGTTCCAATTCCTCTCCATGGAGAAACAGTGGTGTGGGCAGAGTTAGTGTCCCCTGAGCACTGCTTGTCCTGGGATGCTGGCAGGTTGGGACATCGGCACATCCTCCATAGAGTGGTTTGGCAAGGTCCAGTTAAAATGCCTCAGGAGCAGCCCTTGGCCAGCAGTGCCCCTCGGTCCTGCGGCGTGGGTCTGAGCCAGGGCTGCTTGGTGTGATGTTGGCTACACGTGGGGAGGGCTGGTTTGCTGTTCTGTGGGTCTATTTCTGGTCCCTGCAGCTGAGCTGGGGAGGTTTGGCACCTCTCCCCGGTCCTCCAGGTGGGGAATGCACTGCGGTGCATTGGGGTGCAGTGATGCTGCAGGGCTCTGTTCAGCTGTAGGCTCCTGTGAACAGCTGGGAATCACTCTGGGAATCACATCCCATCTCTTGTGATGGCAGCAGAACTGGGGAACGCAATGGTGGCAAGAAGAGGGGATGCTGAGTGAGGCCATCACTTGGATTCAGGTACCAACAATGGGCAGAGATGAAGGCGTTACAGAGGCAGAAGCAATGGCACAGCAGGGAGGGCTGCCCCAGGGCTGGTGCTCCAGCAGCAGTCCTCTGGTGCCAGGCTGGGGGATGCCCAGCTCTCAGTGGGATGGGGCTGCACGCAAACTGTCTGAGCAGTGGGATGCTGCCTGCCTGGGCTGAATGCAATGCAGCCACAGCTCCTGCTTCACAGACCCCAGCCTGTGCTCACACAGCCTCCCTGCACCCAGCTCAACCCCACAGGCGGCGAGCAGCTCCCCCAGCACAGGGCAGGACTCTGCTCCTAGGAGGGATGTGCAGCACCTGCACAGGGGGTGGCAGCTGATAGGGACAATGTGAGAATGAGAGGGGAAAAAGGCCACAGGTCCATTGCCACCAGCTGCTGGGGGATGTGGGGAGAGCCATCAGCTCCATCCTGCTGGGCTGAGCGACGCAGTGGGGCGGGTAGGAGCGCATCGCCGTCTCCTTTCTCAGTGCACTGATCTCCATGGTGACAAAGGGAACATGAGGTCCAGGTTTAAAATATACTCTGCCTCCTGTTCTTCCCTCGGGCTGAGGAAGAGAGAGAGAGATGGGTCAGATAGGTGAGACAGGGACTGAAGCACGGGGCAGGTCTGGATTTTCCCTGTGTGGGTACCCAAAGGTGCCAGCAGGATCCATGGCACCACACAGAGAGCATGCTGCCGTCTTTCCCCATCCTACCTGACTGCTGAAAGGCTGAGCCTCGGTAGCCAGGGTCCTTCTGAAGCTGGATCTCCTTCAGAGAGAAGATGGAGACATCTGGGAGAGTGGACAGAGAGCGAGGTCAGTTGGCTGAGCCACAGCCAGCAGGGATGGCAACGTAATGCTGCGTTCCTCTTGCTCTACATCACCCTGCCCCAAGTTTTTCCTTGCTCTCCCACCCCAACTGCTGCAGGAGCACTCAAGCAAAGGCAAGCAGCAACCACAGAGCTGCCTGTGCCCTCGGGCTGCACTGCAGCACTGCTCCATGCCCCCAGGTGAGGGGACTGTGCACACTTACTGTCGGGCAGGAGGTGCACCCGCTCCCCCAGGCTTTTGAAGTACGGATGCCGCAGGGCCACCTCTGCTGAAATCCGGCTCTTGGCTTCATACTGCACAAAGGCCCAGAGAAAGGCAATTATTACACAGTCTGCAGCGTGCCTGCTCACACCAATGGACAGCTGGGAGCCCCTCTGGGGGTTTGGGACAGCAGCTGTGTGGATAGGGCTTATGCTGCAGTCACAGCCCCTCTCCCTGCCCCCAAAATCAGGGTGAGCACACGGCATTCCTTCACCATCCACCAGAACCTCGCTGTTGCTTACCAGGAGGAGGTTCATCAGCAAGTCAATGCCTTCTGAGTCCAACCTGAGAAAAGAAAGAAATACAAACTGGAGCACTGTTGCACCTGGGGGACGTTGCAATCATCAACAAAAGGCAGAAATGCGGGGAAAACTGGGACCTCCCACACACAGCTGCGCTCAGCATCACATCCAGCAGATGAACCCAGTGCCCCCAGCTCCCATTTCGGAGCAGTGCCAGGCTGCCCTATGCCTCCGGATCTGTGCTGGGGGGCGGGATACCTCGGGGCGTGATTGATTAACGGCTGCGCTCGGTACTGCGTGAAGTTGTACGCCTTGAACTCCTCGTTAGACGTTATCCCCGGCCAGGTGTCTTCTGTCGGCGTTCCTGGGAGAAGGGGAGGGGAGAAAGTGAAACGTGGTCACCGGCTGCGGGAACAACAGCTTCACCATCCCAGCGCTGCTCCTCATTGGGGACACGCGCGGCATCCCTGCGCTCAGCGCTCGGTCCCGGAGCGCAGCGCTCCGCTTTGTCACCGCTGCCCTCCCGCGGGCGCTCGGGGCACGGCAGCACGCTCACCCAACAGCCGGAAGATGAGATGCAGCTCCTCCTTCACCGTAGAGCCGGGGAACATGGGCCGCCCGGTGACCATCTCGTAATGGATGCACCCCACGCCCCTACGGCAGAGGTGGAAAAGCGGCATCAGCGAGAGGGGAAAGCCATGGGATGCATGGTAGGGCAGGGGGAAATGTGCTCCAGGATGCGGATCTGTGCCCGTCCACCCGGCTCTGACGAGATGGAGCCGCGGAGGACACAGAGAACGAGCCGTGGAGAACCCAGCGCCCGCGGTGTGAGCAGCGCCATCCCATGGGATGGATGGGAACCCAACGCACCGCTCCGCTCAGCCTCACCACATGTCGATGGGGGTGGAATATTCGGTGGATCCCAGCAGGACGTCGGGGGGTCGGTACCACAGCGTGACCACCTCGTTGGAATACGTTTTGGTAGGCACCGACTTGGCTCTTGCGAGGCCTGGAGGTGGAAGAAGGGATGTGAAGCTGCACCTTCCTGCAGTGCTGCACCCTTCCCAGGGCAGAGGCTCAGGGATGGGACAGCACTGTGCAGAGATGCTCTCAATCGGGTAGAAAACAGCCATGCAACCCCAGCATGTTAAAAATCACTGCTGGAGAACTATGTCCCAGGCTGCTTATGGGTTCCCCCTCCCTGCTCCAAGGGCTGTAAAGCTGCTGCCAGCTGTGTGTTTGCCCCATGGGACCATGAATGCTCTGCCCTCCCCACCCCACGTACCAAAGTCAGCCAGCTTGAGCTCCCCTCTCTCATTGATGAGCAGGTTCTGGGGTTTGAGGTCTCGGTGTAGGATCTTCCTCCCGTGACAGTAGGACAGGCCACGCAGCAGCTGGAACATGAAGATCTGGGGGGGCACAGGGGGTGGGCAGTGAGCACCAGGATGCTGTCTCAAGAACACAGGGCCAGGGGAGACCCCACAAAGCTGAGGACGCCCATAGGGACAGCCAGGCCCGACTCACCTTCACATTGTGCACGCTCATCAGGTTCCCACAGTTATCCAGGTACTGCTTGAGGTCGTTTTCCTGCAACGAGGAGGCACCCATCAGCCTCCAGTTCCCTCCCTCCCCACTCCCCAGTCAGAACCACAGCATCTCCCCAACACACCAGGTACTCGAAGACCAGCGTGAGGGAGCGCTCCGTGTGGATGATATCATGCAGGGTCACGATGTTGGCGTGCTTGAGGTTCTTCAGCAGTGACACTGCAGGGACAGGAGGCAGCAGGTTGGGACAGCTGGGTACCAGCTAGGACATCCCCAAGGGCTGGGGGCAGGATAAGCCCCTCTTTCCAAGCCCTCACCTTCCCGGATAGCTGTGCATGGAGCTCCTTCCTCGTGCTCCAGGCGGATCTCCTTCAGTGCCACCAGGTTTTCTGTCAGCTTGCTGCGCCCCTTGAAGACAGTGGCATAAGTGCCCTATGGGGAGAAAGAGGACATGAGGGGTGAGCAGGTGGGTGCCCCATTGTGGGGGTGGCACAACAGGGACATGCTCCGTAACATCTGCAGGAAGGATCATTGCAAGCTAAAGGGCTGGAGCCCATGATTTCCATTTTGTGATTTATCGTAGTCCTTCCAACTTCCTTTAAATCCTCGTTGGGGTCTCAGCACCTCCTTACCTCGCCCAGTTTGTCCAGTTTAACATAGGTCTCCAGCTTCCCAAACCCGATATCCGACTGTAAGAGAAAAAGGACAACATCACTGGGAGGGATCTCACCAGTGTTGGGCTGGATGGAGAACACCAGGAGGGAATTGTTATGGGGACAATCCATCACGTCCTGCACGGATCCTGTGTGCATCCACCAGAACACCATCACAGCCAACTGCAGCAGCTGATGCTCTTTGTGTCAGAGCAGCGTGATGGGATCCTGTGGCAAAGCCCTGCCCTTTTCTTGAGTGCTTCCCTACGTGCTGCACTTTGCTGCAACTCCCTTTGCTTCTGTGTGCTCCTCCAGTCAAGTGTGAAAGAGACATTTCCCCGTTTGGAACTGGGACTCATTGCTGTATTGCTGAGACCTGTTTGTCTGTACCCAGTGATGGGCAACCACTGCAAGGCTCTCCTAGCAGATCCCTCACACTGCAGCTCTGCAGGGACACCATCTCGGTCACTTGGGGTCACTCACATCCCATGGCAGGGGTTGTTTCCCAGCACTAAAGGACCCCAAACCAGGGGCAAACTGCAATTCCTGGAGCTGCCATTCTCTCCTTTCCTCCCTCCTCACAAACAGGAGTGCCACGTCTGAAGGTGCTGCTGAGACCTCACCATCACAACCGTGTGCTCCTGGGCAGCAGGACGTGCCTTTGCAATTTGCAACCAGGGCACTGTGCTTTTGCTCCTACGTATGCTGATGCTCTGCAGTCAAGAAACTGAAATGTCAGCATTAATGCAAGGGGTAATTCATTATTTATCCACATTTGCATTTCCATCAGCAGAGGCTCCAGCACTTGCGGCACTGCAGGAGGTTCTCCACCTCCTCTTCCCTGGAAGGTAAAGGGCTGGGAGAGAAGCCAGGTGTGTGCAAGGCGAGCAATGTGCAGGCTGGGGATTTGCATATGTAGGAGTAGCACGGGGAAAGGTGCAGATGTGCACGTGCACAGGTGTGTGTATGCACAGGGTACACGGGAATGCGCACCGCTGGGAGCGTGCGGAAAGGGATTTGCACCGTGTGTGTCTCAGTGCAAGGGAGTGCTGGGAAACAACCCCTGCTCCAGAGGGACACGACTGCAATGGGTGGGTGGCAATCAGCACACACACATCTCGTATGCACAAAGCAAGATGCTGTGCTGTGACTTACGAGGGATGCTCGCCGTGACATCCTGCTGAGCTGCTTGGGGAACTCCGGGCTCTCCATCTGCAGCTTCTGCAGGAACTCAGGGGGCAGCCGGATGTCCATGGGCAGGGAGAGGCGTTTGCTGACATCCTGCAGAGAGCGCAGAGGGGGAAGGTGAGGAGAACAGCCAGAGTGATGATGGCAATGGGGCAGCAATTGGGGTGACACCTGTGGGACCTTCGCCCCAGCACTTGCCTCTGTGGAGAAGCGGCGCTGGGTGCTGCTGCGGTAGCGCACGGCCATCGGGGATGGACCTTCTGTGTTGGGTGGGGAGATGGCTGTGGGGTCTGCTCCGATGTCCCTGCCCAGGTGTCCCAGCTGCAAGTGCCCTTGGGCCAGGTCTGAGGACAAAGAGAAAGGAGGGAGAGATGCTGGGAGGCAGCGGAGGTGCCGAACGCTTTGCTTTGGGGAAAAGGGAGAGAAAAGGGCAGGGAGGTTCAGAGATGCGTCAAGGCCATGAGGAAGTCCCTTCCCATCCTGCTCCACTGCTGCACCCAGCCACACACAGCCCTGAGCAACACAGAAGCTCTCTTGAAAACCAAAGCGACTTCTAAAAGTCACTCTTCTCATGGGACTCCAGGTGTGAAGCCACATCCAGCCCAAAGAACCCAGAAAGCAGCAAAAACAAACAACCAAAACCAGAGTAAAGTGAGGCACTGAGCTCCCCCTGATCCACAGCTTGAGGCTCACACATCTTCCCACTGTGTAATTAATGGCTGGCTGGTAGGAAGTGCATTTCCCCCATTCACAAGGGGCTGCTTTCAGAGGGGCTGTTTGAGAGGAGGCAGAGCTAACTGGGAGTGCTGGGATGGAGGAGGCAGAGCTAACTGGGAGTGCTGGGATGGAGGAGGCAGAGCTAACTGGGAGTGCTGGGATGGAGGAGGCAGAGCAAACTGGGAGTGCTGGGATGGAGGCCATCCCTCTCTGTCCCTAATGCAGATTTGGGCTTCCATTCCCCGCGTGCTCTGCAGCCAGAGATGATCTCATTGCTGAGGATGGAAGGGGATGGCTGGCTTTTGCAGGAGGGCTGGGATCTGGCTGCTCATTGCTCATCTGATGGATGAGAGGTGACAGGCAAGTGACCTGGGAAAAAATGCAGTTTCCTGCCATGGTCACTGTATACAAGGGGCTCTGTGAGCTAAGGGATGCGGGGTGCCCTCTGCAGACAGCCTATGCCCATGGTAGGGGTGCAGCCCATGCCAATGGGGCTGGCAGCAGCTGAAACCACGCCAGGAGGTTTTGTAGGGTTGGATAGGGAGGCACAGAGCACCCCTTCCCCCAGGAGCACTGCAGGGCTCTGGTCCCTGTCCCTTTCTGGACATCTGTGCAGGCACAGCTCAGAACCCTGCCCTGCACTAAGCACAGGGATCACTTAAGCTAGATCAACCTTTTTCACCTTGCTCCTGTCCTAAGCAAATTATCTGAACTAAAACCAAAGAGCAACATCAGAACGATCGTAGTTCAACTCATCCACTTTAAAAGACAGTTTGGGTAAACTTGTGCTGGGCCTTCAGTACAATAAGTACAAATCCAACATCCAGGGATGCAGCCTGGCTCCAGGAGCAGCAAATAAGAGCAGTGTCTGCACCCAGCCTCAGTGCCACCTCCATCTACAGCAGCATCACACAGGTGTGCAAATGCAGGGGTCTGTTCCATTCTGCTCAGCATTTTGTGTGGATCACTGTGAGCTCTGACACCCTGCAAGTAACGAGGCTGCATGGGATATCAAAGCAAATGAAAGCGAGACCGCAGACACAGCAGCTGCTTCTGTCTTCTTTTTTTTTCTTTTTCTTTTTTTAATATAAATATATTTAAACACTGCCTCTGCCAAAACAAGCTTTGATCTCCCAAGGAAAAGGGCCAGAACCCTTCGCTGCCTGCATGGCTCAGAACTTTTAATTACTTTGCTAAGCATGAGCTTTCCTCTCAAAGCTGTTTCAAGGCAGGGCAGAGCTCGGATGGTGGGTCATCCATCCTCCTTCCTCCCACACAACATTGCTGCTTTACATCCCTGTGCTCTGACGGCCAGGCTTAGCTCTGATTTATGCCATTGCACGAGCCCTTGTTTGGCCTCTGAAGACTCAGAAATGGTGCAGGCCCTCGTCAAGGATCAGATGCTGCCCAGAGCTCTCCTTAACCCAGGATTCTTCTTCTACCCAAGGAAAAGCTGTGGTACATTGGAGATGTGTGGCAGCGTGGGGGCACATCGGACACCCTGTGGCTGCGTTGGGCTCCCAAGGGTGACACTGCCTGGGTCAGGATGTGCCCACACTGGGAAGCTGTTTGCTTTTCCATTCGCTGGCTCTGCTTCCCCAAACCTCCCTTTACCAGCCCTCATGGCTGGCAGTGGGGCCCTGAGGATGGAGAACACAGGGCTGGAGATCCCCTTCCACACCCCAGTGATGGAGGTGGGTATCAACCCATGGGAAGTCCACATCTTTTCCCATTGCCACTGCATGCTCTGTTGGAGCATCCCATCTCCTGGACTCTGCATCCCTGGGGATACGTGGAGACACCCAAGCAGAGTCTGCTGTGACCCAGGAGTGTTGACAACCTATGAGTTCTGATGCTGGAGGGAAAACAGAACCTGAAAACAGCTTCCCATGGTGCTGTGTGAGGTGAGAAAAGAAAAAAAACAAACTGATGCTGGTGTTGATCTGTGGGTGAAGCATTCCTGGCCATAGGGAGAAGCCAGGAGATGGGTCAGGTGCATGGCTGAGATTAGGGGCACCATGGAGGTGACTTTTGGGGGTTTTTACATCCCAAAGAACATCACCCAAGAGGGAGGAGCAGTGTGCACACAGCTATGGCAGAGGGCTTAGCTCCAACACGGGGCTGTGGGCAGGTGGCTCCCACACTCTGCTGCATCCCCAGCTCCATGCAGGGCAATCTGATCACAGCACAGCACTGCCAAGCACCGGTCCAGCCTCTGCCCAGTGCCCTCAGCCCCAGCACAGCCAACTTTGGCTTTGCCCTGTTTCTTCCCCACCTCCTTCAGGAGAGAGACCGAAAGGCAGAGGACAGGCAGCTGCTGCACACACTGGTTTGCAGAGGAAGTGCTGTGACCAAAGGCTCATTAAAGCAGAAGAAGAGGGAAATTGCCTCTCCAGCTGGCACAGCACAGGTAATGAGCCCAGGCTCAGCCAGCCCAGCACCCAGCAGCCCCAGGGGGTAACAGCAGCAGCAGCTGTCAGCACCCGCAGCTTTCTGAGCCTTGCACCATGTTATCCCCACGGCTTCTACATGTCTAATTAAGGGCTCGAGTCTAATTATAGCCCCAGCTGTTTGCTGGGCTGCGAGGGGAGGGGTGTGAAGAGATGCTGCTGAGGGCAGCTGGGGCGTCTGCGGGGATCTGAGGGGTGGCATGAGCTGCAGGAGAGAGGAAAGGCAGCTCAAATCAGCCTCTGCATCTCCACTTTGAAGCAGAGCCCATCCCTCCCTGCTGGGGCAGGCAGAACTGCCAGGCAGTTACATCACAGCCTCAGCCCTTGCTTGCAGCAATTGTGGCTGCAGGACGAGGGAAGGGAAAAAAAAAAAAGCACCAGCACGACCTGAGTGAAGCCCAGAGCACTGAACCCATGTCAGGGCTGCTATGGGAGGAGGTGGTAAAGCACACGATGTGATACTGCAGGCAATTTGGCCTTGAACCCGCAGCACTCTGCTCCCCCTGGGGGAATTCAGCCCGGCTCCACCAGGTTTGCTGTCTGCAGCTTCTCTGCTCTCTGCCTGCCCAGCCTTGCTCTGAACCCAACGCCTTGAATCCTGCACCAGAAGAAGGCTGTAGGTCTGGCAGGGGAGGGGGGGACATCCCCCACTTTCACACTCCCCACCTTAACCACAGATGTATCATCCCCCTGTGCAAACGCCTTGCCCTCCTCCTTTCCTTCTGCGGGCGTAAATCTCTCTTCAGAGCAGATTTAACTCCTCCATAGGGTAAGCAGGCAGTGGGGCAACAGCTTTCCAGGTCCCAACCCCTTACCCTCATTCCTCTGGTTGTTGAGCTGGTTGAACTGCTCTGTGAACTCCGTCAGCGACTCCTCGATGGTCTCCGTCCGAGGAACTGAGAGTGAGAACCTCCGCTTGAAGTTTTTCATCTTGTTCATTTTACCTCCTGACCTGCGGGGAAGGGGGAAGAGGTGGCTGTAGGGTAGGAAGGTCCCACAGCCCACCCTCATCGGGGTCTGCAGCACCCAAATCCACGTGGGTTCCCTCACTGGGATCCCTGGGCATCAGCAGGGGATGGGGATCTTTGTGTCATTGAATGCACGGGGATTTTCTGAGCCAATTGCCAGAGGTGAGCCCAGGGCAGAGCCGTGGACACTGAGTCATGGGTGTGAGCATGGGCTGTGCTTGGAAACTCTAGGAATGCCTGGAAAAGGGGATGGCAGGACAGAAGCAGAAGAAAAGCGAGAAAGAATAATAAACAGTGACAGAAAAGATGTAATACCATCCTGTGCAAGGCACACATTTCCCCTGGCAGCCTTTTCTCCCCACTTCCCCTATGCAAGAAAAGCTTCCCAAAGTGCTAGGAGGAGCTGGACCGACAGGGGGGTCCCAAAAAAGGGTGATGCTCCGAGCTCAGCATGCTCCCATTGACTCACATCCTGGGATGTGGGATGTGAGGCACTGGGATCTCCTTAAGCCAGAGATCTGATGAAAGCCATAAAACCCTTAAACGAAGAAAACCCTTAAGGGACACGTGGCACAGCCCACTGAGCAGCCACACGAGCAGCTCGCTCTCGGCATCCCCACCTTGCTTGCCTGCTTCAGGCTCACACACAGCACCAGGAGGAATCATACAGTGGGAGCACACGGCTCTGCAGCACCAGCCTTGCTCTCCCCCATGCATTTTGCAGCACAGTGGAAACACACAGTCCTGCTCCCAGCAAACAGAATTGCACCTGCAGACATCAATGTCTCCCCAACACAGGGAGGTCCCTCCTTGCAGATCCTAACCCTAACCTGTCTGCTGGGCTCTGAGGGGGGAGGAGGGGGCAGTAAGGGGGAACTCAGCCCTTAGGACCAAACACCCTGCTCCTGGGTGGCCCAATTGCCAGCCCCCAGCTCCCCCCCCCCCCCACACCCCAGGCTGGTCAGCACAAACCCTGGTGATTGCATTCCAGACTGATGCGATCAGACACAGCATCGCAGAGCCGATGCATCGCGTCGCCAGGGCAACGGGAACACTTGGGTTGACATGCTGGCATCCGAAAGCTTAAAAGATTACCATCAGCAATGCAAACAGTGCTTCGAGGCACGGCCTCCTGCTGCGCTGCCGTCCCCCCAAATCCTTGGGATTCACCTGGACCACTCGGACTCAGCCACCCCACTCCTCGCACACCTTTAGGGATGCAAAACCCTACAGTTAAAGGATCAGTGTGCCCGGGATCGAGGCAGGATGGGAGGCGTGAGGATGTTTGGAGTTGCAAAGTGAGTAAGGAGGATGCTAGGCACATCCATCAGCCATTTAAATGTTTTCTCAGCACTGCAGGGACGTGCTTTGATGACCAAGATGCTGACACCAATGAATGTTGCATTAACAAAGGATGCTTTCCTCGTGGCCAAGAATGGCTGAAGTTGGAAGGGACCAATGGAGGTCACATCACCCAAGCCCTTATCAGCAGAGCACATCACCCTGGATCACATCCCAATGGTTTTGATGTATCTCTGAGAAAGGAGACTCCACATCCCCTCTGGACAGCCTGATCCAGATTCACCTCACCTTCAGATGGGACTTCCAGCATTTCAGTTTGTGCCCATTTCTCATTGGAGCCCACCAACAGGTGAGTCTGACCCCATCCTATTGAACATCATCCCTTCAGATTCTTGTAGACGTCAATCAGATCCCCCTGAGCCTCGTCTCCTCCAGGCACAACAGATCCTTCTCTTTGATGAGGGACACTGCAGCCCCTCCATCACTTCACCATGCCTGCCATGCCCATTGACACCAATCAGCCCACAGCATTGGGACAAAGTCCTGGCAGGGAGCAGCAGGGAACAGTCAGGACAACACCCCACAGCCCCAGGACCAGGGAAAACACAGGGAATAACCCAGATATTCCACCTGGAGGTGGAGGAAGAAGCGGGTGAGGGGGTACCAAAGCTTTAGAAGACAAACACCTGAGCAATGAATTGATGCTGCAGATCACTCTGAGTCCTTCCCTCCCTCCCAGCAGCTGCTAAATATAAACCTCCTCGGAGAGGAAGCGGGGTGGGGTAAAAATAGCAGTGGCTGCCTCTCCTGCTATGCACAGGGCTGCTCCTTATCTTTATGGCTCTGCGTAATTGGCACTGTTTTTTTCCAGCTTCACCTGGACCTACTTGGCATCTGGTGATGGGGTTCATGTGAAAGGGTTTGTCATAAGGAGGCTGCGGGGCTGTTTGTGCTTTATGGTTGAGCTCACCCTGCCCTGCTTGGCCACGAGGTGCCCCAAAGTTGGGATGCGCTCCCCCCAGCTCACAGCATCCCACATCCCTGCTCCCAGCCCTGCAGGCAGGACGGTACCCTGACCCCATATAGGGTGTGAGGGGCTTTGTCCCCCCACCAGGGACAACCTGTGACTGTGTTTCCCCTAGGAGAAGGCAGCCCAGCTAGAGGAGCAGCCTGGCCCTTTCCCACACTATGGATTTCAAAGGAAGAACCGCTTGCCATTGCCTGCATCCCATCAATTTTAGCAGCAGTGCACTAAAGGAAGCGGGGGCACTTTGTGACTTCCTGCAAGAAGGTGATGTTTTCTAAGCAAAGCAGTGACATCCCTCATTTTACAGCCTCAAATCAGCCGGGAATTGGAACAGCCCTGAGCTGCAACCATCCCTGGGATGGAGCGAGGAGGGGAGCAGTGGTCTGAAACAGCACGAAGGAATTCAGGCATCAACAGGCAGAAATGAAATCACCCCGGCTGGAAGCTGGCCAGGAAGAAAAGCCAGGATGAAAGCCAGCAGTGTGAATGATCCCCATTTGCTGTAACACAGGCAGATAGTAACTAAAACACTTCAAAGGGCCCAAAGCTGCATCCCGTCAGGAAAACGAATCACATGACTGAGACTGGGTGTTAACAATTCTTTAGGCACTGCATTCAAAGCTGTATTTGCTGCACTTGCAGTGATGCGTTCAGCAAACTGCTCCCATAGGCACTGGGGATGGGACTGTGCGCATGGATCGCTTCCCTTTGTACAGCAAAACTCTTCAGCTCTCCTCTGTGCAACTTCAGAGCCACGTATTTGGGGCACAGCCTCAATATGAAGCTCTCCCTTTCCTCCTTCAGCACACTGCTGGGCTTGCAAGTAACCGTTCCTTTCCACGAACAAGGAAACAACTTAAGGGAAATGGTGACTTCTGCTGGTAGAGCCCTATTTGCTCAACAAACACCTCTATTATGCAAAGCCACACGTGGCCATGGGGTCAAGCAGACGGTGTGTGCAGGAGCCAGGTGAGGACGTGGCCCTCCTCACATCACATAGCAAGGCACGGAGGCAACAGTCAGCACTGATATGCAGAAAGGTGATGCTGCATGCTCTGCAGCAGCTGGGAATCCAGTGGGGCAGGGAAGGAAAGCAGCCCCCCACCGTCCATTCTCCAGCTCAGCTGTTGGCGTGGAATCCTCTCCTGGCTGCTCCCACCCTACAGCAGATGCTGCAGAGCAGAGCACAGCCCAAATCCATTCATTCACTGCTCCAGGGGCCAGCACAGCCCTGCACCCTGGGACAAGCAGCAGTCCCTGCCCATCACACACAGCTCCCAGCTCCTCCCTGATGCTGAGCTCTGCTATGTAGAGCTCTGACATTTCCCTTCCCCCACGCAGGGAGCAAAGCTCTGCACCCTGTCCTACAGGAGGGGAGCACAATCAGTTCCTACCAATCTGCAGCAGCCCTGCAGCAAGCAGCACAGCCTCCCACATCATCCCACATTATCCCACAGCGGCGACTGTGCTGGACAGAATTGAAAATGGAGCTTTGGGTCCCCAGGGAGTTCATCCATCCACCCTTGTGCTGCAATCTTTTCCTCTCCTGTAATCACAGAAGCCAATAGAAGAAATGCAGAGAACCAGGAATGCAATGACGGCAGCCAGGAGTTTTCTGTCCTCTCTTCTCAAAGGAGATTTGGGAGGAGAAATGATCCTGCAGCAAATGCACAAGGCTGGCTTCCAATCCAGCTCACAGCGTGCACTGCTTTCCTCCCACTGTAAATAATCAATGGTGATGCATCCTTCCTCCCTTCTCCTCGGCGATGAGACTCTTGTGGGATGCAAAGCTGCTCTGCTTGCAGCTCCGCTCCCATTTGTCTCCATCCCAACAAGGAGCCCAGTAATGAGGGCACACAGAGGGGTTTGTTCCACTCCTGCCACACCACAGCCCTGCGTGATGCTCTCAGCTCTGCCCGGCCGGTGGTGAGATCAGGGCAGCTCCCAGGAAGGCACCAGAACAACCCACATTATTCCAGCTGCCACAAAACACTGCGTGTTTATTCCTCGCTGGAGCAAAACCTGAGAGCATTGCCCAGCATTGGGCTGTAGCCACAACAGAGTGCCAGTGGCCTGCGTGCACTGCAGCATCTCAATGCCCTCGCTGTTGGAAGGTGTCAGCAGCCCTATGGTACTGCCCCTGCCCCACAGATCAGCACAGACCGAGCGCTGCTGCAGGGTGTTGATTTATCCTCCCCCTTTTCTGTGACTCTTTTTCTCCATTCAGCCCTTCAGGAGCACCAGGATGCACAGCAGGGATATAGAAAAAGGGCACAGACCCTGGGGGTGAAGGATGCTCTGGGAGCACTGAGCTTCTGGGGAACCCTATGGGAGAAGATCCCTTGCATTAGGGCACACCTGCATTCCCTCCCCACAGCGCATGCAGGGTCTGCTGGCTTTTTAATTACCATTTCCTTATTCTCTCTCTCTCTTTTTTTTTTTTCCCCTCTTCTTAATTAAAGCTTTCCCTCCTTTCTCAGCCCACACACAACTCCCAGAGCTCCTGGAAAGCAGCACAGGGGGAGCAGGGGAAGCCTTCCCTGTCTAACAGAGAACACTGCAGCTTCCTTCCCATGACTCACGGCCTCATCCACTGCTGACAAAGGCATTGGGGAGGGGGGTTCAGAGCTGCTGCCCTGCAGCTGTGCAGGGAATGGCTGCAAGCATTCTGTGAGGGGTTATTTAAGGAAGCAGAAAGCACACCCTGCACACCCCATAGCCGCGTGGAATTTGAGAAATGCAGCCACCTCTGGCACAAGGAGAAATGGGGAGGGAGGGTGGGACAGAAAGGAGCAGCAACAACTAGGTGGAAGGATGCAAAAAGCCATGCAAAGGGCCCATGCTATCACAGGATCTCTCTTCCCAGAGAAACGGCTTGAACACAAACAGAAGCACAGCGTTTCTAAGAAGCACCACCAGCACCCAAAGCAACGCATTTGCGAGGAGCTCTGCTCTGCTCCAACACATTGCATTGCCAAACAGCCCAGCCCTCACCTGCTGCACATAGCTGCACCCCTCTGCATGCCTCCAGCACCCGGTCAGGCACTTTCTGCCCACCCAGCAATGGGAGGAGGAGCTGCAGGGACTGTGCAAACAGCTTCGGAGGGATTAAGTCTCCTTCTGACCGTGGCAAACTCAGACCCAGGAGCTCGTTGGCACTAATGAAGCAGCTCCCTGCTGCACTCACACAGATCTTTGTGCAGCAACAGTGAAAGAAGTGCATGCAAACGGTGCTCCTGACCTATTTCTCCCCACTCCAGCACAGCTCTGAGCTGGGTTCCCCCCCAGGACCACACTCTGGAGCAGCAGTACCACGGCTCAGCATTAGGCACATAAAACTCTTTGCAAATCTGTTTTATTTAAAGCTCTGGGATAGTCACATGGCAGCAAGGTAGTGAGCAAACACTGCAAGTCCCCTTCCTGCCAAGGGCTGCACTAAGCTGCTATTTAATCTTAAACCTGTTGTGCACCTCGGAGGGCTTTGCACACACGTGTGCATGCATTTCTCACCCGGATTCTCCCTCCCTCTTTCAACATTCAGCTTTTGCTTGGAGGGAGCCAAGCGCTCCTTTCACCCCTCTGCTTCTCAGATCTCTGTGCTGATACAAGAGCTCCTGATTTCTGCACACAAAGCATTTCCACTTTACAAAGAGCCCGGGGTTGGGCAACAGCATGAAAACCAGCATTGAGGCCACGCAGAGGGCAGGAATAACACAGAAGCACTGAGCATCCCAAGGCGTGCAGAGCTCCTGCTCCACCCAAGTGTTGCCCCTCAGGATCCCACCATCCTTCTGCACCTCCTGGAGGAAGCTTCCCACCATCATGACACGATCCCATTAAACCCAGCCCGGACCTGCCTGCATCCCAGGTATAGATAGAAATAGATTAAGCACACCCTGGTGCCCGCAGTTTTCTGCTCACTTCCCTATGGAGGGCAACATTTCATGACTATCTGGGAACTCGGCGAGCACACGCTGTTCAGATAAACCTTGTTCCTTGTTAAACTGTAAATAATGTCTGCTTTGGCAAGCCAAGCCCCAGCACGGCGCCCTCAAAGTCGCAGTGTCACCATGAGCACAGCAGGCAGAGCAATGGAGACGGTGGGTTTTAACACCCTGAATGGTTGGTTCTCTTTTCTCCAGCCTCACCTTTTCACTCCCATCCATCTCCTCGCTCCCTGCCCCATTTCCAGACTCACTGCTCCGGTGTCCTTGTGAGCTCTGAGCATTCCTGCAGCAGCCTTGGGAAGTGGGGGAGATAACAGAGCCCTGCAGAGATCAAGGGAACGAAGGAAGGAGGGACCTCGTGCAGGAAAACACACAGCCAGACCCATTCCTTGGATGCTGCCGTGCAGAAATGGGTGCAGCAAACACTGAGTGGAGGGAGGGGGCCATGGGAGCACATCCTGAAACAGTTCTGTTTCAGCCCCGAATCAAACCGTGTCCACAGATCCACGTGGTGCTCAGGAACTGAGCCAAGGGGACTCCGAGCTCAGCAGGATGAAGGGCTGCAGCACAGCAGCGTTCAAAGCTCACTGCCTGCATTCAGCTCTGTTCCTCTCCTGCCCCGAGAGCTGATAAGCTTCGAGATAAGAAAGGATCAAAACTCTGAGAGCTGAAGGGACAGGAAAGGAGGTCTGGCCAGCGCGTGAGCCAAGCTGAGCGCACGGCTGAATTCTTACCTCCTTCACATTGCAGTGTGCACAACAACAACCTGCGCCCGCACCGCTGCTATCATAGCGCGATTAGTTGCACAATTAATCGTTAATAAGGTGGGATTGGAAGGGATTAAGGATTTAAATAGAACACATGCTGCTAATGGTACTTGATAAAAACGCGCCTTCTCCTGCACTTACGGTGCTGTGTTTTCATGGAGCTGAAGAGGCTCTCCATTGGACTTCTTGCACATAGGAAATGCCCACGTCCCCGTGCTATGGGCACAGCAGCAGCTCTCGATGCTGAGAAGCACTCAGACCCACACAGAGAAGTTTTCTGCCTCAAATCAGTGGTAAAACAAGTGGAAAAGCAAACCTCGTGGCTCTTTGGAGCAGGGCAGCTGGAGGCAACCCTGGGATGGAAGTGCCTGCAGCACAGCGTGGCTCTGCTGAGGTTTCCTTGTGATAAGCAACATTCCAGACTCTGCTCTTCTTCTAAAAAGGAGAACACACCAGTGCTGTGCTGGCCTCTGGCCCCATCAGCAGGGAGGAGTGCCACGGGCTCTGCGTGGTCCCCTGGGTCTGATGGGATCCCAAAGGATGTTCAGCTCTGCTTGGGACATGTGTCACCATGGGCAGACCCCGCAGTGTGACACCACCAGCAGCCTGCCCCCAACCTGCTGCTGGGATGCACAGAGCCTTTCATCCTCAGGGCTGCTCATTTCCCTCCTCTGGCTGCTGCCACAACACACAGCATCAATGCTCTCACTGTAGGGGCAAACCTGTGATCTGCTTTTGGATGCGGTCACCTCCAAGCAGGATCCTGCCAAGGAGGCCCTCCTCGTGGCCACAGCTGCTCCCTGCAGAGGGAACACTGCCCTTCAGTCCCCCAACTGCCAGCACCAAGCTGCATGCAGCCACAGGCCACCTCGGTGCATTGCACTGCTGCCATCAGATACCAACCCCAATGGGCAAAAAACAAAGGACAGATGAGAATGGGTTGGGATTTGTGAGACACAGCGTGTTCCACACCGCCTGTACCTCCTACGTGCTGTGGCACTGTGATTATTCTGCAGTAATTAGTTAATAATTACAAGCTGACCAGCCCTTGGGAACATCCGTAGCAGAAGGAGCACAACGTGCCTTAGGCTGAATGTGGATTTCCTTACAGCTTTAATCATTGCTTCAATTTGAGGCACGGATGCCAGAAAGGTTTTTCAGCCCACAGTAACACAGGGGCAGTTCTCACCTCTCTGACTGCTGCCTGCTGCAGGACAGCCAACACACTTCACCACCAGATGTGCCGTGGATTTGGCCATTATCCCATGGATGGGGATGAGAGGGATGGGGATGGGGCAGGACTCACCAACACAGTTCAACCCTGCTATGAAACTTGAGGGGATTTGTGATGCTCGCAGCCCTGATGATGACAGAAGGGCCGTGCATTGTGTGCTGCTGAGGGCTGACTTCAGCAATCAGTGCTGATTTGCACCACTTGAGAGCTTGGTGAAGCATGGCAGAGCGGAGTTTAACCTCCTGACAGGGGCAGATGCAATGGGAGGACATTTCCTGGGTGAAAAGAGGTCAACTCTGCTGCTGCAGCGCCCTTCAAACCAGCTATAGAGCCTGAAAAAGGATCCAAGGCAGCACTGCTAGCAGGATCCACACCTCCAGCACCTGCAATTGGTGGCATTTGCTCCAGCACTGCATAATCTGACAGCCTACGAGCCTTTCCTCCAAACATTTCAAGCCATGCCATAAACCCAACCTCCAGGTGATGTTCCATGCTGGAAAAACACCCCCCACGTGGATTTTTATGCACGTGTATTTACACAGGTGCAGAGCTCAGGCTCCCATTCATACACCACATGTAACTGAGATGCTCAGCAGCACAGTTGGCTTCAGGAGCAGACAGTGCTGGGGAGAAGAGGGGGAGATGGAGACACTGGGGGGTTTGCAGCTACACCCAATAGGGATCATAAATCACAGCCCTGAGTGGTTCCAGCAAAGGTTAGCACTTATCAAATAATTCACTGGATCGAGCAAAGATAGCATCTCTTCCCCGTGCACTGAGGACAGGGCAGCAAATCTCACCCCGCTCCATCCTGGTTTACTTCCTCCTCTCTGCACCACAAGCAGCAAAGCCCTGCACGTTCCCACAGTACCAGGCACTGACAGCACTGCCTCACCAATTTGCTCCTTGGATAATATATGATTTTCATTACGTTGGCCCTGGGGATCAAGGGTGCAAAAGGCAGCAGTGAGAAATAGCCTCTGCTTCAGAATGCCCTCGATTTCAGTCTGCATGGGGAGATAGAAGGGAAGAACAGCATGGGGCTCAACGCAGTGTGTGCAGCCAGAGATGCTCTGAAACACCTCCACCTGAGCTGCCTTGGGGGATCTGGTTCCCAAAAAAAGCAATGAGCATTAATCAGCAGGTCAAACAGCCCCCAGTTCCACAGCAGGAGCACAATTTATCCTCCCAGCATAGCAAGGGCAGTGCCTGGTGTCAGATGGGGGCATAGGAACACCAACAGCTCCAACTCCAACAGCTCCAAAGCCTGGAGCTCCCTCCAACATCACAGCCTGCGCTCTTAAAACCGTGGGTCATCACACATTCAGCACAAGAGGGAATGTGAACAAGAGCCCAGCTGCTGCTCAGGCTGAGATCTGTGGGCATTTCGCTGCAGGAATGGGGAGAACTTGGACCATCTGCAAAGATCTGCTCTTAGCTGTGGTGGCTTGAAGTTCATTCCTACCGCAGTGAGAAAACCCAGAAGGTAAGAGAATACAGCTCTCTGGTTGTGACTGGAGATAAAGCATGGCTAAGCCTCAGAAAGGAGAGAGGCAGACAAAGAACAGGGGAGATGAGATGCTGGAGCGCTGTCAGCTGCACAGACGAACCCACAGCCATCTCTGCAGGCTCTGCTCTGTGGCTTGAAAACAATTTCAGCCCTTCACTTCTCCTGGCTGAGCCACGCTGGCCAGACAAAGCAGCACAGGATTGCAAGAGGCTGAGCAAACAACCAGATGAGCAACACTGGCTGCAGGCACAATGCTACCTGAAAAGAAACCTCGATTAGACGGAGAGCAAAAGATGCTTCGTCTGATTACAGTTCGACTCTGCAAAAACTGTTTGCCAGATTGTAATCTGGGCTTTTCACGTCTGCATTCATCAACAGGTCGCTCTCCCTGCTGTCGGTTTTCCCTCTACAAACAGAAGTGAGTGAAGTGGGAGCAAAGCAAATCCTGCATGTCGGACTCCTGCATGGGCAGAGCCTGCTGAAAGCAGGGGCCCCTGGAAGCACAGACCTTTTGTTTTTCTGCCTGTATGGATGTAAACCGAGCCTGTGCTGTGCAGCAGTGGCAGAGGTGACCTCTCAGAGTTTCAGCGCACCAATTACCCACAGCAAAACTCACTCCAAGCTCTGCAGCTGGCCCAGGGTCCCCTGTCCTGCTGCCAATGCCAGGGAGATGCTGCTTTGCCTCAGCTCTCCTGAGCATGGAATGAGAGCGTGGGAGGCCTTTACAGAGCATAAACCCTCCTGGAAACTCCTCTGGTTATTTGGACGCGACTCCAAACACGTGTCTCAGGTTTTCTGGAGGTTCTCAGAGCTCCTGGCCCAAACCTCAGCACTGTGAGGAAGCCAGAGGAATGTCTCAGGGTTTACAAGGAATGGCCGAGCAGTGATTTCTCTCCAGCAGCCCAGGCCTAAGGGATAATTTCAGTGGAAACTGAAGCACTGATGTTTGAATGCATACATGAAGTAAATACACAAGTTTCTGCCTCCCTAAGTCAGGGGACCGAGCAAAGGAGGGATGCTCATGGAGTCAGAGCAAAATTCTGCAGCACCTGGAGGAAACCATTTCACCTCTCCGCTTCTCCCAGATGCAAAACGAAGCTGTTGTCATCTATCTTGTCCAGTGGCAGCACCAGAAAGCAGAACCCATCTCCTCCTGCAGCCCAGCCCGTGCCCAGCTGTGATGAGCAACGCAGAACCATGGCAATAAACGTGTGTGAAAAGCAGGAGCTGCAGATTCAGAATGGCAGGGCACGCCTGCTGCGTTTCAGTCACCTGTAATGCATGAATATGTGACACCACCACTTTGCTCTTTGTCACTGCTCAGCACTGCCTGTCTGAAGGGTCCATTCAAGGGACCACAAAGAGTGCTTGTTTGGTGCAAGGGGCCCTCCCAGCACTGAAACAAATGTTTTCGTGCTTCCATGCCCATCTCTGCCAGCATCCCAGGGCTTTACAGAGCTCAGGGAGCAAAACTCTGAGAACAAAGCAAGGTCAAGTGTTAACAGATGGTGAACTCAGACGTGGGGATGCAGGGATGGGTCCAAGGGCAGAGGCAGACTGCTGGAGTGCTGCTCTTTAGCCACAGCATTTCTTCTCTTTTTCAAGCAGTTAAGAGAGGATGAACTCAGAGGTTCCCAGCTTCTGTTCCTGCCTCTGCTCCTTTTCTTGCATCAAGCTCCTGAGCACATCACATCCCATTGACACGCCTGTATCTACTCCTGGGAGGAAAGGATGCATGGTTTGGTGTTTGCATCAAGGAAATCTTTCCAGGATCACAGGAACCGGTGCTGACGGGGTGACCCAGATGCCCCATCATCACCATGTGAGGCCACAGGCAAAGCTCCACATGCACTTACCCCATTCCAGCTCTGTGTCAGCACACACCAAAGCTCTACACACTGCCCCTTTACCATGCAGGAGGTAATTAGAGCCTATTTCCTTGCAGGAAGAGGGTCCTGGAAGAGGCATTTTTCCCTTCTGCATCTCATCCATAGCCACAGCTCTCTGCCCTCTGTTTGTTCAGACCTCTTTCCTTTTGGGCATCTTCTCAACCCCCAGCACACACACATGTAACACCTCATGCTGTGCATTTAGTTAATGCAGAGTGCAAAAAAAAAACCCAGACAAACAAAAAAAAAAACCACGACAGCCCCAGGCCTGACTGCTGCTTGCAGAGTTAATGCCACAACCGTGCCCAGCAGCCTTGCACGCTCATTGCATCTGTTTTTGCAGAGAGAAGAGCCAGTTTAAAGGTGGACTGGCACAGGGCTGGCACGGCACAGACACACATTGATTGTGGTTATGGCCTGGGGGGGGGGGGGGGGGGGGGTGTTGGGGATGGTGTTGCACACCCAGGAACTTATCTGAGCAACAGGCACAGCTCATTCTGACAGCCCCAAAAACGCAGCTCAAGGAGCAATCAGCTCAGCCCATTGGGGAACTTTTGGCCGGAGGGATGGATGAGTGCCCACCCCCCTCCCCCCCAACCCCCACTGAAAGAAAGGCTGAATCGGGAGCCCTGAAGCACCAAAACACGAGCAGGGATCCCTTCCAATAATTCCTCCAGCACTCGGCGTGCAGCTGAGCCCCCCCTCCCCTCCACCTCCAACTTTTTGCCGTGTCCCCTCCCTTATCACTTCGTGCCCCAAACCGAAAAAGGCTGAGAACCCCCCCGAGCACGGCAGCAGCCCCGCACTCACCGCACCGCGGGCAGAGCGCTGCTCCCCTCCTTCTTCCTTCCTCGCTGGGGTGCGGGGACGGGCGGGGACGGCGCTGCGGGGCCGAACCGGGGTCGGGAATGGGTGCGGGGCGGGGAGGTGCGGGTGTTGGAAGCGAAACGGTACCGGTGGCGGTGTTGAAAGCGGTGCTGCGTTGAAAGCGGTGCGGTGTTGAAAGCGGTGCGGTGTTGAAAGCGGTGCCGATGCGGTGTTGGTTTCGGTTCCGGTGCTGAAAGCGAAGCGGTGCCGGAGCTGCAAGAACCGGAGAGGTTTTGGAGTCGGTTCTAGCGCTGGAATCAGATCGGTATATCGGTGCCGGAGCTAAAAGCGGAGCGTTGGCTATGCGGGACCCGGTGCGGTGCCGTTTTCGGTGCCAGTGCTGGAAGCTGAGCGCTGCTCCCGCATTACGCGGTGCGGTACCGGCCGCTCGCCCCGCTCCGTTCCGTTCCGCTCCGTTCCGCTCAGGCTCCTCCCCGCCGCAGCCCCGGGCCGGGCAGCCCCGCTCTCCCCGCAGCTCCCCGGGATGCAGCGGCCCGGAGCCAACCGTGCCGGGATGCAGGGAGCTCCGAGCACAGCAGCTTTTCCTCCAAACCGGGCCGCCTCCGTTTTCTTCGGGCTGCCCCGGAAATTTCAGCCTCCGTCACTCCAGCGGGACAATGTTTTTAGTGGCGGCCTCACCTTCCATTCCCGGCTATTTATGGCTTTAAATTGAAGCAAACATTTGCAGTTTGCCAAAAATAGTGCAGCCGTGGAAATAAATCAGGCTGACTGGAGGTGCCAACGTCGTCTGTCTGAAACTAATTAATTTCTTATATCCCCTGCTATATTAATCCTCGCCCTCCTTCCACAGAGCGTGCTGTCTGTCAGCGGAGTTTTGTAATTAATGGGTATTGTGTATGAATCTGAGGGGTGTGCAGGGGATTTAACGTGGCTGGGGGAGGGATAGGGGTGCCAGCAGGACACCCGTGAAGGGAAGGGACAAAATCCATCTGCACAGAGAACAGGGAGAGGGGCACTCTGTGGGGAAATCCTATTGCAGGGAAACACGTGGGATCTGCTCTGAGACCCCACAAGGAAAACTGTCCAGAAGAGATATGGGCTTCTTTAGTCCTGCTGCTGCCAGAGCTCCTTTTTCCCTTTTCCTTTTTGAACGTGGGAGTCTTGGGAGACTTGCTGACTCTCGTTTCTTATATTAGAACCATCAAGTTTTGCTGGGAGACGTTTGGAGGAACGGGGAAGTGGTTCACAGATGGCACTGCAAGAAGCGTAAAAGTTGAGCCCCTATGGAGGAGCAGCTTTCCAGGCTGCTCAAAACCCCATTTTGTTTGTATTAAACTCATCCCATAGCAACACCCAGCCAAGACCCACAGCCTTTAGTAATGCTTTAAGCAAGCTCTTGTGGGGCAAAATACTCAGCACCAGCTCATTTTGGGGCCGTGTGAGCTCATGGGGCTGAACGAATGGGCTTTGACCTGGAACTCGCCCCCAGAAATGGACTCTAAGCTCGAGGCAGTAGGAGGTGACAAAGCCCAGCCTCACCACGGGGCTTTGCACCCTTTGCTCTGCAGTGCTCGGATGGAGGGGGGAGAAGTTGGGGGATGCAAAAGCCAGAGGTGCAACGTGCAGGATTGAAATCTGCCCTCCTTTCACCCCTGGTCAATGAATACCTGGTCATGTGGCTGCAGAGGCAGTGGGGCTCGGGGTGACACAGCCACGAGGCCCTTTGCCTCCAGCTCCCACCTCACCCTTCCTTTCTATGCAAAGAGCAGGCAGCCCTGGGGAGGGATGGCTCAAACACTTCTGTGCCATTCCCAGCAGAACAACTGCTGCCGTGCCCTCCATACCGCAGCGCTGAGACCGCCTGGCACTGGAATTCTATCCTAAAAAAGAAAGCAGAGGAGATCCCCAATACGAGCTATGGCTAATTAAGGAGAGGAAGCCCCCCACATCAAAAAAAAAAAACAAAAAAAAACGGGGTGGGGAAGAGAAAAAGGCGATGTGAGAAGGGCAGGAATGTTACAAGCAATTAGCAGCAGAGACACGAGCTCGCTGGCTGTGTCACACAAGCTGCTTATTGGTGCATGACGTTCCCCATCAACATAAATTACAATAATCACCGTGCCAAGGAAGGGCTCGCTGTGAGCCTGCTGGCTTTGGGAGGAAGATGTGCATTAAAGTGTGTGTGTGGGGGGGGATTCCCAAAGCTGTGTATCCAAAGGTTCGATGGGTGTGATGGTATTTTTTTTACCAAAAGCACAGCAGGGTCACAAAGGTCCCAATGAGACTTTATGCCTGGTGATGGGCTGAGCCCATTCCACCAATAGTAGCCCAAAGCAAACTGGCCCTCAGTGTGTGCTCTGTGGAGGGCAATGCAAGCCGAGGCTGCTGCTGTAGAATTTGGCACCCAGAGCGGATGCCTCTGCAGTGCATTTGCAAGGCAGTGCCTGCAGGGCGGTTTTCAACTTAATGGCTGAGCAAAAAGCATGCATGTTTGTTTCTGGGGAGTTTTTTCCTTGAAGTTACATCGGGTTCTGAGGTTGTTTTGTGTTGTTTTGGTTTTTGGTTTTTTTACCTTTTGTATTGTTGTGGTGAAACCCTGTAGTGAAATCCTTGTGGAACTGCAGAAATCAGGGGTGAAGTGGACTCAGTGCCATTCAGGGGTGTTTAATACAAAAAGAGCAGGGAAACTATAAGACCTTGTGCAAGTCCATGGCTGTGACCACCCCAGTTCATACTGGGGGGAGATTTTGCTCAGCAAATCCTTCTCCTCCTCCTCCAGTGATGCATTTCCTAACGTGTCTCTCACCTGCTGCAGTCAGGGCAGCACTGGCTCTGCTCTGTGTGAGCTCCTGGCACAGCCCTGGGGTTCCTCACAGCTCCCAGACCCAAAGCCTGTGCCTCCAGCTGCCCACATACAACAGACAGCCTCTCTCCAGCATCCTGCATCCTTCCTCCAGGTAGAAGTGATCCCATTAGTGCTGTGCCCTATAGGATCACTCACCCTCCTGCAGTCCACCCCCAGAAACATTCCAGCTGTGTGCTAGGCCCCTTTCCTCAGCTGGAAGGGATGCTCCCTCTGTTTGCAGGCTGCAAGCAAGGTGTTTTCCAGGAGCAGTAGGGAAGCTGCAGCATCCTGAGTGGCATTTTAATCACAGACCCGAGGGGTTTGTCAGGGCTGCTCCTCTCAGAGCCTTCCCTGTCACTATATGATATCAGCCAGCCCAGGGACAGAGGGGAGGGAGCATCCCAGCCGTTCAAGGGTCCAAACCTGCCTGGGGATGGGGCACAGGAGCATAGCACAGCATGAGGGCCAGGGCATTGCTGGCCTCGTGGAGCTGCTCCTTGTGTGGCTCCCAGCCAAATCATTAAATCCTCCCTCGTGGTTGTGAGGCCCCAATGGGGACATTGCATCCATCCGTGGGAGAGGGGGGAGAGAGCTGAGGGGCACCAAGGAGGAAAGGAGCAGCAAAACATCCCTTGCAGGTGAAACAACAAAGCTCCAGATCCACTTAAAGAAGAGATGGCCACCAAAAAGTGCTCTGCTCAGTGGGCATCACTGCCTCTATGGGAGAGATTGGGAGCCCCAAGGCTGCAGCCCAGTGCTCACACAGCAAAGTCCTGTCAATCCTTGTATATACAGGAGTGTATTCATTGTGACAGCCTAGACTGGAGCCTGGGTGAAATGGCAGCAGCACGAATGTGCTTCACTCACAAAGAAAACACAGTCAGCTCCAGGGGGATCTCACCTGTTTCCCCCTGCAGCCCTCCTTCCCCTGCACAGTGAGCTCCAGCTGCTTACAGACACGTTTTCCCCACCACTAAGCTCACATGGGCATGCATGTGTGCTGCTGCTCCAAGGCAAGTGGCTGCCTGGAGGTCTGCAGGGAATATTTCACAGTCACTGCATCCGGGCAGCGGTTCTCTTCTCCCTGACATTCAATAGCAGCGCAGGCAGCGAGTCATGGAAAGAAAATGTGTTCAATGCCTCCCCTGCCCGTGGATGGTTGTCCCTTTTGCACACGCAGGCATGTGGAAATCATCGCCCAGAGATGAGTGCTGTGTTTCAGTGACAGAATGTTTTAGCCTAAAAGCTGCTGCACAGACAGGGGAAGCAGGGAAATGGTCCATGCTGAGTGCCCAGCGTGGCATGGATGGCTCTGCACTCACCATGGGGCATCAGAGGGCTCAGTAACCACACATGGGGTTATCAAGGGGTGTGATGGCTGTGGGTCACTCAACCTGACGTGTCATATCTCTGCAGGGCATCTGCAGCTCCAAGGAGTCTGAGTGTGTAAATGGGCAAAGCACAGCGGATGTTGCCATTCCCATTTTGGAGGCAGTGGGAGAAACACGTGCAAGTTTGGATATTCTTTTTAATGCAGACTGAAGCCCATTCCCAGTGCTGAGAGAGTTCCTCATGGTCACGCTATAAATGCCTGATAATATGCAAAGCTGAGCCCCAATGAAGTGCATTCTGCTGCTGTCCCACCCATGAACTGACTCCCTGCAAACACCAATTGCTTTGCAGCTGCGGTCAGTGCACATCACTGCACAAGTCGATGGGCTGCATGCTGCACACACAGTACAGTCACCATCCACCACATGTGTTGGCCCAAACACAGCTGACCATAGCAGCTATCAGGCCAAGTGGGGGAATCCAGCAGCAAGTCCTCTGAATTTTGCTGGTGGAGCATCACCATAACAACAAATCCACCAATCCAAGCCAGAGCTTCATTCACGTAGCAATCAGAAGCTGCCAAAGTAGGAAAAAGTAAAAACTGTCCACTATTTCCTCCAAGATCCTACTGCAAAACTCCTGCAGCAAAGCCAGACAAATGCACATCAGGCACCAAACCTTCTGCTCTGCAGAGATTCTTCACCAAGCTGTGGGACCTGGGGGGAACTGAGCCTTGCTGTGAGCTCTGCAGGTGCTTCACAGAGCTCAGAGCAGCCCACATGCCAGCAATGGGTGCTGTGCTCTGCTTCCAAAGCAACGCAGGGGAGTTTGCCCCTGCAAGTGGACCTTGTCCCCTCTGACCCTGCGTGCCACAAGTGCAGGCAGGAGATAAGGTATTTATTCAGGGAACAATCCATCTCTGTCCCACTGACTCACTGACAAGCTTCCCTTTTCCAGTCAGTTCATGGGGTGAGCCATAGGGCGGGTGCTCCACTGCTAGGAGGAGACGAGTAAGCACAGCACGTGCCTTAAATCTCTGCTTCCTCCTGAGAGCTGGGGTCACAGTGCTGCAAAGGGTGTCCCTGGGCAAATTCAATGCACCAAATGCTTCTCTTCTCCAGCAGGCACCAGAAACACACCAGCAAGGCACATCTCTTGCCAACAGAAAGTGGAAGTCCCTGCTTGGATTGAAATATCCTGTGATTAAGAATGAGCATCAGAAGCCCAATCTTCCAGCTCAATCCAACAAGACCCCCATCAGCAGAGCATAAACTTCTGACCTAGGCAGTGCAGGAGGTCTGGATGCAGAATAATAGTGGCTCTCCCCAGCCTTCCCCCCATAGGGAGGGAGGGAGGGAGGGAGGGAGGGATGGATGGATGGATGGATGGATGGATGGATGGATGGATGGATGGAAGGGAGGAGCCCCAGCAGCAAGCTGGCACTGTGCAGTGAGAACAGCTTGGGTGTCACCAGCAAGGGACTCCCTCTGTGCTGCCTGTGACAGCCTCAGGAAGCTCAGCCAGGGTTTGCTGCTTGCCTCGCAGTCTGTTAGCTATTTTCAGCCCAAATGAGGAATCTAGCCCAGCTCTGGCTTCCCAAAACATTGATGCAGGCAGAAGCTTCTGCAGCGTGCGAGCGATGATAAATGCCAGTACATTTCCAAAAAGCAGAGCCAAGGGAGGATTTGGGCTGCAGGGCTGGGCACGAGCACAGTGGGCACAGAGCAAAGCACGATTGGGGTGGGAACATGCCCAGAAAAGGTGGCTGGATATCTTGGAGTGGGGTGGGCACACTGCCCCATTTCCATGCTGGTGCTCGTGCCAGCCCCCACCTCACTGCTGTAATTAGGGAACTGGAGCAGCTGGCAGCAGAGTGAGCTGAAAGAAAAAATCACACACAGCTGCCTCTTGCTGTGAGCAAGTCCTTCCTCCTGGGCAGGTATCAGCCCCTGTAGCAGAGGGGGGCTGCTGGGGCAGGGTGCTGCAGTCACAACACCCATGAAATCAAATAGCTGGCTAGTAGAAATAAAACTGGTTAATGCAGGCAAGTATCTTCCCCCTCCTTCCACTGTTCGTGCATCCTATGTTTGTGCACATGCAAAAGTGATGACAGGCAGAGAGATGTTCCTGGTGGTGAAACAAAGCCCTGCAGGACAGCCTGACCCCCAGAGCTGCTGTTGGGGCATCTGCCCAGCAGAAACCTCTATGGGCTGCTGGCACGCAGCTTCTGCAAGGCAGCCTCCAGGGAGAAGCTACAGCACAACCTCCTCCTGGCTGCACGCACCCATTATTTCATTAGTGCTGTAATTGCCCAGCCAGTAAGTGCTCTAATGGCATGTTGAGGCTCCTCTCCTGTTCACATGCTGCACACCTGCTATAAACACAGCCTGAAATCATCTCCCCTGACAGGCTGCAGAGAAACTTTCCCTCTGATTCCTTCTGGCTGGGGGAGCTTTGATCCGTTCTGACACAAGCTGACTGCTCTGTGGATGGGGCTGCAGCACAGTTCTCTCCTCAGGTCCCAACCTGATCCTGCCCCTGGCTGCTTTAGTTTGGTGAGCTCTGAGCCTGCACAAGGCTGCAGGCAGGCAGACATTCTTTGCAGTCATTTCTGGCTTGAGGGCAAAGCATGGGGCTGCTCCATTGCATCCTGCCCTGAATGACCAGGAGCATTTCCAAATGGAAAGTGGCAGTGGTGGATGGGATGTCACGTGTGTGACCCCACAAGAAAAAAACAAAATACATGTTTTAGGCAAGAAAGCTCTGGATACATTTCTGCTCTTATTTTCTCACAGATTACATCAATTCACACCACAGAAGAGGTCTGCATTTGCAGATGTTGAGCCTGATTTTGCTTGTGCTCCTGCTGCTTCAAGCCAGGAATAAATAAAGTCCATAAAGCTACTTAGATGTAGAACTGAGAGTGAGAGGAAAATACCAACCCTGCTACCCAGCACTCAGCCTCTCTTCCCTCTCTTGGTTTAGTGCTTCTCCAAAGCCCCTTGGGTATATCCAGTGTATTTTTAGCTGTTTACTTATTAAACAAGCATAAGGGAGGGCTAAATGTCAAGGCATTGCTGCGTACCAAGCTGGACTCTCTGCGTTTATGCTGTCACACATTGGGATGCTGGAGCAAATGGCTTCTGTTCCCTGGTCCTGGGGTCTGCCCAGAAGCAGATGCTGCTTGTAACCCCCCCAAACAGCTGGGAGCTGAGCACATCTGTCAGAGCAGTGCAACAGCCACGTGTGATCCCCTATTGGGTTTTTACCATATTTCACCCCACGGCTAATAAAGGTGCCCATCTCCAGTGGAGAAGAGGTGCAGGGCCTCACCCAAGGCTGATGGGCACTGAGCAGGAGCCCTCAGCCACGAGGACAAGTCTCAGCACCATTTCCTTGCTGCCAAATCTTTTATCCTCAGACTCAGAAAATGCTTCAGGGAGATATTTTAGCACACTCAGCACTGAGGTTTTGCAAGAGAGAGGTCTCACTGCTCCTGGCCACAAGGATGTGAACAGGGGGCTGTGCAACCCACTTGGTGCCAGGCCTTGGGCAACAGCTGAGCTCTCCTGGCTGGGACAGAACCACTGATATGTGCCATGCACTGCAAAGTGCCAGCAATCCCTGCCCTGCTGGGAGAGTCTGTGGGGCTGGAGCAGCTGCCTGCTCCCTATTCTGATAAGGCACAGCTGATTGATGTGATGCAGCAGGTTGGGTTGGGCAAAGCACAGTGCTATGCTGAGCAGCATGCCCTGCTTTCAGCTGCATCACCTTGGGTGAGAAACAAGGAGGATGCAAGCAGCAGGACATGGAGCATGAGGAGACAGGGAGGGGTGTCCAGCTATCTGCAATGCCCCCCTGTGAAACGGGATACGGGGTGGGCTGCACAGAGCTGCAGCAGATCCAGGTTTGCAAGTTCTGTTTGAAGGAGAAAAAATGGTTCCTGTGCAACACGTGCTGCTGCATCCCCAGCCCGGAGCTGCACGCTGCTGTGGAAAGATCCCTGAGCTGCAGGGATGGAACAGTCATCCCAGGTAACCCCATAGGATTGGCGATGGCAGCAGCTGACACCGCAGGCTGAGGCTTTCCCTGGAGATGGGCTTTTATCCCTGTGTCCCGTATCTCTGCTCATCCTTTCTCAGCACGTCCCGCAGCCCCGCTCCATGGCGGATCCCCACGCTCCCAAAGCACCGCAGGAGTTTTTGGAAAATGCTTCCACCTCGTGGCCCTCTGCAGAAACGACCGTCTGTCAGCTGCCAGGCTGCGCCCATCAGCCGGATTCCAGGCAGGGACGGCTCTGTGCCACCCCATTACCGGCTCCATCACCCCCAACCCGAGCTGAGCTGTGACACCCGGTCCCCTATCCGAGCTTCATTGCTCCTGTAAACCCCCACAGCTCGGATTTCCCACCACCGCCCCGCAGTTTTGGCTGTTCTTATTGCATAGGGTGGGGGTGACACATCTGTGGATTTGCTCTGGGCCACAGCTGTTACGCTTCGCCTGCAATATCTTTAAGTCAGACGACCCCTCCCTTGCAATTCCCGGGGGTCACCTCCCTCCCCAGTTCTCCTCCTACTGCCCGCTAGCGGGTGGATTTGGGAAAAACACCTTCCGAGCTGTCAGAGCATCCCTCCCCGTTCGCGGCTCCGGCAAGCAGTGGCTTTGGAAGAGCTCTGCGCTGCACCGCGCTGAAATACCCCACGGGAATCCCCATCCCTCCCCTCTGCGGAGCTCAGTGCTGCAGAAATCCAACTCGATGCGCTCTAGCGGCGGGATGCTTTCTCAGTATTCACTGCATCCGAGCTGCGGCAGCTCCTGGAATTTGCAAGGCTGTAAAACTTCTGTAGCCAGGGATGCGTTGCAAACAGTCTGAGCCTATCTCAAGCATTGCATTTCTTGCAGTTCACTGCAAATTTGCAGGAATTCACCTGGCTATTCATCCCAGTGCTGCAATAATGCATTCTGTCCCTCCTCAGCAGTGTCCAGTGTGTCTCTGTGTCAGCAGCTTCAGTTTGCTTTGAGTCTTTGCCTCTGGGAAGCAATATCCCCGGGTTCAGCAGTGCTGCCAGCATCTCCATCCCATGCATAGAACCTCAGCAAACCTCAATTCCTCAGCTCTTGCAATCTTGGGTTCTACCAAAGGACAAAACAAACGGATTTCCCCAATGGGATCTGCAAACAGAGCTGAATGATTCAGTGTTTGCAGGGGGTGAGCAGGATCCCTCTTTATTTTGTGACAGCAGCAGTGTAAAGTGATTACATTTCTTGCTCTCTGTGCTTTTGTTTAGAAACAAAGTCCATGAAGGCTGCAAATCCATTCTCCATGCTCCTTATGTGCACAACACAATGCGATTGTTACTTCTACTGCCAGTGCCACAGCTCCATGCTATTGCATAGGGATGTGTCCAAATGGGGGGACTCTCGTGTCAATAAGGGACTCACGTGTGGCAAGGAAAGTGGGTTGCAGAGAAAACCGTCCCAGGAGGACCTGTGGAAGCTCAACAGCTCCACCTGTGCGTGCAGAGCCCTGCAGAGCTGCTGGCCTCTTGCACTGTTGGTGACTTCAAGGCTCTGCTATTTCACTGGGCAAGATCCATCTCGCACGGGCTGACACCGAGCAGGCAGGCAGGGTGTGAAGGACTGGAACCGGGCTCCTCTTCCAGGGTACAGATCTCACCTGCCTGGATACAGAGCTTGAAAGCAGGACCCGATCCTGCTGTCCTGGCTGCAGCTCAAAGGAAGAGCTCCAAACAAATGGGGAAGGAAGCAGGGAGTGGTGAATTCGGGAAGCGCTTTGTTCCACCCATGCAGGCAATTGGCACGGATGGGTCTACAGGGGGTTAACCAAAGGCCCATGAAGAAACCTGCCAGCTCCGTGCATCGCAGTCCCGAAGGAAATTAAATGCCTCGTGCCATATGGTGCACAGCAAGGGGGGGTTTGGGGGCAGCATCCATCCCTGTGCACGGGGCAGGTGCAAGCCGGGGGCTTCCAACCCCAGCAAGAAACACAGCCTGCCCAGCACAAAGCACGGTGATGGGGAAGCAGGGGGAAGGCTGACACATGTGCAGCCTAACCCACTGGCAGAGCAGTGGGGAAGCAGAGCCAATGGCTGCTTCTCATGCACAGCGAGTCCGTCCACCTTCCCCCCCCCCTCCCCGCATTGAGTCCTTAAGTTGCAGCTTTTAACTATCTCCGCGTTCAGAGCCAATGCGATGCTCAGCGGGAACAGAAGGCAGCGCCTGCTGGCAGGTGGACAGCATGGAAAGCATGGGCAGCGATGATCCCGGCAGGACCGGCTGCTGAGAGGTACGTCCTTCCGAGGCGGGGATCCGAAAGCAATCACATTTGAGATTCAAACTCGGAGCACACTTAAATTTTCCAGCAGGGGGAATATGGAAATCTGGCTCCGTCGAAATGATTCATCCCCTTCCCACCCCTCCCATACAATCCCCGCCGCTCTCCCTCCCGCTGGGTGCCGTCGTGTCGCTGTCTGTGTGTTGGTGTCCCGGTGGCACTCGTGGGGCATTGCGATATTGGCTGCTGCAGGGAGCTGAGCTGGGATCTCCCCGGTAAGATCCGTCCTCGGGGAACCGGGTGCTGCCCTGCTCTGTGCTCGGGGTGCAGTGAAGGGTCCCCGATGCTCCCAGGGGGGGCAGGGAGGGATGGGCAGGAAGGGAAGTTCTATTCTCTGTTTCCTATTGATGAGTTCTATTCCATTTCCAAGGCTTGAGTTCTATTCCACTCTGCTCTCAAAGCACACCCTGATCTGGCGATGCCTTCATCTGACCCTGTAACGGGGTGCCAGGCTGGGGGGGTGGGAAGGGAGGAGAACTGACCCTCCCCTCCCCACTGCACCCATGTGGGTTGAGTGAGCTGTACTATGTGCTGACCTCGGGTTGTGCTGGGGGGAATGCCCTCCTATTTGGGTGTGGAGGGGGTTTGGACAACTGTATGGCCCCTGAGCACTGTGTGGCTGCATCTCTGCAGAGGGCAGCAGGGATGACATCAGAGTGGCACAACCTTTTGCTGGGGGGTGGAAGAAAGTAGTGACTTCTTCCCCATTGCTGTGTTGGAAGTGCGTGGGGCTTATTGCCCCCCAGTTAGACACACAGAGCTGCTTTCTCAAGCAGAATGAAAGACAGGGAGAGCCACAAGGGTGCCCCAAGCAGCACCTGCATGATTTCTGGGCAGCTTGGAGGAACTTCGGTGTTCTTGATTTTTCAGCACAATCACAACCGCGCTCTGCCGTAGTTCAGGGCAAGGTGCCGCAACCAGGATGCGCTCAACCCTGCTGCTATTTCCTACCCCCACGGCCCCGGTGCCGGTGCGGGGCTGCTTTGTGTCTGTGTAGATGTCTGATATCTCAGTGCCGGGGTCGGTGCCGTCAGGTGGCGCTTGGGAATAGGCGGCAGCGCTGCGGGACGCACTTGTTGCTGAGAGATGCGCGGGCACCGGGACCCAAAGCCAAGCATCGGCTGCGCTGTTCTGCGAGGTGATAGCAGGGAGAAGAGAAGGGGGCAACGCGCAGAGCCGTGCACGGTTAGAGATGCGGAGATAAGCGTGAAAGCTTTTCCTCTGCTGTACTGGAAAGTGTGATTTGAAGTATAGGCTGTTTTTTCAGCTTTAGACCCATCTGGCATGTGATTGCAGCCTTGTCACCTCGTGGGCTTTGCTTGCATGAGGTGCTCCGTGCACATGGTGTAACGTGGGGCTGTGCAGGGTGAATGTCTGTGAGCAGGCTGAGAGCCTCAGCGTGCAACTTGTGATCAGCAGATGCTTGGGGTGCAGAGCAGAGCGTGCCCCTATAGTTTCCATAAACCTATAGCAACCCTATAGCAGCACTATAGCGGCCCTACAAACCTCGGTCAGCCCTATAGCACCCAGCACAGAACCCACAGCTTGATCAGCCCAAACCATCCCAAATGCCACAGAGCTGCTGCACCCATGTGCCACCTCCCTGCACCACAGGGGAGAATCCACCCCAGTGCAAGGGGATGGGGTCAGGCAGAGGAGATGCAGTTAGGACTGTACATCTGCTCTCCACTTTTAGGGTCAGGGAGGGTTTGCCATCGCCCAGGGCAGACACAGCTCTCCTAACCTCAGGGATAACCTCTGCTGTCTTCCAGGCCAGGTGTGCCCAGAAGACAAAGAGCAGCACTGAAGGTGGTAGGGCTTTGGGATGCTGTTAGATGCATAAGGTGTTTTTGGGGGATCCCAAATGCAGTGGTGTTTTGGGGGATCTGAAGTACAATGGTGTTTCTAGCAATCCGAAATGCCACGGCATTTTTGCAGCTTTGCTTAAGAGTACAGAAAACAGACAGAAGCTGAGGAAGAAAAGAGCTGCTCTGACAGCAGTAAGAGCATTCACATCGGGGTCTGCATGCAGTTTCACTACGTGGATCTGATGCAACTTTCACCCAGAGATTAAAAAACCTCAAGTGCAATCACAGCCCTGCTCAGAAGGCAGATGGGGCAGCAGGGTCTGAGCGCAACAGGGGTCCCCCCCCCATGTCACCAAGATGCACAGCAGCAGAACCAGCACCTTTCAGTGCATCTGGAGCAGTGCAAACCCCACACCTTGTTCCTCCAGCTGATCCCATGGGTGCACACAGCCTGTGGCATCGCCCTGGAGCCCCGCGGAGAGCCGTGTTACCAGCAGCAAGGGATCACGTCCCCTGTTAATCAGCATTTAATTAAAGGACATGCTGACATTTGGAAATCAGAAACAATTCTCCTGTGTGGGCTGTCTCTCTCTGCTGCTCGCCTCTTCTCTGAATCACTCGCTGACATTTTGCCAGATTAGGATGTGTCTCTCTCTCTCTCTCTCTCTCTCTCCCTCCTTCCTTATAAAAATAAATGGAAAAGGAGATGCACAGCCACTGCCGCTCCCAAGGGAGGGGATGGAGGAGCCAGGGTGTCGCTGGGGAGCAGCTCCCACTCCAGCTGCCACTATGGCACAGCCGCTCCATGTGGGGCAGGTGGGGCTGTGGGTGCTGAGCAGGGTCACACCCCACCTTGGCATGCAGTAATACAGCAGCTCCCCATTTGGAGAGCTGTGCAGGCACCTCCACGTGCAGCCCACCCCATGCTGCTCCTCCTCCCAGCCCCCAAAACCTCTCCCCTTGCATTGCATTGCATTGCAGGAGCGCAGCACAGCCTGGTACCCAGCGAGGTGCCCCCTGCTCCCACACCTTCTGCTGCTCTTGAAACGGGGCCAGCATTTTTGTTTATCCCTCAGCTCTATGGCAGAGCTGGGAAAATGCAAACAGCAGCGAGGGATGGGGGAGGAGGAGGGATGTGGGGGGGAACCCTCACCGCTCGCTTCCCCTTGGCTGCTCATTTCAACCTTCTTTCAAGCAGAAATTACTCACATTAATCAAGAGTGAGAATGTGTTTGCAGCCCTGCAGATTTGGCAGCGTGGAATCAAATTCCATCAGTAGCAGCAGGAGGACGGGAGCCTGTATCTCTGCTGTGCACAGCCTAATAGAGCCATTGCCAGAGGAAATTGGATCTGAGAACTCCCCTAAATTAATCTACCCTTTAAAAAAATGCCAGGAGATCTACATGACAAACGAGTGTTTGCAATGGGAACTGATGCAAACATCCAGCACATCGCATCCGTGTGATCCCCTTCTGCTTTTCAAGGTGGCACAGGAGCAGCCCCAGCTGGTGGTTGGGGGTCCCAATGAATACTGGGGCCTGAAAGCTGCTGGAACAGAGCAGAGGTGCAAGGTGAGCTCTGCCCTTTTTGCAGGCTGGGAACTGGCTGTGTGCTATACACGGAAAGGCAGCATCCCTGGAGGAGCAGAGTGGGGTGCACCCAAGCCTGGCTGGG
Source organism: Phasianus colchicus (assembly GCF_987193195.1). Lineage (NCBI taxonomy): Eukaryota > Metazoa > Chordata > Aves > Galliformes > Phasianidae > Phasianus > Phasianus colchicus. The sequence continues at coordinate 4,065,652 of NC_143460.1, forward strand.
TATTGGGGCCACAGGGCTGGCTCCTCACACCATGACATGGGGCACAATGAGCAGGAGGAGGCTTTGTGGCTTTGGTTTCCACCGTGGAGTTGGGGCGCAGGTGCTGCAGCCCGCTGTGCTTTAATAGAGCTGCTGCTGCTCCAAGGTGATTGCTACTTTATTGGCTTGTTTTTAGCCGTGCGGCCGAGCTGAGAGGAAGATGGATGGGGCTCATCTTGGGTGAGACTTCTGCTTTGCAGCAGGGGCCTGGGCACGGGGCTTTGAAAGCTGCAAACAGTTGAATCTCCCTGCTGCAAAGCGGGATGCTCACAGGCACCTGCCCAGGGAATGGTCCCAAGGGTGGGCATTCAGTGAGATAAATGAGTGCAAGTCCAAGTGCTGCTGGGGCTCAGCATCACCTGTTGTTTGGACCTTCCCCTTTATTTCTTCCGTTGGTTACCTTCCTGCCCTATGCATGAAGGCAGAGGGGATGAGTGTGTCCCATACGTAGCTTCTCTTGGGTATCTTTGCAGAGGGTGTTGTGGACACTGGGTGTGAATTAGGTGTGTAGTGGGCTCATGTGATTGCACGTGGGCAGGTCGATGTTTCACTGGGGGTTTTTGCTCCCTGGAAAGAGGCTTTTCTGGGAGGTTTTCTTGCAGGAAAAGAATCAGCAAGGTGCCAGGCTATGGCAAGGAGGGGAAAATAAAACACCCGGGCAGTCTGTGCTGAAAAAGCATGAACTCACTGAAAAAAATGTGGGTGCAGACAGCGTGTGGCAATACCTGGTGTCCCCCGTGCCATTGGAGAGCAGTGCCATGCAGAGAGCAGGGACAGCACACTTGTGCAGCACAGCCCAGCATGCAGTGAGCCCATGGGGCTATTGATTGCCTTTACACCATCACCTGACAGAGCTTCTTCTGGGGATGTAATGAAGATGGATGATCCCATCCCCTCACCGCAGTGCTTTGGGGAAGGGGGAAATTATCCTCTGCATCCTGGAGGGATGCTCTGCGCTCCTCTGCACCTCGCACCCATCACTCATCTGATTTCCACCTCTCTCCACGTTTTGTTCCTCCTGACACCTTCCTGGCTCTGCCTTGTGCTGCCCAGCACCCACCAACACACCTGGCATTGGCTGCAGACCTCACCAACAGGACGTGGAGTCTCTCTGCTAGGGGTCCCCATGCCCATCTCAGGACGTATGAAATACCAATCGATGCAGATGAAGCTCTTTCATTGGGTTGTTTGGGAAGCACACGCAGTGCTTCTTCCTCCACTGATCAGCAGTTGTGAATCCATCTTTTCAGCAACACCAGGCTTGAGCATCCGCGTGCCAGAAGGCAGTTGTGTACGGCCATAAAAGTGATTTAAAGCAGGCCAGGGCTCTAAAAGAAAAGAAAAAAAGAAAAGGAAGCTCGTATATTATCAGGTCTTTATTTCTCTTCTAGCTCCTATCCATTAGGATTCACATTTTCCAGCACAAACAACACAGTTGGAAATGCTTTGATATGAGAGCTGAGAACCCTCCTGACTCACAGGGCTGTGGGGAGGAGAGGAGATGGCCCAAGAGATGATCTCCAGATCTGCCAGCACCCAGTGCAAAGTAACCAGCCCCTAAACCTTGTGGAACCCAATGCATCCTGCTTCTCTCTGTGCTCACATCCACATCCTGCAGTGCATGGAGATGGGCTAGGCGGTTCATCCCTGACCCCACATTGCTGCCATGCATCCCAGCCCCAAGGACATGCAGCCATGCAGAGCCCTGGTGATGGATTGCAGCCTCCCCTTTAGGACTTTGTTCCCTTTGGTTCACTGGGTGCCATCCAGCCAAGTTCCTCGAAGTGAGAATACAGTCTTGAAGGAGGAATCATCCTGTAGGAAACACATGGTGCTGTTCCAGCCTCAGGATTCCCCTTGGATGCTCACAGCTGAGCGATCACTCTTTTTCTTGGCTCAGGGAGCTCATTTCCTAAATGGTACCATCTCCACTGCAAGCACCAAGAGCCGGTGCGTGGTGATTTTGAAGAAGATCACTCTGAAAATAGAGCACTGCCAGCACCTGCCTGGACGTGGACACATTGCAACCACAGCAATGGATTTCTGAATGCCCTTTGCCCGCAGCCCTGGGGCTGATTTTGCAGGACCATCTCTATAGGGAGCAATGCAGAGGGACTGAGGAGTGCAGACATCTCCTCCTCGTGCTGCTCTCAGCTCACACAACTCACTCTAACATCTGGTCAAGTTGTGTTCCATGGGCAAAGCAAGCTTTGCTGCTCATGGCAGCCCAGCCTGACAGCTCCTGGGAGATCAGCTCCGCCAGCATCATTTCTTGGTGATAGCTCGCTCACAAAGGGGGAAAGAAATGGAAGCAAATCTTACATGACACATTTATTTTTGTCATCTATTTATTAGCTCAGAGCAAAAGTCCTGCTGCGCTGCATTGTGGGGATTATGCAAATGAGGGACATCAAGACAATTAAAAAAAAGCCCAAGTGAGCACCGTGTCAGAGCTGAGCAGATGCTGCTAGAGGTGCAGCCACTCCTGACCTGATGCACCCGCAGCTCACCCTGTGCCCAGCCCTGGCTGCAGGGATCTCACCGAGAAGCTTGTTAACCCCATCAGCTAATAAGCTGCCCAAAACATCCTCAGTGCATTGCTCTCAGAGGGGTTTTGTCTGCGCCATGCTCAGGGAAGGATGCTCTGGGTGGACTGTGCTGTGTCCTCAGTGCTGTGCTCACCTGCAACTAAAATCAGTGCTTAAGCAGAATTGAGATCTCTGGGGTCGCCAATGGGGCAGAGAGCGGAGAGGTGGCCTTGTCCCCATGCCTGTCCCCATGGGAGGGCAGCCCAGCAGCAGGGGATGGTGAGGCGATGCCCTGCTTGTTGATGGTTGGGCACAGACATAGGAGGAGGATCTGTGGGGCACTGTGAGCTCGCAAGCCTGCCTAACCCCCCCCTCTTGAGCCCCCATTGGTACAGCCAGGATTTATGAGTGCTTGAGGGAACGGATAGCAGTGAGCAGGAAAAAAAGGTCCCAGATCTGACTTCTCTTTCCTCCTGCATAACACAGAAGCCTCAGGTTGTGCTTTTGGGGATTCGTTCCATTGGAACATCTTTATTTTGACGTGGAGATGGAAGAAGAGCTCAGGGCAGCCAAGGAGCTGATCCAGGCACAGCTCCTGGATGTGGGAAAACACCCCTTCCCCAGTGTGCATGGAGGAGATGTCAATGAGTGGCACTTGGAGACACTGAGCAATACGGGGAGCAGCCGGGGAACCACGCTTCCATCCGCTCTGTGCTAATTATACTCATTAGGGAAGGAGTGCTGTCTCCGACTTGGAGCCACAGCAGCTATTTTTAATTCCCTGCTGCCAAAAGCTCACCTCGGGGCGCTGGGGCGGATTTTCTCGGCAAGGCGTATTTCTCCTCCCAGGTCAGAGGCTCTTTGTGTCTGCCTGGCTGGGAGACTGGGATGGAGACAAAGCAGGGGGAGGAACGGGGAGAGGGCACTGGGCGGCCCCAATGTTGTGTCCCTGCTGTCCCCATCGCTGTGTTCCCACACTCCTCATCACTGTATCCCCGCTGTCTCCATCACTGTGTCCCCGCTGTCCTTATCACAGTATCCCCGTTGTCCCCATAACTGTATCCCTGCTGCCCCTATTGCAGTGTTCCCGTGGTCCCCATCACTATATCCCCATTATCCCTGTCACTGTGTCCCCATTGCTGTGTCCCCGCTGTCCTCACCGCTGCATCCCCACCACTGTGTCCCTCTGTCCCCATCCCTGTATGCTCACTGTCTCCATCGCTGTGTCCTCACTGTCCACATCGCTGCATCCCTGCTGTCCTTATCTCTGTATCCTTGCTGTACCCATCACTGTATCCCCACTGTCCCCATCATTGTGCCCCACTGTCCCCATCACTGTATCCCCACTGTCCCCACTGCAGTATCCCCATTGTCCCCATCACTTTATCCCTGTTGTCCCCATCACTGTGTCCCCGCTGTTCCTATCACAGTATTCCCATTGCCCCACAACTGTATCCCTGCTGTCATTCTCTCTGTATCTCTTCTGTCCCCACCACTACATCCCCATCGCTGTGTCCCTCTGTCCCCACTGTCCCCATCACTATATCCCTGCTGTTCCCATTACTGTGTCCCCATCACTGTGTCCCCACTGTCCCCACCACTGCACCCCTATCACTGTGTTCCTCTGTCCCCATCACCGTATCCCTGCTGTCCCCACCACTGTATCCCCACTGTCCCCATTGCAGTATCCCCACCGTCCCCATCCCTGTATCCTCACTTCCCCATCCCTGTATCCCCACCGTCCCCATTGCTGTATCCCCATTGTCCCCATCACTTTATCCCTGCCGTCCCCATCTCGGCATCCCCTCTGTCCCCATCTCTGTGTCCCTGCTGTCCCCATCTCTACATCCCCTGTGGCCACACGCTGTTGCGGGGTGCGGCCGTGCGCTCGGCTCCGCAGCCCGGTGCGGTGCGGATAGCGGAGGGTCCCTCTGTTCTGAGCTCACCCCGTCCCCAGGAAGGGGGGGAGGGAGGGAGGCCGCTGCCCACCGCCCCTCCCGCCCGCGCCACACACAGCCACACGATTCCCGACAATTAGGAGGACACCTATTCAGCACCGCTCCCGTGGCTTTTGTTCCATCTCCGCTCCGCCGACGAAACGCTTTCCCTCACTCCGCCCGACCGCGTTAAGTTCCTCTCCGTAATCACCTCCAGCGGAAAGTCCTGAAATAGAGGAGAAGAGAGAGAGAAAAACAAACAAACAAACAAAAGAATAAGAGGAAGAAAGTAAGGCAGCCTTTTTCTCTTTCTCTCTTTGTTCGGAACGTTGCGTGGTGGGGTTGTGTGGGTGAGAGGCAGAAGTGCACCGGTGCACCCATACCTGCATGCAGCAGTGCGTGCATTACCTGCACCGCCTCCTGCGGCCGCGCAGCAGCGCTGCAAAGAGCTTCACCTTCTGCTTCTGTGTGTTGGAAATGTGGCCGTGTGTGTGTCTGTGCAGAGGGATGTAAATATTTACGCTGTAGCCAATAGACGGCATTGGTTTGCAGTTGTGCTGTTCTTGGGGATGAGGTGCGATTAGCCAAAAAAAAAAAAAAAAAAAAAGAAAAGAATGTCAGTTCTCTTTGTTTTAGGGCAGGACGACCAGCAACTGGTCAAAATTCATTAGGATATGAATATTTGTGAAGATGACATGCATCCGTGTGCATTCACCTTGCTTATATTGGCACAGCAGCTAAATGAGCTGAGGAGCCCTTGAAGTGTTGTATTTCAGCAGTGAGTTGTGTGAGTGCTCCTGCACACGTTGGTGTGCGTGCGTGCCAAGTTTTGTGTGTGTGTGTGTGTGTGTGCACACAGCACTTTTGCAGTTTGCAGCGTGTGTGAAATCCGTGCAAGAAGCAAGCAAGCAAAGGGAGCGATCCGGTCTGCATGGAACAGGAGCATTCACTGGAGAGCAAAGAGCTGGTTTGTAAGAAAAAAGAGCCGTGTCTCAGTGTACGAGGGGAAGATCAGGGCTCTGATGGAACAGCGTTGGAGAAATCCTTCGTCTGGTTGGGAAGTTGCAGTTCAGACACAGTGCTGGCATTCGGCAGAGCAGGAGTGAGCGCGCTGGGTTTGCTGCGATGAGGTAATCCTGAGCAGAGATAAGGAAAGTGGTGCATGTATTAACCTGAAGGGAGCGGTGATGTCAGCAAGGGGGAAGGAAATCAATGACTGCCAGGTAGGAATAGCCTTGATTTCGGTGTCGTTTGCTCCCTGCTGTTATTTCATCCGTGCTTGGCTGCTGAAAGCAAAGGGACAGCGGTGGAGTCCTGGAGGGGGGGGGGGGGGGGGGGTGAAACGGTGTGGAGAAATAGAATGATCCCCCATGGTTTGGGCAGGGGTTTGGTATGGGTAGTGCAGAGACTGTGTTTGTGTGTGTCAGTGTGTGTGTATGTGTGTGTGCAATGCCTGTCTGGGCTGCAATAGCACATTAAGGAGGATAAGCATTTTTCTCTGCTGGAAGCACAGGCGATGGTGAGGAGAGGGGAGGGCTGGGGACCACGGGGAGCTGGAGATGTCACCCTCTGGTTACTGCCCAGAGCATGCTGGCACTGGGCAGGGTGGGACGAGGAGTGGGGTGGCTCTGGGAAGGGAGAAAATGTTTGATATAGGCTCAGGGCACTTCCACATTACGCTCTGGGTCTGCCCATATGGTTTGTATCCCCTTGGTTTGGCCGTCCCTTGTCACCTAGGAGGGAGCAGCTGGCGTCCAGCAGGGCAACCAAGGGAGGAAAGGTCTCCGAGGTGGAGGAGGGATGCTTTCTCTGTCAGGATTTGTCCTCATGCTAATAGGTGGCACGCTGTGTCACGGGTCCCCAATGAGTTGTCAGCAGAGCATGACAAATCGCTGGGAACGGCAAACAACGGCAGACGAAACACAAATACCTCCTGTCTGCATCACCTCCAATGTGACACCGCTCCGTTTTTCACGTGGTGGGAAGATGGTCAGGCTGAAAAGTGAGGTGGGGATGAATCCATCGAGGGGAAAGCCTTCCCTGAGTGCCACCTCTGAGTGGGGACTCTGAGGACACAGAGTGAGACCACGGCCACCAAACTGGGCACAGTTATTGGTGAAATAGGGTACAAAGGGCTGCATGAGGTCACCTTTCCACCTCTCATGCCCATGCATGGGGAGCCCATCATGTTCCCAGCCTCATCCCCCAGCTGCAGCTGGTGGAGCAGCACTCTGTGGGCAGGCTCTGGCTTCTCTCACTTGTGTCACTGCAATCCCCCAGTGCTAGAAAGAGGGGCTGGGGTTGCCTGGCTGTGGTGCAGGGCCCTGTTGGGTGCTGCTGGCTGTGTCCTGCCCAGGGGCTGAATCAGAGCTCAGTGCATCACCACAGGCTGCTGCACGCTCTCATCCCCTACATAAGAAAGAACACTTCTCATCAGCTCTGTGTGCTCCTGCAACCCCAGACAGACCTCCCCCCTGGCTGCTGCAGCATCTCCTGCCTCACAGCCCAGACTTAATTACAGCTGGGGCCACGGGAACTGAATTGGCCGTGACCAGGAATGTGCTAAAAGGCCCAGGAGGATCTTGTTAGTGAGTGACTTACCTGGATTCCCAAGCTGCGTTTGCCCTCTTCTAATGGGCTCTGTGGCATTTTGTAGGAGCAGATCTGGGTCATTATCCCCTCCCTTCCCTCTCTGCCTTTCTCATCCCTCCACTTGGAGATAAAGCTGGAGCAAACAGCCACACTGTATGCATGGGGCTGAGGGAACAGCAAGGTTTGTAATGGGATCCAGGACACAGCGTGGTGGCTTTGGGCTCCCAGGGCTGGATGGGCTTCAGTTCAGGGGCAGGTCCTATTCTGAGAATGCATTTGATGGTTTGCAGAGCATGGAGACATGGAGGGGTCAAGTCAAATCGCAGATATTCTGAGAAGCAAAATCCTCTGGGGTTTGGTGAGCGTTTTGTTTCACCCATTCGTTGTGCTTCCAATCACCTGAAATGTGTTGGGTTTTGTTGTTTGTTTGTTTGTTTGTTTTTTGCTGAAAGCAAAGGAGAGCTGAAAGTGACACTGTTCCAAATGGAAAAATAGGAGAGCAAGCTTGCAACTTCTCAGAGTTGGTTTTGCACCTGAAGCCCATTGGTACAAACTGTCTGGATTTGCAAACTATTCCTCCTGGCTCAGAGCTGAATGTTTCTGTGCAAACATTGCTGCTTCCCAAAGTCATCCCTGGAGAAGGAGGTCCTCTGGGATCCTGCTGCTGGCCAGGCTGTACTGATGGGAGGTTTTGCTGCAAAATTCCCTGACTTAAGGGCATATGGGGCCCTGGACCCACTAGCAAAGGATAACCCACCTCATGGGGCTGCCAGGGCATCAGGGAGAGGTTGCAGAAGCAGACAGAGCAGCCCGCAGGCACGGAGCAAATTGCAAAAATGAAGAGATCTCCTCTCCTTTAAAGAAAGCAGAACAGTTTTCTGCTGCATTGTGTGTTTTGGGAGGAGTGTGTGATCTCATGTGTACCTGCAAGGTGAGGATTTGGGTTTTTCTGTGGTTGCCAGAGCACTCAGTGCAAGGAGTAATGCAGGGCTGCAGTGCTTGCGGGTGAACAGCAGCTGCTGTGCACGGAATGCAATGCTGTGATTGCTGCACCGCTCCTGCAAGCATGGATTTGTTGAGCACGTCTCTCTCAGGTGTTTCCCATTGCTGCAGACAGCAGCAGCCTGCTTTTGAGGGCAGCGGGTCTGTGTCTGCTTGCTGAGGGATGCATAGAAACTCAGGTGATGAGAAAGCTGATAAAAATCCATAAATAACCCCAATTTCTCCCCATCTGTGGGACACACGAGTGGCAGACAGCATGCATCTCAGCAGCAATACCACCAATACATTTGAGCCTCCTCTTCCCCACGCAGATGTTTCTATAAAAAACAAAAAGTCCAATAGTGATGACTTGGAGGACACAGCCATGCACGCTGAAGGCTGGAAAATGACATTGTTACAATGACAGATATTCTCCAAATACCCAATTCATGATCCTGGGCGCCTTATAAATGTGATTAGTAGATCTAATCTTGCTGTGCTGGAGCCTGTTGTCAAGATAGCTTGAAAATGGATCTCTGCCCAACTCTGACTTCAACTGCTCCCCAAGTTATAACAGTTAAAGTTTAAAAGCCACGCAGGAGTTTGGTTCTACACACCCTGCAGGCAGCGTGGGGCTGGGGAGGGGGGGCTGGGGGCTTTAGGTGATCCCTAAAAGAAAAGCTGATTGCTCCTTGTTGGGATGCTGTGGGCTCCTATAGCTGAACTTGGCTTGGCCCCTCTGTGTTCTTGAGCATTCGTCCATCCCTCCATCCCTCCATCCATCCATCCATCTGTCCACCCTTCCCACTCTTTCATTGCTTGCTGTGTGCTACTGCAGCAGGAAAGGGCAACCCCAGCTCTGTGCCCATCTCAGCTCTCCCTGCAACTTGTGCTGGAATTTTGGGTTCTCTCCCTTCGGGCACCGTAACGTGGGCACTGACAGCCCTGGAGGTGATGCCCACATGCAGCTCTTTGTGTGCTGATGGGATCTGCCAGGCAAAAGGGTTTCTGCAGACCAGCTGGGAATAGGATTTCCAAAAGCACTCCAGTGCTTCTGGGATGATTCACAGGCAGCTTGCTGCAGCATCCCCATGTCCCCCAGGACCAGCAGAACCAGGCTAAGCCCAGAGTGCCCCCAGCCCCATGGGGAGCTTGCAGGTCTCTTGCTGAAAGCAGCAAAGTGTTTTTTAAAGCACCACAAGGTGAATGTCTGAGGTGTTCAATGCCTTTCTGGGGGTTTCCTGGGGGATCCTTGGGGGGAGATGCAGTGCAATCCAGCAGTGCTCACAACGCTTTGCAGGTGTTTTTAGGGCAGCCCTGATGGGATAAAGGCTGTGAGCCCCCAACCTGCTCCGAGGGCCCCACCTCCATCCTGCAGAGCCCGGGACAAACAACACAGGGGAGGCTTTGAGCGTATCCAAGATACAGCGGATTTGGGCACCTTGTCAAATGTTCTCATTGTCTGACCCTTGTCCAGACGCCAGTAAAACCCTCTGGGAAATTCCCCCCTCCACCCAGCTCACCGGCTTTAATTACAAGAGAGGAATGCGAGGTGCAGAGCACTACTCCCACCACCTCTGTGCCATGCCTTGTGCCCCACGCAGCCAGGAAGGGGAATCTGTGGGGCAGAGGGGGGTTTATAAAGAGCTGGGATACCCCCAGGGTGAGGAGAAGGGGAGGCAGGTCCCCCCCATCCCGCTCTGGCAGCAGTACCCGAGCAGCAGGACATGAGTAATATCTATCCCACTGGGGGAGTTAGATCAAAGGCACTGAAGTAGATACAAGAGGTTTCTGCTTCACAGACCAGAGAGGCTGCCGTTCAATAGCGCCTTTGTTACCGGCTCTGTGGAGCTGGGGATGGAGAAATACCTGACCCCCCACGCTCCCTCCCCCCCCCCCCTCCTCTTGGCCCCTCGGTGCACAACCATTCCAAGTATGCACCCAAGGCTCAGCGGGGACGTGGGGATGGGGCACTGGGGACAGGCGTGAGCCCCCAGAGCTCAGAGTGCTGGGAATGCTTGGCATGGATCATCCCTGTGGTGCCTGAGTGCTGCTCCCTGGGCATGGAGCATCCCTGAGTGCTGCTGGGGGGAGCAGGCGATGCCATCCCCATCCCCATGCCCTGCTGGTGTGGCGTTGTGCCCTCGGAGAGGATGCTGTGCTGCCAAAGGTGAGGTCAGCCCCAGGGAGGTGTGGGCAGGTGCTGGGTCATCCCGAGGGCTGCCTGGCTCCTTTGGGTCCTGTGGGGTTGTGTGGGGCTGGTGGCATTCATAGGGGCATGCGTTCTCAGTGCTCCAATGGTGGGGAGAGAAAGGTGGAGCTGCAGACGCCCGGAGCTGAGTGCCACAGCAGAGCCATAGGGCTGTATCTCAAAGAGATGTTAAGTCTGGCTTGCCAGTCATCCCCCCACCCTGCAGTGTATGAAGATCTGGGAAATGTGGGCTGCATCCTCAGTGCACCCCTGGGAGCAGCTCAGTGCTGGGTGAGGGAACAGAGGTGGGTATTGGGCACCCAGCACCCATGGGTGCTTCCCATGTGGACACCATGTGGGGCTCAGGACCCTTCTGCCCACGAGACAAGGGGCTGCAAATGGAGCGTGGCCATGTTATAAGGTGTGCATGCAGCTGCCTCTCCTTCTTGGTAGTGGTATAGGGGAGTGTATAAGGAGGTGAAATCTTGGGAAGTGCCACTTCAGAGCTACCACTGTGCTTCATAAGCTTGGTTTGCAGGTCACTGCTATCCAAACGGCAGTGTTCAGAACCTGTCTGGATGCAGAACCTTTCCCAGTTCCAAATCTGCTGGCTGTGTTGTTTTAGAAACATTGAATTCCCCTAGGATTCTAACAGGGCAACAAGAAGAGGAATTTCCTGGGTTCCACAGCAGAGCTGACCTTATCAGCTGCTGGCAATTAGCAGTCATGATGACCAAGCCCAAGTCTGGCCAGGGGGAGAGAATAAAGGCAGAGCTTGTGCATTCTGCAGCTATGATCTGTGAAGGTTTGGGAGGTGATGATGGAGGAGCTCCCCTGGGTGTGGAGCAGCACGGAGGCTTTCCCTAAAGAATAAATGAAGGAATGGAGTCTTGGAGAAGCTGCCTGTTGCAGCACCTTGTCCTGAGCTGCCTCTGGGTACACGCAGGGAGGGATGAGGCTCCTGAAGGCAGCAGGGGAAGGCACTGCAGGAGGTGGCTCTGCAGCCAGGGCTCTCTGTAGCCCTTTGTCTCCCCGACAAAGACACTTCTGTTCGCTCCCTCCACACCACGCATCCGCCCGCCGTGCTGCCAGGTGAGCCGGCTCCTGTTCCCCATTCTGCTGCAAGGGCCTCGGGGTCAGGTTTCCCAAACAGCCCCGGGACAGGTTGCAGCTGCACCCCGAGCTCCTGTCTGCAGAAGGGATGCGTCTGCAGGCTGCTGCTCCTCCCTGCAAAGGAGCACCAGACCCACAGGTGTGCGGCTGCGCTGCTCCATTGCCAACCGTACAGCGTGGCTCGAGGTTTGCACGGTGTATTGGCATCTGAAGAGCAGCCCAGAACGGTGTGAGGTGGAACACCCAGTGTTTAGCAAAGGAGATAAGGTAGGGCTATGGCCAGAGCAATGGCAAAGTGAAAATAAACCTTCTCATTTTCTGCTCCTCGGATGCGTTGCCCTTGATTGAGGCTATGGTGTGTTGTTTTCTGAGCATCGCCTCTGCTGCGAGAGGTGGCTGTTTCCATAATTGCTGCTTATTGCTGTGTGAGGAGCAGAGAAGGCACTGCTGGGGGATGGGGTTGGCTCTCCTGCCCCAATCCATGAGGCAGAGCATTGCAGCAGTGCTGAGAGCTGCCATAGGGGCTGGCTGGGGAGGGGGGGGTTCCCATCTTTGTGCAGCTCCGCACTTGGGCAACAGGTTGTGTTCCAACTGACTGTGGGGAGATGAGAGCTTAGACAGAGCCTTGCACAATTATTAGTCGTGGTTTTTCTTTTTACCCCTCTTTTTCCTTTTCTTTCCCCAAAGACTGCTGGCTTATCCTCGGTAAGCCCTCTGCTGTGGTCTATGGCTTTTTATTCCTATGTGATTGCTTTTCCTAACTCATGTAGGGCGAAAAGCCATGGGCTACTCAGGGGAGGGACTCCACCTTCCAGGCACCTCCGCAAACCACATGGACTCCTGATCCCTTTTTAATCACCCATATTTATTTGGTAACAAATACCGAGTGAAAGGGGGCATTGAAGCCTTGCGGGGCCTTAGCAAGACGGATGGGGCAGGGGGTGGTGAGCAGAGGGGCAGACAAAGGGGATGGGGATGGTGGGGGGCACGGCCTTTCAGGCGCCTCCGTCCCCATTCAGTGCATGGCGGAGGGAGCAGCTTTTCTTTGCACTGAGCTTTTCTCACGGGGTTCAAAGCATCTCCACCTGCAGGACGTGTGGAACAAAAGTGGCAGGCAGAGAGCTGGGGGAATTTCCAAGGGGCGATGGGCACAGCAGCCAGGTGAAGGCAAGAGACTTTTCTCTGCTATTGTCTGATAGGGTTTGCAGGTGGTTGAGAAAAGCTCTGATACCTCCGTCCCATCAGTCTGGTGCACCACGACCCGGCTGGGGAGGCTGTGGAGCCTGGAGCTGAATGGGTTGTGCCACGCTGCACCCATCCCTGCAGCCCTGAGGGTGTCAAGCTAAGCGTGTGAGAAAGGCAGAACTTGGCAGAACTGCACTTTTAATTAAAATCTGCCCAGATCTCATGTGGATGGGGCAGCGCTGAGTGTGAGAGAGGAGGGTGATGCCACCAAGCAGTGGCAGAGGGTCACCACCAGCTCTCCGTGCAGGAAAAGAGGGATTTTCAGTTCTTTGTTTGGCTGTGTTCTTCCTCCTCCCCCCCCACCTCCACTTCCTGAGCTTTGAGTCATTAGGTGTCAGGCTTTCAAGTTGAGTTCACCAGCTTGGAATGCATCCTTAAAAATAATAGTCATTGAAAAAAATGAAAGCTGAGATTCGCTGTAATCCCATGACTCAAGGAGGTGTGGAAGGAAGGGAATCATGAAATCCCATGAGCTCCGACAATGGAAGCATGAGAGCTGGCACGGCTGTGCCACATAAATCATCAAAACTAAACACCATCAGTCAAAATGAAAGGAATTAAGCCAACCTCGCCGGGCTGTTTTAATTATTTTTTAATGAGGATTTGCTCATTCAGAAAATTCACCCGTCACAATGGTCGCCATTCACACCAAGGAGGGCTGCACCCCAGCTTGGATGTGCACAGCCTTGGTGTGTGTGCCCAGGCTGGAAGCTGGGGATGCTTCTGCCACAACAGAGGGAATAGCAAAAAGCAGTGAAGCATCAGCTTGGGAACATCCTTTTCATTGCAACTCTACATGTTGGGCTGGGAAGTAGCAAGGAAAGTCCTCTCCATCCAATGCATCCTTTGCAGGTGCTGTGGTTCCTATGCCGGGGGCTTTGCTCTGTGGAAACAGCCTGCAAATCCACCACTGGGGATGTGGTGTTGGGTGTAGACCTGTTTCTGAGCTTCAATCACCCCCAAGCATTGAGAAGCACAGAAGAACCCGAGTGCCCACACTGGAGTGGCAGCAGCCCCTGTGGATGTTTTGGTGGCTGCTGTGCAAAGCAGCTCAGTGCAAGTTTATCAGCAGTGTGCCCGTGCAATGCTGCCCCTGAGACTTGCTCTCCCTCCCTTTTATGCTATTGATTTTTCTTTTAGCAAGGCAGGCGGGGAGGAGAAACACAGGGAGTGCTGTGTGTCCTGGGGGGCTGCAGCAGTGGGGGGGTTGGAGCGATGCTTCTCAGGGCATCCGATGCTCAGCAGCCAGGGCTGTGGTGACTGCCTGCTAAATCTTCATCTTCCTTGCCCTTGTTCGTGCACATCTAGCACACAAAGGCTTAAGCAGCAAGGTTTGGCTTCTGCTTTTCCATCTGTTTGATCCTCAGAGGGACATCCGAGCGGGGCGTGCAGGAGGTGAGGGGGGGACGTGCTCAGGACAAGTGTTTTTGTGCAAACTGCACTGTGCAAAAAGCCTTGGCAGGGAGCTCTGGCTGGGGTCCATCGTGCAGAGGAGATGCTGCCAGCACCAGGTGAGCTCTCAGCTCAACCACAGTGTGGCCTCTGTGTCCCCACATCCCAGCTGGCTGCAGAAGCCCCACAGGGTCAGGACTGCTGGTATTGCTCACCCAAATTTTGGATTTCAGTTCTCCCATTTGGGTTTGTGAGGGTCCCAGCTCAGAGCCTCCCTTTGCTGTGCAGATCGACTTCAGAGAGCAGTGAGCAGCAAAGCAAAGTCCCTCTGCTGCTGTGCTTATAAAACATTCATGGTGTTAAATAAAACAGGAGGGCAGGTTGGCGTTCTCAAAGCGTCTCAGACAATGTGGGTAAGCAGCTATTTTTCAAAAGGTGCTGAGCAAAATTCCAGCCATGCTCCAGAGAAGAGGAGCAGCTGCGAGGTGCTCCTGGGCAGTTCTCCTTCACCAGCAAAGAAAACTGCTGGAGCCTTCCTGAGCTCCCAGGAGTGAGCGTGTGGAGCAGGACACGTTGCTAATTACAGATAATAACCACTGCTTAGAGTGAGGCATCCGCCGTCCTCCTTGGGCAAGGCTGGGACTTGTTCTGTGCTGCCCTGCGGGGAGGAACAACTGCAGCTGCGTGCTGTGCTGCTGTGCCTGGAGCTGCGGTGTCACCCTGGCTGTCCCTCCTGGTGTCACCAGCCCTAAGTTTGGCTCCACGCATGGCGTGGCCACCTGGCTCATGCCCAGGTCTCGGCGTAACGCTGTGCTGGGAGAGCAGCACAAAAAGCAGCAGTTTCTCAGTGGGTTACCCAGCCCTGTGGATACCAATCCTGAGAGATAACCAAAAGGAGGGGTGCCAACAATGAATGCTTTGATTACAACCAGATGATAACAAACCCAAAAGCCACCGTTTTGTAATCAGAGCTGTGATGCATCCAAGCTCGTGGCCGTCCCATAGAGGATGATGCTCAGCGTGGAGCAGGGGGTTGAGGAACCTGGGTGTGCACTGCCAGCACACCTCTGAGCGTGCCACAACCCATAGCTCAGGCAGCAGAGCTGCAGCACATCAGCGAGTGCTGCTTTTTGCATGGGCACGCATGGCTCTGTGAGCTGCTGCACCGTGCCTGTCTGCAGGTAGCATCGTTGCACTTTTGGGAAACCCTGCCCTGCTTTGCTGGTAGAGACACTGGGGGGGGGTTCTCATGCTCATTTCCCAAACGAGACAAAAAGAAGTGGATCCTCGCCTTGCTGGGAATTATTTATCCAACTCTGCTCCGGGTGGGGAATTCTGGATGTGCCATGGGGGCACCTTCCTCCTCCCGGCTGCTGGAAATGGATTATTTAGTAACTGTGAGGCCACCGGTGCTGAGTCAGCCCGCAGCTAATGAACACCCCGGCTGCCCATTTGGAATTTATTGCACCTATTAATTACAACCATTAGCTGCAGCCAGTGAAATTTTTATAATGAGGGCCCTTGCGACTTTGCCTTCCTAGCAGCAAATTAACTGTGTGGGGGGAAGAATCAATGGGATCAGCATACTTTACAGAAGCGATGTTTTAATTAGCGCTTCTCTGCAAACATGCCAAGCAACAGCCTGGCCGTTCATTATCTCTCCTTAAAGGGACAGCGCTTCTTTTCTGGTCGGTTTCATCCCCCGGTCTCGGGTTTCCAATGCGCTGCCGCTCATTAGAGAGGCTGCTTTGAAGTTGGCTTTGTCTTAGGCTGGGCTGTGAGCAGCGTGATGCCCGTGCTTTGTGAAAGGGGGGGGGTGAAAGCAATGCTAGGAAGTGATGGCTTGGAAATAAGGAGCAATTTGAGTGGATGCTGTGGCTGCAAGGAGAGGGGGAAGGGTTTCGTGTGATGGGTGCTGCGTGGGAACCGTGGGGTGCTGTGCTTTAGGGGGCACTGTGTGGTGCTGTGATGCTCAGAGCAGCACTGGGGTTGTGACCCACGAAGCTCTTCGAAGTCTCTGTGTTCCCTATAGCATCCATCACACCCGGCTCTCCCAGCTGCAGAGGTGCACTGCCCAGCTGCGATGAAAGGCAAACCAGAAGCAAATTGCTGGGAGCTTCTCTACTTTTCATTACAAACGATTTCATTCCCTTCAGTTCCTCAAAAAAAAAAAAAAAAAAAAAAAATCCCCAAAACTAAATAAAATAAAAGAGACCCATTTCCATTGCAAATGATCCCATTTCCCAGGAAAACAAAACAAAACAAAACAAAAACCCCCGACACGGCTTTGAAACCCAGAGTTTAAAATGCAAAACTTAACGTGGTTTTCTTTCCAATCAAAACTTCACTCGATTGCATTTCTCCCAAAAATAAAAGCAGCAAAGCAAAGCTGGGGTGGGGTAGGAAAGCAGCGTTGGGGTGAGATGCTGATGCTCTGTCTCCCTTTGTGCACGCTGTGCACCCTCATCACAACCCCTGCATGGGGAGGAGGAGGAGGAGGAGCAGAGATTTCGGTGCACTGTGAGCATTGCATGGATGCAAAGCAAAGCCCAGCCTGGTAATTGCATTGCTAAGGGACAGACTCTGTCCAGCTGCTTCGCAAAGACATTTTTTAGGGCTGGAGGAAAGTGACATTATTAAAGTGAGCATGCTGATTCCAGACAGCTCCCAATTCATCACCGTGACAGTGACAAACACGGCCTGGGGTTATGCAGTTGACTAAAGAGAATTCTCGAGCTTTACATTTTTAATGCTCCTCGCATTTTCTCTGCTGCAGCGGAGTTTTATCCAAAGCATCTTCTCCCTTGAATAGAAAGGGCAGCGTGGGGCTGTGAAGCATGCCCGGCCCTTGCAAATCAAGCAGGGTTTCTGTCATCGCTGCCCAAGCTGGTTCATTTATTTTTTTAATTATTCCTTGCTCCTTCAGGATCCTTTTTCCACCTTTTCAAGAAGAACAGGAGCGCCAGCCTCAGCTGGGCTGCCTCTATTCTCTGGGGCTCATTCATCATTGTCTGCTGCCTGAATGGGAGGCAGAGGGTCAGCCTGAAAAGCCTCAGCGTTACAAACTCCTCCGGATCTGTCAATGGGTCCCTTCTGGGTGTGGGGGTCCTGGCAGCCCGACCCCCCAGATGCTTTGTGTTTGCAGTGTGGGGACGTGGGTGGCACAGGGATGTGGGTGGCACAGGGTTGTGGGTGGCACTGGGACACAAGTGGCACAGGGACATGGGTGGCACAGGGACATGGGTGGCACTGGGACGTGGGTGGCACAGGGACGTGGGTGGCACAGGGACATGGGTGGCACTGGGACATGGGAGGCACAGGGACACAGGTGGCACAGGGACATGGGTGGCACAGGGACATGCGTGGCACTGGGACGTGGGTGGCACAGGGATGTGGGTGGCACAGGGACATGGGAGGCACAGGGATGTGGGTGGCACAGGGACATGGGTGGCACTGGGATGTGGGTGGCACAGGGATATGGGTGGCACAGGGATGTGGGTGGCACTGGGACACAAGTGGCACAGGGACATGGGTGGCACAGGGACATGGGTGGCACAGAGACATGGGTGGCACTGGGATATGGGTGGCAAAGAGACATGGGAGGCACAGGGATATGGGTGGCACAGAGACATGGGTGGCACTGGGATGTGGGTGGCACAGGGACATGGGTGGCACAGGGACATAGGTAGCACAGAGATATGGGTGGCACAGGGATATGGGTGGCACAGGGACACGGGTGGCACTGGGATGCAGTGACATGGGGCAGTGAGAGTGGGCATGAGGGGACCAAGCAGCGCTCAGCACATCCTGCACAGCCCCATTTATCTGATGAATAACAGATTGTTGCACATGGTGGGGAGTGTGGCATGAACCATGCAAGGATCTGATGGTGCACAGGGATCTGGACTGATGAGTGCCCCAACCCAGGGGTTCCACCATCCCCATGGCTCTCAGCTCCAGCCCTTCCCTCCCAGATCCCCATTCTTGGGCTCCTAACAAAAAGCAGCAGCACAAAGAGAGGCACAGGGACCCACCGCTAGGCTGAGAGGCATTCAGAGCCAGAGAAAGACTCATTAAAGAGCCTGTTGTCATTATTTGTGAGCTCCAGAGGTAGCAGTATTTCATGGGGCTGCTCGGCAGGTACCCAGATGGTTGGCAACAGCTGGGGAGGAGGCAATGAAAGAAGCAGATTTTGCTCCTTGTTGGGCTGTGGGTCTGGATGCGAAAGTATTTCATGCACTGAAATGGCTCTTTGATAACTTTGTGCCCATTTCACAGATGGGATAAACTGAAGCCCTGTGTTTTACCTTCTCTGCATGGGGCTGGAGGGTGATGTGGGGTGGGCAGGCATAGGGCTGATCACCTGCAAGCTGTGCAAGCGCTGCAGATGAAAGCAGGGAGAAGAGAAAGGTTTTGCTGCAGATTGCATTTCTGCGAGTTTGTGTTGTTTTATTTTATTTTTAAGCCAAGCAGCCTTTCATTTGCATAACCGCGTTTTGCAGCTGTTGGCCCATCATTAGGGCTGTGCTTTGGGGCATCGTTTTCTTTGCTGCAAATGGACACTGAGTGAGGGGACAACGCTCTCAGCTGTGCCCCACTGTGCTGTGCCTGTGGTGCTGTGCTGCCAGGGGGGGTCCCGGGCTCCTTGTCAATGGGGGGCTACAAACCAGCACCAGGCACTGCAAGCTGTCTGTCCCGATTGCCCCCAGTTCTATTATAGGGGCTGAGGTTGGCTTTCATCCCATCATTTTTCACTGGGTGTGGGGCAGAGAGATGTGCCCCATGTGGGGGGTTTTAGGGACCTGTCTGCTCATGCTGTCGGAGCTGCCCTGATTTCTCTCCCTCTCCCTGTCCCCATCCAGGACCCCTTGGATGCTCCAGGTGATGCCCCAGTTCACCTTCGCTTGCTTCTGCGGGCTGCATGGCTTCTGCAAGATGAAGAGGAAGAAGGAGGAACCCAGTGCAGAGCAAGAGACAGCAGTGTGAGCAGCTGGGACGGGAGTGGGACATCGGAGCTGCTGGGGGACATCAGCTGTCCCCTCTCCTGTCGCCTCCATAGGGATCCCTGTGCTGCAAAGGTGGGATGGGGCAGGGAGTGTTGGGGGGCTCAGCACGGTGCTGAGAGCTCCATCTGCCCTAATGCACTGCAGCTCTGCTCATTTTCTCTCTGCAGACATCTGCCTGGCCAGGAGGGAGCTGAAGCATGGGAGTGGCCAAACTGGGAGGTACCAGCTGGCGTTGCAGGCATTATTGGGGTGCTGCAGCCATCCTGCCACATGCACTGAGCCCTCTGCACCCCAACAGCTGCAGTCGGAGGAAGATTCCCCACCTCCCTGCCCTCACCTCAGCACTGCTCTGCGGACAAACCCTAAAGGGGTTTCCAAAATCCAGGGTCAGACCATGTCCTGCATGGATTAATAGTGCTGGAGGGAGAGGAGAGAGTTGCCCGAGGGTGGTAAGTGCTCTCACTGCTGCAGAATTGGCTGAACGTACAAGCAAGCTGCATTTTTAATTTTTTTTTTTAAATTATTATTTATTAAGTTTTTCTCGTGCAAATGTCTGGGACTGCAAGGAGCCAATCTCCATCTCTCAGCCATGCCTGGCTCCGTGGCTGCAGCACAGCAGAGCCTGTTGGGGACACCAAGCACACCACCAGGCTTGTTGCAGGGGACACAGTGGTGGTGGCATTTGTTCCTGTGCCACTGAGCAATGCAGTCCAACAGGAGCTGGTTCATGGTTGGCACAAAGGCCAACAGCCTCCAGCTTGTGTCACTGGGGGCTCTCTGCAGGGACATTTCTGGCACAACCGTGTTCCTCTAGAGCAGAAATCCTTAAATTCTTCCACCTGCTGTTTTCCTTCTCTATATGGAGAACCCAACCAACTACAGAGGGCTGAAAGTGATGCTCACGGGTGCCAGGCAGGAGATGCTCACCTGCTCCTGCTCTCACTGCCTTCACCTGGCACTGTGTGGCTGTTCCTGAGGTCCCCTGGGTCCCCATTTCCCCTCCACCCTCTCTGTGCATCTTTCCTTCCTATGGTTAAAGCCATACAGGAGCTCCCCACATTCTGTGCCTTTCAGGGGGTGTCCTACAGTTGTTCCCCCACAGCCAACCCCTGGTGAGGGTCCCCAAAGATTTGGGGACAATGCTGGGGTCTCAGTGTCACGATGCTGGCGTGGACTGCAGCCTGCATCCCTGGCCCCATTTATACCCAAAATTCAAGATCTCATTTCAGGTACTGAAGCCTTGGTGCTGCCATGGCCAAGAATTGAGAAAAGCAGGAGGGACAGCTTGTGGGGAAGGGTAAATACTTGGGGACAAGTCTCTGGAGGAGAGGGCATGGACTGCAGCAGCCTGACACCCCCTGGGAGCTCCCACGGAGGGGGCTGAGCACACTAGGAGAGCAATTCCCCCCCCCCTTGTTAAGCAGCTCGACTTTCCCAGTGCTCTCAGAGCGCATTTGCACAGGACAAACAGAGCTGAACAGAGCTGTAGCCACCAGTGACAGCTCTCCTTCGGAGATCTGTTGGCTCAGCCAACACCCAGAACCAACACGGCCAGTATTTTATTTTCTCATCTGAAGGATTTAGGACAAAAAAGCAGCCAGAAGTGCCAAGAACAGAAGGTGCAGCTGAGGAGCTCTAAATCCTCTCTGCTGCGTGCCTGTGGGCTGGGCTGTGGTGGGAAGCAGTGGATGGATGTGAGCTGTGGGATGGCAGCAATGCCTGGTCCCTGTGCACCTACCCCAGTGTTGGGGGCACTGTGGGGGCACTTTGGTTCTCCCCTCTTTGAGCTCAGGTGATGTGAACTGGGTGATGCCCTGCTGGGGGTTTCCCTGTGGGGCTCTGGGTGTTGGCCAGGTGTCCCTGCCTTCATCATTATGGAGCTCAGCAGATTTCAGGCTGGCAGGCACAGATCAGTGGGAAATGCTGTGGTTAATGCAGGCTGTAATGTGTCCCCTGGGAGCTCTGAGGCTGCAGCAGCCTTTTACTTTGCAGTGCACACAGAGGCTCCCGGGGAAGCTGAAGACACCAAGGTTAATGCTGATGCACCCACGTTTGGGTTCAGCTGTTGGTTGCCCCACTCCTGGGGGCAACAATTGGTTCCCCCTAGTGAAGATGTGGGATGATGACCCCTCTCAGGGCTGTTTTGGCAGCAGGGTGAGATTCGGAGAGATGATGAGCAGCTTAGCTCAGTCGGGTTTTACAGAGGCTAAAATATTGCTGTGGGTTGAGGGAGAGGTTCATGACCTCCAAACCCTTAGTGCTAAACCTCTTTGACTGCAGATCCATCACAGTTTGGCAGCAAAGGATGTGCAGCTAACAGCTGCTCCGAGGCTCTGTGTCAAGCTGGATGCACAGAGAGCATCCCTGCAAAAGAGTTTGTGCACGGAGTGGGTGCTCTGAGGGCTCCTGGGTGCTAAGAGATGAGCTGAGAACTCACTGCACTCACGCTATGCACTCACTGTACACAGTGCACGCACACTGCACACGCTGTGCATGCTATCCATGGCACACGCATGCTGCACACACTGCATACAGTGCACACACTATGCACACACCTGCGTGGTGCACACCACGGTTGCACGCTGGCTGTGTGCAGCAGCTCTGTGCTTGCTCAGGTGCACACCATGGTTGCACGCTGGCAGCTCTGTGCCTGCTTGGGCTGTCCCTGTATCTCTAGTACTCCCATCTCCAGTGAATGAACGTAGGATGTAGAAGCAAGACAGGCAGATGCTCACCCACACCCATTACACGTGCATGTGAAAACACATTAAATTCACCAGGTGCAGCCTGAATGCTCAAGAACCCGAGCTACAGTTATTTTTAAAGTGAACTTTCCACCTCCCTGCATGGATGGAGCTCTCAGAGCAACAATATGTTTTCCACCGTGGCTCCGAGCAAAATGGTTTGCTCCTGGATTTGACCTCTATTGTGCTCATAAACGGCTCGTGGTGCTTTTTGATTCCCCCATCATCATGCCTTGACCTCCAGATTTATGGTGAAGGTCCTTTCAGCTGCGTATTGTTTCCCACCAGGCTCAGCCTGCTGTTCTCTGTAGCCAACCTGCCAGGATGCTGCGCTCTTCCTGCTGCCACCTGAAAATCCTGCAGCGGTCAAAGCAAAGTTGTGGGGCTTTTTTTTTTTTTTTTCCCTCCTTTTTTTATTTTATTATTATTTTTTTTTTCCAGTGGCAGCGTTTTAACAAGGCTGGGATGCTTCTGAGACTGCGAGGGCTGGGAGCTGACAGCTCTCTTCAGAAGAGAAACGCTCTCCCTGCCTCTCTTTCTCTCTCCCCCACATTTGCACAACCCCAGGCGTTTTTATAAGCTGGGATTTTGCTTCTTGTTCAGGATTTCCTCTTGCTCTCCTGAGCGACAGACACACACACACTGCCTATGGCTCATCCACACTGCTTTTGCTTCTCCCCTCCAAAAGCGACTGCACCACAATAGCTACATCCTACCCACGTTGGAGGCAGTGCACACTGGGGGTGTCCCTCCAGTGATACCCAAACACTTTTCCAAGGCTTTCCCACCCTCAGGCTGCTTGAAGCTGAGGCTGCTGAACCACCCATGCGTTGGCTGCTGGGGTGCTGAGCAGCTCCCAGTCATCCTCGTGCAAAGGGTGCAAAGTGCAAGATGCAAATCATGCTTTCCATTGCACGTTGGCTCTGTGCACACTGCAGGACATCTATGCTGTGGCTTTCTAGGTTTTTTTTTTTTTTTTCCTCTTCTTTTTACCGTTGCTCCTTAAGAAGAGGAGGGCAGCACTCCTGAAAAATGCATTTTTTCCCACCAGCAATAATCCTCCTTTAATCCTATTACACCAGGAAAAGCATCCAATGGGGGTGGGTGAGGAAGGAGGGTCCCCATTGCACTCAGACTTTGGGGATGGATGGACCACAGCTCAGCCCCTTCCAGCAAACCCAAGCAGTGCCCACATGGCACCTCCTGGTGCAGCTTTCATGAGAGGGGGGGAAAAGAACAGGGAGAAAACCCCATTCCTGAGTGCATCTGTGTGGTGTTTCATGTCGGATCCTATACAATTCCCTGATTTCCCCCTAATAAACCTGCACTGATCGCTGCAGTTACTGCACTCACATGGAGAGCTCTGCGGTGTCAATGGAGGATCAAAGCATTCAACCTCTTTTTATTGTCCTTCCTTTGTATCCCACTGCCTGGATTTCATCACGAAGGGACCTACCCTGACTTGTTCCTCAGGAGTCTCCCAGCCTCAGTAGCCATAGAAACCAGCTATTTTTAGTCTGTTTTCATGATGCCAGCAAATGACTTTTCTCTACTTTGGAGAGACAGAAGACCAGGTCAGCCCCATGCATGGCAAATGCAAAGCTGTGCATCCCCCATGAGAAGATAAACGTGGCATTTGCAAACAAATGCACATATCAACGCACAGAGCAGGTTTGTTCTTATTGTATTTCCTATCTGGACAAATTATTTATGCAAATTTCTGGAGCGTGGATTTTATCGACCTTTGGAGATCAGGGTTTTTTGCTATATGACAAACCTTGTCCTTCCCCAAGCCCTTCTTCATGCAAATGAACAGAGTTTTGGAACCCGACCACCTGGCAGTGATGGGGCAGTGCATGGGATGCAACGGGCAAAGCCCCTACAAGCAGAGATGGGGACTGTTCCCATACAGAGCACACCAGGAGATGGAAATACACAAATCCCAATGGCTTCTGCTCTGACGGGTCTGACCGACAGCACTGTACTGTGAATTCTAGATGCATATCATGACTGTGGTTTGCACTGAAGGACTGGTCTGTTGATCGGATCTATTCCATTCCATTCCATTCCATTCCATTCCATTCCATTCCATTCCATTCCATTCCATTCCCTCACCTCCCCTCCCCTCGCCTCCATTCCTCCCTTCCCCTCCCCTCTCCTTCTCTCCTCCCCTCCCCTCTCCATCCCCTTCCCTTTCCAACCCCCTTTCCCTTCCCTCTCCCCTCCCCATCCCCTTCCCTCTCCCCTCCCCATCCCCTTCCCTTCCACTCCTCCCCTCCCCATTCTCATCCCATCCCCATCCCCATCCCCATCCCTTTCCCATCCTCTCCTCTCCTCTCCTCTCCTCTCCTCTCCTCTCCTCTCCTCTCCTCTCCTCTCCTCTCCTCTCCTCTCCTCTCCTCTCCTCTCCTCTCCTCTCCTCTCCATCCCCTTCCCTTTCCCTTTCCCATCCCCATCCCTTTCCCCTCCCCTCCCCATCCCCTTCCCTTTCCCATCCCCATCCCCATCCTCATCCCTTTCCCCTCCCCTCCCCTCCCCTCCCCATCCCCATCCCCATCCCCATCCCCATCCCCATCCCCATCCCCATCCCATCCCCTCCCCGTCCCCATCACCATCCCTTTCCCATCCCCATCCCCATCCCTTTCCCTTTCCCCTCCCCTATTCCTATCCCATCCCTTTCCCTTTCCCCTCCCCTCCCCTCCCCATCCCCATCCCATCCCCTCCCCGTCCCATCCCATCCCATCCCACCCCATCCCGGTTACTGTTAAGTTTTGCTCCTGGACCTGCACGTGTTTGTGTCATTTGTACATCCCCGATCCCTGCACTTGGAGCCAGCACTTTCCCAGCCCGGCTGCGCGAGCACAACCAAAGGCAGCCTTGGCGACTGTTGCAATAAAATGGTTTTATCATTCCTTTCTGAACGATGGGCTTCATTTTGGGTGTGTGCACGTGTGGCTCAGATCCGGGGGTTTGAGGGGCAGTGGGTTCGTTGGGAGAGAAGCAGGAGCGTGCAGCCTCGCGCTTAGAATGGGGCTCTTTTTTCCGGGGCGCGGCCCCTTTAAATCTACGACGCCGGCGTTGGGACAGACCAAGGCGAGGGACGGGGGGGATCCAGGGGAAGAGACAGGTCACGTGGGCTCTGCCCGGTGGAGCGGGGCGGCTCCTCCCCCGGCGGTGGTACAGCCCGAGGGGGCGTGGCCAGGCGGGCGGGCGGCTTGAAAGGCGGTCAGCGGCCTCGCGTGGCTTGGGGTGTAACGGGAGTTAGCGATGCTGGGGGCATTGTCCGGGAGGAGAGGAGCCTCCGAGAAGAGAGGAGCCTCCGAGGGGTGGCATCGGAGGCCTTTGGGGGTTTTGCGGGCTTTGCGGTAGCGGGAGAGCCGCGGAAGGATGATTGAAAATGTAAAGTTGTGCGCATGCGCGGGGTGGAGCGTAGGCTCTTGGGGGCAGGCGGAGAGTCGGTTTTCCGGGACCTCGTGGCGCAACGGTAGCGCGTCTGACTCCAGATCAGAAGGCTGCGTGTTCGAATCACGTCGGGGTCACCGTGTTCCCACTGGGGGTTCACTTTTTTTTTTCCACTCCAGGAGAGTGATTTCTTTGCTCGGGTCTCACAGAGTGAACAAAGTCTGAGTCGTGGTATGGATAAAACTTCGGAGTGGTCCGTTTTCCCTTTGCTGTTGTGATTTTAATTAAGACAAAGGGGCAGGGTGGGGAAACGATTGCTTTTTGGAGGTGTTATCCACAGCAATGTGCTCCCTGAAGCTCTGTGGGGTGGCTGCAGGGTGGATCCTGCTTTGGGGATAGGATGAGAGTGGAATGTGTCTCGCAGAAAGTGCCACCAAAAGGCTTTTCTTTATGTTTTAATGCATAGTCAATGCAGTAGGATTTTTTTATTTTTTTATTTTTGTGGTCTGTTGTAGAGTCAGAGTGCTGCTATTGAGCTGCATTGCTTCCCTTGCCCTGCTGTGAGCTGGCTGCACTGAGCAGAGGGAACATCTGCCCTTCAGGATGACTTTCTATGCCCTCTTCTCTGCCTATCTATGCATTAAAGTGAGCAAGTATCCATCACTGCTGTGGCTTCCTCCCGAAACCTTCAGCCCAGGGGTCTCAACCCCAACATTCCCTCTGCATGAGCTCCCCCCATGCGTTCACTCACATCACTCCTCCAATGCAACCTCTCAGTGTTGACCTCCAGTGATGCTTCGGATGGTTTCAACTTCTGTTGAAGCGTTTCCCCTTGGAAAGGTTTCTTTCCCATCCACTTCTCCGTTGGTTGCCGTGGGGAGCAGCGATGTCACAGTAGAGAAGGGTGCACTCCATGAACAGCAGCTTCCTGCTGGCCATGTGAACAGGTAAGGGATGTCTTCTTGGGTGCTGCCACCCCAATTTGGGTGCAACTCATCTTCTTGACTTCCCCTCTTTCCCTTTCATCGCAGCGTTTTTGCTGGAGGTGTCCATGTGTGCCTCTGGCTGGGATTTTGGGGTCCTTGGGTGCCTGCCTACATGGAAATAGTGAATGCCATGGAGGTTGTTGTGATTTATCACATCCTGATTGCTGTACAGTGAGCAGAGAGCATTGCTCAGACTGGAAAGGCATAAAAGGAAGATCCAGAGCCTTGTAAGGGGGAGCAAATGAGGTGTGTCTTCAGGCAAGATCCCTGTTCCTTAAGCCAAGCAGTCTGTGCTTGCTAGGATTTATTTCCACCCCCATTGGGATGGTGCATCTTGTAATAAGAATATGATCACAGGTGACCGATGCACGAAGGTGCAGCTGTTGCATGCAGTCGTGCACAATATTTCAGTGCCAGAAGTGATTCGTTTCCTCTGTGCAATATATATGGAAATGTGCTGCAGGAGGATGGCTGGAAATATCCTATTTTATTCATAGAGCTCCAACAAAGCTGATCTTTGATTTGTGGGTTGTACGTGCTTTTCCCCTTCATGCTATGTCAAATAAACAGAGGCATCTAACTTAGTTCTGGTAGAATTGCTTGGCTGTATTTAATCTGTCTCTATGTGCTGCTTTTAGACTGACATATCTGAATGCAACAGCCTCAGCACTGAAGGCATCAACTAAATGAGGGCTGCCACAGGGAGCTGTATAGAGAGCAAATGAAATCCTGCTGCAGAAACATTCTGAATGAGCAAATGGATATAGAATAATGGGAATGGTGGGGGAGGGCAGCCTGTCCCCAAGGTCTTCAAGCAGACTGAGCTGCAAGGGATGCTCTGTGCTCCTCCATGGGTGGGGAAGAGGCTGGGTGAGCTGTGCCACTGGTCCAGTGGTAAAATGGTGGGGCAGGAACACGAAGGTCCTCTGGAAAACTGTGTGTGTTGCTTTATTCAGTTTCTCTGTAATTGCTAATTACTCGTAGGTAATGAGTTTAACCGGTTTAATTGATAACGTGCTACTAAACCTTCGTGAGGATGCTATATAAGGAAGTGTTGAAATCTTTGGGTGGGATCTGAGGCTGTTAGAAACCATCCCAGCAGTGGCAGGGATCCCAAAGTTGTCCTGAGCACTTCTGCACTGGATGTGATGTGATGTGAAAGGGGAACTGCTGGCAGATGTCTTTCAAGCAGTGGCAACCATCTGCTCTCTGCTTATTTTCCCCAAAAGCTCTGCAGATGGGAGAGATGTCCAAGACCAAATCCAATGCACTGATAAGACAACAGAAGGACACTGAAGCTGAGCACAACCCAGAGGAACTCAATGTGCAAAGTGAGTGGTGGTGATGTGCAGCCACAATGGGACCAGTGCTGTGTGTGCATTGCATGCACTGTGGTTGAGGTCATACAGAATGAGACCTAAAGGGTGATGGTTTGGGGGTGAGGGGGGAGAGGCTGAGCTTCTCCAGGGGCATTTGGTGGCAATAAGCTCAGGATGGGGAGGAATGAGGTGTGCTGCTGCTTCTATCTGGCAGGCAGAAGTGGAAGGCAGCAGAATTCCAGCACCATACTGCATTCTGAGGGACATAAACTCATCCAGGAACCAACTGCAAGGTGTTCCTGAGGATCCAAAGATACAGAAGAGCAGCTGGGATTATATTATTATTATTTATTTCCCAGTTTGGGAGGGGATGTGGTTGAGTGGCAGTAAGATGTGCGCTTCTGTGAAGGGGAAGAAAACAAACCCACGTCCTTATGAAGAGGGTTGATTGGACAAGAAGTGATATTCACACTAATTTTCAAACCCTGAAAAGAACAAAGGTGTCTTTGCACTCCTGCATTTGCTCTGTGCTGGCTGGCAAAGCAGCTCCCTATGCATTATATGAGATATACCTCCCTGGGAGCAGCCTCTCTTTGCAGTGCTGTCCCAGATCTGCATGCTGCTCTGTTGCACGTGTCTCATTCAGACCAAGCTGTGCTCTGGGTGTTGTTCTTACAGCAGTTCTGGTGATGGCCAGCAGGCTGCCTGCTGGAATTCATGCATTTCTGACCTGCCTGGGAACTCCTATCCAAAATGAAGGTGTTTGGGGTAACATGAGACAACGTCATTCTCTCTATACTGAGGTGGAACATTCCATGTTTTAATCTCTAAAAGCCTTTTTAGAAGTTCCTTAGGATTAAACCCTGCTCTGTCCCCACCTCTCCTTTATTGCAGCTCCCTTTGAAGTTCTCTTCAAAGACGAAAGCAAACTTCCCATGTATGCTGCAGACTGTAATGAATATCCAGCTTTGTTGGAGCAATTAGCACGGCGGGGCCATTTCTGTTGCACTTTAAAGAAAAGTTCCCAAATCCTGAGTGGTTTAGACATGTTTTGCCAAAAAAAAAAAGCCAACAAAATGACCCCACCATGAATCCAACAGCTGTGCACTGAGCTGCTCGGATGGCTCAGCAGCTGTCATAACAAAAGCAGAGCCTCAAACGCAGCCTCTTTGTAAATTTGAAAATAAGGGGGTGATGATTGCATTCTGGTTGTGCTGTGCTGAGCTCAGGGTGGGCTGGGTGGTGTTTGCTGCTTTGCTTGGGTGATCCCAATGGCTCTTAGCCACTTCTGGTTTCTGGGTCTGCATGACGTGGGTGCCTGCTTGAATTCTGGTGCATGCAAACCCCATCTACAATCAAAGGGTACTGCAGGGATAATTAAATGGTGCTGTTTGTAAAGTTCCCCTGAACTGTGACTATCAAAAGCATCACGTTATGCAACCTTACTACAGATAGTTCAGGCTCATTTGCTTGCATTTGAAGCCCTTCATTCTTTCTCCTCGCTCAGACAAAAATACTGAAGTAACGTTTGAAACAAAGGACTTCAAAGTGACAGCAGGATGCATTGCTGCCAGCAGTGAGGTAAGGATTCTCCCAATGCACAAAGTGTTTTGTGTGTGTGCAGCTAAATTGCAAGTTGATATCAGCTGATGTTCTTTGTATTAGCTCATGGCAACTGCAGCAATTACCTCCAATCAGTTAATTATAGCATCCTTCTGTAGCCTGAGCCTGGTTTTGTGCTGTCTGCTCACCAGGCTGGGTGTGAGAATAAGCCAAGCTCTCTTCTGCAGGACTGACATCACTTAGATTTAGTATTGTGTTCAAAACTGGAAGTAGCCACTGATGCATTCATTGCGTTCTCTCTGTTAAATAATACTTTTATTACAAGAGATACCACAGTAATGACAATCAGTGCTAATTAGTGGCTGCTGCTTGCATCTTATACCAAGTGGACTCTTGGCTGTCTAGTGCACGATGTCCAGAACCCCTCTGTGACAGAGGGAGGTGCTTTTCTCCATGTGTCCTGGATGGAGATCTGCTCTGAGTGCCTGAGGGGCTGTTGGGCTGCAATGGTTGGCTCAGGGTTGGCCCTGCTGTTGGAAAATACACCCACCTGTAATACCATGGTGGAAGTCATTAGCACGTCCTCAGTCTGTCTTGCTGCTTCACACCTGGAATGGCTGAAAGCCCTGTGGAGCTTCTGTCCATGGGGTGGGTTGTGGGCTTCGTAGAAGGGAACTTAACCTGGATTTCCATCTATTTGCTGCCTTTTGATTCTGACATTTTGGTAGTGGTTACTGAAGGGAGCCACGTCCGTTTCTGGCTACAGAACATTCAGCTTGTGCTCTGCTGGGATGCTCTCAGAGCCATCGGTTCATTGGGTTAAGAGGAGAGTATATATCAGACAGCTAATTAGTGATAAAGTAGAAGCTATTTTGATGATTGCTTTACTCCCCACTTATGGAATGCAGATTAATTCAGGCTCTTAATTACGTACACGTAAATCAACTTTGCATTGTAACTGTATGCGTAGACTCGTCGCAGGTGGAAAAGCTGTAAGAAGTTCCTCATTAAATCGGTGTGATTAACAGGAGCGTGGTCTGTGTTGTGTGGCACTCAGGACTTTGTGGGAACTCGCCACGAGAAACCATAATTACAGACCTAGAGCCTGCATTAATGAGTCTGTGCTGAAATATTAACAGCTAGAGCAAAGACTGCTGGAGGATGCATTCATAGAACTGCAGAGGTTGGAGGAGAACTCCAAAATCATCTCATCCATCCAGCTGCTGATATGTTGGTGCAAAGGCAGTGTGGGTCAGCTGGTGGCAGTCCCCATGGTGGTCCCAGGGCTGTGTTGGGACATTGTGGCACTGTCACCTTACAGCAGCTGCTTGCTGTGTTCCCTCTGCCACAAAACGCTTCCACCCTCGGGCTGATCCCAATGACGTCGAGTCATCAGATCTCATTTCATTTACTGTTACAGCATTCCAGAAGTGCTTCCCTTGGTCTTTAAGTATTGCATCTTATCAGAGCTCATCTCCTGTGAGGCTCACAGTGCAGACTTAAGACCTTGAGTCAGCTCTGAGTGAGTGAACTTGCACACAGGAATGCTGGCAGGGGAACCAGACGTTCCCCTCAAGGCATCTCGCTTCCTTCCCAGCATTGTGTGCAGCCCAAGAAGATGCTATCTCAAAGAAGATGCCACTCCCTTTGAAGAGAACCCTCTGGGAGAATTTTTTTGATGTATTTTTGCAGAATAAATTGCTCTTTGTGTGTAGAATTCAGCCACGGATCCTCTGGAGTGAGGAGATCTTTGTGCACAAGTGCTTGCATGTGCAATGTTAAATGTAAGCAATTGATTAGGAACGGTATCTGTTTAGGCTTCTGCCCTGCAAATGGACCCTGTTGCATCACGTTGAAGATAATGGCTTCATCCTGCACAGATTTAGCCTTTGGCACAGGGTTTGTGTCTCAGTGGCAGCCAGGATGAGGGGATGGCAGCTACAGAGAGGCTTTGGAATGCTGGTGTCAGAGGAATGGTGACTACAGCACTGTTCTCCTTGCCTGCAGATGAGTTTGAGTGCTGTGATTAGATGCTGTGTCTGGAGGCAAAGCACTGTTCCTGTGCATTACTCACTGCCTTGTGCAATGCAAGCAGTGTTTCTTCTTGCAGCAGGACAGGAGTACAGTGGCTTACTGAATGCCAGTTAACTTTCCAGAGCTTCTGTGTCAGATTGCAGGCAACCAGCTTTGCTTTTAACCTCATCTCTTCGGTGGATTTAAGTCCTTCCATTCACTCTCCAGGAGGTTCCGTGGTGTTTCTTAGGTCTGGGCACTGTTGCTGTTAGACTCCTGTGGTCAATAACACAGTTACTTATTTGTTAACGTTGTTCTGATAACCCCAGGACCTCAAAAGATGGAGCATTCCCACCCTTGAAATTCAGGTGGCCACCTTTGTGACAATCTGCAGCTTGTATGGTGGCCTTGCTTGCTAGAAACAAAGCCCAATGCATTGAGTCCACTAAATCTGAATGTAACCTTCTTTCCCATTAGTCGAGTGGAACATCTAGTGATGAACAAAATGAAGATGACCAAGATGAAACATGCTTTGCTGTTTCTCTGTCTCCCAAAGGAATCAGGTAATGTGCACTTAACCTTTTTTCCTCTTGCTGTCAGTCAACCTCTGCTTTGCTTTGTTTTTACTCTTTGGAGAAGCTCACTCCTGGTTACCCATAGAATAACAGCTTGGAGGTGCCTTTCCTCCCCTAATGGTTTCTGTTATAGTCTTAGTGGTGCATCCAAAAGGTAACAGCTTGGTTCTGTAGGGTCAGTGATGAGAGCTCAGGTTCTTGAAACCGTGTCTGTCTGTTTGTCTGTCCTTCAGGACCAGCAGGAAAAGGCCAAAGATAAAGAGCAAATGGTCACCGGTGCAGAAGAAAATGAGACTAGTGGAAGTGGAAGAGGAGCCATTGCTACCAATAAAGGCAGAGGCTGCAGAAGTGGCAGCTCAGGAAAAGGAGAACAGAGCAGAAGTAGCACGGGAAGTGACGGAGCGATGTGAATTGTCTGATATCGTTGTGCTTGTGATGCTCATCCTTGTTGCATTCATGGTCTTCATGCACCTCGCTCTGGCTATGATGGTAACAGTCTGCTGCTGAGCTTCAGCTTGGGAAGAAAGAGAGGCAGCACCCATGTCAGCATTGAGTGCAGAACTGAAGAATGCTTTTTTTTTTTTTTTCTCCCTGTGACGTGCAGTGAACTCTTCTGGTCAATTAAAGGGCTGGGAGGAGCATTAGAGGTCAGTGATTTGTGTGTTTGCTCCATGCAGTGGTTCCTATCTGCTGGCAGCTGACCTGCTCTGCTGTTCCTCCTCTGAAGCCTGGTTGGCTCGGAGCTGGGAGCTGTGGCTTGGTGTTAACTGGGCTGCTCCAGGTGGGGGTCACCCCATTTTAGAATCATACAATCACCAAGGTTGGAGAAGACCTCCAAGGTCATCCGGTCCACCTACCACCACCACCTCTCCACTAAACCATTTAAAAGAAGGCCAGCTTCCAGAGGTGATGGCAAAAGACACCCTTGAGGGGTTGTCCACCTACTGTTGACTGTTATCTTTGAGAAGGTAAAGCTCCTCAATGCTTTGGTTGTATCACATCTGGGGGAACACCAAGCTGGCAGGACAGGCAATGGCTCTAGGGTAATACAAGCCATGAAGGTTCAAGGGAGGGGTTAATCACTCTGGGAAAATAGCTTTGTCTCTTCAAGTCTGGAAATATTACTGAAAAGGGGGAATGGTGGCAGTGCCCAATGCTGTTATATTGGGTCTTTGCTTTGGTATACAATTGTTCCTGATTCCTTCTCTTAAAAATAATAAAGTGCAGCGTGGAAGAGGAAGAATGAGAGCAAGATCCTGGCCATGTGAGGTGCTGCAGCTTAAGCTGTGCTTGGAAAATAACCTCTCAATCTGTTGCTTGCTGGGTTTGTTGGAAGTGACAGCCACAGCCTCAGGCAGTGGTAGCAGCCCTGACACTGTGACCAGTCCTGAAATGAGGTCTGTGCCCAGCTGCAAGTCTCATTAGGGTTGGATTTCAATTAACAGTACATTCCTTAATTCAAACTGGGGAGACACAGAGCTTCTTCCACCCCCAGAGGAGTTCTGTTTGGGCCAAGTCTCCTCCAGCTCCTTGGAAAGGAGTGAGGCAGCGTGGGATCCTGCCAGAACTGAGTGGGAACTCATCCTCCTTCCCTGGGGAGCGAGCCTAGCATGTATTGTGCTTGTTCATTTTATTGAGCAGATCACCAAAACAAACATGGAGTGGTGCAAAGGTGGTGAGCTGTGCCCCATCCCGTCTCACATCACATCCCTGCTCCCAGTTTCCTGGGTTCCCAGACACTGAAGGTGATGGTTGGGGGTATCTGTTACACATATAGCTACTCCCCAACTAGCTGAGTTATCATAGCATGTGATAACAGCTTGTTTTCTTGGCTAACAGCAGTGGATCAGGTGCAAGGTAAGGAAATATGGTTGCATGCCTCTCTGTTCTTGCATGCTGTGTCCTAAAGGAGGACTGCATTCTGCTCATGATCACCCTGGGTTGCTTTAAGCACCTCTAAATTAATTTTTCCCCATAAGGTTTTTCTTTTAAATGTATTTGGTAGGGTTTGAGGCCTTGTAATGCCTGCTTTTGCCCCATTCCTGTGAATCCTATGGGATTGCTGCCCCATCCCACTGCCACCCACTGCCCCAGCTCTGCTGCTGACCCATCCTGGGGACACATCACAAGCTCTCCTCCACGTCTCCAGCTTAATGCACTGCAACTTTCTCCTCCGGAAAGCTGTCAGCAAGGATCTGTGCCTGGAGGAAACAGCTGGGGCAGAGTAATGACAGCAGAATTGGTGCTAAATGGGGAACAGCTGAAGTGCTGCAGCACGGAGGTCAATTGTAATCAGGTTTGCTGTAGAAGAGCTCTGTGTTCTCAGAGACACCCCCAGGATGGGCAGGAGCTGGGCTGGAAGAGAGGAAGATGCAGAGGATGAGAGGTGGTCTGATAGGTAAGAAGCTCTTCTTTCACTGTTGGCTTTGTTCTGCCTGGGGATGGCTTTGCTCTGCTGCTATGGTTATCTGAGCAGCTCAGAATGCATCCATTGCCCCTCCTGGCTTTGCTGGGCTGTGCTCTGTGCAAACCCTGCTGGAGAAGCTGGAGCAGCCATGGAAGTGCTTGCTGGGTTGGGTGCAAATGGCTGCAGATGGACACGAGCAGAGCATCACAAAAGCACTGAGTGGTGGAGCCTGGAATAGAACTTCTAGATACAATGAGAACAATAAAAGCACAGTGAGAAGAGATTCATGTGTTTGCCCATAAATTTAGCTTAGGGGATCAGCAAGACAGAAGGAAGGAGATGCTCTGGTGGAAGTATTTCCATGTGGCAACCTTTGAACCAAAGCATCTTAACTTCTGACAGTACTTCCTTTTGAAACCGGTCTTCTTATTAAAGCACCAAATACTTTGCATTTAATGCACTTCATACAAAGGTGAGGAATATTCTCTACAATTTAAATGAACCCTTTTGTCCGTAGGAATTAATTTACCAAAATGTTGTATTTCTGCTGAAACAAACCAGAATGATCCCAATGCTTTCCCCCCCCTGCCCCCCTTTCAGACCTGCTCCTTGCAGCCCTGCTGAGTGCTCTGTCAATGATTAAACCCCTGCTTCCTTTGAAGCCTAGAGAGCAAAACCCACAGTCCAAAGTCCCTGTGCTTGCTCAGGCTCTGCCCATGGGCTACAAAACCTCTGCATATCACCACGTTGGGCTGCTGGGGCCAGCAGGTGGGATCTCCTATTGCAAGGCACGCTCTGAATGCACAGGGATGCAGCAAAGCATCACTTCATCTCACAATCCTGCTAAATGCAGCTGGGCTCCAGCCTCACTGCGGGCTCTTTTCGCAGCAGCTGTCTGTTCTGAGTGCCTGGTTTCTGAGATGGTGTCTCCTTGTGTTTGTCAGAGGTTCACACGCAGCTGGTGGACTTCTCCCCTTGGGTGAAGCGTTGTGATGGAGAGAGATCCTGAATCTCCCAGCTCCTGTCTGCCTGCATTACAGTGACTCTGTGCTGCAACCAGCTCAGGGCCCTGCGGGAGAGAGAACTAATGAATTAACTAGTTAATTAACTGTCAGGATGCCAGATCTCTGCAAGAAATGACAGGAGCAAACTGACTGCTGCCTCCAGTCCTGCAGTGTCCAACAGCCCCAGGGTAATGCTGACACCCAGGTGTGCATTGGTCCCATTGCATGGATTTATTGCCTTCATCCACACAATGCTGATTTCTTCAACAGGAACATTTGTTGGGTTTGTAGGAGTGCTTTCTGTCTTCCATCTCCTCACGTTCATCACTACTTACTCAAACACATACATGGACTGGTGTCCATGAGTGTTCATTGAGTGGAGTTGGCTCAACCCACAGATGAAGGTTAAAGTCAAATATTGGTTTTTTTTGGTTTATTTGTGTAACCAACAGGAATTCCAGCAACCTTCCTGCTGTTCCCATGGAAACAGCTGATGGCTTGCAGGAGCTGCTCCAGGTACCCAGCGCTGCTGCTGTTCCTTTAACACTGACATCACCTTCATCATTTCCCAAGCATTTTGCAAAAGTTACCTTTCCCATTTTGCAGCACAACTCTGGAGTTTCCCTGGGCCATCCCCATCCAAAGGGACACAAAGCTGTGCAGTTTTCCCCATTTGGAAATTTTCACCATTTGGAAAGTGTCCACCTTGCTTTCAGCTTGGCAATGTGTTATGAAGATGAAAGGATGTTTGCATTGATGTTATTGGCATCATCAAAATGGAAGTGATACCGGTGTCCTGAGCCAAGGCTCTCTTTGGCCCCCAGCCCACCATCCACATGGAAATGCCTTTTCCTTATAGGAAGGCTTCCCCTTGGAGGCAGGATGGAGAGATGCACTCATGTGCCCATTCCCACACCCCAGATAACACTGCTGCCCATCCAGCATCGATGGGAACAGGCATAAAGCTTTGGGCTTTGTGTTTCCCCCAACGTTTGACCTTTGCACATCTTTGGAAAGGACTCAAGAATCACAAAATGGCTTTGGTTGGGAGGGGCCTTAAAGGTCATATAGTTTCAACCCACTTCCCTGGGCAGGGTTCAATATGAAAACATTCTCTATGGAGATGCCTGTATGAACTGAATTGAGCAGGAGGAGGATATTGAGGGGGAAAACCCCAACAGCTGCTGATAAGGGCTTGAGTAAGCAGCCTGGTTTAGAACTGCAGCACAGACAGCACGTGCAACAGTGGTTGCATGAGAATGGCTCAAAAAACTCCGAGTTTGCTTTGAACCAAAGCAGCAGCAATGCTTTCCCTTTGCCCATCCCATTCATTTCCTTCAGCTTGCAGCCTCTCCTTTCCTTCCCCATGAAAACGAGTTTCCTGCAGCTGCATTTTGGTGATCTGAGATTTCTTTTTGCATTGTTTCTTCCCTCTGGTTGTGAGCTCACAGTCTGCAACTCACTGCAACCCTTCCTTCAGCTACTGGGCTGACCTGCAAGCAAGATGCTAACTGACAGCAGCAGCCCACAAATACAAGTAGCCAATAATAGCAGGCTGCTAATAGTTCCCCACCCCCCCACTTATTAAAACACACTTCCATGAGGTCTCTTAAAATTTCTTGGGAGGTAAATGCCTCTGTAATGAATGTTGTAATGCTAGATAGGCCCCGTGCTTAAGATTTTTATTTAAATGTAAATTGAATCCTCCCACTGGAAAGCTAACAGCAGATTAAAATAGCTGGTAGGAGACAAGAGCTTGCTTTTATGTAGTCATTTGAGTCAACTTCTTGTGGATTTCCTAATTTTTCTTGTTTTACAGCTGGAGCTGCTTTAATGTAGTTTCCTATCTGGAGCAGCATGAGGCAACAGTGGGAGCAAACATGGGCTGGATGGCCATGGGCTGAGCTTGGGGTCAAAATTAGGGGGTTTTTCAAGCAGAACTGAGCTCCAAACATCATGAGGTCACCTCTACAGATGGTAACCCCCCCCTCTGTGTCAGATCACTGCTGCTCCAGGATGAGAGCTGAGGGCTCTTCCAGCTCTGCAGGGCATGGGTCCAAAACTGATGGGAGATAGATACACTGAAAGGATCTTTCTCCTTCTGATTTGGCTCAGAAATGTTTTGTTTTGTTTTGTTGTTTTTTTCTTTTTTTTCCTGGAGTCGGAGTTATTATTCTGCATCACCTTCAGGAGAAGAATAGAGAAGCAAATCAGGGCTGCAAAAGCCTTTCGTGGACCATCAGAATGGGGAACATTGGCTCTGAGAAGTTTGGGACCCAAAGGTCCCTCCACCCCACTGCTGGTCCCTCCACCCCACTGCTGCCCCCTCCACCCCACTGCTGCCCCCTCCACCCCACTGCTGCCCCCTCCACCCCACTGCTGCCCCCTCCACCCCACTGCTGCCCCCTCCACCCCACTGCTGCCCCCTCCACCCCACTGCTGCCCCCTCCACCCCACTGCTGCCCCCTCCACCCCACTGCTGCCCCCTCCACCCCACTGCTGCCCCCTCCACCCCACTGCTGCCCCCTCCACCCCACTGCTGCCCCCTCCACCCCACTGCTGCCCCTCCATCCCACTGCTGCCCCTCCATCCCACTGCTGCCCCTCCATCCCACTGCTGCCCCTCCATCTCAATGCTGCCCCTCCATCTCAATGCTGCCCCTCCATCCCACCGCAGCCCCTCCATCCCACCGCAGCCCCTCCATCCTTCATGTGTTCTCTGCCCACGGAGCCGATCGATGCCCACAGATCAGCCGTCCCCAGCTCAGCATCCCCGCTCCATCTCTCCCTCCTCGACCACTTTTCCTTTTGCAGCCGTGGAAGGGGAGGGCCGCTGTGACAGAACATCCTGTGCGAGCTTGGGGAGCCATAAAAGGCTTAAAGCATGGCTCTGCTAATCCGCCCTGTACACACCCGCACGCACAGCCCCGGCGGCGGCACCGAGGAGGATCCCGACGGCCGCAGCAGATGGGAGAGCTCCGATTCCGTTCATCCCACGCCTCCTGCAAGCGGGCTTTTAAAGCCCAAGGATTCCTACTCGTTTTCTCGCAGCCCCCCCAGCCCCCACCCGAGGGATGGATGCGCTCAAGCTGGAGATGCCGGCGCTCGGGGTTTCGCTGGGCTGAAGTTGAAGAGCGTTTGTAGGAGAGCATCGTGCGAGGAGGCGGCACAGCTGTAAGCACAGCGTTCAGGTTGTAAGGGGGGGTGGGGGTTTGCTGGGGGGTTGCAGCACCGTGCTGTGGTTGTGCAGAACGAAGCTCTGGGGTTGCATTTTCTCCTTTAAAAAATGGCACGAGGAGGTTGTTTGGTTGGCTTTAACCCTCATTTTTTCCTATGTTTTGTTGTTCCATTTGTCCCCAAACGGATTCTTTGCTGCTCCTCCCCCTCATCCAGGCCTTGGGAGCAGCACTGGGTGCCCCACAGGGCTCTCTCCCTGTTCCCTCCAAAGGGATGCAGCCTGAATGCAGACCAACAGAGATTTATCAATGTAAGCAGAGGGCCTGTGGGGCTTGAAGAGGGTTTGACCCACGGAAAGAGAGCAGCAACAGCATCAGGGGGAATGGAGGAGGGATGCAGGACACAGCAGGACCGTGCTGGGGTGATACTATTTTCCTGCTGCAATTGCAACTGTCTTAAGACAAAATGCAATGGGAATAAATCTTACCTTGCTCTGTTCACCCAGGAAATAAAAGATGCTCTGCTTTCTTTCCCCATGCTAACCAGTGACCAAAAATTGCTGTGTCTCCCTGTCCCATCACGTGCTGAAGCTGCTGGCATCCATCCCCATCCATCCCATCACAGGGCTGTGAGCTGAGTGTGAGCTCTCTGCCTCCCCCCCCACCAGCAAAAAACTGTGTGTGGCTGCAAAGGACCTCAGGGATCTTTTCTGTTAAGCAGCCAGGGAGCCCAGTTTGAGTGGCACTCTCCTCTGTCCGTCTGTCTGTCTGCAGGGAGAGGCTCAAAATGAGCTCCTTGTGAGCGCTGCTGCTTTTTTCTTTGCTCGGCACCGAGGTGCCATTTGTTCCCTTAGCAAAAGCATCGCAGTTAGAAGTCTCCTTGAAAGCCAGTGGGGTTGTTTGTAGTGGAAAGCAGGGAGCTGCTGGCTCTGGTTGCTGTTATTTTTCTGGGTGGCTGTTACTATGGAAAGGAAACTCAATTTGGTGTGAGGAGAGGTCAGAAATAGCAGACTGAGCATTTTGTGCACGCTCAGTTTGAAATCTCAGCTTCTGGAACCCGAGTGATGAGAAGCAATGATGGCAACAGCAGGGTCGTGGAGTTTTTCTGAGGGGCTTGTATGAACTTGGCAGTCATTTGGGAACGCCTGACCCCACAGGGCCTCTCCTCACTCTGCTGATGTTTATCTGACAAAGCAGTGGGTGCTCATGCTGGGATGTGTGTGTGCTGCCAGGAGGAAAAGCAGCTCCCCCCAATTACACTGGTTTACAGTGAGGGGTGGGCGCTGCTCTGCACCAGAAACTTTTCATCACCATCTTTCTTTGGGATGTGCTGCATCCAAGAAAATACAGCCCCAAGGAGACGATCGTTGCCCTTCCCCTCCTATTTCTTTTCTTTTTTTTTGCCATTTTTTCCCCATCTTGACAAAATCCCCCATCCTTGCAGGTGGGGATGCTCTGTGGGATCTCCTCCATATCCTCACAGCAGAGCCATTCCCTGGGATGCCACGGTTTCCCCACGCTGAGCCCCATCCTCACTGCTGTGCTGTGTCATCTCTCCCTGCTCCTTCTTTCACAGTGCCGACAGATCTGAGCTGGAGCTGCTGACTCCTGCGTGGAGCTGTGATTCCTTCCCAGGGTTTGTGCTATTTCCAGCTCCTGTTGCCCCCGTTCCTGTGACGCCCATCCCCTTGTGCTGGGAACAAACCCTGGTTGGCAGCACGCTGTGCTCTGCTCCGTTTGCAGCCACTTTTCCCAAGCTGTAAGACAGCCCAGGACGTATCTTGCATGGCACCAAGGTGAGTACAAGCTCTTTTTCTCACTAGGGAGCAATGTTTCTATTAGGTTTCCCCGTGGCAGCTTTGTTTTAACCCCTCTGACAGCAAGGAGCACACGGGTGGAAGCAGGGATGCTCTTGCAGGAGCCCTGGGTCTGACCCCTCACCATTTGTGATGGTGACACATTTTGGGGTGTGGTGGAGATAAGGGTCAGCTGCATGCAGCCCTAACGCTGCTGTGAGAGGTGCTAAGGGGGGATATGTGTGGTCACCTGCATCTTTGTGGGGTCTCCAAAGGGAGGGATGAGTTGCAGCAGTGCGATGCTTCTGGGGCTTCAGAGCAAGTTGTGCAGGATGGGCTCACACTCTGTGCTCCCTCCCATCCCCCCCCCAGCTGAGGAATATCAAGCCTGGAGCATAGCAGCATCTAAATCCCAGGGAGGGGATGTGGGAAAGGCAGCACAGGCAGCCCCAGATGGCAGCACTGGATTTGGGGACAAAGCCTGCCCTATTTGGGCAGCTCAGAGCCTCAGTGCATTCAGCTCAGCCTCTCCTATAAATCACAAAGTGTTGTAGGCAATAAATGTCACCAGAACTGGTGTGGGCTCAGCTCACTGCTTGCCATCTCCTCCGATAGGAAAGCAATTACCATTCATTTTGATCCTAACGCAGCCGTTTAGGGGGGAAAAAAAAATAATAAATGTTAATGCTTCTGATGTGTTTGGTCTAATTAAGTGATAATTCCCTCTGCCTGGAGCAGAACGTGGCTGCAGTGCAGTGGGGCATTGGGTCAGCACGTTTGGCAGCTCCTACAGCACAGCGATGCTTTCCAGGTGATGCTGGAGAGCCCCAGACAAAAGCCTACATATATAATGGAGAGCTTCAGCCTGACCTCGATCTGCTTTTAAGAGCATGAAAGAGAAAAACAGCGAATTCTTGAACTCTTCTTCTGCCAAGGCAGCCGAATCCAGGCAGAGCTCTGCTGAGCCACAGCTGGGCTGAGTTTGCAGCTCTCACTCAGCTGTTCTTTGCTCAGCAATCCCCCCACTGCTTTGAGCGACGCTCGCGTGTTTCTGTGCTGGAAAAGAGTTTTTTGAGGCAAAGCTTTGCTAAAAAAAGAGCATTATCCTCGAGGTGCAGCTCTCTGTAATGAACAGCAGCACAGAAGCTGTCTGGCACAGCGGTGACGTTGTGCTTCATCCCAGGGCTGTGCTTTATCACGGCACAGAGGGGCAGAGGACGACTTAGCAAAGGTCAGGTTGCAAACCCATCCTGTGCCTGCAGATAGGAGCAGGCTCTGCTTCTCTAACGCACTTGGATTTATCTGTGGCAATGCACAACAGTTCAACTGGAGAGAAAATTAATTATTCACTAAAGCTGTAGTCCAGAGCTGCTTAAAATCCCCCCCTGCGTTGCTCTGCTGATGCACATCAGAGCATGAGGTGCTGCAGATTGGGGGGAGGATGGCAGCTGCCGACCACATCTGTTGTTTGCCCCTTTCCCTTTGGCTGCTGGATGGGATGCAGCGCTGCTGCTTTGTGCTCCT
This sequence comes from Phasianus colchicus, assembly GCF_987193195.1. Taxonomy (NCBI): domain Eukaryota; kingdom Metazoa; phylum Chordata; class Aves; order Galliformes; family Phasianidae; genus Phasianus; species Phasianus colchicus. The sequence continues at coordinate 4,107,184 of NC_143460.1, forward strand.
TCGACCCTGTTAAATCCATTGGGTTTTGTGCTTGAAAGTGATGTGATTTTGATGGATCTCTGTCCACGTGTGCTTTGCTGATGCTTTTCATCGCTGTCCTTTGAGTCACGCTTTCAGATGAAAAACAGGAACTGAAGGAGCGTGGAAGTCACCTTCAGATGGTCCCCACAGAGCAGGCAGTGGGGTGATGGGATAACTGAGAAAGTCTTGAGGGCTGCAAATGGGGATAAGTGGGAACAGCCCCATCCCAGCGCAGGTGTGGGAGGCAGCAGCCTGCAAGAGCAGAAACAAACCTTGCTTTGTTCTAATGGAAGTTGTTACCCAATCTGGGGCACGCAGGTGGGGATGCTCAGTGCAAAAAGCACCACCCTGCATGGTGGATGAGCAGCTGCCTTCCCTCCTCCTGTTTGCCCTCTTTCTGTCTTCCTGCACTAATTAATCTCATCTGCATTGCTTAATGGCCAATCTGGGAGGGGAGAGGAAGGAAGGAGGGTTTGCAGCCAGAGCTGGAGCCTGTCCTCAGGGCTGCTGGCAGGAGCCTGGCATGGCTCATTGCTGTGTCCTGGCGTCATAGGGGTCAGGAGGAGAAATAGGCTCAGAGGAAGGAAAGCTCAGAGCAAGGAAAAGTTCCCCAGTAGGCAGAGATGCTGCAGGGGAGGGAGCAGACAGCTTGCAGCCTCCTTGCTCTGAATGTCGCTTGGGGGCGGGGATGCTCAGGAACCAAAGCGACTCCAACCTCTCCTGCCTGGGTTTGTTTTATTTTTATTGCTTTTTTTCCCCCCCTTTTGTTTCGTTTTATTTTTAGGCTCAGCTCTGCATGAGCTGCTGAGGCAGGCGTGGATCTGCAGGATGAGCAGAGCTGCAGGCAGAGGTACTGCTGGCATCGGGGGGGGTGGCTGAGATGGATTTTGGGGTTTGTTCTGCTCTGAGTGCTGCACTTCGCATTCATCCTGCACCTCCCTGCTGTGTTTTGCAGCCTAGGTGCCCCATCAGCAGCTGATAGATGCTGACACCATGGAGGTGGCCAACAGCAGGGATTTCCAATGGAAGACCCTCTCCCCTCTGCCGAGCCGCCGGGTTTATTCCACGCTGGTGGAAGTGGGTGGGCAGGTGTTTGCCATCGGGGGCTGCGATGACAACGGTGTCCCCATGGATTGCTTTGAGGTTTACTCCCCCGAGGCTGACCAATGGACGTCGCTGCCCCCCATGCCCACTGCCAGGGCCGGGGTGGCGGTGGCCACGTTGGGTAAAAGGATCATGGTGATAGGGGGTGTGGGGGCCAACCAAGCGCCGCTGAAGATCGTGGAGATGTACAACGTGGATGAGGGCAAGTGGAAGAAGAGGAATTCGCTGAGGGAGGCGGCCATGGGCATCTCGGTGACAGCAAAAGGTAAGGAGGGTGGGGGAGGGTTGGGGTCTCTCTGTGCATAAATGCTTTCTGGGCAATGCTGTAGGGTTGGATTGCTCCTCAACCCCTTCTTCTTTGCTTATAGCCTCAGGTGGTTGTTGTATTCCACCAATGGCTGCCAAAAGTAGATGCAGGCAGCACTGTGCTCTGCCCAAGAGCTGCAAGGGCTGAGGCTGGGCCGTGTTTCTGGCAGCTCCAAATTGCAGGGCTGGAGCTGGTCTTTCCCAAATCCGCAGCCAGTTCAGGTCCCAGCATGACGAAGAAATGGGCAGAGCTTCTGTCTGCACAGTGAAGGGGGGGGAGGTGCATTGACCCCAAGCCACAGAGCAACCTTCAGCCTTCATCAGAGCACAGCCTCTGTTCCAAACCCAGCACCCACCATAAGAGCTGGCTTCATAACTGTGGGCCCAAATCAGTGCACAGGGAAGGGAAGCACCTGGCTCATGGGGGGGGGGGAGGCTTTTGCATCACTCCCTTCCATGAGCTTAACCACAGCCATACCTACGTTCCATTTAACACCTGCAGGGCTCTGCCTTCATCTGCCCATCTCATTTTTCTAATCTCCAGGCAGAGAGGTGGAGCTTTGATTTACTTTAGCATGTTCTGCTCTGCTTTGAACAGCCGGGGGCTGGCAGCTGCATACCTGGGGCCAGGAGCAATGCACACACTGGGGATCAGTGCAGACCCACAGGCAGCTCCTCTGAAAGCTGCTCCATTTATTTGCTTGTGTAGCTCTAAAAGCTGCCATCGAGGGACGTTCACAAAAATTGTTCACCACCTCAGAGCTGGTTTTCCCTCTGTGCTTGGTTATGGCAGATCAATTCAGTGCAAGGGACCAGGAACAGAAACAGCTCCCCAGATCCCTCAAGTGTGCTTTCCCATATTAATACTGTGGTTTCTCACCTCTCAACCCTGCCCAGACTACAGAGTGTATGCAGCTGGTGGGATGGGAGCTGACCTACGACCACACAACTACCTGCAGCACTACGACATGCTGAAGGACATCTGGGTGTCCCTGGCAGCCATGCCCACAGCACGGTATGCAGCCACCTCCTTCCTGCGGGGCACCAAGATCTACGTGCTGGGTAAGCACCTCCCTTCAGCTCCTTGGGCACTGAGTCTGCTTCCTGTGACAAGCTTAGGGAGATGCTCTCCATCCTCATCTGCTTCTCATGTACTCATACATACCAGGCTTGCTGCTGCAGGGCTGGTTTGGGCATAGGGTTTGCATTCACCCCTCCTCTGCAAGTAACTGTAGGAACCCTTGTGCCCATGCAGCAGCTCAGTGCTGCTGGTGAATGGTTCCCTTCGTTTGTTTGCTGCTCAGTGTGCACCCCTGAGACTGCAACAAAAGCCCTTGTTTTTGAGTAACAACACTTCTGTCCATGTTATGCCATCAAAGCACTGCTCGCCTTCAGGAAGGGCCAGAGGGAAAGACTTGCTGTTGTTGGCAAGTGCTGGACCGACCCTTTTACAGGGAAGGGTTCTTATTCATCCTACAGAAAGGGAAACTAAGGCAGGGAAATGCTGCTGGAGGCTCACAGCCAAATGAGCTGCACCAGCAGCAAAGCTGTGATCAAACCCAGCAGCTCAAACCACCACACAGCGCTGCCTGTTTGTAGGGTGCCACCAGAAAAGGCTCTTTTGATCTATTCTGTATTTTGTTTGCTGCCAGCAAACATTCCGTGGGCCCAGTAGCAAGCCAAGGTTCTGCTTCAAAGGCACACGGAGCATCCAGGCTGAGAGCAGCTGTGTCCCCTTGCATCTGAGGGGGGACAACAACGCACGTCTGTGGGTTGTGGCAGCAGCTGCTCTGACTCTGCTGTTCTGCTGGGATCTCTGCTTTGCGCCGGCGCTGAGCTCATCTGAATTGCAAACCTCCCCCAGTGCTGATCCCTTCTCTGCCCTGCATTTGACTTGATTAAACCAATGCATACCAAACACCTTCCTGCACCTACTGCTGGCTTGGAGGGAAGAGGAAGATGTGACGCACTGAGAAATGGGGCGCTTCCATTTTATGCAGCTGCAATTACAAAAGAGAGGGAGCACAGGATGCCATCAATGGCAGTTTGCTCTCATCCAACCCCAGGAGCATCCTCTGGGTCCTGCTGCTGCTATTTGACCCTTGGCTGCTGTTAATCCTTTTCTTTCCATCCCTTCACCCAGGGGGAAGGCAGTCCAAGTATGCTATCAACGCCTTCGAGGTCTTTGACACCGAGACCAGATCGTGGACCAAGTTTCCCAATATCCCCAATAAAAGAGCTTTCTCCAGTTTTGTGCCCACCGAAGACAAACTGTTCAGCCTTGGGGGCCTGCGGCAGGGCCGGCTCTACAGGCAGACCAAGTTCATGAGGACTGTGGATGTGTTTGACTTTGAGCAAGGTGGGATGTCACAGCTCTGTCCTGGTCCGTGGGTGAGGGTGGGTGCGTGTGGGGATGTGCCCATGTGCTATTGGGGTGAGTGGGTTGGGGGTTTCAACTCTCACCTGCTGGTTTTTGTGGGTTCTGGGGGTTAATAAGAAGAGGCAGGAGGGGGAAAAATGTGGTTCAGAGGGGTTCTGCAGCTGCTGAGTTTGACAAGGTGGTGAGAAAGCAGGCCCCCATGCATTGTGGGTTTTATTGCCCCGAGGATGTGCAGTTCCCAGGGGTTGGAGGCCAGAGAGGCAGATGGGTGGTGGGGTCATCATCCCTGGGAGTGTTAAGGAACCATGGAGATGTGGCAGTGAGGGGACGTGTTGTTCAGTGGGCACGGTGGGGGTGGGCTGACAGTTGAACTTGGTGATCTTAGAGGTCTTTTCTGACCTTAATGATTCCGTGGTGCTGAGTGCTGCTGTGATGCTGTCTGTGTTGCCCCTGGCAGGTGGCTGGATGAAGATGGAGCGCTCCTTCTACCTGAAGAAACGGCGAGCAGACTTTGTGGCTGGCTACCTGAAAGGCAGAGTCGTCGTGGCTGGGGGACTGGGTGAGGCCCTGGGGATGGAGGTGACACTGTAAAGCAAAGAAGAGTCATTACAGAATGGGGAGACCTGGCCTGAGGGAGCAGTGAAAAGAACCCATAAGGGGGGGATGGGCTTTGGGGGTGCAGACAGAGAGGGCAAAGAGATGCTTGCTGGTGACCTGCCGCCTCACTTTGTGTCTCCAGGAAACCAGCCGACCGTCCTGGAGTCTGCAGAAGCTTTCCACCCTGAGAAGAACAAATGGGAGAGCTTGCCCCCCATGCCCACCCCACGCTGTGCCTGCTCCAGCATCGTGCTCAGGGGCTGCCTGCTGCTAGCAGTTGGTGGGGTGAGCCAGGGGTTGAGCAGCGCGGTGGAAGCCCTCTGCCTTTCTGACTCCTAGCAATGGCCCTATGCTCCCCTCCGGTCTCCTAAAGAGCGGCTGGGGGGGAAACGAAGAGGAAGGGACAGTTTGCAGTGTTTGTGCTGTGTGTCCTGCCAGCAGGAAGGGCTCTGCAGGGTGAGGTGTGGGTGAGCATCTCCCTGCTGCCACCCGAACCCAGCACAGGTTTGGAGGGGTCAGCCGGAATGGGGAGAGCAGAAGTGATGCCCTCTTTGGGTGCTCTGAGGTGTGTGTTTTCTCTTTGGTGTGCAGGAAGGGAAACTCCAAATCTGTATCCAGGTACAGGGGATTGTTCTTTTGCCTTCATAGCAAGACTTTTCCTGCAGGCCCATAGCTGTGACTGTTATTTTGCCAGGAGCTGGAGCAAGGAGCTGCCCGTGCTCCTGGGGGAGGGGGGTGGATGCCCATAGGAGTGCTTTGGTGAGAGGCTGGGTGTTACTTTTGGCACACGAGTAGAACAAAAATGCCTTTGCAGGGTTTCACGCAGAGATGGCCTCCACTTAGATTTTAGTTCCTACAATTATTTGGGATCTTGGGGATCAGTCCTGGGAGAAAGAAACAAAAAGGAGCCCCGCCTCCAGAGTACTGGGCAAGGGTTTTCCCGTAGCTTTGCTCTGTAGGGAGGCCAGGGAGCAACAGCCGTGGCTTCTGTTTGGTTTCATTCCTTCATTTGGGAGGGTTTGAGCCACCGGCTGACACTCCAAGCTTTTCGTAGCATCATTAAAAGCTGCACCCAGAAACCCCCTCACATGAACCCAGTCTGTGCTATGGGCTATAATTATAGGAACAGGCAGGAGCGAGGCTGAAAAACGAGGCAAAAGGTGGGCAGCTCAGGCGGCTGTGCCGGGGCTCGGCGAGGTGTCCCAGCAGGGATGCGACCCTTGTTCCTTCCAGCCCATCCCAGCCCCGTTTCGGGGACGGCGGAGCGCGGGGGACACCGTGCGGCCAAAGCCGCCATCGCAGCGCTCACTGGGTCGGCTCCCCCCGCCCGACCCCCCCATGGTTCCATCCTCTCCCACCGGGTCGGGGTGCGCCGGTACCTCCAGCCCTGCTTGGACCGGGTCCGGCTGCGGGCTTTGCTGTGCGGCAGAGGAGAGAGCGAAGCTCCCGAAGCGCAGCTCTGACAGATCCGAGCGGCTCTTTGTGATCTCAAAGAGGAGATAAAAGGGGAAAAGCAGCGACTCGGCAGCGAACAACCCGCTCGCTAATGATTTACATCCCGCCTGCTTGTCTCTGGCGAGGCGCAAGAGGAGCAAACAGCTCCTGCCCCATCCCCTGTCATGTTCCCATCTGCGCTCCCGGTGCTCTGTTTGTTTAGGCTCTGCGTTTCGGGAGGCTGTGCAAACAGCAGGAAGGAGCTCTGCATCCAAAACGTTGCTCTGTTTGGGGGGGATTTGGGGCTGGGGACGTTCGCTCTGCATGCACACAGCGTGCTGACCCCAGGGTTGCGCATCCCTTTGAGAAGCAGAGGAGGACGGGAGGGAGCAAACTCCCTTTCCAGCACAAACCCCGAGTCTCCCGGCACAGCAGATCTCTGTTTCAGCCGCCTCTGCACAGCCGAGAGTCTCTAACTGTTAACGAAGTGTTTTCCTTTGTCCTTAAGGAACCTTTCCCACACACTGCACGGCCCGATGCTCCCCGTTTTCCCATCCCCTGGTTATTGCAGACGGACCCGGCCTTGGGCTCTGCGCTGCCTTTGTTCAGTTGGAGCAAGGGGAGGAGGGACCCGCTGCCTTTGTCTGCCTGCAGCACAGCTGGGGGCTGCTCCTTGGCTTTCTCCTTCCAGAAACGCTGCAGAGCGAGGCAGACAAAGCAGCGCCATGGGAATAAACCCGTCGTAGGACTTAATGAAGAGATGTCAGTGAGCGGGGACGAGGCGGGGGGGGGGGGGGTGGAGATGGAGACGGTCAGTAATCAAAGCTGGAGATGTGCCGAGCATGTAGAGAGGGAGAGAAAGAGGAGCTCCTGAAGCAGCAGCACAGCAAGGAGCAGGTCTGGGTCAGCCGCTTTGTAGCGAAACCCGGCTCTCATTATGGAGCCAAACCCACTGTCTGCAGCCAGCAGCAGCAGCGCCCTGTGGGGCTCAGAGCTCACCGTGGGAGTGCTTTCCCCATGGTTGTGTTCAGGAAGGAGCTGCAGAGCCTTCAGACCCTTCTAATCAGCTCTGCTGTGCTGTGCTCCCAGCTAACACTCGCTTGGAGACATCCGTGTCTGATGGAGCTGTGATTTCCCCGTTAAAAACGTTGTTTGCTGTTTATCACTGGGTCATAAATGGCTTTGTTAACTCAGAGAGGTAACCAAGGAGTGGGAAGGGACACATCTATGGTTACTTAGTGGTGAGAGATAGGGTGAGTTATCTGTATGCCAAGCTGTGCCCCAGTGCAGCATCACAGCTCTCAGCATCCAAAGCACAGCACCTGCAGCCTCCTCTGAGAGCACTGTCCCCTCCCTGGCTGCTCTCAGCTATGGGAAATCCCACATTCATTCCGTGGGCTGAGTTTCCCTTCAAGAGCAGGGGAAATCCTGCAGGTTTCTCCATCCCTCAGCAGCTCAGTGCTGGCACTCACTGCTTCCAGCACGCTGCCAGACACGAGTGGGAGGATTCTATCCCTCCTCGGTTGGTTTCCACAGCTGCACCTTGCATCCTGCAGCTCTGCTTTGCTCCTGCTGCTGTGGGAAAACAGGAGGTTGAAGGAGATGACAAAACAAGAGGGCTGTGCCTGCCCTGGAGGTGATGGTGGGCCAGGGTTGGGGAGCAGGGAGGTGATTCAGGTGCACTCTCCATGCGTGGGGTTGGTTTGTGTTTAAGGCTTTGCTGTGGGTGTTCGTGTTGAGCAGTACTGGGCTGTTCGCCTCCCCCTCTGGATGCTCTCCGAACGGCAGATGGCATCCATGGGCTGAGCCAGCAGCACCTGCTGCTGTGTGACCCTGCCCTGCTGCTCCAGTGAGCTGCCAGGGCTGTGCTAATGGCATCCAGCAGATCCAAGGGAGTTTGCAAGGAACTCTACGTGGAAAGAAAGAAAGAAAGGAAGAAAGCTAAAGGATCTTGCAAATAACTCGATGTGAAAAGAGCATTATGCATCTTCTCCAGTGCTCCCATCAGCAGGCATTGCCTCTGGGTCCCAGCGCCTCACAGCTGGCTGAATTCTGCTCCTCTGAGCAGATCTTAATGCTGCTGCGTTGGTGTGTGTGGTTGAATCCTGCTCACACTGCTGAGCTGTGCCATGGATCATTCTGGCTTGGATAGCTGCAAATTTTCTTTCCCCAGATGCACGTGGCATCTTTCCTGTGGGTGATGCTGGTTATTCCACCTCTGGCACAGATGGATCCCATTTTGGCTGGAGGGACAGAGCAAAACCCCAGCATGGAGCCCCATGATCCAAGCAGGGGCTTTGGATTGTGAGAAACGGGTACAGCAAGATGAGCCCTCAGTTCTGCAGGGCAACCCAGCAGAAGTATCCCAACTGGGTTTGTGCTGCATGCTGACAGCACTGCACACAGCTACAACACCCAGCAGGCTGCTGCTGCTGCTTGAACCACAGTGTGACAGCAGGGATGCTCCAATTCATGCACTGCAAAGCTCCACGAGCAGCAGGCATGCACCAGGTGACAGCACACAACCTTGGCTGCTCGTTCCTCCCTGAGCAGCTCTCCTGGTATGCTGGGCAGGGCATCCCAAAGTGGCCGAAAGCAAATTGCAATCAGTGATCATTGTTCAGGGGCAGGAATTCAATGCTTTTCACCTCATCTCACATCGGGAGGACTGCTGCTGTCAGACTGACACTGACAACCAATTAAGATGCCAATTCAGTAGCGGGCACGCTTAGGCTTTGGCACAGGAGAGCTGCTGATGACAAAGCACATTTGCTGAAGCTGGCCTGGAGGTTGCTGTGGCTGTTGTGGATGGTGCTGCAAAGGGAATGTTTTAGGAATAAGTGGGTTACGACCCGGCTTCCTTCCTAAGATACGCAGATAATTTGATCTGCTTTGGAGAGCCGTTGTCAGCTGAGCTTTTGCGGTTTTCCAGCTCTGAATGGCACTCAGCAAATCATGCAGCCGACTGCTGCCGTGTCCCCATCTGAACTCCCAATACCCCAACTTGTGCTTGCTGAAAGGAGGGCTGATCCAGCACTGAGTGGTGCTGCTGCTGATTGCTGCGCTGGTGTTGTTGCCAACGAACATCGCCGCTGTTGTCCTCAAGCAGGCTTTGTCTGCACAGACAGGAAACTTCTTGAAAGCAAACTCCCATATATCTGGCTGCAGAGCAGAGATCTGCCTGCAGAACTCCTGTGTCTTGTGTCAGACCCGTAGTTTGCACAGCAGTGTGCTGCTCTGCTCCTGCTCACAGGGAGGTGATCTGTGGGGTCAGCGCTCCTTTTGCTCATCAGCCAACCCTTCCCAAATGGGGACCCAGTGTGGAGTTGTGTGTGAATGCTGTCATACCACTTCGTAGAATCATAGAATCACAGAATGACCTGAAAAGGATCACAATGATCATCTCGTTTCAACCCCCCTGCTATGTGCAGGGTTGCCAACCACCAGACCAGGCTGTTTAGAGCCACATCCAGCCTGGCCTTGAATGCCTCCAGGGATGGGGCATCCACTGAGAAAGCTGGGGATGGAGCTCCTCCAGTGGGCACTGGGGTCCATCTGTCATTGTCACCGTTGTGTCCCCATCAGCTCCCCAACCCCGCTGACATCCCTGCCCAGCCACCAGCAGACACAGCCTCCCATCGTGCCCACATGCAGTGGATGTTGAATCACAACCATGAGATGCAAAAGCTTCCAGCACTGAGCATGAAAGATTTTTTTGGGGGGGGGAGTTTGCTTATTTTTGTTAGAAACAGCTCAGCATTTCTGCAGCCCTGTGGGCGGCCCATTGCTGGTAGCTCAGCTCTTGCCCCTACTTTCATTTCTCTTCTTGATGTTCTTCGCTTCTTAAACTTCTATACATAAAGCTGCTCAGAGCAATGCATTTTAATTTGCTCAGTCTGGCTGGATGGGGTGGGATTTGTGATTTCCATATCTGCTGTCACCGTGGCTACACGCAGCAGGAGCTCAAACTGTTCAGCATCCCCTTATGGGACCAATGGTGCTGTGCAGAACGATCCTCCAGCCACCCATCCTGGGCACAAAACTGACAGAGAGTCAACAGGGTGGATGGTCGGAGGAATGAGCCAGGCTCGGATGGCCTGAGCAGGGGATGGGGGGTGATAAGCCAGGCAGCTGCGGTAGGTGCAGGTGCGGAGGTGGCCCTTGTGCTGCGATCATGGGATTCGATAGGTCATCAATTCCTTTTCTAAAGGCTCCCGTTTGCTGCTTAATGCGTTTCCCTTCTTCTGCTGATGGATGGGGCGCCCAGCGGGGAAGATCAGAGCAAAACTCCTGTTTTTTTGGAGGAGGGATGGGATCCACATCTACCCGAGCAGCCCCACAGCGGGAGGCCACTAATGAGAGGCGATCATTGGCCTTTTTGTTGCCTCTGGCTCTGTAACGCCTGGCAGGGCATCTTTCCCTATCGGAGTGCTGACTGCTGTACGTGGGTCTTCATATTCTGACTATGACAAGGATGTTTCTGACACACAGGCAGTGCTGTAACGTCCATTTAGAATGAAGAAATAATAATCCAAACGCTAACAACAACAACAACAATAATAATAATAAAACCTAGCAGGCTGGAAGAGAACCAAGCTCCCATCCTTACGAAGTATCAGGTCGATCAGACTGGCTTTGAGGTTTAGCTGACACAGAGCCAAATTCCTGCACCGACTTTCATGTCGGTGTTAGCAGGACACAGGACATAGCACAGGGAGCACAGCTGGGACGGCTGTGGATGGGGTTGGGGATTTTCCTTGGGTTTCCCCACTGCTGAGGAAGCAGCGGTGATACAGAAGGCCACAAGAAGGGATCCTTATCGGCGGATTCCAGCCGACTTAGATCTGTGTCCCTTGACATTTCCATTAAAAAGGGCTTCCTGAGGGAGCCTGGAACAAAAGCATACCTCGGCTGAGTGTCAGCGAGGAGAACCGCGGAGAGGAATTTATCTTCTAGAAACAGAAAGAGAAGCAACCCGAGTCATTTCCTTTCATCCCGGGGAAAGCCTCTGGAAGGCATCCTTGTAAATCAAGAGGACATTAAACGTGTGCTTAAGGCTAAATCGTGCTCGAGTGCTTCCTGGGCCGCTGGGCAAACCCTGAGCGATCCTACAGCTGTGGCTATGTGCAGGAGCGTTCGCCTCCACCAGAGACATTTGGTGCTCTATCGCAACAGGGAGCTTTGCTTCTTCCCCTTCCACTCGGCGGCAATCTCTGGGCTGTGCCTGTGCCGATCTGTTTACTTTGACATCGAAATTACAGCAGTTTAGTTAATCTCATCTGCGCTTTGTTTGTCTCCCCTATGGGCTCTGCTGGCCGCCCGCAGATCGAAATGCAGCTCCTGTTACTGTGAATAATTCATTGGTGTCACTCTGCTTTGGTACAGGATGTCATCAGGGCACCCAGCCCATCCCAGCACAGGTGGGAGATGGCTGATGTTAAACTGGGGATCGAGGTTTGCTCAGCTTTGGGGTGGAGAGGAGGTGTGGGAATGTGCAAAAAGCCCTTTGCTCCATTGTCTGGTGAGGTTCCGCAAGGCACTGGCGATACAAACCAAAGGAGCAAGATACTTTGAGTCCTGGGGCTGCAGGGATGTGCATGGCTGCGTCCCACGTCTCGACTTCAGCACCCACTTCTATGGCTGTGCTATGGATGCATTCAAAAGCACCTTTCTTACCCAGCACTCTGGTACCCAGCCTGCAAGTCCAGGAGCTCCGCTTGGCTCTCATCCAGACACGAGATGGCACAGCCGACATCTCTGTGCTCAGGGACACAAAGCCTGCAGCGAGGGGCCGGGGCTGTGCTCTCATCCTTTACACGAGCCCCCCCCCCTTTGCCTCACCCCGTCTGCCCCGAGCTGCTGGAAGCGATGGGAAAACCCAGGTCTGATGAGTAATGCCGCAGTTATCTCTTTCTTCCATCGATACGGTGTGTCCTCACACATGCCAGAACTGGGCAAGAGCTTTTGTTTGGGCTTCTCTGAGAGATCATCGCATTCTTTTAATATCTCAAAACAAAGACTTACCACAGGGGCAAAAAGAAAAAGACCACACGGGGAGGTGCTGCCGAGTTAACCAGAAACGTCCGGACAATGCATTTGTATTGGGGCAGCCTGCAGACATTCTGTTCCTCCCACGGATCCCTGCTCACTGCACGCAGGGCTGAGCACCGGTCCGTGGCTTTGCCTCCCTGAGCTCTCCTCTCTCTCATTTTGCCCTCAATACGCGGTTGTAGGTTGGTTTTTATTCTGAGAGAAAGCCAGATCTGTCGTCGTTCTGTGCTTGTGGCTGTGGCCGTCCGTGCATCCCTCCCCCGTAGCCACGCATCTCTCCTCCTCTTGCACCCGGGCGCTTTGCTGCGCACCCTCCCCTCCACACCCCGACCCTCTACCTCTCCTTTTGGGTACAACCATCACCCCACATCCCCTTCTGCACACCTTCAACACATCCCTGCTACGCGGGACCCCACTTCTCATCCCACCCAACTGTTTCCTTTACACTTCTGCCCCCGCGGCCGCACCCGTTTCCACCCCCCTTTCTCCCTCACCTCCCCCCCCCTTTTAATCCCAGCGGTTCCGGGGGTCCCCCTGCACCTGCCCAGCCCCGTGCCCCCCCCATCCCCGCACCGACAGCCGGACGGGGCGGGCTGCAAGGCGGCCAATGGGCGAAGGGAGGCGCGGCCGTCGGGGCAGCCGCATTTAGGAGCGGGGCGAGCGGCGGAGCCGGGAAGGATCGCGGTATGGAGCGGGTGGCGGTGGGGCCCGGGGGCACCTCGCTGGTCGAGGGGTTCATTAAATCGCCCCGACCGCTGATGAAGAAACAGGCGGTGAAACGGCATCACCACAAACACAACCTCAAGCATCGCTACGAGTTCTTGGAAACGCTGGGGAAGGGAACGTATGGGAAGGTGAAGAAAGCACGGGAGCGTTCCGGCAAGCTGGTAAGAGCTGGTCCTGAGCTTCTCCGTTGTTATTTCGGTGCGTCCTCGCTACTCCGGTGCGGCGGTACCGACTCCGGTTCTGCCCCGCCGGTACAACCGGGACCGCAGCGGTGCTACGGAGCCTCCGGTACCGGGAGAGCGCGGCCCTAAAGGTGCAGGAGCCGGGAGGCTGCGATGCCCCGCGCCCACTTGACCCAGTCGGGCTTCCTGGGGTGAAGGGGGTTTGCAGATATCCGATGTGGAAGAACAAACATCGCACTCCGGTCTCAAGGATCGTTCCCTTCCTCTCGCCCTGGTGTCGAGTTGGTTTTACATGTTGACTCTCGGCGGCGTGCAAGCAAAGCTGAGCCCCTCAGAGCCCTGAGTGTCCGCTTGAAGTCGCGATTCACTGAATAGCTGGCTCGGCTCCTTTGGAAGAAAGTGGCTCTGTGCCATGCAGAGCTCAGCCCCGAGCATAGACCTGATGTGATTCGGGCAGCTCAGCCTCAGGCACCCCGTGGTACACAAGCTCTGAGCATGGTGTAAAATTGGCTTGTTAGTGTGCCCCTGGAGCGTGTCAGTGAAAACAACTGTGAACTGGAGAGGTTTTCCTCTCCAACAGCTCTTCATTAAGCCAGTTTTCCCATTTCCATTCCCCTATCTGATGCTGCTGCATAACCAGGGCCTTGCAATGCTGCTCCCACCCAGCAGCCTGGGAGGATCTCATCCCTGGGGTGGATGAGGAGCCCTGGCTTTCCCTTTCTGCACCAAACAAAGCTTGTGCAGTGGATCTTTGAGCCACCAGAAAAGGTTCCTACCTGTGGAAGCCCCTTAGGACAGAGACTTGTTTGTCTGGTAGCATAAGTCCATTATAATGCAAATCAAATCCACACACCAGTGGCTCTTCTATAAGTGCCAAAGATAGTCAAAGGCTGGACTAACTAGTACTGCATCGAGCCAGCCCTGTGGGAACAGGAGGCTTAACCACAAATCTCTCCTCTTCCCACAAATTCTTTCTTGCACCACTCAGCATTTCCGGACCTGTTTAATCTTTAGGCTTATCCCAAACTGGGATATTTGTTCCTTTTCTAAGTGGCTTTCACTTCCCAAAGGCTGAGGTGTGAGCAGGCACTGCTGCTCCTGCGTTACCCCTCCTGGGTTGTGCAGATCCCACATTACAGCAGCACTGGAGCTGCTCCGTGCACGGCTTTGGCCTCTGGTTAATCAAACTGCACAGACAACACACTGAATATTGAACCATCTTTCTTAGCTGCTTGGCTGTCTTTCTTTTCTGTCCCTTTTATTTATTATTATTATTATTATTTTGCCCTATCCTCTCATGCCTTTCATTTTGAAATGCTGTGGTGGTGCAGTGCATCCTGCACCTGCTGCCAGGGCAGCATTTGGCCCTTTCCTTCCCATCCCACAGTTCTTCCAGCCTGCTTCCCCAGCCCAAGGCAACCAGAAGCTGGAGGGGGGTCCTTGTGGGGTCAGGAATGGATCTGTGGGTTTGTGCAGCATTGGGGAGAGGCAGCACCTGGAGTGTTCCAAAGCAGCAAAGCCTCCTTTGATCTCCACTAAGGGGTGAACCCTGGTCCCTTCCGGAGTGCGTTGTAATCCATATTTCATGGAGCATGAAACGCTGCACTTGCAATCTGGAACAACTTCTGAAGTGCTGCCTGGGGTTGTAGCTTAATGCATCTTTCAGCAGCTGCTGAAAATACCTGTTCTGCCCCCAAAAAACTATTTAATTAAAAGCCTTTTTGACTTGGAAAGTACTCGGGAGTTCTCAGGGCTCTGACAGTGGGACTGTTTCCTGCAGGAGATTTTTTTTTCACATAGCACTGATGGAGCAAGGGGTGTTGGTTGTGTTTCTGTGTCCCTAGAGCTGCCATCCCCACTGCTGGGATGCCTTCCCCTCTCTAAGGGCTGCACCTTGAAGTTGGGGGGGGGGGATATTGGGACAAAGCAGCTGCTCAGTACCTCTGAGGAAGGGTGAGAAGCTTGAGGGCTGATGGGTGGATCAGTCACTGCTTCTAATGGTGGGTTTGGGCTCTGGTGAGACCCAAGCAGTGGCTTCTCCTTGCTGTGTGCCGTCCGTTAGGAGAGCCCTGGGGCTCTGCAAGCACTAAACCTGCTGGTGAAGGTCACTAAGTGTGAGTGTTCCCTGCTCAGGGCACGCACAGCCAATGGCATTTCCTGAGGCATCCCACCCTGAGGCTGCTTTGTCTTTTCTTGGCAGCAGGTCTTGCTTTGAGTCCAGGCTCAGCGTGAGCGTCTCAGCCTGCTGTGTGCACCCCAAAGTGCAGTGCTGAGGGTTGGCAGATGAGAAGAGTGGGGCAGCAGGGAGGTGGGAAGCAGGAGCAGGGGATTCTCTGCATAAAGGCTTTGCCTTGCATTGCATGGGGGTCACGTAATCAGGAGCTGGAGCGAAAATTGTTAAACTTTAACCTGCTAACCCAGAGCGAAGGTTCTGGCAAGGAATACCTGGGTTTCGAGAAGCTATGAAGTGCCTTCAGTATTGCTTTCAGTATTGTTTTGCACAACGCCCTGTGCATGGGTTATTGAACTCCTGTGGCTGGAATCTGCTCTGCTGCTGCAGAGTCAGATTTACACCACGAAGGCAGCACTGTGGCAGCTGAGATCTCACTGCTGTAGCATCTGGTGGCTTCTGGGGCTGTGATGGGCAACGCTCAGCTCTGCTGTCGTGGCAAATGTGTGTCAGCCTGCGGCTGCCAGTGGGGTTTCTGACTCCCCTAAGCCAAAGGGACGAATGTCAGAGGCCCTGGACACCACCTGGAGAAGGGGCCCCGTGCAGCTGGGCCTGTTGGTTCCCTTCACCCCCCTCCTTGTTGCCATGAGACCCAGAGTGGGGGTCCCTTGGTGGATTAACTCTGTTCTGCATTCTTGTCTGGTACAAAAAAAAAAGAGGTTCTGCTGGATTCAGTTGTAAATTCAACCCTAGGAGCGCATTGTTTCTCCTCAGCCCCTTTGAAAAAGGATTAGAAGGCGTCTATTCTCCAGCACTCACTCTCCTTTCTCCTCCCCTTTCAATTTCCTCCTAGAAGAGAACTTGAAAAGCCAATGGAAGCCGGAGTGCAGCTCACATCATCAGCCCAGTCCTGAGCTCTCTGCCTCTGCTCCCTCACACCAGACATTCCCTTCCCTCTCCATAATCAGCTCCTTGAAATAAGTACTTGTGAGGAGAACAGAACCTGTTTTTTCATTTCCATGACCCCAAGAAGACGTTATCTCTGCAGCCATGTGCAGGTTGCATTCCTCTGGCTGCAGCCCAGCCTGGCTGGGACTCAGCTCCTGTAAGAACTGCAGGCACAGGGAGTGATGCTGAGCCCCTTCCCAAGGGCAGGTGCTCCTTGCCCTGCTGTGGGATGATGTGGTGCTCCTGGGTGATCACTGTGTGTCCTCCTTCACAGGTAGCCATCAAGTCCATCCGGAAGGACAGAATCAAAGATGAACAGGACCTTATCCATATCAGGAGGGAGATAGAGATCATGTCGTCCCTCAACCACCCCCACATCATCGCTGTCCATGAAGGTGAGCTCCCTCCTCTCTGCCCCTTTTCCTTTCGACCATTTCCCTGATTTACCCCATAGGAGCTCACTGTGGGGAATCCATAGGGGGGGAACCAGCAAACTCCAAAGCAGCGGGACTCCCTGCAGCCTGAGGGAAGAGCAGGACTTGCTCCTGCCACCCTTTCCCTTCCCTGGGGCATAGGAAAACCAAACCACAGCTTCAGCAAGAGCTCCTGTTGCCTGTTTCTGCTCTATGGCCAGGACTGGGCTCTGCTCCCAGGCTGTCAAGGCAATGTGGATGGCAGCCGAAGGGCACGTCCTCAGGATCAGATTTGGGCTGCTCCAGTTGGAAGCTTGCTCCTCGCTCCCTTGGTGACAAACCAGTGTGGCTGTGCCCTTCCTGGTGCCTGGGGTTTGTCTCTCTGCCCCAGGTGTGTGTGTGTGTGTTGTTGCCACCTCTGTGGTGTACGTGAGGTATCCAAAGTCCTTTTGTCCTCCAAACAAAAGCACACTGGCTGGTGGTTTATAGAAGGTGTTTGCAAGGACTGAGTCACGCTGCTCGCTGGAATTCAAAAAATACTGAGGCAGCTTTCTGCAAATAGGAGGAAAGCACTCCAGCAGTGGAGCACAGTGGGAGCAATTGGGAATGCACAAAGCCCAGCTGTGCCTCCGAGCCTTTCCCTGGGAGGTGGGGTCTGTGAAGCATGGGAGGTCCATGTCTCAGCCTTCTCCTGGAGAATGAGAGCACATCTCTGGCCAAAAAAAAAATCCAGCTGTCCCCATCTGACCTCCAGGTCACAAACCCAGCACCTCCCGTTCTGCAAAGCACACAGGCAGGCATGCCATGCGTTGGGTTCAGCCAGAACCTCCGCTCACTGTAGGGCGCATGCAGACATCCTCAGCTCTGAGCATCCCTCCTAATGCCCCATGGCTTCCCATCTCCATTCCCATTCAGTGTTTGAGAACAGTAGCAAGATTGTCATCGTGATGGAGTACGCCAGCAAAGGAGATCTGTATGACTACATCAGTGAGAGGCAGAGGCTGTCAGAGCAGGAGGCTCGCCACTTTTTCCGGCAGGTTGTGTCGGCTGTCTACTACTGCCATAAGGTGAATGGGGCCGTGTGGGCTCAGATCCCATGGGGGCACATCTGGTGGTGATGTTCAGTCTGGGCTGGGAGCTGTGGGATGCTCAGGGCTGTTGGGTTTTCTTGGGAATCGGGGTTAATCCCGCTCCTTATCTGAAGGGTGCGGTGCCTTCGGGCCTCTGCGGGGGAAGTGCCCTGACAGCTTTTAGGAAAGTGCTGCCTGGCTGCTGTGGTGTCAGGCTGACTAACCCTACACTGTCCCACCCGTGTCGGGGGAGACGCCCAGGGCTGTCTGTGAGGGTGGTGGCTGAGCCCTGGGTCAGCACCTCTTCCATTGTGGGATGGGCTCTGTTGGCTGGGTGGGCACTGGGGGTCTCCCTCGGGGTGCTGTAAGGCTGTGCTGGGGTCACGCCTCGTGCTGGGTACTGTGGCAAGAATGGGGGGTCGCAGGCACCTCCTGAACCCAGTGCAGACTGGGGCATGGCTTAGCAAAAGCACGGAGCTGTGCTCACCCTGGGGGTGGGTACTGGCTGCTTCCGTGGGCACAGGGCTGGGGTGGATGCAGGAGCCCGACGTGGCATTGGGTGCTGACAGCAGCACCCAATTCAGGACGTGGTTTACAGCTCATCCTCGTGCAAGCAGCCGGAGTTATTTGCTGCTATCTCTTTGCTGTCACTGATGTGAACGCCCATGCTGTCGCCACTGTACCGGCACCGTGAACGGCAGTGACCTCCCCATGCTGCATTTCCCTTCCTCAAACATCCTGTGAGCTCAACCCACCTCTCCTTCCCTCTTGCAGAATGGGATCGTTCACAGGGACCTGAAGCTGGAGAACATCCTTCTCGATGCCAACGGGAACATCAAGGTGAGGAGCTGTTGGCCCATGGCCGTACATTGGGGTTCACTCAACAAAGAGCTCAGGGATGCTGGCGCACGGTGGGGGGGCTGTGATGCCCTATTCCTCCCAGGGCATGTGGTCCTTATGGCTCGGGGAAGGCTGCTGCTGTTTGCCCTGGAATGAGAGAGCAAGGCTGAGAGATGAGGACCGGAGGGCTGCCCTTGTGATCCCCAACTGAAAGGGAGAGGCTGCAGAGGCAGAGCGTCAGAGTTAAAGCCATCAGTGTTTATCTCTCTGCTGATAAGAGGGCAAAGTCTGAAGCAGACTTCAAAACAAGACACACTGGGGAAGAAGTGGTTTCCCAGTGAAAGTCTCAGTTCCCATAAGCACAGGGCAGCCAGGTTCAACCCCACGGCCGTGCCTTTCTCCTGGGTCAGAGTGGTTGGAGATAAAGGGATGGGGCTTTATCTGTGCAGTGGGTGATGGTGTCATTGGGACTGTGCCTTCTGCTCCCTGAGTGGTGGCTGTCTTGGGCATAATGAGTGCCCACATGCTAGCAAAGCTGATAGGGCACGTATCAGCTTTGTGGCTGTAGGTGAACCAGAGGAGAGCCCCGTGGTGTTGCTCTGGTCTCACCTGGACACAGACCCACAGCTCCACAGCTTCAGGTGGCGGTGCTGCTCCACCTGCAGACAGCAGCCTTGCTGCTTGCTAAGAGCTGTGAACTTGGAGATGCTCAAAGCCAGGTTGGATGGGGTCCTGGGCTGCCTACTGTAGTAGCTGGTAATCCTGCCCACAGGAGGAGGTTTGCAGCTCGGTGACCTTCAAGGACCCTTCCAACCTAAGCCGTTCAATGATGATTCTGTGATTCTCTCCAGATTGCAGACTTTGGCCTGTCCAACGTTTACCAGCAGGACAAATTCCTGCAGACGTACTGTGGTAGTCCCCTCTATGCCTCACCTGAAATCATCAACGGACGGCCCTACAAAGGTCCAGAGGTATGTGGCACTGCCTCTCAGCTTGGACTTGGGGCATCTCCGGGTGTTCTCCCCGTATGGGAGCTGGGATGGCAGAGACCTCTTTTGGGGTAGCAGTCTCCTGAGGCAGAGAACTGTGTTAATTGGGTGTTGTGGTTGGATGGAAACAGCTGGGGGTGGTCCTGCCCCATGCCATGACCTGGGGTGGTGGCCTGGTCCTGCTGCCCTCACCTCAAGGTCCCCAACCTTCCTGCAGGTGGACAGCTGGTCCCTCGGTGTCCTCCTCTACATCCTGGTCCATGGCACAATGCCTTTTGATGGCCACGACTACAAGACCCTGGTCAAGCAGATCACCAGTGGGGACTACCGGGAGCCCACGAAGCTGTCAGGTAGGCAGACCCCATCACTCCATCCATTCTGTCCTCCAACTCATGCTCTCCTGGTGCCTGACCTTCCTCTCTCCCCCAGATGCCTGCGGGCTGATCCGGTGGATGCTGATGGTGAACCCGGAGCGCCGTGCCACCATTGAGGACATTGCCACACACTGGTGGGTCAATTGGGGCTACCGTGTGCCCGTTGGTGAGCAGGAGCTGCTGAGGGAAAGCAGTGAATCCCCATTGGCCACGGTGGCCGAGTGGCTGCGGCGCTCCTCCAGACCCCTCTTTGAGAATGGCTCCAAAGTGAGGTGCTTCTTCAAGCAGCACATCCCTGGTGTGACCCTGGAGAGGCAGCGTTCCCTTAAGAAGTCCAAGAAGGAAAACGATGTCTCCCATGTGCTTCAGGAGGGGGCTGCAGCCCCGGAGAATCCCTCCAAGTCCATCCTCAAGCGGCCCAAGGGCATCTTGAAGAAGAGAAATTCCTGCGAGCAGAAGGTGCCCATCCCTCCGCCAACAGCTCCTGGGGGCGAGGCGAAGAGTGAGGATGGGGATGTGACTGCTGTGGGGCTGAGCCCAGTGCTACCCTCTGCAGTGCTGGGGGATAGCGAGGGCAGCAGTGTGGTCCCTGTGGCTGTGCCCAAAAAGGGAATCCTAAAAAAGCCCCCGAAGAGGGAATCAGGGTATTACTCATCCCTGGAATGCTGTGAATCCGGGGATGTCTTGGATGCAGGGAGCTTGGACCTTGAGAGCAATGTGTTTGCTGACAGCCCAACCACTGAGCAGGGCCCCCCCATCCTTCCCAGCAGCCGGAAGGGCATCCTCAAGCATAGCAGCAAATACACCAACAGTGCTGAGCCCCACAGCCCCTCTGGGCAGAGCTTTGGATGCTTTGACGAAGTGTCCCTGCCCAAAGCCCCCCTTGCTCCCCGCCCTCGCCCACCCAGCGCTGTGAGTGAGGACAGCATCCTCTCCACCGAATCCTTTGAGCAGCTCGACCTCCCTCCACGCATCCCCCCGGGCAGCAGCGGGGCCATGAGGGGCTGCGTCTCTGCTGACAGCCTCCTGTGCTTGGAGGAGGAGGAGGAGGTGGATGAAGGGCGCAGGCTGCGCCGCTGGACCGTGACCCACTGCCCCAGTGCACTGGGAGAAAGCTGTGACAACATCACCGAGGTGTACCGGCGTGCCGTGGCCATCAGCATGAAGCTGAGCTGAGGGCTGTAGGGATGGGGTCCCTGAGCCTGGGATGATCCCTGCTGTGGGGAGGGGGGGGAACAACCCCCCCCTTTCCCCTCCAGGGCTCCCTTATGTCTGGAAGGGGGGCTGCCCTGTGTTTTCCTTCCCCTCCCCCCCCCTATTTATTTTGCAGCCTCCAGGAGGATGTTGGATGCACACAGGGATAGGGTTGTGGGGTGGGGGAGGGGGATGCCCTGAGTGCACATCTCAGAGAGGAGGGGGTGATAAAAGGACCAAAGCCCTAAGCTGCCCCATTGCCCCCCCCCCCCTGCTCCTGCTAAGGGGAAGAAGTGTTCTCTGTGGCACCACACTCCCTCCCTCCTGCCTTCCATGCAGACAGGCTCATCTCATGGGAGGGATGAAATAGGGTGATGGGGAGGGAGGAATGGGGGGGGATTTCTTTTTTCTTTGCACTGTTTTTTTTGGCTGCACGAGATAACGGATGGGGCAGGTAATATACCTCAAACAACTGGAGATGTAGCAAGGTGCAGGCAGGAGGATATCCTGGCTGCAGACTGGGGTTTGCTGGCAATGGGGTGCAACCCCATCCTTCTGCTGCTCTGAGAAACCCAACTGGAATGAAGCACCAACTGGAAGAGCGCATGCACTGTGATGGCGATGAGCTGAGGCTGCAGGAAACCCAGAGCTGCCCCACACCACAGTCTGAAAATGTGCTCTGATGCCAATTTCTCATGGTGAAAGGAGAAAAAAAAAAAAGAAAAAAGTGCCTTTCGTAAGGCACTGCTTCTTTATTTATTGCCTTGTGTGTGAGTTAATGTAAAACTTCATCAGCACTGGATTTGCTCAGCTCAGTATCAGCCCCCCCCCTTCCTGTGGCTGGTTGTGGGGTGGTTGTGCTGCAGCCCTGTTGCACTGCTGTGTGGGGGCAATGGCTCTGTTCCTTCCTACAGCGTGGTCCAGAGGAAAAAACATTAAATTAAAAACAAAAGGCACATGTTGGTTGTTTTCCTGGTTGTTCTTCCACTGCAGTGTTCTGGGGGATGCTCCAGGCTGGGGTGTGCTGTCCCCAGTGGGGTCCTGTGGCTCTGGTGGTGATGCTGGGGCTGTGCATGGTTATAGGGTTTGCTCTAGGATGGGTGAATGTGAGCTGGTTGTGGCTGTGTGTGTCCTGTGGGGTGCAATGCATCGTGCAATGTGTGCTCAACCTTTATTTGCAGACTCTCCAGCATGCCCACCCCATTCCCCAGCCATGGGGACCTCAAAGCGTGCATCCTGCAGGGATTTTCCACCCAGGAGAACACAGCTCCCAACTTTTGCTTTCCCAACTCTGCTGCAGAGTGTGTCCAGGTGTGTGAGCTGTGTGCAGGCGATGGCAGCAGGAGCTGTGCTCTCAGGTACCAGCCCTGGAGCAAAATCCCATTGGAGATGCACAGCACCGCTCTGCTGCCCCCAACAGTTGCCCCCCTCTCCATCCCGTTCCCCCCTCAGTTTCCTTTGTCTTCTCCTCCCGCTGCGGCATTGAAACTGCTTTTATTGCTCTCTAAAGCACGGTAACAATTTCCCTTTTCCACTCGAGTAAATCAGAGACATTTCAGGTCCCCATTGCAGGAGAGGGCCGACGCTGTGGGGCACGAAATGCTCTGCCCCCCACTGCGCATTCCCTGCGTGCTTTGGCCCCGTGCAGTGATACCTACAGCTGCTGTGTGGCTGTATGGGGTGAAGCCTCCAGCCTGGCCAGCATCCCCAGCACAGCCAGGGCTGCAGTGGGGCTTTCAGCCTCAGGGTGCACTCGCATCTCTGGGGTTCACCCAGTACCCCATAGGGTGCTTGTTGAGTGTGGGGTGTAAGAACCTTCAGATCGATGCTAGACTGCTGCATGGGGGGATGGAAGGGTCAACCACATCAGGGGTTGATCCAGGAGCCCCATGTGGTATCTCTGAGAATCCATAGGGTCCTAAAAGAGGGGAGGAGAAGGGTGTTCTGTGCTGAGGATCTGGGAGCAGGAGGGAGCCCAGCCCAGCACCGCTCCCTCACAGCACAATGACTCAAATCTGGTCCCATCCTGCCCAGGCTTGTGCTGGGAGCCCGGATGCACTGAGCCCATATTTGGGGCTGGAGGGGACGTGGTGTGGGAGGGGAACACGTGTCCTTTATGGGGCAGCAGTGCAGCATTGGGGCTGTGGGAGCAGCGGGGGATCGCGCCCATTGCTTTCCCAATCACCCATCTGCTGTCATCACCGGTTGTGACAGAGCCACAGAGCTCATCTTTCTCATAGAAACCTCCTGTTATTTTGTTTTCTCCCTATGTTTTCTGCTCCAGATATCCCGTGCCTGTCTGACACACCACGGGCCGGGGGCCAGCACTATTTCTGAGACATTCTGCATTAACTCAAGTGCCAGCACAATTAACACAACAAAGTTGTGACGTTTTGCATGCGATGCTTTCAAAGCCGTGCTTTTTTTTTTTTTTTTTTTCTCTCTCTTTTTTTTTTTAATTTAATATTACCTGTTTGATTGCTGGATTTCTTTGAAGATCAGAAGAGGAAAAATCCCCACATGAAAGCCTTCCCATTCTCAGCCTGGAGTGGCTGAAAAGAGAAGAATGAAAGGAGAGAGCAGCATCCGGAAATATTTCTCCCACTCCTCAGGAGAGCAAGGAATAGAACCATAGAGCCATAGAATCATTAAGGTTGGGAAAAAAAGCTCTGAGATCCCCAAGTCCAACCCCAACCCATCCCACCATGTCCCCTCATGTCACATCTCCATGCTGAGTGCCTCCAAGGATGATGCTTGTTGGCCCCACACCTGGAGGGCTGTGTGGGGGCTGTTGGGACCAAAGTCCAGCACCAAGCCATTGAGGCTTGGTGAACTTCACCCCATTGGCCTCTGCCCATCCATCCAACCAGTCCAGATCCCTCTGTAGTGCTTTCCTACCCCCAAGCAGACCAACACTCCCCCCACCCCGGTGACATCTGGATGGTTGTGCAGCTCTGCAATGCTTCCTTAACGCATCAGCGGGAGGGAGCACAGGGGACCATGGGGTTTGGGAGCAGAGAAGTTGGCATTGCTCACAGAGTGACCCTATGGAGCGCTGCCACACGGCACCAAAACCCCTCAAAACCTTGTGCAAAGCAGGCAGGGAGCTGGCAGAGCTGCAGGGCTGTCACAACCCATGCTTTCTCCCTGCCAGCTGCAGCCCTGCCCGCCCTCCCCAGCCGGCTGAGCCACCTGCTTGGGGCACAGGTTGGGCTCCTTGCACAGGGGTGAGGCACGAGGCAGGAGCCCATTTTTCTGGTGGCAGTGCTGGGCGTTGAGGTTCACACACACTGAGCAGCGCTGCAGGAGGTTCCCACCTGGGGGATGCAAATCAAACGTGGCAACGATGTCCCAACCCCATGCAAATACCACAAGCAGGAATGGGGGCCTCCTGGCAGCTCCAGTGGTGAGCGTTGCTTTTTTGCACCTGGAAGAATTGCAGCGTGCAGTTACTTGGCTGCCTGCAATACAATGCGATGGGGCGGGGGGGGGGGTTGCAAAGCTGCATGGGTTCAGTGGGCATCGGTTCCTTCACTTTGGGACCCACAGCTTGCAAAACCACATCAGGGTGCTCCTTTGCATTCACAGGCAATCAGATACATCATTTGGACCTCCTCCCACCGCCGTCCGACCTGCAGGTCCCAGCAGCCCCCCAGGGATCTGCACCATCAATTATTTCCTAATCTTATCTAAGCTGTCTCTTGCTTCCCCCCCCCCCCCAACCCCGTGTGCCTTTCCCTCCCACCTCCCCCTCCCTCTGCTGTACTTTGTACCCTCTGACAGCACCGCTTCCCCCCCTCCAGCCTTTCTCTTTGATCGTAGGAAGAAGCAATTGATCCTCCTTATCTTTATTGTGGTAGAGACATTCCCAGAGCTGCCCTTAATTAAATTCCTCTTCATTTTCATCCCTCAGCCTTCTCTTTCTCCCAACCCCAGACACGTATTTATTTTCAAATGTGCAATTAAATTATTAGATTGGCCACGAGCAGAAGAGGAGCCGCGTGCAGTGGGGCTGTGCTCCATCCACACTGTCCCCATCCCCATGGGGGGGGGCAATGGGGGGACAAACCCATCGATTTCCTTCTGCTCTCCACCCCTGGGTTGGGCTGCTGGGTTATATGAGCTCTGAGATCCGTTGGCACTGTGACATACCCCAGGTTGTGGCCAATGGATGCTGATGTGAATTTGGGACAGGCTGAGTTCCAGTCTCCAGATGTGGGCAGCAGCACTGGGGGAGAGATACCTGCAGCCCATTGGGGTTGTGCTCATCCCTCAGAGGAGCAGAACCAACAGAGGATGCATTGCAGCAGCCTGGAAGTCAGTTCCCATTAACCACACAATGCATTGGGGTGGCCTCAACTGCTGCTTCCAGCAGAGCTGCAGGAGCTCACGGGGAGGTTTTGGGTTTACAAGCTGCAGCTTTAACTACAATGACTCAGAGGAAATGGGGCTTTGCTGAGTGTTTTTGGCTGCCTCCCTTCCCCTGTTTCATTTCTCCCCATCTCTGCCTCTCATCCCCCATAACACATCCCCATAGCATGGGACAGGCATCGCAAGGCTCTGGAGGTGCTTGAAATAGAAATGGTGGGTGGTGGGGAGGGAAATGTGGGCTCAGCAATGAGCCCCCCACAGCCCCCAAGAGAGAGCCAAGGGAGGCTGCAGGCGGGGGGAGGCAGAGATGCCACCAGTGCCAGGCAGGGGAGGGAGGCAGGAATGGGACAAGGGCAGCAGGATGGGCTCCTAGGCTCCTGCTTGTGCCCGTAGTGATGGCACTGTCACCAGATATGATGCCGTTGTCACCGACCCACACTGCTGCCAGCAGGTGAGACCCCAGCACCCTGCAGCCGCTGGCTGTGGCTCCTCTCTGTGCTGCCCCAAGCCTTTCCGCTCGGAAATTTTTCCTCCAGACACTTTGACCTCAGGGGTAGCGAGTATTTTTCATGTAGATCAGTCGAAATTCCCCTGGAGACAGCGCAGGAATGCAAAGCATGTTATCCTTGGTACCAGCTCTTTCTTTTTACAGCCTAAGCTTGGCCAAGCCGGCAGGCAGGGGGAGGGGATGTCTGGGGTCCCGTTGGCTTTCCCATTGCTGGGGCCAGCCACCCCCAGCCCCTCCCCCCCTCCCCTTCTCCTCCTCAGGAGGAAGGCTCCTGAGCCAGGAGAGCTGAGGACAGGGGCTGTGTTGGGCTCTGCAGCAGGACCCGTGGCCGTGACCCCATTATGGGATCAGTGGTGGCATCTGCACCAGCGTCCCATGACCAGGAGTAAGGCAATACACCCCAAAATGCAGTAATGGCCTCATGGGTGCTCAGCAGCTCCTCCTCTCCTTGGGGCAGAGAGGCAACATGACACAGTGGGGACATTTGGGAACTCCACCAGCAAACACATTATTTTATTGTCCACGACTCGTGCAGCTGGGAACCTGACGGCATAATGTGAGCGAGATAAATCACCGCCTCATCCATCTCCATTAAGTGCAATTACCCCCTTGGATACCAAACCAATGTATGACAACTACTTCTCCCCGTGCTGAAGAGCAATGCCACGTGAGGTGGGGGGAGACAGCAAGGCATGGGCATCTCATACTGCAGGATGGCCCTGGCTGCAATGCCATTCCCAAAGGAAGAGCTGCTCCCACTGCCCCCAGCTCCCCAAGCCCACTTCCTCATCCAGCTCCCAGTAGCAGACTGGCAGCCCAGCTGCTGCAATTACATAAAATGCAATTAGCAAGGCAGCCGAGGGAGGCCTGAATGGCATTAAGGAATTCCTCCCCAGCTGACGTCAAAGCTTCACCTCTCCTCCCTCTGGCACAAAGGGGGCTCTTATGAGCCTCTCCACCCCCTACTTGGAGAATGTGAGTCCTCAGGGAGCCCCAAGCTGTGTGTGGTGTGTTGGAATTGTCCCCATAGCTCTTGTCACTGCAGTGCCCAGCTCCACGTGCTGGGATTTCTGCCTCCCCCCTCACTGGGAATGGTGGTGGGAGACTGGACCTGGGGGCATGAGGATGCTGGAAGGGCAGTGGGGATGTCAGCCCAGGGGTCCCACTGTTCTCTGCTCCTGCTGTCCCCAGGTTGGGGATGGGGTGATTCAGTGGGCTTGCAGCTTTGTGATGTGGGATGTCAGCAGGATGCGTGGTGGTCTCTGGCTCTGAGTGGTGGAAAGGATGGTGCTGGCTCTTTCCAGGGCTCCCTGCTGCCCCCAGCAAGCCTCTAAAGATGGTTCTTAGCGGCTCTGCACCAGCAGCGTGCCCTAAACAGCAGAACAGCGTTTTGGAGGCTTTTCTGCCTCCCTCAAAGCTGTGCCCATCCCTGGACCCCGCTGAGAGCTGTATCCACCGCAGCTACTCCTTTCCCCCACCGGCTGCAGAGCTTATGGGACTCCTACCCCAAAACCTCGTCCTCCTTGCCCTGCAGCGGGCAGGAACGGGTTAAGGCGCTAATTAGGGTGAGGGACACGGCCCGGCCCCAGAATCACAGAATCACAGAATCACAGAATCGTAGGGGTTGGAAGGGACCTCCAGAGATCATCGAGTCCAACCCCCCTGCCAAAGCAGGATCCCTACACCAGGTCGCACAGGTAGGCGTCCAGGCGGGTCTTGAATATCTCCAGAGAAGGAGACTCCACAACCTCCCTGGGCAGCCTGTTCCAGTGCTCCGTCACCCTCACTGTAAAGAAGTTCTTGCGCACATTGGTGCGGAACTTCCTATGCTCCAGCTTCTGGCCATTTCCCCTTGTCCTGTCTCCGCACACTGCTGAAAAGAGTCTGGCCTCGCCACTTTGCCCCCCACACCTTAGATATTTATAGACCTGGATCAGGTCCCCTCTCAGTCTTCTCTTCTCAAGGCTAAACAGACCCAGATCACTTAGCCTTTCCTCATAGGGGAGATGCTCCAGGCCCTTCACCATCTTTGTGGCTCTCCGCTGGACTCTTTCCAAGAGATCCCTGTCTTTTTTGTACTGGGGAGCCCAGAACTGGACACAGTACTCCAGATGAGGCCTTACCAGGGCAGAGTAGAGGGGGAGGATCACCTCCCTCGACCTGCTGGCCACGCTCCTTTTAATGCACCCCAGAATGCCATTGGCCTTTTTGGCCACAAGGGCACACTGCTGGCTCATGGCCAACCTGTCGTCCACCAGGACACCCAGGTCCCTCTCTGCAGAGCTCCTCTCCAGCAGGTCATCCCCCAACCTGTACCGGTGCATGGAATTATTCCTCCCTAGGTGCAAGACTCTACACTTGCTTTTGTTAAACTTCATCTGGTTCCTTACTGCCCAGCGCCCTTAGGGGTGCTTCTGATGCTCTCCCCATCTTCTCTCCGCCTCCGCTCTCTCTTTACGGCTGCCGGGGGCCCCCCAGTGGCCGTAGCGACGGAGCCGTTCCTGGTGTGGGGCTCGGATGGGGTACCGGGCATCTCCCGCTCTCTGTATGGCGCTGCTGCTTCCCTGGGCAGGGAGAACGGTTAACAGGTAATGAATGGTGGGTGCAGCGGTGGTGGGCAAGCGGAGGAATCGATACCTGCGTCTGGGAGTGTGGTGATGGGGCAGCAGCTAGGAAGATGCAAGGGGGGGGTGGGGGAAGAGGGGGCTGTGAGGCAGGGGAGACCCTCAGTGCGGGGTGTGGAACTTGGAGGAGAAGGTCAGGGGGGCTGCTAAGGTATGAGGGAGGCACAAAGAGGGGGTAAATGGTGACTGAGCCTGAAGGCAGTGCCCTTGTCTGGGGGAAAATAACACCCAGTAGGCTTGGAGGATGTGTAGGAGTGGGGTCCATCCATGCACCCAGGTGCTCTCAGGACCCTCCCCAGGGCCCCACTGCCCGCCTCCCCCCTCTGTGTTGGCTCAGCTGCCTGCTCTGATCAATCCATTGCCTTTCCAGGTCAATGCAAGCTGAAACCCAACCTGCTGCTTGCCCCCCCCAGCTGTCCTCTCCTCCACTTCACCCTGATGCATTCAGGCTGGTACCCACCTGGTGGCCAAAATATTCCCAGCTGTGCCCAGATCAGAAGTGATGCACCCCTCCCCGGGACCCCAAACCATCCCTGCACATAGGGTTGCAGATCAGGACAGTTGCTAAAGGCCAAATTCTCAGCTGAGGCAAACTGGTTCAGTGCCTCCGAAGTCGGTGGAGTTGCACCCATTTGCACCAGAAGAGGATCTGACTGTGGATAGATCTTAATATATATTTTTATATATATATTTATATGTATGTGTGTGTGTGTAGATATATTACATAAATATATAGGTATGAAATAATTTAAGAAACATCCAAGACTGCATGCTGTGCTCTTGTGTAGGGCTGGGGAGGCAGCTGCCCACCTCCCCCGGCGCTACCAGCTTTGATTCACAAATGGAAACAGAGTCTTGAATTAACTTAAAAACCACACACACACACACGCACACAACACATTGCAGAGGCTGAAAAACTCAGTGGCGTGATGCTGGAAAATCTGGGTGTCCCTGAAGAGATCAGATCAACTGAAGCCAAAGGAAGGGGAAATAAATAAATGAGGGGAAACCGATAGAGGTGGGTCTCGCTTGTGCCGGTGCTGATGCTGTTTCTGGCATTGGGTCTGCGTGGGGATGGCACCGCAGCCCTGCTCTGCCCTTGGTCCAGGTGATGGGGTTGGAGAAGCTGGTGAGATGTGTGTCCTGCTGTGAGCTCGCTGGGAGCAGTGATGCTTGCCTTGGACCTGCTTCCTCCTTTGCCACGTGCTTTGCTTCAGCTCCATCTTTTCGCTGTCTTTCAGATTGAAATGGAAAAGCCAGCCCCGGTAATTCCTCTCTGTACAGAAAGTTCTCCCAGAGCTGAGTTTGCTCCAGCTCAATCCTTTCTACCAACAGCCCCGAGGTGGGCTCTGCAGAAGATCTTCCTACTGACTTTCAGAACAGAGCAACGTTAAAAAAAACAAACAACATAAAAAGAAACAGCCAAACTCCCCCCTTGAAAAACCCACCACCGCTTACATTACCAATTTCATCCAAAACTCCCCCACCCTGAGCATCCCAGAGGACCGATTTCACCGTGCTCTGAGCGACTGCAGCTGACTGAGGGCCAGGAAAGCAACCAAAGAGTGCACAAAGAAATGACCAAAGGCTCCGGAGCGCCATCCCCTCCCACCCTCTCCATTGTGAAATGGAAAAAAACCCCGGTGCTGCGGATCAGCTGGGGAGCAGGACGTGCTCCAGAAAGTAGGTGATGGAGTCCCAGTGTTTCCAGAGGAAGAAGAGGAAGAGGACGAGCAGGGCGGTGCTGAGGATGCGCATGCGGGTCTTCATAAGCGGTGTGATGAAGTTGGCGATGGTGGAGACGAAGACGAGCAGCACTGCCATCAGAGCCAGGATGACATTGATGAATTTGCCCAGCAATGCCCGGGCGTTGGCGTTTTCCACTCCTTCCAGCTGCACCACTTGTTGTTGCTGCTGCTGAAGCTCCAGCTTGGTCACCCGCGTCAGGCAGGATTCCACTGCTTCCTGCAGGGTGGAGTTGTGTTACAGCCACTTGGTGGCAATGAGGGCTTTGGGGATTTGCTCTGTGCAAGGTGTTGCTTGTGTAGCTCTGCTATGTGCACAAACCTATGATGATGCTGATGGGTGGTAGAATGGGTTTCCCTCTGTGAATCTGTGCTGGGAATGGCCTCTGTACCGTGGGTACCTACCCAAACTGGGATAGCAGGGATGATATGTTAGCCCAAGTGTAGACTATCCCACCCTGAGCCTCACGTGGCTGTGAGCAGCTGGGGATTTTAAGACAGCAGGGACTTTCTGGGGCACAGACAGCATTCTGGGGACACAGCTTCTTGCTCAGACAGCATCACAGCAAGGACACAATCTGGATGGTGGTAACAGCTGGAAAAAGGGCTCCCTTTGTCCCTCCCTCCATTGCCCCCAGGGTCCCTTTCTGGCTCCCTTGGTGGAGGGTGCAAGGTGAGGCTGAGCCCTGGTGCTCCCCTACCTGGATGTCCCGTGCCCTCTCATAGGACTGGTAGGCCACCTTTTCCTCCATGCTTGCCAGCTCCTGCTTCAGGTTGGTCATTTCATTCTGGTGCAGCTCGGTGAGGTCGTTCAGCTGCTCCTCCAGGCGCTCATACCTGTGTGTGGGGGCAGAGGGGCACTGGCATTGGAGAGACCCATCCCAAAAGCACAACCCTTGGATCCACCTCCCTCCTGCCTGGGGCTGATGATGGTAACGTACCTCCTGCTTCTCTGTGGTGCAGCTCCCACCATCCCCAGTGTGCAGGGCTTGGTCACAAGCCCAGGAAGGTTCCCTCGTGGTCCCCCTAAAGCCACCCTGGGTGATGCACATTGCCCCCCCCTCCCCCTCAGCCCTATACCTGTAGCGTTCCTCTTGCAAACACTGCGTCATGTAGGTGTAATCCCGCTGCAGCTGTGCCTTGAGGTCCTCCATGGAGTCCTCCAGGTGTGACTGGCTGTCCTTGATCTCCCGCAGCTCCTCCAGGATGGTGTCAAAGTTGCTGTGATGGCCTTCCAGCGTGTTGGATTTGGGGCTCCCCAACCCACCAGGGCCGGCCCCAGAATTGCTGCCACCAGCTGACCCCGAGGTGGCACTGGAGCACTCATCATCACTGCCATATTTGGGGCTGGAAACCAACGTGGCACTGCCGCTGAGCGCCCGTGAGGCTTCCTCAGGGTGTCCATCATCCAACGTGTCCTTCAGGTGGGCAATGTTGTCTGCGCTGCCGAATTTATTTCGGATTAAGCTGGCAAATTCCCGAGGCTTGGACACCACGGCGGTGTGGGTGGCTTGGGACAACCCCGAGAGCCCTCCTTTGACACCCTCCACCACACCACCACCAAATCCACTGATGCTGGAACGGACGTTTGCCCCGACGTCCTTGAGACCTTGGTGCATGTCCCGGAAGACATCTTTGGGTTGTCGAGACGGGCCGTTCTGCTCGATCTCCTTCAGCTTTTTGTGGTAGTGCTCGAGCTTCTTGTGCAGCTGCGCGATGGTCTGCGCCGATTTCTGGTTCTTCTTCTCAAAGACCTGCTTGATGCGCGATGCCTGCTGCTTATCTGCGTTGTTGGCCAGCTTCAGGTACTCGGCCACATTGTCGTCACGAGCTTCCTGCTCGATTTTGATCTGCTCGGTGATCTTGAGGATCTTTTGGTGCAGGTGCTCGATGGCTGCCTTGGTCCTGTGGGGGTCAGGAGTGCCATCGGGGACGTCCAGGCAGATGGGGCCGTCGGTGTCACCGTGGCCGGTGGTGGAGGGCAGCCCAAGCGTGGCCACGTCCCCCTTATCCAGCTGTGGGCAGAGGATATTAGGAAAGGTAGGTTGGATATCAGGAAACATTTCTTCTTGGTAAGAGAGGTGATGCATTGGCAACGGCTGGTCAGGAAGGTGGGGGAGTCACCGTCCCTGGAGGTGCCCAAGAAAAGGGTGGAACGTCGCATTGAGTGATGTGGTGGGGACAGGTTGGACTTGGGGATCTTAGAGGTCTCTCCAACCTCAATGCTTCTGTGAGACATGGGGGCAGAGCTCAGCACAGTGAGGCCCGGGGTGGGGGGAGCCTCAGTGCCATGGGGTGATGGGCAGGGAGGAAAAAGTAAGAGAACAGCTAACCAGAATAGGAAAGAGCAGGAGAATAGCTAAACAGAAGTTGGATTATTTTTCTTTCTGTCTGCTCAAGCATTTTCCAGACGTAGAATCATTCAAGTATGAAAAGACCACTAAGGTCATCAAGTCTAGCCATCAACCCTGCTGGTTGGGTACTGGTGGAATCCCAGTCAGAGGGCACAGACATAACTGATTGTTGTCCAGGGTTGGTTTGGGCTCTTAACAAAGAACATGCAGTGCTGGGGGCTCGTTGCATTGCACACAGTGCTGGGAACCAGCTCTGTGCTGGGGGAAAGCAGTGAGGAGCTGAAATGGAAACCCCTCATCTGAACTCCCATCAGAGCAGGGACTGTGCAACCCAGTGGTTGCCTGCTGGGAACTGCAGGCACACAATGATCTCCATTTAAAGATGGAAAAATTAAAGAGTTGGGGGAGAGAGAACCACCTTCCTGAGGCTGGGCTTCAAATACCCACAGAGCCTGGACCCCACGCCAGCAACCCCCAATCCCCCAATATGCTGCTTCACCACTCAAAAATCATCATTCTTCCCAGCTTCTACATGTAGATTCCTATGCAAATCTCAACGGTTGTATAAATGGCTCCTGGCTTCTAATTAAGAACTGCTTGAAAGTTAAATACTGTTGGCAGACCTGAATAATTTCTCATTTCCATCACATTTTCCCCGAGTGACCCTTTAATAGGGATAACGCCGCGAGATCATTACTTAGGAGTGTTTTATCACTGGGAAATGCCTTGTGCAGGAGGGAGGAATGTTCTCAAGATGCTGCTTATCAAGGTTCCTGTCTGTGGCAATTGCTGAGCTGGCCTAGAGGAGCAGGGAAATGCTCCCCCCTTGTTTTCATGTCCCTCCCTTGCTGTGGACACAGAGCCAGGGGTTATGCCTGTCCTAGTGCCCAGCATGGGATTTGTAGGGCTTTATATAAGGCATGGCTCGTGCTTGCTGGAGACCAACCAGGGGCACTGGTGCTCATGATAAGGGTCTTCTTGCAGTGCTTTCAGCCTCATGGGAGGAAAACACAGATAACTACAAGCTCTGTGCAGCCCCCAGCCCCTAGGCTGGGCTTTTCTCATCTCTCTGTCACAGGGGAAAGGTACTCAAGGATGCAAGCAAAGGGAAAAACAAACAGCCCCTCTGCCTGCTTTCAGGGCAGAGCTGCATGTAGCTCCATCCCTTTTGGATCAGCATTTTCCAAAAAGAACCCACCCAACCAACCTGCAGTTTGCAGGCACTGTGCTTGGTGCTCCCCTTCAGCCAAGGGGAGGGTTTTGCTTTTGGTTCTTATGGGCAGGAAGAAGTGGGAGGCAGCAGGAAGCAGGCTGTTACCCCAGATGTACCGTTTATAGACAGCAAAGGACAAAAAACAGCAGTGGAAAAAGAAAAGCAGCCCTGGAGCAGCTGGAACAGGAAATGTGAAATGGGGTAACGAAAGGGAGAAGTGGCTCAAACTTGTATGAGATGCAGTGTTATCACAGCAGTGCCTCCAGTTCCCCTTATCCTGGAGCTGAATTTGTGTTGTTTCCATCCACTTACCCCTGTGAAACGCTTGCAGGGTTTGGGTGGAGGGAGGTGGGGAGCCCCAGCTGCACCCCAGGAGCTTTGAAGAAACAGGAGAAGGTTTGGGAATTGCTGATCCCAGTCCTGAAAACGGCCTCAGTGGGGTCTGACCTCGTGCAGTGCTGAGCTCCTGCAAATCCCATCTCTGGGATTTATTGGGGGGAGCCTCTTTGGGAGCACAGGGGTGGTGGCACAGCGCCGATGCTGCCCATTGTGCTGCTGTGGTCGGGGCAAAATCCCTTTCCCAGAACCACAAGAAAGCTCTGCCCTATCTCAGACACAGGGCAGAACCATGTGAGAGCCACATCAGGTTATTGCTCCGAAAGCAACAACGACGACAACAAAAAGACAATACAGATCTCTGCAGCATTAACAGGCAGTGCCTGCTAAATCCCAGCCAGCCTAAATGACTGTGCAGCAGATTTAGCAGGGGGATTAGCAGCAGCCACACTTTCCCTACATGCAGCAAAAACCTTCTGGTAAGCACGATGAAATGAAACCGTCCATCTCCCATTCTTGTTTTCCAGGCAGGCTGGAGGGGGGAGCTGATGTGGGATGCGGGAGGAATGCAGGATGAGAGGAGGAAAATTATTCTTATCACCAGAGTTCAGCCCGGGAGAGCTGAGATATGCAAAAGGCTCAAGCTAATAAGCTGAGCAAACAGTGCTTGGAGGGCCACGGCCGGGCACAATTATGCAATGCTGGTTTGTTTGCTGCTGCAGGTTTGATGGAAGAAAGCCCAGGTAGAAGGTGAGGAGCCCAGGGCCACAGCTGTGTCCCCAACAAAAGGTTCTGGGTCACCCAGCACAGCCCGGGGCTGGGAAAGATTCAAACCCATTTTAAGAAATTGCACAATGATCACAAAGTTCAGAAGATAGCTCTCGGGACACTTACTCACGCTCCAAACTATTTTGGTTTCCATATGCTGCAACCTATTAGGAAGCATGGGAGATGAGCTAATGCCACGTGGCTGCGGAGAGGTCGATTTTTGGGTAGTCATTAATGAAGTGTAGCTGTCCCCATGGCCCCTCTCCCCTGGGGGGCTCAGAGCAAAGCAGAACTCGGCGCAGATCTTTCCTGTGAGCTGCTCACTGCCATCAGCCTGGCGTTACGTGGGATGTCCCCAGCCCCTTCCCATCCCCATGTAGGTTCCCAGCCTCGTGCCGTGCAGATCAGAGCCGCTATTCCCACCCCAGGCATTGAAAACAGAAGCAGAAGCCCTGACTCACACCTCCCACTTTCTTTCCAAGCCTGCAGCAGGGACTGGAGCAGGAACCCCGTGCCCTCTTTGCTTTGCCCCATGCCCTCTGTGCCCTGCCTGCTGGCTGCCACCAGCCCCGAACACACAGAGGGGACAGCAGCAGCTGCCTCTGTTCATTTCCCAGCCTGACAGTAATTTTTCTTACAGATAATCAGAAGCACGTTAAGGGTTTCAGCTCCCAGTGGAGCTTCCCACCCCATCTCTGCCGCTCCGGCACAGATCACCCCTTGATCTCCACACATTAAGTATTCATGTCTGGATCCCGCTGTCAGCACCAGAAATGAGATCTCTTTGCCCACCCTCCCCAAACCCGATGACCACAACACTTACCTCCATCTCCAGCAGATTCGGATCCCCCAGGGCTACTCGGCGTGGGCTGCCCGGCTGCATCCCCACTGCGATGCCATGGCAGGAGTCAGCCCAGGGTGTACTCAGGGACTGCCCGGGGAGGGGGGAGGGCTCAGGGGCAGTGCATCACCCAGCAGAGCCCCCAGCCTGCGTGCAGGGCTGCAGCCCTCCGAGCAGAGCCGTCCCCGCAGCCCTGTGAGCTTCCCAAGCGCTCAGGCAGCGAGCGCAGCATCGGGGCTGAGCTGAGCTGTGTGCTGCGGGATTGCCGACTCAGTAAATCCTCCCGAGCTGTTTACAGCTCTACTCTGACTGTAGCTTTCAGGGCTGTAATGCAGAAACAGCCCTCATCCCTCCAGCGGGATACGCACGCCGCCTCCAGCCCTGCAACGTTGCCCGTGCCCCACTGCGGGGTGTTGTGACGGGCACTGAGCACCCACGCTGTCACACACCAGGATGCTGAGCTTGGGAAAAGCCAAGCGGAGGCACAAAGTAGAATTCTGGGTGGGAAACTATGCATGGGAAAATCCCAGCCAAGCCATTGAGCGCTCGGCAGCCCGGCAGCAGCTCTGCTCACAGTTGGGATGCTTTGATCCTCACTGCACTGTGGAGATCTCTGTGGGGGTGTTACTCATGGGAATGGTGGTAATGACACCTCTGCGTGCTCAGCACCCACAGCTCTGTGTTCCCACTGTGCTCTGCTGGGATCCCTCCCTGCTTTCACAGTGTGCTCAGGGCTCGCTGTGCACGGCAGTGCAGGAGTGCAGCTTGCTCCTTAGGGTGGCAAATGGTTGAAAGTAAAATTAAACGACCACATTTCGGGATAAATATACGCTTGTGAGCCTCAGAGCTTTTAGCACGCCAGGAAGAAAGCTTGCAGCAAGCACACAGGGGACCTCACGCCCCCAGTGTCACACTGATGATGGGGAGCTCTGCTCGTTACCTATTGCTGAGGTTCTGGCAGCAGGGAAGCAACGTCTGTGCTGGGGGCATGCAAAGAAGCAGCCACAGTACAGTGATGTGGTGCAACCACAGACCTCAGTGCAACACCTGAGGGCTGCATGGAGAGCCAGCCACCCGCCCCAGAGGTGCCAAAATCCACCTCCAAAAGGACACACGAGGCAAAAGCCAGGGAGCAGCCATCTGTGTTAGCCCCATTCTGTGCAATACAGAGCGATGGGGAACTTGCTGTGAGTGCTGCAGCCTCTGCCATGGCACGGAGCAGCCGAGCCGCCTACATGCCAGCTCCAGGTATTTGATACTTCGCTTTGTCTCTTAACTGTGATTCCCTCATGTGCAATTAAAAAGCTATTAAATGTCATGGCTGCAAAGAGAGCGGAGAGGCTGCAAGCTCGGGTACTGCAGCAGCTGGTGGCAGCCTGGAGTCACCAGTCCCTGCATTTTGCTGGAGTCAAAGCCAAGGTTCTGGGCAAGGAAACTGACCTGCAGCTCGGATAAGCTGCTCCCAATGCTGGGCTCTGCCCTGTGCTGGCTGAGCATAAACATGGATGGTAGGCTGAACGGCAGAGGTTGGGCTGCAGCTCTTTGGTTTGCTTCTTTTTTTTCAGAAAAGACATAAAGACAACAGCTTAGGAAGTCTCTTCTGCCACACATTTAATTGTACAGGCCGGAGCAGTGAGCTGATCTGACCTAGATACATGCTTAATGGCCAGGGCTGTGCTGTTCCCACAGCTGAGACACGCAGACTGCCCTGAGCACTGCTTGGCATCACCTCCCATCACCTCTCAGGCTGTCCCCACATCTGTCCATGCCCTCCCTCCACCAGCTCGGAGCTGCTCTGGGTGCAGACACGGGTTCTGACAGGGCTATGATAAGGACGGCTGCAGATGGAGCAAGCAGGGGGACAGGACATGGAGGCAGCAGCTGCTCTGAGACATGGATGCATTTCCAGTGCTGCTGGACCCAGTGCATCCCCCTGCACCAGCACCGTATATCGCAGTGCACCAGGAATTGGAGCAGCCTGGCATGAGCAGATCTGTGATGTGCAGCTGCCAAAGCACAGTTCAACACCTCTAATTAAACACCAAGGGTAGAAGCAGGATGAGGGTCCTGCTCACGGTGAATGGCACAATGTCCAGGGCATCTCCAGCCAAGTTGGCAGGCAGTTGGATGAAATGGTGCTGGAGGACAAGGAGCAGATGGGCTGAACTCATCCCAACAGCTCTGGGGCTGGGAGCAGTGCTGGAGGGAACTGCTCAATCCCCACACACAGCCTGCACGGCTCTGCAGGGACCCTGTGTGCCATAAACCCCAATGGGTGCTTCCTACACCAACAGTCCCCACATTTCTCAGGTCTGCCCTCTCCAGATTCTGTTGGCAAACCTCTCCTGCCCTCATCATGCTGTGAGCCTGCATGAGCAAGCCCCTTCCACACACCCTGCACAGCAGCAGCAGATTCCAACCCAATTCACACAGAAGGGCACAGAGCCCTCCAAAAAGCACCAATTCCCCCGTAAGTTAAAACCCCCAGGAACAGAAAGCAGCACTGCTCTCTGCAGAGACAAAACCAGAGCAGCCCAGCTCTCCCCATGCCAGAAGCAAAGGAATTTTGCAAGGAAATCACCCAAGACACCAGCGGTGGACTCCCCTTCATCCTTAGCACCAGTTCTGTTTAAAAAGTGGAAGCTACGTTTTGCAGGCCTGCCTGTAAAAGGCAAATTTAAGAATAAAATAAAACCCAGCTTCCCTGCAAAGGAAATCCCTGAATTGCCATAAAATCACAGCACACTGCAGTGCTGAGCAATGCAGAATCCAACCCTGACTGCCCACAACATCCCCATCCGAGCACCTAAAATAAGGGGCAGGCCAGCTGGCAAAGCAACACAAAGGTGTTATCAGGAGATTTGCAAACTTAACTGTTCCTAATTCTTGCTGTCCCCATTGTATTTGGAGCCCAGAGCTGAACCCTCAACCTCACGAGTCAGATAAAACCCCATGGGCATCCCCATGCACTGGGTACCACCCTGCACCCTTCATACCCCGAGGTCCTTGCTTAGAGGAGCAGATGGAGGTACTTACAAAGACACCCAGGAGAGAATTTAAGAGCAATATCCTCTTCCCAGGACAGGAGTCAGGAGGGTGTGGATCTTGCATGAGGATGCCCTGCTCACTCCTGCCAAGCGTCGGATCCTCTCCCTCTGCCATGGCTGCAGTTAAGGAGTCCAAGGGGCAGAGAAAGGCGCAGTGGGGTTTGCAGCAGAGGCACTGTGAGGCTGAGAAGCAGCCAAGAACAGGCGGCACAGGCTGGTGAGAGGGGAGGGAGCCTGGGGGAGAGGCAACAGCCTGGGAACGGGGTGCAGGGAACAGCAAAGGAGCCACGTGGAAACGTCCCCAGTCTGGGCTGCTACCCCACAGTGCTGGCAATGGGGTTGTGCTCCTGCCCTGCACAGAGATGGGTCCTTGGGGTCATGGGGATGTGTCCTCACCCTGCTCTGAGCATCTCTGTGTTCCCCATGCAGTGCCACCACAGTAGGTCCCAATAGGGCAGTCCTGCAGTCCCTGGGCACACGTCACAGCAGCCCTGGACATCAATCACAGGTGAGGAACACATGGCCAGGACAATTCAGTTACCATCCCCTGCAGCTGAAGTTATTTAGGGCCATGTCTATGCTTGGAGAATTTAGGGGAAAATTAGCTTATGGGAGGGAGGAACGCCGGGAGCTTTGAGAATGGTGCTGCCACTTCCCTGCTGGGTCAGGCAATGCTAAAGCTGCCTGTACTGCAGGGTTTTGGTGCTGCTGGCAGATGGAGGAGGTGAAGGCAGCAGGGTCAGGAGTCCCAGGGCAGGACCATGCTTTGCTCACCCTGACTCAGCCCCCAGGAACCCCATTCTGCTCCCAACCCTCTCCCACCCCCCCGCTGCCCTGGGGGGTCCCCATGACAGCCGGACCCCACGCAGCATGTGCTCAGCATGGCTGCTTGTCAGTGAGCAGGAGCTGGGGGTGGGCTGGAAACAACAGCCATATGTCAGAGAAGGCTGAGTGAGGAACACGATGTTTTCTGCTAGGGGGTGAATCAGTACGAGAGCCTGATCATCTTCTCCTGAATTAATTAAATAGCAATCCGGTGTATCTGTGCTTTTAGAACTGCTCTCCCTTGCTCCTCAAAGCACCGATGGGGATCCCAAACCCTCAGCAGCCCCCCCCTTGCCCAGGACACCCAGTGCCACCGTGTCCCCTCCTGCAGCAGGAAGGATACTCAATCAGCACTGTGGAGCAAAACCTTCCTACCAGCAAGCTCCTGGCACCAGGGCATCTTCTGCTGAAGCTGAGCTCGGGCTGTGCTCTCCCTGCGTCCCTCTGTCCGTCCCAGTTGTCGACTGACACAAGTTCTGAGTAACCAGAGCCGTAAGAGGCACAAAACCCATCCCCTCCCCTCCCTGAAACCCAATGCGGGTGGATGCCAGCAGTGCCGGGTCAGCCAGGAATGGGCGCTGAACTTTGCCTGAGTGCCCACGGGGCGAAGGCTGAGCCATGCTGCTATGCTGGGGCTGCCCTGAGACCCCCAACACCTCCCCTTGTCCCCAGCCCAGTGATGGCCGTGGGGTGCACGCTCAGAATATCCAGATACAGCCACTGCGACAGCTATATTGAGCAGGGGTGAGCCCTGCTCTGCATTCGGTGCCTTTGGGGACACCAGGGATTGAGCTACAACGACTGACCACCCCCACAAGGCTGGGGAAACACCTCCAGGATGCGGGGAGGGGAGCAGCGGGCACGGCATCAGGGCTGGAAGCCTATAAATAAGCGAGGCTCGTCTCCCTTCAGTAACCATCCCAAGGCTGACATGTACGAGCCCCAACTGCCTCCGTCCCACTGCTGTCTCATGGAAGAAGCATCCGGAGCGGGGCCGCAGCGATGGCAGCTGGTGCTGTCACTTGCAGCGAGGGCAGCGGGCACAGAGCCCGCCTGTGGGGTGCGGTGTGGGTCCGAAATGGGGCGAGCGGGGCTGTGCGCTGCCACTCGCGTCCCCGTGCGTCACGGCGCTGGCACAGAAAGACAGACAGACGGCAAGGCGGACTCACCGCCCAGCATCACGCTGCGGTAACGCCGCCCTCTAACGGTCGCGTTCCGCTCCACGTCCCCTCCGGTCCCCACAGCTTTTTGATTTTGGGGGCTCACCTGGACGTGAACCATCCCGCACGCCCCGCAGGCTTCCACGCAGCTCCCCGGCAGCACCATGCAAAGCGTCCCGCGGCTGCCCCGTCCCGACTCCGTCCGTCGCTGCGGGGATGGGGAGGGGGACGGGGACGAGGGTCCCCCTGGGATGCTCTGCCCCGCCAGCGCCGGCTCCCAGCCCACCCCACTGCTGGGGGAATAGCAGCCCAGGGACCTGCACCCACCAGCTCCGTGGCTGACCACGGCCGTAATCCTCCTGTCTGCCTCTCCCCGTGCGCTGGCAGGTCACCAGGAAGGGATTAGGGAGATAAAGGGAAAGCTCTGCAGCACGTTCCCATTGCCTGCCCGTGCCCCAACCTGTCCCCCTGCCACTGTCCCATGCGCCACCATATCCACAGCTGGCACGTCCTCACATGAAACACCAAGCAGCAGATGCAGCACCAGCATTAATGTACATCCCAACATGCTCTCCTGCTTTGGCTGAGGTAGGAAACTGTGAAATCCAGCAGTGCTCCCAGGTATTTGCATCTGCATCCCCAGGAAGGGAATCCCACAGCCCAAGGGCTCTTTGGTGAGTAAAGATCTCTGTTAAGGCACAATTTACAGGTCAGACAGTTGGTCTAGATGATCTTTGATGGTCCCTTCCAACTGAATTTCTCCTCTCCTTCCCTCTCCTCTCTTCTTCTTTCTCTTCCCTTTTCTTCTCCTCATTCCCTTCTCTTCCCTTCCATTCAAAATTCCACTCAATTCAATTTCATCCTATCCTATCCTGTCCCATCCTATTCCATTCCATTCTACCCTATTCTATTCTGTTCCATCCCATCCCATCCCATCCCATCCCATCCCATCCCATCCCATCCCATCCCATCCCATCCCGTCCCATCCCGTCCCATCCCATTCCGTCCCATTCCGTCCCATTCCGTCCCATTCTAAATTCCCCTCCATTCTAATTCCATTCAATTTCATCCTATCCTTCCCCACCCTACCCTACCCCATCCTAAATCTCACAGCAGGGGCACGCACAGCACAGCTGCAATGTTTTTAACCCTGCAGAACATCTCCCCATCCACAGCCCCAGCAGAAGACGAGCTGTCTGCAGGCAGGCAGCTCCCTTTGGGAAAAATAATACGACATGAGAATATCACGTAGCTCTTGTTTCTCTAAATAGTTTATTTTTTCCACTGTCCCACAATGGCCCTGGTATTGCCTCTCTTCCTATTACTCTTTGTGTCATATGCAGTTAATTATTCATCCCCTTGTTGCACTCTTTGTGCTGCTCTGCTCCCACCTCCTGGTGCAAATGGCTTCGGCTCCAAACTTGGGCTGCAACCAAAGAGGACTCAGCAGGAATGAGCTCCTTGTACAGCACAAGCCACATGCCAAATGCAAGAAATTTAGGCTGTGGCTGCTCAGATTAATGACCCGCACAGCTCCTGGCCCTGGTCCTGGTCTGGGTGTTGATGCAGCCAGGGGGGGGTCAGTGGCTTCCAGTATGCATGCAGCAGTGAGGGGTAGGACTTGCAGCTGATTCTCATACAGCACAGTGCTGTGGTTCTGCTATGGGGACAGATACCCACATCCCAGAGGTGCCCCATCTCTGTGCCACTGTCACAAGGGAGCAGTGCTGGATCTGCCACCAGCACAGGTGCAGCTTACAGCTACAGAGCAGAAAAAGCTGAGTGACAACGAAAAGTATCTCTGTGATCCTCTTTCCATTATCTCATAGAGCAACACGAGTCTGCAGGTCAGACTTCCCCCTTGGATGCTTGGATCCAAGGAGGAGCAGCTGGGGGGACACAATGCTTCCACATCCTGCTGGGTTTCCTCCACTCTCCCACTCTCAAGCTCTGCCCAGCCACCTCCATCCTATTACAGAGCTATTCCTGGCCATGCCAAGCACCTTAGTCCTGTGCTTCTGCCTCCCTCCCACAGCCACCACCACCTCCTGTCCCTCTTTTAGAGCATCAAAACCTCAATACCTCAGAGCCCACCTGGCTGTGTCACCAAGCCCTACAGCCTGGCTAATGCACTGCTGTACCTTCAGGGAAATCACAGTGATTTCTGACCCCTCTGGGCTGCAGTGAGCTGACACTGCTGACATCTATAGACCAAAAATCCCTGCGTACCACACTGCCTTTATTTCTGAACTCCTTCCTCGTTATTTTATGGCCATAGCCCACCCAGCACAGCTCTGCCATTCACCTCAGTGTGCCGTGCTGCCACGGTAATCTCAGCTCTTTCATAATTAACAGGGCCAAAGACTGGATGGAAATACCATCCTCCCTATTAGCTATGCACAGAGTGGTTTAGAAATCACGTTGGGGGGGTGATCTGCAGCCTTGCTGTGCTGTGCTCTTCCCATTGTGCCCCATCTGTGGGCACCAAGTTTGCTTCTTCCTGCATCCATCACTGCACCTTTCTTTTCACTGGGAACACACCAGCTGCTGTCTTTCCAAAGCTGGGTTTATTTTGGCTGTGTCCTGTTGCTGGCAGTCATCACTTTGCTTCCACATCTGGTGGAGCGGAGTGAAGATCCTATGGAGGAATTGGGATTTTGTCCCCAAACCCAGGTGAGATGTGTCCCATGAAGGAAAGGGGATTTTGT
This sequence comes from Phasianus colchicus, assembly GCF_987193195.1. Taxonomy (NCBI): domain Eukaryota; kingdom Metazoa; phylum Chordata; class Aves; order Galliformes; family Phasianidae; genus Phasianus; species Phasianus colchicus. Next base: position 4,150,483 of record NC_143460.1, read on the forward strand.
CCCTAAGCTCAGATGGGATGTGGCACCTGCTAGCTAAAGGAAGGGGCCAGGAGCTGAATGTGCTGCAGTGTGCTGGAATGGTTAACAGAGTGGATCTGGGGTTGTTCCCCAGCCCTGGAAGCTCATTCTCTGAATGCATCTGTATAATCAATAAATGATATCTAGGAGAGGTGAATTACCTTCACCTGTGCTCCCGTGGCTGACTCATTACTTGCCTCAGGTGGTCAATCAGAGGTTCAGGCCGTGATTCAGCAGTTCCCATACAGCATCCATGGGCTGGGATGTGTGGCTGAGCATCAGCATCCCTCATCTGACCTCAGCATGCACTATGCTCACCCCTCTCTGGGTTATCAGCAGGTTCAGCATCTGATGAGCAATTAATAAGGTGGGTAGATACCTCCTGGCTTGCCCCTTAGAGCAACAGATGACCAGCTCAAATGGGAAACTTTTGTCTACAGCACAGCGAGAAAAATCAGTGTCACTGGTCCCTGCATCCTTCCTGCCACAGCACTTCCAGGGGAAAACTTGAGCACAGAAGAGGAAGAAGTAGTGCAGGTGACACTGAGTGGCATCAAAGAGATCTGAACTTCACCAGGTTCACTTCTGTGCTCCTCAACTCAACTCCAGGCTTCGAATTCAGCACATCCCTGCCTTCTCCAACCCCACGAGGAGCACAAACCCCAACAGCAGCTCTGCAAACCCAATACACCAAGAGCAGATCCACCCTCATCTCTACGTCTCTGTACCCCCCAACCACCCCATAATATCCCTACCTTATCAGCCAGGCTCTCACTGTCCTCAGTGAGCAGATAGACGGCCCCGCTCTCAGCCAGCAGGATGGCAGTGTCAGTGGTGGAGGACGACCTGGGCCGACCCTGGTGCTGATGCAGGATGGCGGTGAGGCTGCTGTCCTGGGGAGCTTTTCGGATGAGGTGTGGGCTGCCCTTTTGGGGGTCCAAAGAACCACTCTTAGCCCTCCGGCTTCCGCTGTGCAGGCTGGTGCCACGTTTGATGGAGGGACGGGAACGGATCTGCTGCAGCACCCGGTTGAAGGCGGTGGGACGTGCTGGGAGGTCGTGCAGGGAAACGGCGTAGGAGACGCGGTGCATCTCTGGGGAGCGCTCCTTCTCGTCGGGGGATTCGTGGTCAGACAGCCCATAATGAGGTGGCAGTGAATCCTGTGAGTTTTGGTGCTCGCGTTCCCGCGACCGTCGGCGGCTGTGGAAGAGGTGCTTCAAGCCGTGGCCGAACATGGAGCCCTCAGACAGCTGCTGGATTTTCTGCATGGAATGAGAAGAGAGAAAGTCCTGTTATTGTCCAGAAGGATGGCATCAGCTCGCTCCCATGGCCGTGTTTTAGCAGTTCCAGGTTACAGAGACAAGTGACAAATGTCCCTTGGGGGATCTCCAGACAGTGCTCACACCAGCGTTGCACCAAAACGTGATGTGTAAGAGCTTCTAGGGGGGGTTGGGACCCCCATTTTCTAAAAGGACCTGCATGGGGGAGCCAGCACAGCCACAGGCAACCTGAGTGAGTGCTAAACATTGATGGCATGCAGAGGTGGGGACACGCAGGGTGGCTCGGGATGGCTCAGGGCTCCAGCAGCAACCATACAGGTCTCTGAAGGAGGAGCAAAAGCATGCAGAAAGCCACACAAACCTCCAAGCAATCCTAAGGGCAGCATGTTTTTAGTAAGAGAACACACAGCATCAGCCCCAGCATGCAGCCACCAGGACTCAGTGGGGATGGTTGCCCTCCTACTGGCTCTGACCTGGGTGCTGGAACAAATCCAGTGCTGATTGTGGCCACGTAACTCCAGAGCAGTTCCCTATAGTCACTGCAGTGCCCAGACAGCATCCCCAGGAGATGAGCACTGTGGATCTCCAGGTGATGATCCTGGCCCTGCTGAGGTTCAGGGGCATTTTGCTGCTGATGCAGTGCAGCAGAGACATCTCCCCAGGGACACTGGTTCCCGTAATTGGAGCACTGTCATTTACTCATGCTTGAAAACAAGCATGCAGGGAGCTACTTATAGCCTTTGTAGCCACTTGGCAAAAGCACTGGTTTCTGAGATTTGACCTTTGGGAGCCACAGATGACCACAGGGCTTCACATCCCTGCAGGAGGGACCCCATCTCCTAAACCCACACATATGAAAGCCCAGTGTCCATAAGGGGCTCATTCTCATCACACCTGCAGGATGCACAGGGAATCACAGAACCACAGGATCATTAAGATCACATAAAGATCTCTCAGATCACCCAGTCCAACCCCAACCCATCCCACTGTGCCCATTGACCACAGCACCTCCAGGGACAGTGACCCCCCTCACCTCCCACCAGGGCAGCCTGGTCCAATGCTGACCACTCTTATTTCTTAACATCCAACTTGAAATGAGGGTGGTTACACAAGCACATCCCACGTCACTAAACACTACAGGGAACACCTTTAATCCTTCCATTATCCATTCATAATGAAAATGCATGCCCCTCCTGATTCTTCCCAAAAAGTCTTATAATGAATCCACAACGCTGGATTGCTACTTGGGGAAATTGTGATTTAAATTTTATTCTATTTATAGTGTCTCTATGGAAACAGAGGCAGCATTAGGTGGGTAATAACCATAAAGCTGTGGATTTTTGTCACCAAGGGTACGACGTAGCCACAGATGCACAGTTTGCCCTTTAGGATGTCCAGGTGGAAAGGAACAAGCAACGCCTTTCCTTGAGGGTAAGAGAAACAAAACAAAGGGAAAGGTGCAATAAAGACATTCTATAGCAGCTGCATTGGGTGGAAGCCAAAAAAAAGGGGGAAAAAAAAGGGAAAAGAGGCCAAAAGAAGGGAGCAGGATCCTGGCATTGCTCGGCTGTGGATGTAGGGCTTGCTGAACTATGGACCTGTTGGCAGTGAAGAGTGGTCCCTGTGAACACGCTGCTGCTCTGCAATAGTTATTGCTGATGTAAAATCTCTGTTTTTCTTGTGTTGCTCCGGGATGTGATTGCACTTCTACAGCAGAGGCATTTTTCTGGCACAGAGCTGCTGGTGGCTCAGAACAGATTGTCTACATGGGCTATTTTGGAACTGCCATTGCTTAATAACTGATGCAATAGATATGGAGGTTAATCTTGCTGTGCAGACAGCTGTAAACCACCAAGATTATTACCAGAATACACATACACACGTATTTATGAACACAGGTTAAGGTCTCCTAGTGATGCCAGGATCTGGTTTCCATGGACTGCAGAGGAGCAGCTCCTGAATCACATCCCTGTGCCAGTGGATCAGATCTGGGGTATCACCTGGGTTTGGCACAGAAGAACCTCGTGGTCCATCACCAAAGGTTTTCCAGCTCTTTGATGGGCCCTGCCCTGACATCTAACCCCCATTTCTCAGGTTTCAGATGCACAAGGTGGGGATCCATCACCATGACCGTACAGCAGAGCCACGCACCAGGTTCAATTATTATTATTATTACTATTAATTATGCATATCCCTGGCATGCCCAGAGGCTCCAGCCAATATTCTGCAGCCCATTGGAGGCACTGCATAGAGAGAGTGGAAAACTACCCCACTGCATCCCATTGCATCCCACTGCATCCCACTGCATCCTATTGCATCCCACTGCATCCCATTGCATCCCACTGCATCCCATTGCATCCCACTGCATCCCACTGCATCCCATTGCATCTCATCCCACCCCATCCCATCCCACAACATCCAGCACCTCAGGGCACCAGGGGAGAACAGAACCCCTCAGCCACAAACATAGAGATGTTCTAAATTGGAAAATAAAGCACTCCCTCCCCCCCAGCCATGCTTCTCCTCTTGGGGACAGGAGGAGAGAACAAACATGTGACAAGTGTTAGTCATGTTGCTCCGTGCACCACCAAAGTGCTGTAGTGATATGCAGCTCACTGAGCACTGCCTGCAAGCAAATCTGCACCTTTGGCTGCAGCTGCCAAGTGCTGCTGCAGCTGGGGGGCTCCGGACCCCAAATCTATAGGGCATGGAAAGGAGCTGGGAGATAGCATGGAGGGCATCAGCCTGCAGTTGTCACCTCTGCATTGCTGTTATCAACTGCAGGGATGCTGAAAGCACGCTGGGATCCTTGCTGCAGCATCTGAACATCTCCTGCATGGGAAGATGCTCTCCTTTGAGGGGGCTAGGGGCTTAGCACACAGCCCTCATGGGGTATGGGGAGCTGCTGGGGTCCTTGCCAGCACCCTGGGAGCTGTGGGTAAGCGATGCCCTGGGGAGGTGATGGATGGAGCTGCTCTGGTGACCACGCTGCTGCTGGAGCTGTCTGACAGCAGCTCTGCTCTGGCAGCCACAGGGGATCCATCTCACCTTGGCGGTGTCCTTTTAAGACCAAAATATGCTTGGAAAATTGTTCGTGTGATGGATTAAATAGAAACGTACCAGCGGGTTGAGAATAGGGGGATGGCAACCTTTATGGAGAGGACTTGTCCTGTGCGTCCTGCCTGCGAGGTTCACAGCTCAGCCCACCACTGCTCCACCCCACTGCTCATGCCAAGGCCCCTAGGGGCTGCAAGGACCCCCACCCCCCCCGTCCTTCATCTCCTCAGCTCCATGGAGCCCCTGGATGGCTGCTCCCCATCACATCAGGCCCAAAGAAGGGGAAAGGCTGAGGACAGCACTATGGGGTCATCGCTGCTCTCAGCTTTCGGGTTCAGAGGAAGGAAAAGCTGGGGCAGCGCAGATCGAGACGGTGAAACTGGAGATGGAAATGCCAGGATGCCAGGTTTCAGCTTTCAGCCCTTTGACAGATTGAACCATTTGGGAAAATAGAGAGAAATACACCCAGATCTGAGATGCTTGGGGACACAGGAGTGGGAGCTGAGCTGTAAGTGCCCCTGTGCAGGGACTGGTGAGCCCAGAGCTGCAGCCAGGAGGCCTGGGTGCTCCCTGCTGCAGTGTTTGTATGGCTTCAGCCACTCTGCTGCAGAGCAGAAATCTCCGCCACCCAACATATTTTAAAGCAAAACTATGTGTCATGCATCTGCTCTGCTCCTTGCCAGAACTTTTCTTTTCTTTTTTTTTTTTTTAACCTTTTTCCCTAATGGAGCCTTTGCTCTTAGCACAGGAGTTGGGGAAAGGTAAGCTGTTGGAGATATGCTGGGGCTTGGGGATGGGCACAACACAGTGCAGCTCTTTGTTTCCACATTCCCAGCTCACAACTGTCCCAGCACACAGAAGTTCACACCCAAGGCTCCTTCATTGCCTACTGGGAGCTGAGTGTGGGGCTGTGATTCTGGGAGTGGGCACCAGCCTGGAGCAGCTCCAGAGGGATCTGGGTCAGGAGAACTTCCAGATGACTCTGCTTCCTAAAGATGCCACTAATGGCAGCAGTAGGAATTGGTGGTGTTGGTGGAAGGGCCAGCAGTGAGCTCCCTTTGGGAGCTGCGGGCAGCACCAGGATGCACTTTTTCCTTCACGAAGCACATTTGAGGATTGACTCCATACAGGCAATTAATTATCAGGCTACAAATGCGTTACGGGGAACATCAAGAGGTAAACCTGCATTTGGGCACCGTGCTTGCATCAATAAAATCAATGGCAGCCTGGTCACTGCCGTGAGCTGGATGTGGCTGAAGATGGGCTGAGCTCCAGCTCAGCACTGGATGTGCATCGAGGGGTGCAGGTGGATTCCTGAGGCTGTTTGGGCAGCGTGGGCAGCTGCTGGGACCACTTCATCCAAGCAGCATCATCACTGCAGGAACATGCTCCTCCCAGGGGCATCTCCATCCCAAGAGCATCCCCAAACTGAGAGCATCACCATCGTGGGACCATCCTCAACCTTGGGAGTATCGTCATCCCAAGAGCACCTTCACACCCAAGAGCATCCTCATCCCAAGAGTACTGCCATCCCAACAGTATTTTCATCCCCCAAACAAACCCATCATTGGACTATCTCCATTGTGTGGCCATCCTGTGGCCACCCCTGGTAATGTTGGGGGTCTCCATGGTGGAACCATCCTCATCCTGGAACCAATCCCATTGTGTGGCCATCCCTACTGTCGGGCCATCCCTACTGTTGGGCCATCCCCATCGTGGGGCCATCCCCATCGTGGGGCCATCCCCATTGTGTGGTCATCCTTACTGTTGGGCCATCCCTACTGTTGGGCCATCCCCATCGTGGGACCATCCCTATTGTGGGACCATCCCCACTGTGGGACCAATCCCATTGTGTGGTTATTCCTACTGTTGGACCATCCCCATTGTGGGACCATCCCCATTGTGGGACCATCCCTATTGTGGGACCATCCCTATTGTGGGACCATCCCTACTGTGGGTCTATCCCCACCGTGGGACGAACCCCATCGTAGGGCCATCCCTCATCCTTCAAGGTGACACCTGTGGCAGCACGGGGACCACATTGGCACCCACTATGCCACACATCCCACCAGCACCCGCACACCCCAATGCTGGGCTCACAGGTCACTGCCTGCTCCAACAACCCCACGGTTACCCTACAGACAGCCCCAGCAATAACCTGCAGGGACCCTCAGCCCCCCCATCTCCCTCCCGTTGCTCACCTTCAGGTCGGGGGGTTTGGAGCGCGGCGGGGGACCGCCGCCACCCGCCTCCGGGACCACCGCCGCCTCCCCGGTTTTAGCTTCCATGGCTGCAGCCCCGTGCTGCTCCCCCGCGGCCCCGTGCTCCTCTTCGGGTTGCTGCAGCTCGTCCGAACGGCACCGCTTCATACCGCCGCTCCTCGCCCCCGGGATGCGGGGGCTTCTACGGCCGCGGTGGCGGCGGCGGCGGGCGGCGCCCGGGCGGCCGCTGCGGAGCCCTCGGGCTGCGCGCCGCCGCCCCGCCCGCTCCTGCCCCGCCGTGACCGGGCCGGGCGGCGGCACCGCGCCGCGGCGGCTCCGCACCCGCCGGCATCGCCGCCGCCACCGCCGCCGATCAGCGCTTGAGTGGCGGCTGAACGGACCAATGGCAGAAGGCGGAGGGAGGAACCGGAGGCGACGATTGGTGGAGGCGCCGCGGAGCTGTCGCGGAGCGCGGTGCTGAGTTAACGCCGCTCGGGGTGGCGCCGCCGCCTCCCCGCGGGACTTCATTTCCCAGAGTGCTCCGCGCGCGGGGGCGAACTACAGCTCCCGGCATGCCACGCGCGCAGCGTCCGTTGCTCTCCTCCCCGTTTGCCCCGCGGCGCTCCGATAAAGGTTCCGCGGCGCGCGCAGCGCTGGTTCGCTGAGGCGCTGCCCCGGAGGAGGAAAGCGGCGACGGCGGTGGGGGGTAGGGGAGGCGGGAGGGTGGGGGGGGGTGGGAGAAGAGGAGAAGGAGGCTCGGCCGCCGTGGGGAGCGCAGTTCCCTCTGGGAGGGGCGGACAGGCCGCAGCCTGGCGGGGCCGGAGCGTCTCCCGCTGTGGGGAGGGGAAAGCGGGACGGACCCGGAGGAGATGGAGGGCGAAGGAGCCCCTTCGTGGCGGGGTGGATCCGGGGGGCTGATCCGAGAGCTGTGCCGTTCCTTCGGTCATTACAACCGGCACCTGGCGAGGCTGCAGCATAACCTGAGAGAGACCAAGAAATTCTTCCGCGACGTTAAATATTCCCAAGGGAATCTTTTCGTTTCGGGGGTGGAGATCGGAGAGGGATCCCCGAGCGGGGCCGGCGGAACGAGGGATGGAGGTGAGGGGGGGGAGGGGGAAGGGCTCAGTATGGGGCCTGTTTGGGGGGGGGGGAGCGGAGTGGGGGGCTGGGAGGGCGGATGGGCGGCGTGGAGGGGAGGGGGGAGCCAGAGTGGGGGCTGGGGGGAGGATTGGGAGGTCTGGAATAGAGGGGGGTTTGGGGGGGGATGGTGAATGGCTGGTTGGAGTGGACTGGGAGGGAAGGGGGGGGGTGTTGGGGCTTTGAGGGTGGGATGTGGATGGTGAGGGGCTGATTGGTGGGGTGGGTTGTGGGGTTGGAGGGGGTAGGTTGTGGTTTGCTGTTGTGGGGTCGTGTTATGGCAGGGTTAGAGGGGCTGTGGGGTGTGTGTGTTTGTGTATGGAGGTCTGGGATGATGAGGTGGGTGGTTTGGGTGGCTGTGTTGGTTATTATAGATCCTTGAGATGAGGTTGGAGTGAGGTGGGGATTGGCCTCTTCTTGCAGGTGGCAGCGATCAGACAAGAGGTGGTGGCCTTATGTTGTGCTGGGGGAGGTTCTCTGGGATACTGACAGAAATTTTTGCTCTAAAAGAGTGGTCAGGCATTGGCATGGGTTGCCCAGGGAAGTGGAAGCCTGGAAGGGTTCAGAACTGTGGAGTTGTGGCGTTGAGGGATATGGATCTGCAGGGATGGGTTGGAATTGGGTTTGATGATCATAGAGGCCTTTTCCAACCTTTATAATCCCATGGTTTGAGAAGGCTTGTGGGTCGCAGCAGGCAGGTCATGTGTGAGTGAGGGCTGGAAGGTGAGCTGGAGCCTGTGTGGGGTTGGAAGCTGTGGGGTGGGGGCCAGCAAGGTGAGGCACACTGAGCTGGTGGCTTTCAGAGTGCCCTACGTGCATTGCCATTCATCTGCTTGCACTTCATCTGTTAGTGTTGGCAAACATTTGTGAAGTTTGGAGACCTCCTGCCTTGTGCAGAAGTTTGTGTTCCATAAGACTGTCTGTGAGAAAAGTTCAGCGTGACATTACATATATATATATAAAGATCTTCTTTATGCATTTCCAAATAGTTCATGAGTCATCTGTTGGCTACTTGTCCCTGCTTGTCTTATGCTTACCGTTCTTATTTGAAAGTGTTGTTGAGCTCTTCTGTTGGCCTGTGTCCAAACAGAGAGTGTTCTATATCAACTGTTAGGCCAAAAGTGAGTAGCTTGCTCAAAATTCATCCGACATGTGTTTATGTATCTTTCAGTGACTTTAGGGAAGGAGGAACTAGCTCATTTTGCTCTTTCTGTTAATCTCAGTGCTCTCTCAGTGGAGCATTCAACAGGAGTCGTTCTTTGGTTACTTCTTGTAAAATGATGCCAGCCTGATATCAATTGCATATTAAGAGTCTGCTTGTAGAGCTTTGAAGATGTGTGTGCACTATTAATTGAATATTCCTGACATGGGATACAGATTTCAGCAGGTGTCCTGCCTGTTTCTGCCATGGAGTGCTTAAAACCTGGTTTTCCAGCACTAACCTTGACCTGGTTTGACTTTGCTACTGCATGTGTTACCAGTTGGCCTTCAAGTATCAGGACTGCAAGAAACACAGACTGCTTTGGAACTTGCATATGTGAACAGTAATGACAGTATAGGCTGTGGGTTCAGGATTTCGGATAACAGAGACTGTGTAACATTTACAACCCTTTGAAACCTAGGGCACTGATAGTGCTTATTGCCTTTGTGCATGAGTAGTCAGCTCTGAATGGAGTTTTTTTCTTGGAAGTTATAGTTAAATTGTGTGCTTCCAGTATTCTCTGAAATGTAATGCTTACTTTCTCTTGTAATGAATGTTTTTCCCTTTCTAACACAGGGAGATTATTTTAAGTATCAGAGGGTTTGCAGGACTCAGTTTGCACAGACTTCAGAATCATTTTTCCTAGAATTTGCCCTGCAAGAGGTTTCAAAGTGAAAGTAATGTTGACTAAACAGTTCTAAAGTCTTTTTGCAGTGCTGTGCAAAATGTTGGAGTGTGAAATAGGTAGGAAATGGGAAGTGAAATGGACAGGACGCTTGTTGCCTACAGCTGAAGGAGGAAAATAAACAGAGAAAGTAAACTGAGATGTCTTGGAAACAAAACAAATGTGTGAGGGTTTGCTTTTGAGACACACGTAAAGCTGGTGTAAGAGTGGAGAAAGGTAAGTGCCCTTTGAATCAACAGAAATCAGTAAGCTAAAGCACAGCCTGGGCAGTGCTGTCTGAAAGCAGCCCCAGGGAACTGCCAGGCTGGGGTCTGCCTGCTGCTGAGCTGGGCAGCCAGGGCTGGGCAATGAGAGGGGCAACTTGTCCCACCTGCTTCTGCTTCAGGAGGATGACAGCAGTGTTTGTCAGGAGTGGATCATAGTGGTGCATATTAAGAAACAGCAACCCTGCCTCTGTACTGCTTGTCTTTTTCTTCATTCTGTGCTTAAAGTAATACCACCTCTTTAACCCAAGATCTGAGTTTGTTCTGTGTGTATTTATTTCAGAAAGCAAACTGAACTGCACCTTTTGTACAGATAACCACAGTAGCCCCAGCATTGTGGTTGGCAGCACTGGTATCATCTTAATTTGTGCTTGTCAGGGAAAAGCCCTGGGCTTGGTGGCCTAAAGACTCCATGCATAAATGTGTTTTGGAGGGGTTGAATGTGTTAAACAAAGGTTTTTATCTGATGCTGTATTGACTGAGAGTTTATAGGCTGGTTAAAATGTGACTTCTCCCCATGCTGCTGTGATCCTCAGGTTAGGGCTTGTATTGTGCTGCTGGATACGTAAACATAAGGTGAGCTTTAAGACCAGATAATGTATGGAGAGGTGGTAGGGAGGCTGTTTGAGAAGAAACTCTTTGAATAGGTCAGGGAAGCTCTGGCCAACGTGCTTTGAGTTGAGCAAAAGGTGAAGCTTGCTGCTGCAGACCACGGAGATGTTGCACTGTGAGAACTGTTTGCTGGCATGGTCATTAGCTGTGTTTGGTCTGGAATTAACAGCATTGCTGATGGATGTGTGGTGGTTCACATAAGGGAGTGTGTTAATTGTAAATCTTGTTGTAGTCAAAGCGTTCTGCAACGCATGGGCTGCCATGGAACTTGAGGAATTTGGAAGATGTCAGTGTCTGCAAGGAGTGCGGATGTGGCATCGGAAACACCACAAAGACAAATGAGTCTGGAGATACAGAAGGAGATGAATAAGTGCTTAGGGCTTCTGCAGGTTTGGTAAATTCAATCTAAGCTTGTTTTGCCAAGAATTGGTCTGAATTCTGTGCTGATTCGTGGTGAGAGATCTCCTTGTTTGTGGACAGGCCGCCTTTCATCGCAGGGAGCTGAATGGGATGCACGCGCTTAGGGGCTCCCCTGCAGCCTTATTTTTGAAGTGCTTATCACATGTCTCCAAATGACACAGTTTCTGTCACGGACAGGAGATGCTCACACAGAGATGGGAGCATTGCTGCATCTCCTCAGAATATCCTAAATCTGTTTTTTGTTAGGTCAGCACCACGGGAGGTTGTTATTTTTCCCTATGTTAGTGCCACCACCTACTAGGTACACTATGAATCTCTTTACTTTATGTCTTGCTTTCATGAGCAGAAATAGCAATAAGTTCTGTGCAATACAGAATCACAGATGATTGCTCCACAACTGCAGCTTGCTCCAAATTTGAGATCTTAAAGTCTCTGAGGGTGACCTGGTGTTAAATATCACATGTTCATTGCTGATTCTGACCGTAGCAAACTTGGTGAAGAACAGAGGGAGGTTGTGTTTGTGAAGAGAAGAATGAGGTGGTATTTATCCATTCTGTGCTGCAGTAATTTCAGCTGAAATGATGGATTTCAATCATCTAATTGGCATTAAGGGCATATAAATGCAGAGGCTGCCCAGAGCAAGGATTGGGTGAAATCTGCCTGTTTTTTCTAAAAAAAAAACAATGTAAGGAAGATTTCATGGCCAGTCCAACTCCTTCTGATTGTGTTTTCATGATGTCTGAAGGGCAAACTTGAATCTTAGCTGAAATTTCAGTAGATGTAACTGGATCAAAGGAATCCTTATCTTGTAGATGAAGGCATAAATGTGCTACGTGTGGGTTTTCTCTGACTTTTCTTTGAGGCACTGCTTGATTGTGCCCTCTGGTCACTTGATGTGGTCACTCTGCTCTGGTTGTATGTATCAAAAGGCTCATTTGTGAGAGTTGCTTAGAGTCAGACTTCAACAAGTGAAGCCTCCATAACCTTTTGTAGGATTTCCTTGTCGTGTCAGAGAACCCATTGTAAGGCCAACTGGGCTCATGTGGTCTCCAGGCTCTTGGTTTATGAGGCTCCTAATTTGGATTATTTTCACAGAATGGAAAGGCATCAAAATGAGGTCCAGAATAACCGTTGGGTTTCATTTGGTTAGCCGTATTGAGGAAGTATCTTGGTATATCAAAGCATCTTGTTTTCTTGAGGCTGGAGATGCTGAAACAATGTTGGGTGCCGGAACATGACTCACTGCAATTCTTATAATAGCCCTGGTGAAACAGGACCTTCCCCTACAAAATCCCCGCTGGTGCTTCTATGCTGTGCCATGTGAGCCCAACTTCACGCTCTTCTTCTTGCTTTGTCCAACCTCAGAGCAGTCATCCTTGTTGGTAGCTCTGAAATTTGGCCGTTGTGTTTAGTTGATTCATTTTTTGATTCATTTTGTGTTTTGTTGATTCATTTTTTGGGTGCCATCTGCCTTCAGGTCTGGAAAAAATGGGGTCTGCTCTTTGGCTGGGTGGAGCATCAGCTGATGGGGACTCGTGAGACTGAAGGGCAGCAGATGGGGAATTTGTTTGTATTCATTTTTTGGTACTACCAGAATTGTTCTGTTGCTACGTGTAAGGTAACACAAAGCTGCTTACACTTCAGCTTAGATGACTGAGCATGAGAAAAGCTGTGTTTAGTACTTCTAAAAGAATTCAGAAGCTGAATTCAATAGTGAGACTGTTTTCTCCAGCATTAATGTAGTAAGGCAAACGCGAGGAGTTGCACCATTATGGGCAAAGAAATCAAACAGCTTGGTTAGTGGGCTGTTGTAGGGATGCTTCCAATGGCAGATGGGGAAGGAGAGCAATTCCAGGCAGTTCTGGCTGCTCTGCAGAAGATGTTCAGCAGTTTCCTTTTACAGCAAAAACATTGTTTGTGAAATTGGTAAGAATATCTGGCAAGCTCTGCTGATTTAGTTCAGCTATATAGATGACTCCCTTTGGATGGAAGGAAAAAAGATGTGTATTGTTAGGTGCAGTCAGAGGAATAAATCTGCTGCTTAATGTGTTTTAGGCTGCAGTGTTCTATACTGCACATGATGTCAGCCCTTTGGTTGTTTCAGCCTTGACAACTGTTTCCTCTTAGCTTTTAGGATCTACCAACCATCTTACACAGCCCTCCTGAACAGGGTGGTGGAAACTCCTTCTAGGGCAATATCTGGGGAGAGCAGAGCAAACCTGTTTCGTGACTTGCTGTAAGTCAGACTGCTGTGGACATCTGTACTGACACAGTGAAAGTGCCAAATTGCTGATGGATGTGAAATTGCTCCAGGACATGAAAGCAAATGTTTGGTGCTCTGTGGGTTTCTCAGCTGGCTGTGGGGCAATGATGTCTGAATGTTGGTGTTCAGCTGCCTTAGAGGTATGAGACTTACTGTTCAGTCGACCTGTTGTGACTCAGTTTGTACTCAATTTCAGGGCAGAACTTCATCTCCTTCCCTCGCCATGAGGAAGAACATCTCCAGCAGACTGTGAGCTGGCACCCTTGCCTCCTCATTCTTGGCCAGAACTGTAATGCCAAATGCCAGTTACTCAACATACTGCTGGGTGAGAAGCTGCTGCCTACCACCAAAATCAGCAGTGAGGAGAACTGTAAGCGGCGGCGGATCCGTTTCACACACGGGACACAAACACGGGTTAGTCTAGCACTTCCTGAGCAATATGAACTGGTCCATATGATGGCAGCCCACAGAGGGCACTGGGACACCATCCCTGAGGAGGACTTAGAGATCCGTGGGGACAGTGAAGATCCTGCTCACCGCATAGCAGAGCTGGAGGTCGTACTGCCATATTCGCTGCTAAAGGTAACCGTGTGTCTGTGCACAGTTGTCCTACCTGAACATAACATAAGATGCAGTAAAACTTTGTGATAAAACCATCAGTGGAAGTCAGTGATGTCAATGGGAGCTGGAGGTGTTACAAAAAAGAAGGTGGGGCTCTGTTTGCAGTGCTGTGTCTGCCATTGCTTGTACCTTCTCTCCTTCCCTAATGTTTCACTTACCCATAAGCTCCTGTCCTGGATGTGTTTGTTTGGTGCTCAACAAAAAAACTTGAAAGATGAGAGTTGAATCACACTTTTTATAGCTTCCATAAGCATTCTTTGAATTGTAGATCTTATACTGAGCTGTTTTTATTGCAGTGTAATATACGTGGAGCATTGTTTTGGCTATCAAACATCCACAGTAGATTATTTATTCTTAAATGTAAATTGCTTAAGTGCAAAGAATCTGATCTGTGTTCATGCAAGTAAGAGTATAACTTTGTTGTTGAACAATAATCTATCAAGGTAACTTTTTTCTGGGGCATCTGAATTAAGGCATCATTTCAGCTAGGCACATAGTGGAGACTCAGTCTGTTTTCTTCAGGCTGAGATGTTTTACAAACCCAGACTACTGTGAAGCCTACCCTAATGATGCCAACAAGGCAGTGCTGTGTTGTGGGTGTTCGTGGCCTTCCATACCCACTGAAAGAACAGAAGTGGTATTTATAGATTGTACATGAGGCATCAGCACCTTCCTGAAGAGCACCTGATCAGCTGCTGCAAAGTAAATGCCTGCTCTGGATCTGCATGTGGAATCCTGCTTTGCTGTTGCATACAGAGTACTTAGCTTTACATTTATTTTGCTTGTGTATGTTTTTATGCTGCAGTTTACAACCCTCTCTACATTTATGTTTCTCATGTGAGTGACAAAGATCCCTCTGTCTGGCTTTGGTTATATTTAGGACACTTAGATGAAAACAGCTACTCAGATTAATTTGAAAAGGGTTGGTGAAATAAAACCCTTTTCCAACAGCAGGAGAGGGAGGGTGAATCACAGCTAGCCTCAAGACTGAGTCAAAGGATTCCTTATATAAGTTTGAGGGGCTGAACACAAGAACAAAAATATTTTTTAAGGCTGATGGGAGGCGGTAGGTGTTTCAGCAGTGAATTGGGCTGGGGATAGTTCCCTATTAACTTAATGGGGTCTGGTGTTTCGGAGAGAGGCTTGCCTTTTTCAGCCCTCTAGCTAATGTGTATTTTCCAGGTCTGTCTAGCCTGCACTAAGACAACTGAGTTTAAAAAACAAAGCCAACAACCAGCACAAGAACAGCTAGTCAGGGCCACTGCTTCTGTAATTAGTGGGTTTGATGTCTGGAATAGTAATGGATGAAGCTTTTTGGATATTATCCAAAACTGTGTCTGCAGAACTACTCTGAAAGAACTTCTGCTTTTTATTAGCTGTGAAATAAGACTAGTAGCCTAATAACATCGGCATGCTTGACAATAACATCATATTCAGTACAGATCTTAAGGATTTAGCTTTGCACAGAAACGAATTTGGAGGATCTTGCCACCTTTTGGGCAAAGAGGAGGGAAATCAGTCTGAATTCTAGACCTGCTGTCTAGAATTCCTGGTTTATCAACTGTTGGCATTTTTTTCTTTCAACAGCAGAATGCTTGTGCACTTAATGACAGCCTTACATTCTCAGTATTTGGATGTTAAGAGAACTTGCTGGTGTTGAAGGAAGTCTGCAGACCTTTTGCTGTGGGCTCGTGCTGTTTCAGGAGATGAGACGTTGTTTGTGTGCTGCATTTGATTTTGGCATTTGAAATCACATTCATTCTGCATAATGGGGGCACTTATCCACCAGGAAAATACCACCAGGATCTGGGGAAAATACCACAGGATCTGTGCAGCTTCTCAGGCCTCAACATCTCTTATGAAAAAGACTTAATTGCACAGGCTGGCTTGGGCACCTAGATTACATGCTGCTGTGTTGTGCATCCACTTAGTGCTGAATCATGGTGCAGATGCTTGCTAAATCAAATCTCATTAACCATTGCTATGGTAAAGAAAGGATACGTTATATGTAAGTTGAGTGTCCATATATATATGTGCACACACATTTTGTACTTTATGACAAATTGAATATGAATGTATGCTACTGGGCTGTGAATGTAGCACTTTTGGTTTATTCTGCTTTATAACGTCTTAATATCCAGCTGCTCTTCTGTATTACTGAAAGATGTCTTCATCAAATCACAGATAAAAGGGCTGAGGAGGAGAGAACTGAAAACTTCATTTCCTTGGGTTGTCTTCTGTGCAAATAGGTTTGTGAACTGGTTTTTCTCTAAGTGAGCAGGGAAGGAAAGCATGGGAAAGGTGCTCCGTTCCTTGGCGATCACTGTGTTCAGGAATGCATTTAGGTCATGGGGAATAATCCATCAGGCCAGGCAGATTATTAGATTTACCATGGAAGTAAACAGTTGGCTCTTTCCCTAAATCTTATCAGTTGTGCCTAGAAGCCCAAACAGACTTCTCTGAAGTATTGGTTTTCATCTGGGTGGTGTGGTTGAATGAGAGGAGGGTAGCCAAGCTGAAAGCTTCCTTTTTATTCCTTCATTTTGCTTTGAGCTTCGTTCTACTTTCAGTCTCAGGCTTGGAGGCTTTAGCCAGGGCTCGAAGGGAGAGAAGACATTTCAGCTGCTCTGACAAAGCTGGAAAATGAATAATAATAAAAAAAAAATACAGGATGGTTTTGTGAACTGCAGCAGAAGAAGTGAATTTGAGTTTTTGTTGCATTTCTTAAGGTGCTGTAGCAATGATTCAGGTCATACTAATTGGTAGCTGTTAAAGTAGGAAAGAATGTGGTTACATAGCTATGGGGCTGTAATTTTAGAGCACATCCTGCTTAAAATTTGGAAGAATGTGCCCTGATCTCCTCCTTGAGAGCATTTTGGGCTGTGGCATTAATAAAGGAACACGAAAGGCTTCTGTGTTGGCTGAGTTCCTTCCGCACAGTCTTGGATTACTTTGGGGTGTGCTGAAGTGCTCATCTTCTTCTGTCCATTTCCATTGGAATAACTGAGATCCTGAATACATCAGCAGCATGAAATTATCCTTCCCTCTTGTGGGATCTGTTCTCTGTTTCTAGTTTTGCTGGCTTAGCCATGCATCTTTTATAGGGGAAAAACACTGCTGCTTAGACTTGTTGCATGTGTTTTTCTTGCAGGTTTTCTTGAGTTGGCTCTTCCAGCAAACATTTAAAAGAAAACCACCAACAAAACAAATTCAAAATAGAATCTAAGGGTATAGAAGCACCTCAGGTTAATAAAGAGGCTGAGATTACCTCTCATGTGTAGTAAACGTGGTAACTGTCAGACTGCAGTGATTCCCTGACTCTCCTTGGAAGGCACAGCATCAGATGGGCTCAGCATGAGCACGTGGTGGCCTTCCCTCATCACCTGCTTGGTGTAGGAGCTGGGGTGAGGATCTGACTTGGTTTTTGTTTTTATTTTTGGGTGTAGGAGATGGTGGCCATCCTGGCATTGCAGGTCTGAGCCTGTAGATGTCCACACAGGCTGTCTACACAATGTTTTTCTGCAGGTGCCTTTTTGCATTGCTGTTGACATCTGTACCTGTTGAGTTATGCACGTGAAGAGGAATAGCTGCAACTCTGTGTACCCTGAGTGCTGAGTAGGAAGCTGATGTTTAAAAAAAGGGCCTTTTGGTTAAGAGAAACGTGAATGAAGTTACTTGACAGCAATCTCATGCCTACAGCTCTGTCAGAAGTGTTCACGAATGTGACCTGGTGAGAACCTGCTGAGGAATTTCAGGAATCCAGTGTGAGTCACAGGTTGTCCCATGTGGAAGACTTGATCCCCAGTAGTATGAGGCTGCATGGGCACTGTCTAAGCTTCTGTAAGGAATTAATTTAATAACAATAATAAAAAAAATGTTGCTAATGATCTTTGGAAAAGCCTGTGATGCCTCTATGGAAACAGAAGGCCCAGTTGCTCAGGCTGTGCTCTGCACTGTGTTGGTTTTCTCCCTGTCTCCTAGAGACAGCACTGGCTTCCTCCTTTGTTTGTGGCTGGCTGAGTCACGTCCTGGTGAGCATCATCCCGCTCTGCTCCAGCCCTGTGCTAGGCAGGTGTGAGCAGCCCAGACTCCCATCACCATAATGACTTCCTGTTATCACTGGGAGTAAGGGGTAGATGTGGTCAGGTCGTTCATTTTAGTAATTCTGGTGGAGAAAAAAACAATGGAAGAATTCTTAATTAGAGCCCGTTGTTGTGAGCTGGGAAGATGGCACTTCAGTTTGTCTTCAATTCAAAGCCTTCAACATTTCTTTCCTTATTAAGTCAAGTCACACACACAAAATTCTAACGCTGTTCTCAAATGCTTGCAGGTGTATGTGTTCTTCCTTTGAACCTTTTTTAATGAAATTGATAAGAATGAGTGCCAGCATTGAAAGCACTAGAACTCTAGGCAGCAAGGAAGTAAACAAATAAAATCTCTTAGGTATTGGATAGATTTGAAGGATGCTATAAGCAAACTTATCGCAGCCATCTGTTCTTCCTCCCCATCCTCTGGCTGCAGACTCTTTGCAATAGGTTGTTGTGCTGCCCTACTCCTGGCAGCAGTGGGTAGTGTAATGCTTCTTGCTGTTGGAAGCTATGTTGAAAACTGACAGCACAAATATCTCCTGCAAGAGCTGCAGATCACGTAAACATCAGTGGGAGGCTGAGAGTGTATTTCCTGGGGGAGGTTGCTGCAAAATGGAAAAGGCATACTCTAGGGAATAACTGCTATTCTGTGATAGTGGTTCTCTGGGAAACTTGTTGTAAGTTTTGTTCTGGATCAGGCTAAAATGCAGATACGCATTGTGCAGGTACACAATGAGAGTTTTGGAGTCAGTGGGCACTGATTGATTCCAGACTGCATCCCTGCTGCAGCACTCATTGATATTACAGGTGGGCTTGAAGCTGTGTAAGCATTCTAAAGGATGCAGATGTTTCTGTTTTGCACTTTGTGAATGAATTACAGTGCATTCTTGCCTCATTACTGCTAAAAAGGACCTGCACACAACTATCTCTTTTAACCTTCTTACTTGTCAGGAGGTGGACGTTGTGGTAGCGCCGTGTCGTGGATTCCAGTCTGCTGAAGCCACCCTGGGAGAGTACATGAACCAGGTCTTGCTTGTTGTCATCTTTGCCATCAGCGAGGCTGAACTTTCTTCATCAGATGAGAATGAACTGCGTGAAATCAAAGAGAAATTCTCTTTGCCCATTTTCTTCTTCAAGGTGCCGGAGTCAGGAGTTGAGCTGATCTCTCCTAAAAAAACTGATAATGAAAAGTCCTCTCTTTACTGCCAGCTGATGGACTTGGAGTACCTGAGCACCAACCACTGCAGCTGCGGGGCACCCAGCCCTGATGCTGATGCCCAAAGCATGCTGGTGGAGCAGCTGGAGAAGCTCCGTCTCCTGAGCACTTTTTCCAGACAGGTGTTGCAGAGGCATCTCGTGGAAGCAGCCACCAGTTTAAATGAGGTTCACTGCCGTTGCCTCAACATCTTCATCAACCAGGCTTTTGACATGCAGCGGGACCTGCAGATCACCCCCAAGAGGCTGGAGTATACCCGCAGGAAGGAGAACGAGCTCTATGAGTCTCTGATGAACATTGCCAACCGAAAACAAGAGGAGATGAAGGACATGATCATAGAGACTCTTAGCAATATGAAAGAAGAGCTCTTGGAAGATGCTGCTAATATGGAATTCAAAGGTAAACTGCTAGCTGGAGAGTGATTGGAACAAAGTGGTTGGGGATGTTAATCAGAGGCGATGGAGTAACAGTTGCTATCTCCTATGGGATAACTGATAAGAGTCTAGACTTTGCAAGCCAATTCAGACCCAGCACACAAAGGATTTATTTCTGTAGTATCTCCTGAATAGAAAGCACTGCTCTTAAATCTGAGGCTTGAAAATATTAAGTTCTATATTTCTTATGAATCGGGCACTTTTTTTTTCCATTCTAGCTTGCTGGGCAGGATATTTTATTTGCTTTAATTCCCTGTTCTGCAGAAGAAGAAAATGTCTCAGCTTCACTTCAGAAGGTGTGTTGGGACTTGGGAATAAATAGGTCTGTCCTAAGATAAAAAGCTGAATTTAACATTGAAGACTTGATTTTTTTTGTTATTTTTGCTTGATTTCTTTGAGAGATCTGCATTACTTTAGAGTATAGAAGCTCCTAAAATGAAACCTTTTAAAATAGGTAAGGTTTTCCTTCAAAAACTTTAATGTACTGTTCTCCTGAGGCTGTACTTGGCCTTTGGTGTGTGCTTTTGGGAAATGTGGGAATTCTCACTGCATCTTATAGTACCAGAGTCTCCAAGAAAAGGAAAACAAGCTGGGAGAACGCAGATCTGTGTAAGCTGTGTGAGGGGTGAGGTGCTATCCAAGTCTTGTCTCCAGGAATTCAGGGCTTGTCATAGACTTCAAAGGGACGATTTGTAGATTGATGCTCTACAGCTTTTTTCACTTCTGCTTACCAAGCAGGGGCTTAATATAACAATCATTTCTCTTCAAAGGAAAAGCAGTTCACTGGGCTGATAAGGAAAGAGATTTTTACTCCAAGTCAAAAATAACTCTGAGCTATTGACATAGAATTGGAGTGATCTGATGAGATGTGAGAGGCCAAAACTCCAGATAACTTTGACTTATTTTCTCTGAATTTCAAACTGGAATGTTATCTCCTGGGAGGAAGAGGAGAAATGAAGAATTGTTTATGCTGCGGGTTAGGATTTGGATATTTGTGCTTCTGGGGGTGGGAAATGGATAAGATCTTGCCTGTTTGTTGAAATGTTTGCTTTGCAGCACTCATGTGAAAATGTCCTCCTCAAAGAGCTTGTTCTGACTGCAGCATGAGGTTATTTGCATTCCGGAAGGGGGAAAAAAAAAAAGGCATGTGCTAAATGTACAGTTGTTAATTCTCTCTGTTTAATGATGCTATTACCATGGACAGGCAAAAATCATTTCTGGTATTCTGTCTGTTCCATTAGAAGAGATACCCCCCCCTATGCAGAGTTGAAGCACAGTACAAGCTAAAGCACTGGCTTCTTTGTTTATGTACACAAATAAATAACAGTGGTATTCACTTCAGAGTGAAGCATCTTGCTGGCTCTCAGTCTTTGCAGTGATATCTTAGAAGGAGGATGGTGTTACTTTGAGGAGCTAATGCCATCTGCTGATCACTGATTGGTTTTTAGTCTAGACTGTTGGCCAAAATCCAGAGACAAATCTTCCACTCCTAATAGTAATGTAATACTCTTTGGCCTGGTTACAGTGCACTGTATGTGATTGCTCTTTATCTGTTTAAAAATACCAAGTTTTGATCAACCTTTTCAAGGTTAGAGGGGAAAAAACATCATGTAACCACCATTACTTTCTAACATCTAATTGCAAGCAACAAGCACTGCTGGATGAGTGGCTTGGAAGAGTCTCCTGACTTGTACTTCTCTGCTGTTTCTTTGTCTCACTTAAAATGCTACTGGCTTCAGGTTACTTTATCTGGGTCTGAAGCAAATGATGCATGTCTGTAGGAAGAGAACAGTGGGAAAAAAGTACCTTTGGAGCAGAAGCTGCCTGGAGTTGTGCTGTGCTGTAGTTCTTTTGCAAAGCACTCACAGCAGCTCTCTGTAGCTCTTGTTGCAATGGTGATATGCTGAGTACAGAAGATGCCTCTTTTTTTTTTTTTATCTTCCATGCAGATATCATAATTCCTGAGAATGGGGAACCTGTGAGCTCCAAGGACATAAAATGTTGTATCAAACAAATTCAGGAACTGATTATTTCTCGGTTAAACCAAGCAGTTGCCAACAAGTTAATTAGTTCAGTGGACTATCTGCGGGAGAGCTTTGTAGGGACTCTGGAGAGATGCCTGAAGAGCCTGGAGGAGTCCTGGGAGGTTTCAGTACACCCTGCGAGGAGTTTGGAGAAGTCAAAGGATGTTTCTGTACACATCACAAGCAATTATCTCAAGCAGGTACGGTGGCTCAGCTGCCATATACAACACTGGGATTTTCTGGTTTCTTTTACTCTCCCACTGCAAGGGTGGGAGGAAATGGAGACATGGGAGGAACACAGCTTTGAGGCGCCTGGTGGGGTCTGGTGTTATTAAGGGAGGTGCTAAAACTTGGTTCTTAAATTGTCACTTGCAGGCCTAGCACTTACCCTTCCTAAATCTGTATGAAGTAATTAACTTGCAGTCCAGAAACACTAATGAGTTTAATAAGAAATTAATGATTTGAATCAAGTGAATTCCGTCCTTTATTTTCTCATTTTACTGTGAGCACAGCTTGCAAAGTTCATCTTTCCCCTGCTTTCCAGATACTGAATGCAGCCTATCATGTTGAAGTCACATTCCACTCTGGCTCAACAGTAACCAGGATGCTGTGGGAACAGATCAAACAGGTTTGGGCATCTCTATTACTCCTACTAGGCATTATTATGTAGTGAGATGTTTTTGGAGCAAAACATTTGAATATGTCTGGCTGCCCTCTAAATTTAGATTCTGGGCATGTGCTTTGGAAAGCTATTGCTTTCTCTCTGCACTGTGTATAGTTTATTCCTGGGAATGCTAATATTTAATTTAAAACAAATGCCTCTTTAACATTGTTTCCTTCTGTTCTGAAACAGCAAAGAAATGTAGAGTACTTTGAAACATTTGCTGTTTATATTTTGAATAATTGCTGTGATTTTTTTTTCTTGTTTCCCTTTTGTTTTGCAAAGTCTTCATTCAATTCAGTTCACTGTTCTCCATCTAAGCCTTGGGTCTTTTAGATTTGTCTTAAAGCATGCATGCTTCACAAGTTTTCACTCTTATAGCTGTCAGTGACCTGTACTGCCTTCTCTCTCTTGAGTTCCTTGTATGGATGACTGAGAGGAATGTGAGTTTTTCCCAAATAGTTGCAATGTGGACTGAGTGGTAACAAACCTCCAGATTTGTTTTGCTTATTTCTGTTTCTTTTTATTTTACTAGATAATTCAGCGGATTACATGGGTCAGCCCACCTGCCATCACCAGTGACTGGAAGAGGAAAGTTGCTCAGGATGCTATTGAGAGCCTCAGTGCATCCAAGTTAGCCAAGAGCATTTGCAGCCAGTTCAGGACCAGGCTAAACAGTTCCCATGAGGCTTTTGCAGCTTCCCTGCGGCAGGTGAGTATGAGGAGATGTTAAGGAGAGCTTTCCAAGGGTGGCAATGCACAAAACAAGATTTTTAATTGTTAAAAGAGTAATTTGTGCAGTTAATGCTGCTGTTATGAAGGTGGTAGAGTTAATGTGAGTGTTCTAATACAAGATCCTATTTTTAGAGGTGCTTTAAGGAGGATCCTCAACCTTGTTACACTGAGGGCTTTAGACCAGGCAGGATGACAGTGCATGTGTGATGTCTCTTACAGTTAGAAGATGGCCATTCTGGCAGGCTGGAGAAAACAGAAGACCTGTGGCTGAAGGTGAGGAAGGATCATGCCCCTCGGCTGGCACGACTGTCGTTGGAGAGCAGGTCCCTCCAGGATGTGCTGTTACATGGTGAGCAATGCTTTATGTTCTGCATTCTGTTCTTTGCCTTCCTACTTCTGAAGCAGTCAGTGGGTGGAAAGGGGTGGGAGGCATGTTCTGCTTTGCACTGAACTACTTCAGTGAGCCTCCATCTGACATGTACTGAGTACCTTGAATTGTGCAGCTCCTAGCCTGTGAAAAGCACTGGCCTGCCAGCCTGAGAGCATGCTTTGTATGTAGGAGGAAGGAGTAAACATGCTTTGATTTCTAATTAAAAGGATATTATGCCTTACAGGCAAACCAAAGTTGGGCCGTGAGCTGGGCCGAGGACAGTATGGTGTGGTCTATTTGTGTGACAGCTGGGGAGGTCATTTCCCCTGTGCACTGAAATCTGTTGTTCCTCCAGATGAGAAGCACTGGAATGACCTTGCACTTGAGTTTCACTATATGAGGTATGTTTCACAAGCGTTTTTCTCATTCCATATGGATGTCCTTAAATTCATTGCTACAAATGATCACTATTTGAATAGGTAGAATTTTGTTTGTTATTCTTCTAGTCTGCACTCAGTGCATTGACCTCGTGAAATGCTAAGCTGCAGTTTCTAGCAGATGCAAGACAGGTTTTCAGTGTCTATGCAAAAATGTGACAGGCACAGAATGGTGGGCAGGCAAGCTCTTTCCTGTCTTAATCTGATTCCCTGGTGTCTGCACTGTTCAAGTGCTTGCTGATTTTCAGTTAATTAGAATTAATGGAGCAAGCAGTTCTTCCTTCCCTGATTTCTGGTGTTGAATCAGTCCTTCTTCTCCAGTCTTAGTCCTCTCTGAGGTAACTGTCCCTACTGTATCTTACTTTTGTATTACTGAAGCTACAGCTATTGGTCACTTTTCCTTTAGAAGGTGAGGTTTGGCCTGGGGTGGAGGGAAGGATGTAAGAATGATCACCTTTCTGTGCTCAACTTCCTCTAGGTCTCTGCAGTCACATGAGCGGCTCGTGCATCTCCATGGCTCTGTGATAGATTATGGCTATGGAGGAGGTTCCAGCATTGCTGTCCTACTGATAATGGAACGGTTGCACAGAGACCTCTATACAGGACTAAAGGTATAATCTGTGTATTTGTATATGCCTTTTTATGTATACATAAATAAGAGAGTGATGTGGCTACAGTAACATCCTTACTGGTGTTCAGGGGGTGGTAAACAAGACTACTGGTTCTCAGCCTGGTGTAAGTATTGCCTTGGGAAAGTAGTAACAGTAGCTCCTGTTGCTTCTGTGGCTGGAATTCTTTTTTTTTTTTTTTAAGAGGATGATCTTGCAAGAGTTGGAAGAATTGAATTTCAGTATTTTCTTGGTAAATAAGAGTAAACATAACTTCCTCTTGTAAGAACCAAGTCTGTGTGTGTTTATTCTGCAGGCTGGGCTAGAATTAGAAACACGATTACAGATTGCCTTGGATGTGGTTGAAGGAATCCGTTATCTTCACAGTCAGGGACTTGTGCACCGGGATATCAAACTTAAGAATGTCTTGGTAAGGAAAACTTCTGTGTCTGACTAATTCCAAAGTCTTTTTGGACTCCCTTTAAGCAGGAGGGGAAGCGTGCTATAAATGCCATAGCTTAGTTCATACAGAATCTTTTAACTTGTGATATCATTAGCAACATCTGGCCTTGCAGCTGGGTTTCCTAACTCAGTTTCAGTCAGTATAGGGGAAAGGGAGTGGTGGACTCTCACCTCCTGAAGGTACAGAGCATGAGCTAGCAGTAGGACTTCCATTTCTTAGCCTTATTAAACCCAAACCACACCCTGTAGAAGACAAGTGAAGGCGTGTTTTGTTGTGAGCTTACCTAGGTAATGTCCATGAGCAGCCAAACAATCAGGGAAGCCTCCTTAAGACCAAATTTCAATCCTTCAAACACCAATTAGAACCATGATAATAAAAAGCAGTAATAAAACTGGAGAATTGTGATTGTCAGCTGTCTGTGTGTGAATTCCTCTACAGCTTGACAAAAAGAATCGAGCCAAAATCACTGACTTGGGGTTCTGCAAACCAGAAGCCATGATGTCTGGCAGTATTGTAGGCACACCTATTCATATGGCTCCCGAACTTTTTACAGGTATGCTTGCTGACTGAATCCACTGCTGTCTCTCTCTGGCTTGAATTTTGAAAGCAGTTATGCTAAACTAATCTATCAACTTTCTCATGTAGGGAAAAATAATAAATTAAAAAAAAATCAGAGGACTGCATGCATTGTATGTGTTGGTTTTTGTGCATCTCAAATCTTTGCTTACATGAAAGAGGAGAAAACTGTTTGATTCAGAAGCTTTACTGAAATGGCTAAAACTCATGTAATTGGGAAGTGAAGTTGCATTTAATTTGGAGAATATTATTCAGGTGGTTCTCACTACTAACACTGAAGTAGTTGTTTGCCCTGCTGATGAAATATATTTTTGTCACAGGAAAATATGATAACTCAGTGGATGTTTATGCATTTGGCATTCTGTTTTGGTACATTTGTTCGGGACACGTGAAGTTGCCAGAGGCTTTTGAGAGATGTGCAAGCAAAGATCACCTTTGGAACAACGTTAGAAGAGGTATGAATG